>NC_136308.1:1341732-2541732 GCF_964198595.1 Lampetra fluviatilis
AAGAAACCCTTCAACATCGCGTACAATACATACAAAAATGAGATGCGTAATAAAATAATTTACATAAAAATAGCCCCTGCAGTCGGCCGTATTATTTATCAGCCTCCACAACAAATGCATTTGTGAATCTCACAGCTGTTCAATCCGCGATAATAAATAATTAAATGCTTCAGATTCTCGATTGCCTCGGGAGTGATTCAATTTTGTGATAGACGAATTAATGAGAAGAGCAATGACCGCTGCCACGGCCGAGCGACGGCCAGGGCAACGGCCTCGCAATGCAGAGGCCAGCGGTTGGATTCCATCCCCTGGTGGCACAGCAGTTGCGGGTTTCTTAACCCCCCCCCACACACACACGTACCACCGCCTTTGCATACACGGCATTATAAGTGGGTTCATTGCAGTTAGTCAATCAACAGGTCACGCGTGGTGGGGTAAAGTTTGAGTAATCCACCCCCTTCACAATGTCTGGCCTGATAATTGTTTTTTTACCCTTCTATCTGGCAACAAAATTGACACCTTTTTTACAAGGAGTCATGTTTGCATAGACCACAATACCTGCAGTCATAATGCAAACAAAAAACTGACTGCAGGTATTGTGGTCTATGCAAACATGCCAGATAGAAGGGTAAAAAACCAATTATCATATTTTTTACTGGCAAATGAGGTTCCAATGGTGATGTCTGGCCTCTCCAGATTTCCCTTTAGCCGAGGCCCTTCCGCCAGCGGTGGGGTAAGCAAGGCATTGCAGGGCTGCGTCTTTACCTTGACATTCGGTATGGGTGCTACAGGAAAGAAAAGGCGAAATCATTCCACGTGACTCCGAAGTTTCTTCTCGGGTGCTCGGGGGGGCCTTCACGGCAGGCCCTTGGCTGCCAGTCTCCATCCTCCTCTTCTGCCCTCTGACCTCGTCTTCATTCCCGCAATCGCCCCCTCTTCCTCAGCTCCCCCAGCATCCCAATCCCTGGCCTGACTCTCTCATTCTCTTCCCTTCCCTTCTACATTGTATGTATGTATATACGTTGAACTTCTTTCGCACCAGACGTAGCCAACCGTGCTAATCGGAGGTGTGGGCGAAAAGACAACAAACTAAACGCAAAATTCAGTTCGGAAGAAATGAGTTATCAATCTAAATTTGGCTCCAGTGGCTCCCTAATATCGGAAGGAAGAGCGCTGATCATCATTAAAGCGTCCCCTTTAAAGGACGCGTCCATTCCAGTTCCTCTCTGATGACGCCCATCGTGGTTCTTCTCTCGTTGACGACATTCAAGAAGTCTTAATGGGTCTTTCTCTCTGCCCAGCTGAGGTATCACTGGAATAGCTGCAGTATCTATCATTAAATGTGCGTATTGACAAACGTTCTATATGCTGCTGGAACGCGACAATATTTGTAACCAAACGGCATTTTTTCGAGGTTTTTTCGATAGATTTAGCAACTGGGTGATTCAGATTCAGCAACTCCGTTACGCTCTGTAAATTATAAACCCATTACGTTTTTACAACCGATCCATCCGTCTGTTACCGGCATTAATTAGTCGACCGCAATATCGAAGCCCTCGGCTATCTGAGGGATGTGATATATATATATATATTTTAAATCTGGGAATAGCCCGAACAAATCGTCAAACTTCGGCGCTCAACAAAGCAGCGCTGGGCGCGAGGAATTCCGCGCGCGAGACAGCGGGAAGCGGCGGGGGGGGGGGAATGGCAGACGCGTGGCGTTGTCTCCATATCTCACGAACACCTTCGTCAAAACGAGCTCCTTCCCTTCCCAGCGCGCGCTCCCCCCGCCACACCGCATCTTCCCAGCGCGCCGCCGCCGCCGCTATTGCCGCGTATCCGGCCTCGCATGGTAACGACACAGACTTGGGGAGGGGGGGGGTGTCCATCTTTGATCTGCTCAGCTTGCCAAAATGACCTGTCTGGGGATTACAGTGCTTAACCGTTGATAAGAGCTTGTAATCTGGACTGCGGGCCAGGCTTAGCGTCATAAGCAATATACCATGCGCGGCTTAGCGTCTGACCTGGGAGAGAAACCAGACGCTGACCTTGCTTCAATAGCTCAAGGATATTCATTTGCATGTTGAAATGTTTCATGAAACCTTTCAATATGCCACTTACAACCTGTGTAGGCTGCTTTGATGGGGGATGGAGCAGTGGGGGTGGTGCAGAGATGAGTGGGGGGAGCTGGTGGGGGGGGGGGGGGGGCTGGTGGGGGGGCGAAGCGACGTTCACAAAGATTGCAGCAAACCTTTTCTCTTCCACCTCCCCCCCCCACCTCACCCCACCCCTCCCCCCCAAAGCCACCACCAACCACTGCATGGCCCCCCTTCCCCTAATGCCACACGATGCACGCGATGACACGTACAGTGTCTGCGTGCCATTCATCGGCAGCACTCAAACACACCGTGCCACCTTTCCCGCGATCATTTGCATATGTCAAGTTACCCCTTGGCTGCAAGCAAAAGTCTAACAAGGAAATAAATAAAGAATATATATATATATATACGAGTGAGGCTGAGTGGTTATTGCGTCTGACCTGGGTGTGAGTGACTTGATTGATCTGCTTGCCTGAGGCTTCTCGTGGTGACGAGCCCCATGCAAATGAGAGTCAGCTCACGGCCACTCGCGTTATTGCATATGCAAGTGGTGTGGCCGAGGCCTCGAGATTCGCGGAGCCAAAATGTGGCCAGAAGACTTGGCCCTGGGGGAACATCTGAATGTCATTTTTTTTAAGTCAAAGTATCACGGATCCATTGGCACCTCTGAACCAAAAGTGAAAATTCCACATTACCATGGAGAGCCAAATGTCCCTCCGCACAATCCAGCAAACCGCTGATCTACCAGTGACGTCGCATTCATTGCAACGATTTCGGAGAGGTGCTTGGCTGCATCGACCACTAACGATGTGGTTAATTTCTTAAAACATTTACATTCTTGATTGCCAATTAGCGATGCAATTTGCCAAATTACCATCTTAATATAATGTACTTTCAGAGACTGAATGATACATCACCGGTCATGAATGGAAACCTCTGCGATTTGATGAGAGGCAATATAATTTATTTGCAACCAGACGAGGGGGGCCTTGGGAGACACTCTCTGTTTCGCGTGGGAGCCTCGGGCCTAAAGAGGCGTAGGGAAACAACGCGTGGTGAAATTCGGTACAAAATAACCACCGCCTGGAATTAACCTACACATGTCAATAAACTAAACTATTTTTTTTATTTGACCAGGTAAGGCCCACTGAGCGATGTAGCTCTTTTTCAGAAGCGACCTGGCAACAAATCATAGCTCAATGAAGTGGCTTATGACGTGGAAACATATCGCAACCAAATACTCTAAACGCGTATTTATAAATGTGGAGGGAAAAACCGGAAGAACCAGAGAAAAATCCACGTGACCACGGAGAGAAAGAACATGAAAACTCCAAATATACAGCAGCAGGCGTCAGGGTCAGGATCGAACCCACGTCCTCCTGTATACCAGGTGAGGTAGTTGACATCTCGCGACCAGCGCTGCTCTAAAGATAAACTAAATAGAACAATAGGCAACATTTCAGGAAATGACCTTTGATCTCTCTTCTATGAAGACAGGACACTGGCATCAACACCACCTATGATATCTTTGTGACCTTTTTGCCATGATGAAAATTAAGGTTTTAACATAGGATGTATGTTTTCCTCTGGAGGGTCAGTGTAATGAACGATTGCGTTCAGTTGTTGTGATTTGTCCAGAAGAGAGACATTCTCTCTTAGAAGCCTGCATTGCCTCTTCACAGCAAGGAGCCCAGCACATGCTCCTCTGCTGTGGCTGCGAGGTTTCCCAAGCACTCGGTTGACGCCTGCAGCTCAGCGGCATCACGATTCCTGGCGACCGACGTTCCCCTGGGAACATCGGTTGCCACGAGGCTTGCCATCGTGCCAGACTCCGCTTTATAAAGGAACGAAAATGAAGATCTATTCTGATTCAGGGCGTGTTTCTACGCAGACATCCGGTCCCACCCCCTCCTTTGGTGGAGAGTCAAGTCTATCGCTGTCAAAGAATACAGATGTCTAACGAGTAACCTTACGAAGACTGTAATGCAAAATAAAAATAAACTCGCGTTGACACCGCCCAACAAATTCACTTCAATCTGTCCACACCGATGCCCCTGTATATTTGGAATTTGCGTGTCTCTCTCCCCCCGGTCGCATGGCTTTTTCTCCGGCTCCTCCGGGTTTTCCCTTTACATTTAGAATCAACATAATGCGTTCAGAGTATTTGGCTCCGATAAATATCCACGTGATAAGCCACTTCGTTGAGTGACCATTTGTGGCCAGGTTGCTTCTGAAAAAGAGCTACATAGCTCAGTGGGCCTTACCTGGTAAAATCAAAATGTTTTTTTTAGTTCACACTGCGCTTTTTGAAATTTCGCAGCGATGGTTGGGGTGGTGGCATGGGCCAGCGGTAGCGCGTCAGCCGCTCGTCGCAGAGCTTCGTGGTTCGAATCTGTCAGGTCCCCTGGTTAACCCTGCGGGTGCATTAAACTGTACACTGTGTGCCATCTGCTTCGCAGTCGACCTCAAAAGGTCCCCGAGACGTAATTCTTTAAGAGTAGGCCATTACGTGTCAGTGCCATCTTGGATAAAATTTTGCCAAATTTGAAAATAACTCAATTGAGTTTGCCACTCACACATCAGCAACACCACCCCCTGTTGTAAAACTGCTGCCGACCATGTCTGTGAAACACGGCAGCGCCTTCATTTGTGATCGCGCTACGTAAACGACAAGCGCCAATACCGAATGTACTACGTTGTTATTACGGTCACAGACCCCTGCGTGAACGCCTCGTTGCGTTCCATCGTTGTCAACAGCTTGTGAATTCCGCCAACGTGTGCGGGAGTCGGGCTTTATGAAAACGCAGCACGCGATTTAATTGTTCTGAGGAGTGCCCACGATGGGTCCTAAAACACGCGACGTCTGGATTAAGTTCCTTAATTGTGGAATTTTCATTGGGATGGTTTGGGAGTTTTACGACCTCCAATTTGTTTTTCCATTTCCGCCCTTATCGGAGGTTACTCCCCCGGTGCCTCCCAGCCCCCCCTTGCAGGCGTTCGCCTATACTACCTGGTATGCACAAGTTTGTCACTCACGCGAGCACAAACCAGGATCGACCCGAATTGAGTTGCTAGAGGCGACGAGATCGGGGGGGGGGGAGGGGGGCACGGAGATTTCCCTGAAGGTCAAACTCATACAGGAGCTCTGAAATGCAGCTCACCTGAAATAAGATATTTTCAGTGTGTCCATGACCAACCGAGAGAGGAGGAGTGGTGGGGGTCGCATGCCAGTTATTATGAACTCGACATTTTCATGGCTGGGGATCGTCTGTCCATAGGACCTCACTACACAGATAAAGTCCCATCATCATATGAGGAAGCCACTGGAGCAGAGCCACTTTCATTCTCGATTGGAAACTCATTTATTTAGAACTGCTTTTTGTGTTTAGTTTGTTATCCTTCACCCGCACCTCTGATTGCCACGGTTGGCTACGTACGGCGCGAATGATGTTCAACATACTTACATAGAATACATCTACTGCTGGATGAAAAAACCCTCCCCAAGCTGAGCAATAACTGACCGGAGCACCTGCTCTGCTCGCGTCCTCTCGGACTCGCTCCGTCATTGTTCTCGATCACCCGGTCCCACGTCGTGTGCTGCCCCAGCCCACCATAAACCAAACTAAACTTTCATCTTACCAGGTAAGGCCCACTGGGCTATGTTGCTCTTTTTCAGAAGCGACCTGGCCACCAATGATAGCTCAACGAAGTGGCTTATCACGTGGACATTTATAGCAGCCAAACACTCTAAACGCGTGTTGATTCTAAACGTGGAGGGGAAAAACCGGAGGACGAACTACGCTCACAGGTTTGCGCGATGTCAGTCGCCTACTTTCTGTACCGCCAAGTGCGGGCCGCACGGCGAGCCACGGCCGTGGCCCGCAGCAACAGCAGGGACGGCAGCAACAGCAGCAACAGCAGGGATGGCGTGGCCGTCCGGGGAACGCGCGACGGTCACGTGACGCCGGTGGAACGCAGAAGCGCGATTCCCGAACGTGTTCCACCCGCGATGGAGGCCTTCTTCCTCCTTAACTCGAGAGAAATGAATGAAATAAGACGTCCCTTAACTCCACCCCGCCCCCCAAAACAATGTCGCCAGCCTTATCGGCATTGACAGCAGGGCGTTTATGCAAATAATGATAACAATGGAGGTGAAAATAGGCTTGAAGTAATGTACTGTTTATCTTACATGATGCACATATGAAATGAGTTATGTGCCGAATTGGGGAAGGGACGTCATTTGCATTACTGCTGACATTTTCACCTGGACAGCATGAAAGAAGAACGCGATTTTGTATGGCAAAGCGTGAACAATGATTTCACAAGGCAGGCCCTTTGTAAATCATAAAATAGGTGGGGCTTTCTTCTTCTTCTTCCTTCACTCCTGCCTAAACCACATAAAATATACCCTTTAATAAGCGCACATTCTTAAAATGTAAAAGTTTCCAGGAAAAATGCATTACGTAGAATCGTCGCATGATTTTTCCAGCGTAGTAAAAATGGAAATTATGGAAATGTAATTCGTGGGGGTTTTTTTTCTCTCCAAATCAACATCGGCCACGATCAATCCCATGGCTGGAAGAAGGCCTCTCTGAGACATCGATGTAATAATCCGCAAAGCACTGACGCACGAGCCGATTTCATTATCATTGTTAAGTTGAACGATTCATATGGCCCCAATTTTTTAAGTGTGAATTACCAGAAATCAGCAGGTATTGATTTTATTTACGTCTACTCACCGGCTCTCCAATGGAATCCTGAATCAACTACACTTCTCTGTCTGCCCACACTCACGGTTGCCACCTCTGAGATACAAAACCGTGGGAAAATAATAGAACAAGGAGAATGTTTCAAGTTTACTTTGTGAACCAGGTGATGAGAACTCAAGAGACCAGGATTGGGTCTCCATTTGCGAAAGTGACAACCGGGGGCATCGGTCTGCCAGTGGGTGGCGAAGTTTCCACGATAGGACGTGGCCAGAGGCGGAGCCTAGCCGCGCCTGGGGAGATATAAGCAGGGGCGGACGAGGGCTCGGGGTCCGTGTGTGGAGTCTTGGGTCCGGACTGCGTCGCTACTCGCCGCCATCTCTCTCCGTCGTCCGCCCACGTGGAAGATCTCCTGCGGGGTTCCATCACCAGCCAGCTAGCGGCAGAGCCGAGAGTGGACGGGTGGAACCACGCCGTGTGATCGACCATGTGTGTAGCCAGTAGAGACGCTAACATCTAAGTGTTGTACTCAGAATGAGAAGATAAGGTTGGCCTGTGTTGTGCCCGTTTGTGAATAAGTACCCTCTACACGACGTGTCTGCGGAAGTCGCTCATTACACGAGTAACGAATTGGTATGTTTTGTTAAGTGACAAACCTTACTAATTGGCTGTGTCACGTGGTGGTGGGTTTAACGACACAATTATGTTTCCGCGATCTAACCCAAAAAACTCTATTATGGACATTAATGATCCCCGTGACTGAAACGAACACACTATGCTGACGTCACAATAAATATATGCCAAATTTGAATATTACTTGGTAATTGACCAAATAAGGTAAAGCCACGAAGCAACATTGCCTGCTCTTGCGAAACTAGTGCAGACTACACCCATCTGTGCCACGAAGCGCCCGTGTGAGAACCTTGCACGATAAGACGAGGTCCAAGAGCACAAACAGCAAGTGCACTAATGACCTGGTGAAATTAAAACTGCATCGTATCGTATCATCAATCATTATCATCATCATCATCATCCTCTGCACTGGTTATACAAGTCTTACTCTTGTTTTTCGTGGCATTTTATTTCGTGGTTTTAAGATCTGCATTGAATTTTGCGTCGCGCATCATCTCCTCCACGTCACTGCTCCGCAGCCTCCCCTCGCTCTGTCGGTGTGAATCGTGCGGTGCGGCGGAGGCTCGAATCCTTTCCCGTGAGGCCCGGCGATAACGTAGAACTTCTTTCGCGCCGCACGTACGCCAACCGTGCCAATCGGAGGGGGGCGGGGGAACGAAAGGCCCCTCCTCGCTGCCTCGTCGAAGCGCGAGCAGGAACGCGGCTTGGATAGTTGAAGGCGGGATGAGACCACACCTCGTATTGTTCGTCTCCCTTGACACCCCCCCACCCTCCCTC
This sequence comes from Lampetra fluviatilis, assembly GCF_964198595.1. Classification (NCBI taxonomy): domain Eukaryota; kingdom Metazoa; phylum Chordata; class Hyperoartia; order Petromyzontiformes; family Petromyzontidae; genus Lampetra; species Lampetra fluviatilis. The sequence continues at coordinate 1,349,948 of NC_136308.1, forward strand.
GACCCCACTTCCCATCCCCTTCCTTCCCGAGCGCTCACATCCTGACAAATTCTTTTCTCCTGATCCACCCCCACACCCCCATGGGGGCAATCATCCGAGCTCCGGCACATGCCGTTTAATTATTAGATTTTTTTTGTCCCTCACCCACTCCTCCCTCCCGTGGCTCCACCTATAATTGCCCAAAAGCGTTTAAAGGGCTGGCAGCGTTTCAGAAATTAAAATTGTGCCGGAAGTTAAAAACGACGGCGCGAGGTACAACGTGGTGCGGCCGGCATCACGTCCCGACGCGACAGGCCGCCGCGGCCCACGCGGCCGCCGGACTGACCGCGGTCCGCGACCGCGTTCGACCTGCGCAGCAGCAGCCGCAGCAGCAACAAAGGCACACATCTCCCATTACGCCGTTTGAGAATAACGGGGCAAGCGCAGTCAGGAACGCCCTGTTAAGGTTGTCACAGCGCAGAATGTTGCTGCTGCTGCTGCTGGTGGTGGTGGTGCGGGTAAGAGCCGCGCGTGCACTGCTGCCTTCGTCTCCCCGGCGGCGCTCATTGATGACCGCACCCCACTTTACCGGATGCTCATTTTAGGATGAGCTGCCGTATGGGAGGCCCAAGCCAAATTCTCATTACCAATTGGCCATTGGGAGCGTTTTCTGTGGTCAAGAATGCAACGCGGGTCGCTGAGATCGTCAAATGGCAGTGACAACCACTATTTTCGATAACCAGGATCACTTATGCCATATGCTGCATTCTAAACACACGCGCGCGCATTTATTTCAGTGCCACCGCACAAAGTACCCCCCGCCCCCCCCCCCATACATCTAAAGCAAGTGTGTGCAGGTGAATTAAAGGGTTAAGTTCCTTCCAAGACTGTATATATTACATATAAACCGGGCCAGACTTATGCTGCCTCCTTAAGAACAAGGATAGCTTGGCTGCCCTTAATTAGGAAGCTGCTTATGAGGGCTGAGGAGCCATCACTCTCAACTAATGTGGTCGGCGCAGCGATCTAACACTTAAGGTGTAATTACAGTGTCAGAAACCTCCCAGCCTCCAAACAGCACTGTGCTATTAATTGCACCAAATTAGGGACGTGTCACGGTGAAGCATAAAGAATTATTTCTGCTGCTCCCCCCTCCTGAAGCGGAGAGCTTGATGGAAAAGCGAAAATGAGCTTGGAGAATTGCAATTTGGGCACCCGGGCATGTGAATTCATACGTGTAGGAACGGACACACGCGCGCGTACACGCACGCGTACACACACACGCGCGCACGAGAATATACACACACGTGCGTGTACACACGCACAGGCGCGCACCGTACACACACGTACACACACGTTTTCGCACACACACGCCCGCACGCATACACACGTACACACGCGCGTACACGCACGTGCACACACGCGTATGCATACACACACACGCGCGTACGCACACACACGCGCACGTACACGCACGTGCACACACGCGTACGCATACACACACAGACGCGCGTACGCATACACACGCGCACGTACACGCATGTGCACACACGTGTACGCATACATACACACAAACGCGCGCGTGCGCGCACGTACACGCACGCGTGCACACACGGCCGATGCGAGCACTGTCAGGTCCTTTGCTGTTGACATTTAAGAATAAGCGTGAAGTGCAAACAGCGATAATGAGAATGCTTACCGGCATTTAATCGCCAATAGATGTTGTGAAAGGCTTTCGGTGGAAATACACCGGCCCGGAGGTCACCAGCTTTGTTTAATGAGCGGTGGTGGCGGTGGTGGCAGTGGTGGCGGCGGTGGCGGTGGCGATGAAGTCTCGGGGAAATGTTGTGCTGAAGAGTGCCACCGAATGAAAGCGCTTTGCTGCGGCGTTAGAGGGTAAAAGCAGCTTGACAATGAGGCTGCGGCGCAATGGAACGGGGGGTGGATGTGCGCGGAAGCCTCGCTCAAGAGTTTGACGCAAAGTGGAGAAGGAAGGCAACAGCTTAATTAAAGACGATATTAATAATATGTCGCGATATTCAGAATCATTTCAATTTAATTTCTTCCTCAATTTCTTTTTTTCTAAATGTATGTAATAAGCAGTATATAGTAATTGCATATTTATAGCGCAAGAATTTGCTATCCCGTAAATGTGAAAATATAATGTGTTGTAATGCGGGCGGCAGTGGCAATACTCGTGCCGCACTGCAACAAGGACACGGGTTTGATTCTCGACACGGGCTGCTCTCTCTGTGTGATCTCCCCCTGTTCTGCGTGCGGTTCCCCAGGGTTCTCTGGGTAAATATCCCAACACTCAAATTGTAACTATAAATAACTCAGTAGGGATCGCACACAGCGGACACATCCCCTCGCCACACTGTGAAAACTTGGCAGGAGCCTCCTGAAAATCAGTCTTGAGACTCATTGAGGCCTTCCTGTGTAAACTAGTGTAGTGGTAATAATAACAAGCTCACGATGAGTGACAATACCATTCACACGATTTGTAAGAAGGGTATTGTCATTCTGTGATAGTATATGTCTTCATTCTTGGAGAGACTTTCATCCAGCAGTGGATTGACCATGGCTGATGATGATGATGACGACGATGTCGTTTGACTCCATAAGCAAGCGAGCTTGGGGCAGCGCTACTCTAAATTGGCAGTGCTGAGCCAGTGGAAGAAATTCTGCATTCCTATGGTAGGTGCCAGACTCTCCGAAACAGTGGCAACGGTTGTGTCCTTTGGGGCAGAGAGATAATGGCCCAAGTTGAACCCTGACTGGGATTGAAACTCAGAACCTTCAGATTATGAGCCGTGTGATCCAACCACTGTGCCGCCTTGCCTCCACTGTGTGGTCACGCCGTGAACGTATCGGAACGTATCGCTGCCACTGAGGTGTTGAGGTTAACCCGGCATCCGAGATAAAGCATATTGAGACTCAGTTGAGGCAATACAGTGCTGATATTAGCTCACCACTGATAATAGCCATGGCTGGGAATCAAAACTCGAATTGTTGAGTTCATAGCGCAGCATGCTAACAGCTGTAACACCGCACCACCAATATCCACCCTCCATCCCCACATCCCAATTATTAGTAATATATTTTCATCTTCAAGCGAGTGAAAGGTTGAATTGAACGTTGCCATCCAGCAACAAGAATGCCTTACGACTACAAAGCAAGCCCCCTTGGTCATTACGCTTTGTTTATTTTCAATAGGCTGTGATTCTGCAGCAGAATGTAAGCACATCAGTGGGAGCTGCCATGTGTACACTAAGTCAGACTAGTTTATGAGTCCGGGAAAAGAGATAAATACAAAGGGAATTACTTACGCACTGGGAAATAAAAACAAGATGTAAATCCAACATGTCACCCGCCCAGAAATCATCACGGCCCCGCAAATGCGTGGTGCACTGTTATTTTTATGGCACACAAGTTGCACGCTCGCGTCACTTACACAATTACACATTTATAAATCACGTAGGAAACGTGCCACTTTTTCAGTCTCGGAGCATCGTCGCACGTACGGGTCTCAGTGAAATTCCTCCGTGTGAACAGGGAGGGCGAAAGTGTAAGAACGACGAGGCTTACTGGCGCATCTCGAAAATCGTTTTCAAGACGCATCCCACTTGGGATGGCCTGACCAATTCCAAGAGCGATGTACGCAGAGAAACGTGTTGCCGGACTCATCAATAGGCCTGTGTGTCTCGAGAGACAATTCTTTTGTGCCTTACGAAGTCAGCTGTAGGTTTTGTAGCGCCTAGAATGACTTAGTAGGCCAATCCTTGAGTGGCAATCCTTGCCACAGCAATTGCAAGTGAATGCGGTGGCAGCTCCGGAGGTATTTGTTGCTTTTTCTTTACGTCGCTCCCTCTTGGTCTGCCAGGAAGTGTGTCTTTTCTCCTCGCCTCTCCTGAGGCCTGTTTTCACAGCCTGCTGCCAGCTGAGTCGGTCGCCGGCACTTTTCTCCCAGTCACCTGGGTTGATGTCGCAGATTTTCATGTCCCGTTTACAGACATCTTTGAAGCGCAGGACTGGGCGACCAGTGGCCCGTGTGCCTGATGCCAGCTCGCCGTACAAGACATCCTTGGGTATTCTGCCATCCTGCATGCGGCGCACGTGTCCAAGCCATCTCAGTCGTTAGCCAAGTTGAGGGCTGAGGTGTTGGGAATGCGATCTCGCCATCTGATACCGAGGATGCCCCTGAGACATCGGAGGTGGAATGTATTTGATCGATGTTCTTGATGGGCGTATGTTGCCCAGGACTCAGACCCAGAGAGGAGGGTGCTAAGGACACAGGCCCGATACACCTGCACTTTGGTGTTGAGCGTTAGAGATTTGTTCTCCCACACTCTTTTGGTCAAGCTGAACATTCCTGTAGACGCCTTACCAATGTGCTCGTAAATCTCTATGACGAGGGGCAAATTGCAGGTGATGGTGGAACCCAAGTAGGTGAAGTCCTGAACGACTTCCAGGGTGTAGCTGCCAATGTTTATAGAAGGGGTGTCCTGACATCCTGGCCCATGACATTGGTCTTTTTCAGACTGATTGTCAGGCCAAAGTTGTTGCAGGCATTGGCAAGGTGGTCGATGAGTGTCTGCAGACCTTGTTCTGTGTGAGCTGTCAGCGCGCATCATCAGCAAATAGGAGTTCTCTGATGAGGACATTGCGGACTTTGGTTTTGGATCTGAGACGACCAAGGTTGAAGAGTTTGCCATCAGATCTTGTATGGAGAAAGACTCCCTCTTCTGCTGTCCCAAAGGCACGTGTGGGCATAAGTTAGAAAAAGATGCCAAACAGTGTTGGGGCAAGCACGCACCCCTGCTTAACACAGCTGAGTATGGGAAATTCCTCTGAGGTGGTGCCGCTGTGCTGTATTGTTCCTTTCATGTTGTCATGGAAAGAGGAGATGACTGCCAGCAGCTTCGGTGGGCAGCCGATCACTTTGAGGAGTTTGAAGAGGCCTCCCTTACTGATGAGGTCAAAGGCCTTTGTAAGACCAATGACTGCCAAGTACTGGGCATTCTCTGTTCTCGATATTTCTCCCCACAGTCACCCTTGTTTCTATATAGTCCTCCTGATGTTGGAGTCTTTCATGTCTTGAGGCATTGCTCCTTCTTCCCAGCACTGGCAGATAAGTTCATGGAGTTTTCTGAGGACGGCGGGTTTCACACATTTCAGTACCTCAGGTGTGATGCCGTCCTGTCCCGGGGACTTGCCACTGGCTAGTGAGTTGATGGCGTTGTCAAGTTCCTTCAAGGCTGGAACATTGTCCAGTTCATGTTTCGTTGGTAGGGGCTTTACAGCAGCAAGGGCAGCTTTTGACACACCGTTGTCTCGTGAGTAGAGCTCTGAGTAGTGTTCTACCCACCTGGCCATTTGCTCTTGTTTATCAGTGATGATGGCCCCTGTGCTGGATTTAAGGGGGGCAGTCCTCTTGATGTTTGGACCAAAGGCTGTCTGGATGCCTTCATACATGGCATGGATATTACCAGTGTTAGAGGCGAGTTGGATCCTACTGCTGAGGTTCAGCCAGTAGTTGTTGGCGCAGCGGTCTGGCGGTCGTTTGAGCTGCACTGCGGGCAGCTTTCAGAGCCCTTCATGATCCTATACTTGGGACTTGCTTGTACTTCAGGAACGCCATGTGCTTGGCTTGGAGGATGGGTTCCAATATAGCCAGGTGTTCCTCAAACCAGTCTGTGTTCTGCCTTGTCTGCTTGCCGAATGTATTGATGGCTACATTGAAGATGGCGTCACTGATGTACGCTCACTTTGTCTCCACGCTTCCATCTGGTGTGTTGTGTAGGGACTGCTCAAGGCTGTGTTGGAATGATTGAGTGAGCTCTGGGAGGGAGGTTTTGGCAGATTTGATGCGTAGATAGCACTTGTGTTTGAGGCGGTGTATCTTTTTGGGGCGTAGTCTGACCTTGCTGGATCCCAGTGAGTGATCGATGTCACAGACTGCACTGCGGTAGCTGCGTGTGATGAGTAGTGAGTTGAGGAGGGCTCGTTGGGTGATGACAAGGTCCAGTTGGTGCCAATTAAGAGACATTTGATGTCTCCATAATACTTTATGGCATGGTTTTATGAGAAAGAATGAGTTTGTGAAAAAGAGATTGTGGTATGAGCAGAGCTCCAGTAGTCTTTGGCCACTGGCATTCATCTTCCGATGCCGTGATAGCCAAGGCATGCGGGCCACGCGTCGTCGTCAGCCCCAACCCTTCAATTGAAGTCTCCCAATAGAAACATGTGCTCAGAGCTGGGGATTTTGCGAATAATATTGTGAAGCTCTTCATAGAACTGGTCATGAATCTCCGGAGGTGAGTAGAGTGTTGGGGTGAAGACACTCAGGATGCTTACATGGCCAGAAGCAGTCTCATGGGCAGAATCCGCTCGGAGCCTGCGGTTGGTGGTTCTATCATGCCAAGGAGTGTGTTTTTGACGGCGAACCCAACACCGTGTTGCCTTGGTTCGTTCTGCTCTTTGCCTTGCCAGTAGGAAGTGTAGTCACTCTGTCGTAGTGAGCCACTGCCAGCAAGCCGGGTCTCCTGCAGTGCTGCAATATCTACGTGGAGTCTCGCCAGCTTCCTGTCGATAACTGCAGTCTTGCGGATGTCCTCAATCTGCAATAGATCTTTGGAGAGTCCAGAAGATATTGCACGTGCATTCCAGCTTGCAAAATGAAGGGCTGGTACCTTCTTTCCTTTTATTTTGCCTTTGTCTAGTGCAGGTGTTGCAGGCCACTTGTCTGGTGATGAACCATAAGCTCCAAGCACCCATTGGAGCAGGTGAGCCGTGGCGGGAAAGCACCTTATTGGCCGGGGGCTGCCCAGCTTGAGGCGGGTGGCAGTAGCTATCCATTGGGGTGCAATGACAACTCCCACCGACGATGGCAATCCGTGGCGCCCATTTTTAACGCCAATCCAAAGTGAGCTTATAACCCGTGACTGCTGCCATCCGTGTTTCTTGGCCACGATTAGGTGGCCGAGGAAGAGTGTCCTCTCCCCATGTTTGCACCGCTTGGTGGCGCAAAGCTTGGGCAGGTTACTCTGAAAATCCTGGGTTGCTCATGCGTCAGGATCCCCCCCTCGACCTTGCTGGTGAGGTCCAAAGGAGTGCGTAGCACGACGTTTGGTACCAGTTTGGCTGCAGGGTGTGCCGGGAATGTGCCGCTGTTCATCACAAAACCGCTTAAGGGACCCCACTCCTGATTTTCTGTAGGGGTTTACTCCCTTAGCCATTGACTCTCCCGAGACACTCACACGGCAGTGAGATTTGCCGGACTAGCGCTCAAAGATCCACGAGGACGGGCCCGCAACCCGCTTGCTATACTGCTTCCCGCAAACACATCTCTGCTCCCGCCACCATCGACACCGGGGCTGTCACAGAGATAATCCCCGCACGGTCCACCAACCCCCCCCCCCACCACCGCCGTCTTTGAGTCATTCTTCACAACGCGATGTGATATTAAAATAAAAAAAATACCGAGTTGCCCATTTTCGCGAAATAAGTTTCCCTGAAGCTTGCGAGTGCATTTCGCATTATTTATCCTCTTGCTTCTGTGCTTTGATGTACAGTACTTCCAGTGTGAATAAAGATCACTTCAGAGTTATCCAACTGCAGTCCACACATCATCATAATCCGTAGGTCTTACAACCACTGCAACTTCGAAATCTAAAGCACATAAGCTCATGCTGTCAGGCCATCCAGAAATCTGCATGACAAAGCACTACTTTAAAGGGTAATAGTGATAAAAAAAAACTTTAATTACTGCATCATTGCGAACGTTCATTTTTGTTATTTCATGAAGCAATTTGGCTGTACATAAATAAATATGAAGACAATTTTTTTTGCAAAGATATTCCTAATTGGACGGTACGATTATGATGGATCTTAAAGCATAGTGTCGCCAATTTGCGGCAAACTCTCTACACTTCTCTTCTCATCAGCAGAGCCACCCAGAGATTCCCGGAGGCCCGGGGCAGAATGCTGCGTGGGAGCCCCTTATCCCACCATCTGTAGTCCCCGCTTGCGGGGCCGCACGTACGTTGAACTTCTTTCGCGCCGTACGTAGCCAACCATGCTAATCGGAGGAGCCCTCTTTTGTGCGAGGGACCCAGGCGAACGGTTTGGGACATGTGTGCGCGCTACCTTCCACGTGGCGGCGTTGTGCCGGAAGTACGCAAATCTCCGGGTGAACCAGTTGTAGATCTCATTGAGGGTGAGCTGCTTGTCCGGAGATTCTACGATGGCCTATGGAAAGACGGGGGCGGGGGGGGGGAGGCGGGAGGAGGAGGTAGAGGAGGAGTAGGGAAAGGCAGGCGCGCCGTGCGTGCCGCGTTTTTACCTCTCAACGCCTTCGCCACGGCGCTCAACATCGCGCGAACGTAAAGGGCACATCAAAAATTCATAATCACTGTCTCATTATTACATTCCGGGGAGGCAGACTCGCACTTAATAACGGCGCCCGTAATGACCCGAGTGCATTTGAGAAGGCCCGGATAGAGCGAGCCATCACAACTCATTGTTTTTAAGTGTCTGCTTTTACCCACAAACGCGTTTCAAAGAGCAAAATTTGCATATGCGGGCGATACGCACCTGCCTGATTAGGGACGCGTACGTGAAGGGCGGCCGGACCTCGGCATTCTGGTAGAACTCCTGGTTCTGTGCGAGCTCTGTTGCGACAATCACATGCAGCGTGGCTGCGAAACACCATCCCGATTGTACACACAGAAACCGTGGCTGAGCACACAGGGCACAGGAGAACAGTCGTCGCGCGCACGCAGGAACCGCGGTGCTGCTCGCGCGTTCCGTGATGATGGGTCGTGACGACGAGACCCATTGTGTGTAAAGATGATGGTGATGATGAAGTCCATTGTATGTAAAGATGATGATGGTGACGGTGAGATCCATTCTATGCCAAGATGATTATGATGGTGGCGAGGATATCCATTGTTTCTAATCATGATGGTGGTGACGATGAAATCCCTTGTGCGGAAAGAATTTAAAAGTATGTCTTGATGGTCAACATAGTAACAGACTTTGATGATGATAATTAATTCATGGTTCCATTAAATGTTAGGTTTCCATGATTTTGATGTTTTATTCATTTTTCTCACCAATATATCTTATGATCGCAGTAATAGCCATTATATGATCGTCATGATTATGATGGAAAATGCAATTATATGATGACGATCGAGATTACATTTTGTTTTAAATCACTACACATTTTTAAACAGTATGAATCCCATTTCAATAAACCATTGGTTTAGAACTATACATTTTATCAGTAACAAAAAATACTTCCACAGTATATACACATCAATTCGTAGCAAATGCTTAATATATATGTATGCATTTATGCGTGAACAAGGCAAATATTTCACTGACACGGTAAACAATGACAACAGCGCGTGTTTTCGTTCAAGATTTTTTTTTTTACAAAAAAACATGCATACTGCACTTTATCATTTCAAATGCCTAATTGCAACGCAACGTAATGTGACACGGTGTTTACAATTGCGCCTAATTAGCGCAAATAAATACGAGCGAGCGGGCACGTTGTTCGGCACGCGTTCTCATGCACGATGGCGCAGCCGACAGTGCCACATCGGAGGTGGTGCCCCCCCACCCCCTCTTGGCTTTGCGGTGCCGAGGGCAGTGGTTAAACCGATCGCCGTCGCCTTCGTGTGCGACACGGGGCGTTAAACCGATCGCCGTCGTCTTCGTGCGTGACACGGGGCGGTTAAACCGATCGCCGTCGTCTTCGTGCGCGACACGGGGCGGTTAAACCGATCGCCGTCGTCTTCGTGCGCGACACGGGGCGGTTAAACCGATCGCCGTCGTCTTCGTGCGCGACACGGGGCGGTTAAACCGATCGCCGTCGTCTTCGTGTGCGACACGGGGCGGTTAAACCGATCGCCGTCGTCTTCGTGTGCGACACGGGGCGGTTAAACCGATCGCCGTCGCCTTCGTGTGCGACACGGGGCGGTTAAACCGATCGCCGTCGTCTTCGTGCGTGACACGGGGCGGTTAAACCGATCGCCGTCGTCTTCGTGCGCGACACGGGGCGGTTAAACCGATCGCCGTCGTCTTCGTGCGCGACACGGGGCGGTTAAACCGATCGCCGTCGTCTTCGTGCGCGACACGGGGCGGTTAAACCGATCGCCGTCGTCTTCGTGTGCGACACGGGGCGGTTAAACCGATCGCCGTCGTCTTCGTGTGCGACACGGGGCGGTTAAACCGATCGCCGTCGCCTTCGTGTGCGACACGGGGCGGTTAAACCGATCGCCGTCGTCTTCGTGCGCGACACGGGGCGGTTAAACCGATCGCCGTCGCCTTCGTGTGCGACACGGGGCGGTTAAACCGATCGCCGTCGTCTTCGTGCGCGACACGGGGCGGTTAAACCGATCGCCGTTGTCTTCGTGCGTGACACGGGGCGTTAAACCGATCGCCGTCGTCTTCGTGCGTGACACGGGGCGGTTAAACCGATCGCCGTCGTCTTCGTGAGCGACACGGGGCGGTTAAACCGATCGCCGTCACCTTCGTGTGTGACACGGGGCGGTTAAACCGATCGCCGTCGTCTTCGTGCGCGACACGGGGCGGTTAAACCGATCGCCGTCGTCTTCGTGTGTGACACGGGGCGGTTAAACCGATCGCCGTCGTCTTCGTGGGCGACACGGGGCGGTTAAACCGATCGCCGTCGCCTTCGTGTGTGACACGGGGCGGTTAAACCGATCGCCGTCGCCTTCGTGGGCGACACGGGGTGGTTAAACCGATCTCCGTCGTCTTCGTGTGTGACACGGGGCGGTTAAACCGATCGCCGTCGTCTTCGTGTGTGACACGGGGCGGTTAAACCGATCGCCGTCACCTTCGTGGGCGACACGGGGCGGTTGAACCGATCGCCGTCGTCTTCGTGCGCGACACGGGGCGGTTAAACCGATCGCCGTCGTCTTCGTGCGTGACACGGGGCGTTAAACCGATCGCCGTTGTCTTTGTGCGTGACACGGGGCGGTTAAACCGATCGCCGTCGTCTTCGTGAGCGACACGGGGCGGTTAAACCGATCGCCGTCACCTTCGTGTGTGACACGGGGCGGTTAAACCGATCGCCGTCGTCTTCGTGCGCGACACGGGGCGGTTAAACCGATCGCCGTCGCCTTCGTGTGTGACACGGGGCGGTTAAACCGATCGCCGTCGCCTTCGTGGGCGACACGGGGTGGTTAAACCGATCGCCGTCGTCTTCGTGTGTGACACGGGGCGGTTAAACCGATCGCCGTCGTCTTCGTGTGTGACACGGGGCGGTTAAACCGATCGCCGTCACCTTCGTGGGCGACACGGGGCGGTTGAACCGATCGCCGTCGTCTTCGTGTGCGACACGGGGCGGTTGAACCGATTGCCGTCGTCTTCGTGTGCGACACGGGGCGGTTGAACCGATCGCCGTCGCCTTCGTGAGCGACACGGGGCGGTTAAACCGATTGCCGTTGTTTTCGTGAGTGACACGGGGCGGTTAAACCGATTGCCGTCGTCTTCGTGAGTGACACGGGGCGGTTAAACCGATCGCTGTCGTCTTCGTGCGTGACACGGGGCGGTTAAACCGATTGCCGTCGTCTTCATGAGCGACACGGGGCGGTAAAAGCGATCGCCGTGGCCGCGACTCGCCGCCGTCGTTTGTTCGTCTCCGAGCGAGAGCTCGAAACGGTGAACAGATTACGTCTCAAAGTGGCTTGGAAGGTTGACGCGAGCGAGCGCTCGTTGTTTGCGCGATGTTGCTCTTTTGTACGGTGGTCTTCTTCGGATCGATGCTGGATCAGTTGGCGCGAACCCTGGCCCGACGCTAAAGTCACCCCAGTATGCGCTTTGAATTCTCTCGCGTGCGGCTATGCGGTCGGACGTGGGACAACATCGTGCGTGTACCGTGTGTGTACTTTGTGTACTGTGTGTGTACCTTGTGTGTACCGTGTGTGTTGTGTGTGTACTGTGTGTGTACCTTGTGTGTACTGTGTGTATTGGGTGTGTACTGTGTGTGTACCGTGTGTGTACTGTGTGTGTACTTTGTGTATTGTGTGTGCGCTGTGTGTGTACCTTGTGTGTACCGTGTGTGTACTGTGTGTGTATTGTGTGTGTACTGTGTGTATACCGTGTGTGTACTGTGTGTGTATTTTGTGTATTTTGTGTGCGGTGTGTGTGTACTGTGTGTGTACCATGTGTGTACTGTGTGTATTGTGTGTGTACTGTGTGTACCGTGTGTGTACTGTTTGTGCACTTTGTGTATTGTGTGTGTGCTGTGTGTGTGCTGTGTGTGTACCTTGTGTGTACTTTGTGTATTGTGTGTGCGCTGTGTGTGTACTGTGTGTGTACCATGTGTGTACTGTGTGTATTGTGTGTGTACTGTGTGTACCGTGTGTGTACTGTTTGTGCACTTTGTGCATTGTGTGTGTGCTGTGTGTGTGCTGTGTGTGTACCTTGTGTGTACTGTGTGTATTGTGTGTGCGCTGTGTGTGTACTGTGTGTGTACTGTGTGTGTACTTTGTGTATTGTGTGTGCGCTGTGTGTGTACTATGTGTGTACCATGTGTGTACTGTGTGTATTGTGTGTGTACTGTGTGTGTACCGTGTGTGTACTGTGTGTGTACTGTGTGTATTGTGTGTGCGCTGTGTGTGTACTGTGCGTGTACTGTGTGCATTACTCGGCAGACAGCTGTCTCCCCGTGCTCTTTCGCTTTGCGTGCCTTTGTTTTGGAACGCATCTACCGCATAGAGTGTGGGCAACCTAGGCATGAATATTAACACATTGGCATTCGTGACTGATGTGATATAGTGCAATTAACACATCAGCCGATACAATTATTCTCCATTGTTACTACACCTTTCGAATGTTGCCAAATCATCTCAAAATCCGAATCTTAATTTATCGTGGAGAAATCCGATGAGCTATGAAGCTCTTTTTCACAAATCTGGAACGTCCCCATCCTCCCCACCCCGAGATCGAGTCAGACCTCGCAAGCTAAGCAGGGTTGAGCCTGTGTAGCGCTTAGATGGGCAACCACCAGGCACACAAATGGCAGGTGCAGGAGGTGCCGTGGGCAGTAGAGGGCAGTGAAGGAACATCCACCGTGTCTTCTGCACTGCCCTCTCTGCCAACCCGCACCCACCAGCGCGGTGAAGTATGCTCAGGGATGTTTGTTATACCACCACCAAAGCGCGTCGTGCTGGCATTAATAGGTGCTTGGTAACAACATTAATCCCAACACGTTTATAAAGCAAAACGGGGGGGGGGGGGGGGGAGTTTGAATTTGAGGTTTCCGCAGCTCTGATGAGAATGCATTGTCCAGCTGCGTCAGGGTGCCACTGTGAGGGACTTCATCGTTTGTTGCTTTCAGGTCGCCCTGTGCCGCTGTGCGACATCGCACACGCACACGCAGTCACGCACGAAGTTGGGCAAGGAGTACACGCACACACAGTCACGCACGCACACGCAGTCACGCACGAACACAGCGGAGACACGAACAGGGAGTCGTACCTCTTTGTGTAATCTTCAGAAGTTATTTTTCCGTTTAGTTTCTTGTCCTTCTCCGGCACCTCCGATTAAACTGGGTGGCTACGTACGGCGCGACAGAAGTTCACCATACATACATACGGCAATCCGGTTGTGCGGTGCAATGGTTGGAGAACCACAGTGAAAAGAGTTTGCGTATGTACACACATACAAGTCATCTTTTCTTTTGTGCGCATCGAAATTTGGTGCTCTCCAACACAATGCTACGTCAATGCCAGAGAAAATCAGCTCCCAATGGTTGCCTTCAGCTTTTTCTTTTAATATCTCTCCCTCTTGGCTCCCGCGGACGGACGAGCGTTTTTATCGCGGCCCTCCACGGAGCTCCCGTCGGCAAGCACGTCGCAGCGGCGTGAGTGGCGGGCCAACAGCTCCGGCGGTATCGAGGTTAAGTGTGGTGGGATTCATTTGCAAGTGATGATGGTGGGGTGGGGGAGTGGAAAGAGGCCTTCACGCGTTCACACCTGTCTGGGTCTCCCGCGCTAGCGCGCGTTCGGGAACGAAAGCGGGAGAGGCGCCGGGGTAGCTCTGGTGGAGCCGGGCACAGGGTGGGTTACAGAGGCGACCGGAGATATTTTTCCACAAGCAGGTGCCACGGCTACCGCCATCGGGGGGGATCGTCGTAACCTTTGCTGGCTTTGCGATCGCAACCACCACCACCACCACCACCAAAATCTGCAGGATAATCATCAGTGGTGCAGCAGCAACAGAAGCGCTCTCACCTGATGACACGGGCAGGTTGTACTTGTCCGAGTGGCGCCGGCGAATGGGGCCCATGGCGTGCAGGCCGGGCGCGTGCAGCATGGGGGGGCCCGGCGGGAGCGCCGTGATGACGGACGTGGCGGTCGGGGTGCTGGCCGGGTGAGGCAGCATGCCCTGGGACGGAGACTCGGGGGTGCTCTTGGCCAGAGTGGCGCTCGACACCAGGTTCAGCTGCGGCAAAAACATCGCAAGGCGGGGGGCGTCATCGTTGCGCGCGTGCGTGAGAAACCCGAGCACGAGCTTGTGCCTCTCTTTTCCACTCACACCCCCGAGCCGTGCCAGCGTGGGTCAGGGAGCACGGCATTCGCTTTTCCACCGCGCAAGCCGTGGCGGGCAGCCGACGTCGAGACGCGTAAAGGTGACGCGGTGACGCTGCGTTCTGTGTTCTATTGACTGACGTCACACACAAGTTGCACGTGTCATTATCCCTGCCCCTAGCATGGCGAGATATTAACTACCTCGCCTGCTATGCAGGAGGTCTTGGATTAGATCCCGACGCCTGTATATTTGAAGTTTTCATATTCTCTTCGTGGTCGAGTAGATTTTTCTCCGGATCCTCCAGTTTTCCCTCCATTTTCAGAAACATGCGTTAAAGAAAATTTGGCTGCTAGAAATTGCCACGTGATAAGCCACTTCGTTGAGCCTTCATTTGTGGTCAGGTTGCTTCTGGAAAAGAGCTACATAGCTGAGTGGACCTTACCTGGTAAAATATTTGTTTAATTTAGATTATTTGAAATCATCGAAAAATGATCACAGAACCGATCCTGGGCTCTTAAAGTCGACTCACCCATAACTTGATATGTGGTTCAGTGTGTGAACATCATCCCCGGGCAGACAAAGGTGGAAGGTTACTGACAACTTCATATGCTCTGCGAGTGTAGGAGATGATGACCAAACTGTCTTATAAGGCAGGCTCGACTCTGCTGATGATGATACAATAAATGTCTAAACTGGTCCACAGTATGCTGCTACGTACTAAACCAATGCTTCAGAAAAAAAAATCACTCTCAGAAGGCCGTGTGGCTGATTGGATGCGTACAAAATGTACCTTTAGAGTTTTTTTTGGAGAGGGCCAGATGTAGGAAGGATGTATAAAGTCAATTGCTAAATGCATGTGGCCAGGTTCTATTCCCAGCCGTGAAAAGCATTCGTGCCACATGGCATCTGAAGTTGTCCGGGGACTCTCACCGATCGATTCTGGGGGTGAGTGGATGTGTAAAAGTGCATATGTTGAGCGAGTCTGTGAATGAGCAGTAGTGCAGTGGTTATGGACCCGGCGAGCCGAGTTCGATTCCCACTAACGATCAATAACAGTGGCAAATATTTGAACTGGTCCTGGGGCCTCCGCTAGGTGCTGGCCACCCACCCCCGAGTGTGCCCGTGCCGGCCTTCATAGGTACTCGCTAACAGCACTTGTCCTAACAGCCTGTTAAAGGCTATACAGGGGATCTTTGTTTTTGAATGTGAGTGTGTTTGAGGGTGTATTGAGTGTATGCATGCATGCATGCGAGTGCATATGTGAATGTGTACATAATAGGTGCTTAGTGCTGAAAGCACTTGGTGCCATGCTGTATAGGCTAACTGGAGGTCCATGTATATTGTCTCTATATATGTACTGTGTGTGTGTGAACAAATATAAACAATTGGGAACGTAGCACATGACCTATTACCCGCAAAGATCTGAGAAAGCTCAACAAAAATAACGTCAAGGGCACCAAACCATTTTTTAAAAATGTATTTATATGCGTTGCAGGGTCAGCGCACTGGACTTGCAATCCGGAGATCGCCGGCTCGATCTCCCGGCACGGCAGTTAGTCGATAGGCAAGCGGCCTTTCGACTAACTGCACGTTGACGATACAATACACACACGTAGTAGGATAAACATACAAAAACAATAATCACCCATTCGCACATGCGCGCAAGCGTGCGGGGAAATTAAGCGTGGCCAGCGACCAAAATCCCGGGAACCAACCAAGTTTTAGACGAAGATAAATAGAAAATGTGTACGGTTCCCAGAATGACTTTGGTGACACCACTCAGTGGTGGTGTTGCTAACAGGTTCTTAGCCAGCGGGCTCTCAGGGCTAATTCCAACAAGGGGCTGTCACAGGTAGGCCTTTGATTAGACGAGCGATGCTCGGCGGAAATCTAATGATCACTTGCGCCTCGCAAAGAGATTGCATCCCGGCGCGGGCTGCGCATGCGACATGCATTATTTAACTGTTTCACCCTACAGTCGACTTCATGAAGGCGTGAAATGAGGGCCCGTTGCTCATTCGTTTCACGGGGACGCTTCCCTCCGTAGCCCGCGCGGGCTACGACGCCGTCCGTCGCAAGAGGCCGGACTTTGCGAGCGGGAAAATAAATATAACAAATGCGATCGCGAGCACTTAAACACGAGGGCGTAATCAATTCACCGAAAATTGTCTGAAGAGGCATTCCGCTTCCGTGCGTGGGTTTGACGAAACGGGAAATTTGAACTCACGCCACAAGTATCGGGGGGGTTAATTTGACAAAAAAAATTAATGTCGGAATTGCCGCGCGGCTTTGGCCGCCCGTTCGAGTACGAGAGGGCCCCCTCCCCCCCCCGCACCTCCTGCAGAACGGGTGCCTTCTGAAATTCGCGAGTCGTGGGATTGAATTACCGCACTCCTCTGCAGTCCGTGGCACCTGCCGTACCGCGTCAAGGTGGGGTGGGGGCAACAGGCGGCGCAGCAGCGTCGCGCCGGGGGCTCCGATGCATCATCGTGCGCGAGCAGACGCCGGGGAGCGCAGAGGGCTTTGTTGTAATCTTTGCCGTCGGTTACGCCACGAACAAACATGTTTGTTCTTTCACGAGGCGCATTGTTTTGTTCTCCCGTTAATTATTCTCGGGTTCGACGCGGCGAATGTAATTGATGCACGGACTTCCCGGCGGTCCGCCTTTGCGTGTCCACGAAAGCACATTGGCGAATCTTCGTTAATGTCTGCGGTCGTAGCGGTCTCGCGCACATGCCACCGTGGTGTAAGGTTTAGCCTCCGTGGACTATTCATCCAGAGGCTGTCGGTTCAATTCCATCTCCCGGGGTGGCAACCGGAATGGTTGGACAAGTTTATTATATCGCCCGGCCCGTGTCATGCCCAGCAGAATAAAGGGGTTCCACCACAGTCGACAGGTCATGTGCAGTGGAGGCAAAGTGTCGGTGTCGCTACCTCTTTCAAGAAGTCTGGCCAGCATAGTCGACGAATAGGCCCAATACACCCTCTAGCGCCTCCGATTAGCGCGGTCGGCTACGTACGGCGCGAAAGAAGTTCAACAAACGTGCAGACGAGCTTGCCAGGGATGGATTCTAGGACCGCGTGGGTTTTCGCGGTAGGGTCCGCGTGGCTCTCTGCGATGTGTCACCGTGTCGAGTAACTTAGGCACGGTGTCCGACGTTTCTCACCGCGCGCTGGCTGGGAGCTTCTTTAGGAATTGAATATTCACCTCGTTTGAAAACAATGCGGTGGACGGTGCGGCCTCAGCTGACTGCAGAGGATCACGTGCGTGCAATCAGAAGTAATTAAAATGTAGAGAAAAGATGAAAATCATTTGATGCGTGTAGCTGTGAGCTCAACAATTGGAGGTGCATCGTTGCAGCCATAATAGGACGACTCAACCCTGTCATAGCAATGTGGAATCTCTACTGCCGGCTGAGATGTGCAGCCGTTTTGGTAGCAAACCCTTTTTTCATGTTTTAGGTCCCTTCTATATCGTGATTGTACCGAACGATTTAATCACAGCACAGAGCATGTCCACATGGGCTCTTTACCATGTGTTGTCAAACTCTCACTCCAATAGAAATGAGCAAACATTGACAAACTACTCTCATTGCAACCCGGGGCCTGGCCATCAAAAGGTTGCAGAACAATGAATTCGGTTTACTGACTCAGACCTTTGAGAAATTGAAATTCTTATTTGAGAATGCAACTTAAACGGTTACTTAAAAGATTACAACAAAGATTAAGGCTTGGCAAGTTTAAATAAATAAGCAGATTACCATTTATTCTTGGGTAATTCATTGCTTTCTATTGTAACTGACCTTTTCCCCACGCTGTAACGCATGGATTATTGCTGGTATACATTTGTGTTGTTCGTATGTGTTGCTGCGGTTAGCGGTCGTGCAGCGGTGAGCGCACTGCGCAACCAACCCAGCGATCCGGGTTCGATTCCCGCTCACGGTCAACAACAGTAACAGCGATTATCTGAACCGGTCCTGGGCCTCCCCTAGGTAAACTCAGCCTCAAATGAGTACCTGGTATGGTGTGTAAACATCACCATTAGAGATACAAAGGCGGCCTGGCGTGGTACTGGCCACCTACCCGCTCGTGTGCTGTGCCGGCTTTAATAGGTGCTTGCTAACAGCACTTGCCCCAACAGTCTGTTGAAGCTATATGGGTGACCATTGTCTTCGTTCGTACGTACAGAGATATAAATGCTAAGGTCAATCCGGCACACAGCATCCCAGACCATTAGGACCCTGGAGGGCCCTCTCTCTTTCAAGAGGGTGGGGAGGGGGCATTTAGCGTACCCTTGACACAAACCAGACAGGGCAATAGACACAGGGCTCACCCACACTGTACCCCACCACGAGCTACACGCCGCCGTTGTGGTGGGGGGTGATTGGGAGGTAAATGCACGATGGCGAGTCTCATCATCGCCGTTCAGTCTGCGCGACGCGGTATATAACCGTACACACACGTTGGAAAATTAAAACCATTTTGAGAGCTGCGTTAAACAGAAACACGATGGCAAATCTGGCCGCATTTTTGCACGATAAGGAACGTCTTTGCAGCTGCGAGGCTTCAGCCGACTGGAAAAATTTGACGGCGACCTTTACCCCGTCATTAATTTCAAATGATGGATAATAACACGCGCGCACTCGCCGAGGAATTGCATTAATTATAAAATCATGACAGAATGCAGCTGTGGAGGAAAAGAGAGGCTCGGAGAAAAGAGGGAGGGAGAGAAAATGTGTGCGAGCGAGAGAGAGAGAGAGGAGAGAGAGAAAAAAAACGCAGACAGACAGAACGACATGGAGCTAGCTGACCCATGCTGCCAGGCTTAATTTCCAGTTAGGCGCATGCCGAGCGTATTGCTATTATACTGTCTCACGTCAGTAACCTGCGCTGTTAATTTTGCCGAGAAGCGGCAGCGGGCTATGAATGCTCCGAGTGTGAAAATGGGTTTGAACCGTTCGACACCATCCAGCTTCCTCCCCTCTCCGTGCCCCCCACTCACCACGGCCCCCCCCCTCCAACTCTCGGTGGCGTAACCCCACTCTCCTCCCAACACCTCCCCCCGCCACCTCCCCTTCCCGCACTCCATTACCCCCCTTGGCTTCGGGATCCCAAATGCGCACCCTCTGGGCCCTCTGGGCCGCCACCGTGGCGTTCATCACGCGGGAGCCGCGCGCGTCGTTATCAAATTATCAGCGCCGAAAATCCATCGAGGTATTATTGTCCGACCTCTCAGCAGACATTAGATAAGGATCGTTCAGCTGACAAAATATAAATAAATGAACTGGCGTTTTTTTTTATTTATTTGGAGGGGGGGTCTGAAACAGCGAGCGATGCAGAGTAGCGAGATAATTGTGGACTCAAAACAAAAAAAGGGCGGCTGTGATATTTGCTCGAGTTCTTGAGTGGCTTTGTTCTGCGCGGCACAGCGGCCGGCATTGCCTGATGGATGAATACGATGGCGATGATTCACGATGACGATGATGATGCCGGCAATTACCTTGCTTAATGTGTGCACGTTGCATTTATTTCGCACACCGTACGTAGCCAACGGTGCTAATCGGAGGTGCGTTGGAAGGACAACAAACTAAACGCAAAAAGCAGTTCTAAAGAAATGAATTCTTCAATCTAGATTTTTTTTATTATCATGATGACGATAGGCGGATAGGATTTTTATCTGTCCCAATTTTTTTTACATTTCAACCGATCATTTAAAGCGACTGATTGTTGAAAAAGCGGAACGAAATATTTCCTTTGCAACAACAAAGAATGTGGCAAGAGAGACGACAGTGAAGACGGCGGTGATAACGACGGCGATCGTGAATTTAAACACCTGCGACAACCCGAGCACGAATCCAGCAATCGCAACCTTTGAATGGGGCACACGGAGACACGGGTTGGGCTGGAGACTATCACTCCAGGCATGGGCGCCACGGTGGCTAGGAAATGTTAATGACATTGCCTGGTATACAGGAGAGCGTGGGTTCGATCCCGACCCTATGTATATTTGGAGTCTGCGTGTTTCTCTCCCCGTGTTCGTGTAGATATTTCTCTGGGTCCTCCGGATTTTCCCTCCACATTTAGAATCAACGTCACGCGTTTTGAATATTCGGCTGCTAGAAATGTCTACGTGATAAGCCACTTCGTTGAGCTACCATTTGTGGCCAAGTCGCTTCTGAAAAAGAGCTACACAGCTCAGTGGGCCTTACCTGGTAATGAAAAAGTGTTTATAGTTGTTTTGTTATAGTTTACGGTTATCCACAATCACCCACGAGAGTTTCAGCGCGGTCCCCTGCTCTCCATCATCCCTGCGAGAGGGTTGGTCCCCGTAACGTTGTCCCCCCTCACACCCCCCCTCCCCCACCCACCCACGTGAAATGCAGACGTTACCTCAGGCGGGGGTTGGAAGCGCCCCTTGACACGGTTCCGGTTGGAGGAAATCGCCCGCCCGCGATTCGAGGTGCGGCCACGTTCTCGTAATTAGCGGCGGAAAGCTTCCAGCTCGCTCGGGGCTGAACCTCGCCATTACCGTGATTCAGATTTCATTCTGTCTCTCTCTCCTCGCCCACCCCCGGAAAAAAGGTGTACCCATAAAGTGTATTTAAATAAAGAATGAAAGGCTCTTTTATTCGCTGTTCACGCCATCAAAACGTGAAATGCTTTAAATGATGAAAAGTAACTACTTTTTTTAGTTGTTTTACTTTTCCGAAACCACGGAGATCAAACTTGTGAAAAGTGAGTGTGTTTTCACTTTTTTCGAGCGGGGCCCTTTCCTTTGGTAAATTCCATGCAGCCGGTTTTGAGCGAAGAACACCATTATTCTAAATCTGTAGATTTAATAATGATTCTTATCCAGCCGTGGCATGGCCACAAGGTAAGGTTTAATGAAGTACTGTGCCTCCAGTTAATGGCATAATATAACTCGGGTTGCAGCCATGCCATGTGTTCATATAGTGATAGTGCTAAGGGTACATTGATGGATCTTCAGAGCTCATTTCACCTTGGTAATAAATTCCCACTATTAATATTCATCAAATGCAAGGCTGTCTCAGCTTAGAGCCTTTGAATATGAGGACATAAATCAGGAGTATAGCATCAATTATGTTCGAATTTTTCTGCCCTATATTGCCCACTAAAAAAGTCATTTCAAAACTGCTTTCTGTAATCAGATTACAGTCCTGGCGAAAGGCGGGGGGTGGCCGTTTGTCTGGGTAGGGGCGCTTCTAAAGGCGGTTTAGGAAATACATAAATGGCAGCACCTCTTTAATTTACAATTGAACAAAATGGCTATTACATGCTGAAGGCATTTTAGTTGTTCTGTAATTACTCGAGGCTAGCATTTTTGAGAAACTATAATAATAATAATAAAGTGTCCCTGTACGCTGAAGCCAACTTGGGTGGTTCGTAGCACAGTGGCGGACATTCCACATTCCTTTGGCAGGAGCCGATGTCTCGATAGCACGGCCAGCTGTTTGATTCCCTACAAGGGAGGACGGTACTTATTTTATTGGCACCTCAGGGCATGATGGCCTCAGTCAACCTCCGACTGTAATTGATATTTTAATTGTGAAATGCCACAGAGCCACATGGACGGATTATATTCAAGAGTCCATAATTTTTTTGAAATGGGCCTCAATACTAATTTTTAAGAGTCCTGCTTGGAATGCATTTATAATGCATTTATTCATGATTTTTTTTTGCATTTTTCAGAAAATTGAGGGTACACTTGTGAAGCAACACAAGTCAATCAATCAAACTGTATTCATTTAAAGGCGCCTTTCTTGAAACCAAGGCCCCTGTTCATGAATTCTAGCAATATGACACTCCAACGGCGCACAGATAAAAGGGCAAACTACTTGCTGTACCCCCTCCTGTTACAAGCACTTCATTACCTTGTTAGTGGGAGTCTTGTGTGTTAGAACAGCTGCGATAAACACAATTATAAGAGAATATTTCTTAGCAAGTCTTTAACCTGAAGATTCTTACCCAGACAGTTCCAGAATGTTTTATAATTTACTCTGTCGTGCCATTAGGAGGGTGTTTTTATTTAATCGGCTGCTTTTTCATAACAGTGCGTTCGCTATATAATGGCCGTGTGGTAAAAACACAACACCACACAGGCATGGACGAGTTTAGTTGTGCATTCACGCCACTGACAGTGACATCTAATTATCATCACTCGTGTCGAATTGTATTGTTACTTACACCTGTGCACATTAACCTCATTGGTCATTTGATGGAAAATAAATTAAGACATCAAATAAACAAACATGTAACCTGTGATGCAATTTAGTTTCACCTGCAAATAGTCAAGGCAGACCATAGTTCCCTGTTCATGTGTAAGCATGCGTGTGTCAGTTCACCCACTGGAGTGGTAGTGTAGTGGGCAGCGCAGTGCGTTACAGGGCCTGCAACCCAAGTTCCATTTCTGCTCATGGCCAACGAATATATGAAGTGGACCTAGGCCTCCCCTGGGTCGACTCAGCCTCAAATGAGTACCTGGTGCATAACCATCAGTAGTGTGGAGACAAAGGTGGCCTGGCTTGGTCCTGCTTACCCACCGCCCTCATAGGTGCTGCTCATAGACAAAGACCCTCCTTATAGCTTTCCAAAAGTCTGTTGGAGCAAGGTGTGGGTGCCCAGCACCACGCCAGGCTGCCTGCCTCTCCCTCGTGGCGATATTTGACAAATGCCCCTCACAATTTCACAGTGACTGGTGTTCTGGGTAATAACCTTAGTGATCACTCCTTCATTTTTGGGGTGAGATCATCAGCCAGACCCAAAGCCCCCCCTAAATTGGTTGAGACGTACTCAATGAGACACTTCAGCACTCAGGCATTTACTAATGATGTGCTTCACTCGGATATTGACAAGGTCTGTGATATCCCCAACCTGACTACGGCTTGGGAGACTTTCAGGTACACGTTTCTCCAAATTCTTAACAAACATGCTCCATTGGTTAGATTTCAAACTAAAGGCAACCGCCCACCATGGTTTGATCCTTTGATTACTAAGTTCATGAAAACTAGTGACAAGGCTTGGGCATGTGCTCAAAAAAGTAATTTGGTCAATGACTGGCTCGAATACAGGATTTTAAGGAATAGATGCGTCACTCTCCTGGAATCACATGGAAATGCCAGGATTTTCTGGAAAACAATCAAATGTATCGAAAAGGCATCCAAAACAGATAATCTGCCCATTGAGCTTAACCGAAATGGGGAATATTTTTCAGATCCCCAAAAAATAGTTGACAATTTTAACCTTCATTTTTCTGAAGCTGGTAACCTTTTTGATAATGTATTGGGAGTCACCCCTGCTCATGCAAAATTCCTACACCCCTGTCCAAACATTTAGTTTCTAGCCAATCCACGAAAGTAATGTTCTGAAACAACTGTCCTACCTCAAAGGGTCCTCCTTTACCAGAGCAGATAGTATTCCCGTCTTTGCTCTACTAACTGTTGGTCACCTAATATACAAACCTATAGCCCATATTTTCAACCTGTCCATCAAAGAAGCATCAATTCCTCTAGAATGGAAACATTCCTATGTTCGTCCACTTCACAAAGGGGGCCCTAAAGATGATCCAAATAACTACCGACCTATCTCAATTTTGTCCCCGTTGATGAATTTTTTTGAAAAATTATTGAACTACCAAATTAGCAGTTTCCTGTCTGCCAAAAATCTATTACATCTAAAACAATCTGGGTTCCGAAAAAATACAGCACCACATCTGCTGCATTAGACTCTTTGAATCACATTTACAGTAGCCTTGATAATAAGCAGTACTGTGCCTGTCTTTTTCTTGACTTGTCCAAAGCTTTTTATACAGTCGACCACAACACCCTGCTTAGTAAATTAAGTTGCCTCGGTTTTTCCGAAAACGCAGTAAAATGGTTAAAAAATTACCTCTTTTCTCGCACCCAAACTGTATTCACAGATGGTTGGAGGTCAAACTGTGTTAAGATAACAAAAGAGGTTCCACATGGTTCTATCCTCAGCCCCCTCTTGTTCTCTCTTTATGTCAATGACTTGGGCACTGACCTGGATCATTCCAGGGTAAATCTTTTTGCAGATGACACGATACTGATTACTGCTGGCCGCTCTCCGGATGACGTGATTGCTAAGCTCCAGGGTGATTTCAACAAACTACAACATCAGCTAGTTGCTCTTAAACTAGTCCTGAATACCTCCAAAACCAAGGTGCTATGCCTCGCACCAGGACTAAAGCAGGAAGTTATTTTTCCCCAATTACATTCCTTAAATAATTATCAAATAGAGCAAGTCAAGATCTATAAGTATCTTGGGGTCATCCTGGATTCAAAACTGAATTTTGAAGTTCACATTGATTATATTGGTAAAAAGACAAACATATAAATTGGTTTTCTGTAACGACACAAGCACTGATTCCCCCCTATGTTCCGCTTGGAATTGATAAAAGCTACCGTACTGCCTCTACTTGATTACTGTGACATCGCGTATACATCAGCCCCCAGTACTGTACTGAAGAAGCTTGACTCAATGTATCACTCGGCCTTAAGATTTGCATTGAACTGCCCATATAGGACTCACCACTGTGATCTCTACATTGGGTCAAACTTAACATCTCTTAATGTTCGACGGCTTGTGCAACAGGTCTTATTTATTCACGATGTACTTACAAAAAAAACGCAGATTACCTGCTGGATCTACTCTCTTTATCAAATAACAAATTTGACCTAAGGTCTTCGCTCATTTACCAGCTTCACATTCCCTATTGCCGTACAAATACTGGAGGAAGGGCCTTTGCTATTGATGCCCCCAGGGTCTGGAATGCTATTGCCAATAAACTGCAAACTTTTATCACTACCTATGAGATCTTCACTCAAAACTGCTCTAGAAGAATTGTACACCTCTAGCTGCCACTGCTATTCAGTGGCCTAAAATAAAATGTTTTGCTCCGGATGACCGCTGCAAAGTATGATCTGTGTTTTGATTTAGTGTGCTGATCTTAAAGGTGCATTAACATTTTTTGATACTCAGTCTGATGTTCCTGCTGTTGTGGAGTGACTCATGCAGCCAACTATGGCTGCAGGGTTTGGTGGTACATGTTGTTTACGTCGTTTATTGTGAAAATTCGATCACAGTTCCTATGATCACTGTTACATTGCTTTTGTGGCTTTATTTTGGTGATTTCGAAAAGTTTTTTTTTGGCCATGTTTGTTTGTTATAGTACGGAGTTAGACTGATGGCTTTAATCTAAGTTGTCTTGTGGTTGTTGTTGTTCGACTTGCATCCCACTGGGATTTTTGCACACAGCGTTGGTGTACGGTGCTTTTTCTGCAATATTTTGCTGTCTTTCTTGGATTTTCTGTTTGCACATAGTCACTTTAAGATGTTTTCTTGTTCATGTTTTTGTTTTTTGTTTGTTGCGGTTGCACCCGATTCAAGAGCCGAATGGCTCACAGGGCTATACCAAATAAATGAAACTGAAAACTGAAAAACTGGAGGCCGAGGGCTGGTTCAAATATTTGCTGTTGTTAGTCGTGCACTGGACTCGAACGCAGGTGGCCATGTTCATATCGCACTGTGCTAACCACTGTGCCACCGCTCCAAAGACAAAGACACGCGCGCACACACACACTGCACACACACACAGCATATGATGAAACCCCAGCCCTGCCTCCACATCAATTCTCTGGTTGATGAAGGTGGAAATACAAAAGTGCATTCAACTCAGCGCCCAGCACAGCAGAGGGAAAGCATGAGAACTCTGTAGTGGGAATGCACATCTGTGCGTGCGCACCTGCATGCACGTGTGTGTGTATATACGCGTACCAACTCAACCTTAAATGAGTACCTGTTGTGGTATGTACACATCAGCACTGGGAGGACAAAGGCGGCCGGGCGCGGTGCTGGCCACCCACCCCCTCGTGTGCCGTGCCGGCATTCAAAGGTGCTCGTTAACGGCACTTTCCCCACAGGTCTGTTAAAGGCTACACGGGGGATCTTTGTCTTTGTGTGTATGTGAGTGTGAGCGCTTTGAGAGGGCGGCTGTGGGAGGGTTGAGAGTGGTGATTTGTCACCAATTCCAACAAATCACTTAGAACTACCCTGCCGCAATGGTTGAGGGATTCTCACTTTCTCTTAAAAGTTGCGACAGCCTCTATTCGTCATTGTTAAACAATAAATGAAGATGACCAAATTACCATTCTGCACGACAATCACCTTCGTCGCGTTCTAATATAGAAGCTGTACGTGGGAAAATAATTCGATACAAAAAAACAGATAAATGAGAAATCCATTGCGGGTGCCTTGTAATATTTGAGGGTCCCCCATAAATATTTGGGAAGGTGCCGTGGCGTAATAGTCATTAGCACATTTGGACTTGCAATCATCCAGAAGTCGACGAATCCCATCTCGTGATGGGGTCGTTGAAACTCTGGGCAAGTTTACTTCAAATTACATTTACACCAGCAGCGGCGTGAAAGAAGCCACGACAGGGCAGCGCCTTTATCTACCCAACAAAAAAATATATACCCACACCACCAAATGATATACTTTGTAAAATGTACACTAATTATGCAAATATCTTGACCTATTCTAAAATGGACACATTCTGCTATTTCCATGTTCTGCCCGACTCACACAGAGGGCAGCACTGGGCATTATTTTAAAATGGCGGCCGGCAGTAACACGGGTGAGCAGAGATAAGCGATTAAATTCCTAACATTTCAATGAATTCCTTGATTGAACAACGTACGGTATTTATTGTGGTTACCCAGTTCTCACATAAAGACATACATCACCATACAAGACGATTTTGCATTGGCAACTGCCAAATTGGGCGATTACACATTCAGCTTTGGCGGGATAGTTAACAGCGATGGTTTCACAATGGCCAACCACCTCTCTCATGTCAAATGTTAATTGCACCTCGTATTGCTTATACATCGGGCATCATTTTCATGTTTTATGCCACTGTAGTTTCATTGTCCACAGTGTGCCATGCAGCATTGGCACTGTCGCTTCTCCAGCGTGGCACCAACTAGAACATGCACTGTCTTTCAAAATACCATCTTTAAAATAAACATCTTTCCAAATATCATTGTTTTTTTTAATCTGTACAAACACCGTCTCGCAAAATACTACCTTATTGTGTCTGCAAATGGGTTTGGGATTTACAGAACTTAAGTTCTGTAGTTTTGTAAATGACAGAAATC
Source organism: Lampetra fluviatilis (assembly GCF_964198595.1). Lineage (NCBI taxonomy): Eukaryota > Metazoa > Chordata > Hyperoartia > Petromyzontiformes > Petromyzontidae > Lampetra > Lampetra fluviatilis. Next base: position 1,377,697 of record NC_136308.1, read on the forward strand.
AAGTTTTGAAAATCCCATCGCAAAGTAAGTTGGAGCTCATCACCACCATCAATCCTCGACGACGCCGCATGTTTCTCTGCCTTTCAACTGAACCCACTTCTTCACATTTGTCTCATGCCCAGCAGGCTGCTCCCAAGCACCACACGCAGCGCGTTCCTTGCCACCAATCTGGGCAGCAGACTCAGTGCCTTCATCTCGCTCGAGATTCGATCGCAGATTTCGACTTGAACAACAACGCCGCCACTTCACCCGCCCTGCTTTAGGACGAGCCTGGCACGTGCCCATGAACGGCACTTGCCATACGTGGCGCGCTCTGCTGCTACGACGAAACGGCTTTTAAACAACACGCATGATCGTGTAAACATCGCATAACCTATGTGCATTTCGCAAACAACAAAACCCCATCGGCGTTCCCTGAAAAAGCATGCATGTATGTATGTATGTCGAACTTCTTTCGCACCCTAAGTAGCCAACTGTGCTAATCGGAGGTGTGGGGGACGGACAGCAAACTAAACACAAAAAGTAATTCTCAAGAATTTAGTTTTCAAAGGAGAAGTTCATTGTTGGTTCTCTCGTCTCGTGCCACCAGAAACAAATAGGTTGAGCCAACGTGACCGACTGATAATAGGGTCCTAATACGCACAAAACCGGTCCACAGTTTTCCGACCTACACTATTATTCGGTTAAAATGGGGTTTTATTGTCATTTACAGATCTAACTTGAGTAACGTGCCTCACATAGGTTTCTGTTCACTATCCATATATGGGTAAAGACTTTTCGAGCAATTTTTATCTCATTCTCATATAATGCAAATACATTAGTGTGGGTGCATCTTATACGTTTGGTATAACTTTAGTGACACACGGGACGAGTCTGTGGTGCGTGTCTTTACTTTCACGAGGACCAATAATCCGGAGAATACGGCAATTTTATCTCAAAGCTGCACGCAAATAATTGGCCGCACGTTGAAATGTGTGGCCCTCTTCAAAAACAGCCTTGAGATTCGCCGAGGCTTTTCTGGATGAGTACACAAAAGGACTATTTTTACTATTATTATTGTAGGTGGTGCGAGTGTGTGTGCTTTGGATGGCAGCGTGGAAAGCCAACTGCGCTCGGGTTTGAATGGAAAAAAAGCAAGACGCGTATAAAAACAACACAACACTCGCTGCGACTTATGAAACAAATATGAAGCCAAATTCCATCTCTGGTCAGGGTTTAGATCTGTGGAGATTCCCACTTTCTCCGCGACACAAACAAGTCAACAGAGCTCTGATTGCCACCGAGGCTTGTGAAGACAGACAGATGACATGTGCGAGCGATGGCAGACACAATCTATTGCCACTTTAGTTCAGTGTCACATTCAATCTCGGCGGCGGCGGAGTCATCGCACGCGTGACACGTGGCGTTGTGTGTGTGCGTGTGTTTTTAAACAAGCAAACACGACAGCTGGAGGACGTAGCACATGCACGCGGTAAATCGCCGTGTAAAAAAAAAACAAGGCTGAGAAGAAAAATAAATATGCCAATTTCATCACCTAGATCATGACGAATATGCGACACTGTGTTGGCAGTTGTGGACAAGCACGAATAACAAATTGCTATTACACTCGCCCTGAAGAGGAAAATAACGTGGAAAAAATATTTAGTAGCAGTAGCAGAGAAACAAGGAGAGAAGTGACTCGTGCTACTGTTTACACATTGCACCATGAGAGTGTCTTGTCGAGACAGTAACACCGGTAGTGGCAACGGATGAACAGCAAGGTGGCAGACACTCAGAGAAATGCTGCTTGCTGAATTGTAATTAATTTGGGGAGTGTACGTCGGTATGCATCCATAAAAAACACGCAAAGTTCTGCTTTCTAATTAAAACTCTCTCAGTATCGTAAGGGCTGGTGGCCAGGAGTGGTGATGATGCACGTCTGTAAAGCAGTGATTTGCAGGCAAGGTTCGTGGATCACTGGGGAATTCCATCATCATCTTCATGAGATACCAGGGTCGTTCATATAGGAGGACAAACGTGAAGAAAGGTTGCCGAAGCTATCTGTGCGAAGTTTAAGTGTTATTCCTTCACGTGTCTGGGGTTTCCCTCGGAACTTCATATCCATCCCAGAGCAAGCAAAGATACTCAAACATAAGAAATGGCCAAACATCTGTCGTGAAACTCCTTTCGGATACTCGTATTATGAGTAAAAAAATACACCGCACACAGACACATATACCATTTGGCCTTAAAGACCACAAGTGGATGTACCGTTAGCAAGACTTAAATAAGGCCAGCATGAGGCCAGTACCATGACCACCTTTGTCTCTCTCGTGCTGTTGTTTACACCTTGCACCAGGTATCCATGTTGTAGTGGACTCAACTTGGGAGATGCCCAGGACAGGGTCAGATATCACCACGCCACTGATAATATCCTTCGTCAGGAATGGAACCCAAGATAATTGCATTGTAGGACATTCCACAGACCAATGCACCATCACTCCACACAGAACCCCCATACAGCTTCCAACAGACTGTTGCGCAAGTGCTGTTAGCGAACACCTATTAAGGCCGGTGGGGCGCCTCGTTTGATTGCTGCTTTTAATTGTTACACACCGCACCAAGTATTCATTTGAAGCTGAGTCGACCTAGGGAAGGCCCAGGACCGGTTCAGATAATTGTCACTGGGGTTGTCCGTGAGTTGGAATCAAACTCGGGTCGCCGGGTTTATAGCGCAGCGTGCTAACTGTTACACTACCGCTCCCCACATACACACACACACTCCCATACAGGCACACACAAACAAGACAACACTGCACTGTTTATTCGACTATGATTTAAAGTGATGTTTATAGTGATAAATGCTTCTGTTGGAAATCTGCATTTTTCCCACTGTAATAAATTATTCCTGTCAATGATACAAGACATGAACATCAAATATATAACATTTATGGTCATGAAAAGTGTTTACGACGGATAACATAATGCACTTTCCTGGAGGGAGCCTTTAAAAAATATCCATTAAATCGCCACTAAGAACGGTCATCGGTTAAATTAAATAAACGCACTACCCATTAGTTCAGTGAAGAGAATAAGCTGCAGCCAACAATTAGAATGGAGACAGTCTGAATCATGTTGCTGAAAGTGTTGTTTGTGTGTGTGTGCGTGTCGTTATTCGGGGGAGTGATAGTGCAGCGGTGAGCGTGCTGCGCTACGAACCCGATAACCCGAGTTCGATTCCGGCTCGCGGCAAACACCAACGATGATATTCATAACCGGTCCTGTGCCTGTCATAGGTCAACTCAGCCTCAAATGAATATCTGGTGCGGTGTGTGAACATCACCGCTTGGGAGACAAAAGCTGCCAGGTGCGGTGCTGGCCACCCACCCCCACGTGTGCCGTGACGGCCTTCATAGGTGCTCGCTTACAGCACTCGCCCCAACAGTCCGTTTCGGCTCTACGGGAAACTGTGAAATAAATGTAAGGAGCGCGCGAATGGCTTTCCTAGAGGTCCTGCTGGTTGTAGCCTCGTGGTCAGAAGCTTCAGCATTAAACGGGTTGGCACTCCATTGACGGTTCAATTTCCACGACAGCTGTAGACCTTTTTATTTAGCAAATTACACAAAGTGCTGTTTCCTGTGACGTCGACGTTAATGATTAAGTTTCATTCTTAAGTCAAGTTTCAGTTGTAATTTCAAGTAAATTTCGACTTGTGAAATAATATAACACTTGTCTGTGTTGTTTATACGAATGCCATATTTAACAAGGGCAGGCCACTGCATGGCAGTGAAATTGATCATTTTAATCCTCAAATATTGCATTTTGCCAAGGTAAGTGATAGACCAAATTTAATACGAGTTTTTTTTTTCAATGTTGTTTTGTGCAATCACCATTGACCGGGCTGAGACCATCAACCCGCTCCACTAGAAGACGCGGATTTTAATCACGGAACTCAAAAGAACCATCACCGGTTGTATTGGTCCAGTGTCACAAGACTCCCCGAGCCACGCACAGCCACCTACTGGAGTGGATTATCACAATTCTGTAACGCCACTTCACGTCGCAAGCACCGGCGTCGTGTTTCGTGGGTTCTGAAGCCATCTCCAATGCACAGAAGCCACAAAACAAACGTTTTAAACTACTCTCTGTTAAAAGCTACACAACAACAATAATAATATCGGTGAAGTATGAAGATTTCCCAGCGGCGTGTCGGTGGAAATTGAATTATTTTCGTGAAAATATTCACGCACAAGTACATTCACACCTAATATAGGTGTCTGTACTATACGTGTGTTGTTCAAGAGTTTCACGTTGATTGCGATGTATGTGTGTGATTGTGTGGGGACAGATGCAAATATCTACACACGCACGTGCAAATTGTAAGAATATGTTTAAAATGTTGGGCACATAATGCCTCGTGTAAATATGCTGATTACATCAGTTTCTACGAGTTTGTCGAATGAGGGTCAAGTGTGTTAGGTTTTTCTTCCTGTAGAAATTAATTCCCTTTGACAAACGTGGGGTACGTGGCAGAGGTGTGGACTCGAGTCATGTGACTTGGACTCGAGTCAGACTCGAGTCATGAATTTGATGACTTGCGACTCGACTTGGACTTGCATAACAATGACTTTGTCCCACCTCTGGTACGTGGTATCCAGGATGACCGTTGGAACGTTATGGGACCAAGACATGAGTTGGTCAATGTAGATCGTTATCATTTATTTGTGTTGTATGAGAATGTCCAGAGGTAACACATTTCTAAGAACGCAACAAAATCCTTTGATTACCCAGCATCACGTTGAGTTACATTTGCCATGAATTTATTCACTTATGAAATAATTACGATGTTAAATTGACTTAAAACAACACATCGGTATAATGTCTTAGACTATTCTACTATGCACGGTTATTTAATTGAGCAGTAATGCCATGAGTACAATAATGGTAACAATCACAATTGGGTAGGAACGATTTTAGTAATTGGTGAATATGATCTCATGGCTTGCTGATGATGACCAACATGCTGTCGATGATAAATAACGATGATCAATCTGACAATCACGACGGTAATAATGAACATCTTGTTCATAATTATGACGATCACAAGGCTTTATGTTGATGCTCACAAGGATTAATTATGATAATTTCCACAATACTTCACAACGACGATGCGATTGATTACACTAATCTAGTGATGACTTCATCACATCACAATGACGACACCCACCGTAATACTCGACAGCGCCGATCATGACCATGACACTGATCTCCATACCACTCCGTGACACCACAATGACCAAGACGATTAGCAGCAGGAAAACTGACAATGAGGACGACGGCGATGATGATTACGACAGTCACCACGACGGTGATGATGTACGTTGAACCTCTTTCGCACCTTACGAAGCCAACCGTCCTAATTGGGGGTATGATGATGACGACGACGATCGTGACGCCCGACAATTTTTTATAGGCCGGCTGTCTGTCGACGCGCGAGTGCGCCGGCCTGGCTCAAGAGAAGCGCTCGCCTCTGACCGACGTGCTACTCACAGGCTGCAGGGGAGTCCTGGGCTCTGAGGGGCGCATGTGAAGGTGGGCCATCATGGCCTGCAGCCTCTCTCGCTCCTTCTCCAGCTGCGGGGGGCCAACGCACAACACAGCCGTCAGCCATCAGCCACCGCGCACGCAAATCAAACTGAAAGGCCCCCTTTCCTAAATAGCGTACGGCTCCAAATAACATCATCTCGTCATGCAATTTTAAAGCCCAGTAAGGCAGATCTGATAAATATTTTAACAAACAGTTACTTACAGAAAGCTATTGCTTATTCATAGCGCCTTTCTTCAAGAAAGGCAGGCTTGCATCAACCTGACAAAGGCTGCTGTGTGTTTTAGCAAAGGTTACAGATACAAATTGCGCCGCATTATTTTTCTGGTCGCATTTTTTTTAGGTCAGCAAAATGTTAAATATGAAGGGGAAAAATTGCGTGCACGTTACCAATAGCGAAGCTTTTAGGAACCAAACTCGAGCCCTGGGGATGGCGTAAAGGATTTGTTTCCGTGAGCACTCCAAAGGAACACGGATTTTTTGTCTCTTTTATTCAAAGTTGTTCCTTTAACTGCTGCCACCAGGCCATCACGATTTTTTTGATGTGAAATATTTCCGAGTTATAAATGCCCTGCATATATTGCATATTTCAGGGAGCTAAAGTGTATCATATGCTTTTGCTTAGCATGCCATGTCATTCCTGGGGAGTGCCTTTATTAGATTATGCCCGCAATATTAACTGTCCCCAGCAAAATGTCAGTCTTGAAATATTCCAGGGCTTACGGCGAAATTCCGCTGAATTATTTTTGGGAAACAAAATATATAGCGCGTCGCTTTCACATTTGATTTGCCCGCCATTGCCTGGGACACTTAAACGTAATGCACAGCCGTCGTGACGGGCACAGAAAGGGCCGTCTCCTGCAACGCAACGTGAAGAGGCCCACGCGTGGCAAATTAAGTGTCGACCGTATACGTAACGGACGCGAACAACATCGCGCAGCGGTTCGATGTTTCAAAGAGCAGCGGCGCAGGTTGCAGCGCGGCGTTTTAAAATGACGACTGCGTCGATGACCTATTTTGTTCATTACGCGTCAGTCAAACACTGACCCCTTTTTTTTGTTGTTGAAAGGATGGCTTTTCTTGGAGTGACTTGTATGCACAGTATTATGAATAACAAAACCTGCTGACCTTGTCAGCAAATCATGATGGAAAGAGGAACAACACGTGTGAGAAATTTGCCGATGTTTCGGTTTGTTTGAAACAGGTTTGTTCAGAATCCAAAACACGTGAAGGAGAATGCTCGCTCGTGAATATTGTAAACGTATCTGTCACATCGATGCTACGATTAATAACATCACTGTCATGGTTAGGATTTGTTTTTAACGAAGGATTTTTCTTTCTTCAAAAAGCACACTTTGTAGAGAGAGATACCAACATTGCTGCAGAGTGGCCAGGCAGCCGCAGCATGAGGATTGTGTTTGCAAGGCGGGACAGGCAATGGGCCACAGCCCCAAACCCCCATGCGCTAATCTGCTTCTGCGTTCATCCGCCCCTGGCCCTCACCGCAATGCAAACGCTGACGCGGAATCTCACCTGTATCTCCAACTGCTGCACCACTTGCATCTGCACCCGGCACTGGGCCGTGCTCCGATCGTCCAGAGCGTGCTCGTTGTTGAGGTGCCTGCGTGCGAAACGAGACGCAACGTCTATCGTTTTTTTTCTTTCTCTGAACATCAACAACATCAACGACATTTGGCGACAGGGCAGCATCGGCATGGAGACGGAGCTACGGATCTCCGGCTCTCGCATCCCCTGCCAGGCTGCGCTCCGTCGCCCCGGGGACCTGGACACCGCCAGCGTCCCTCGCCGAGGGGCCTCGAGACGCTCCGGACGCGCTGCGTCACTCTCGCGATCCGGTGGTCCGACTCTGCCACAAACGTCACCGGGACCGAATCGTCGTCCCGTCGTCCCGCGCCGGTCTCCCCCACCGCAGAGGACCTCCTCGCCCGACACCGCCGTATGGGCCCTGTTTTGGCGCGCGGCTCAACTTCGACCGGACGTGTTCCGGCTCGCCTCGCCTCACCCCCCGCGCGCGGTCCAGCGTCGAGAATAGATCCGGAACAAAACCCGAGTGCACGTGGGCTCTCCCGCTCAAGGGGACTCGACTCGACGCTGCTCACGGATCATCGTCGCACCCGACGATGCGGACATGAAGCGTATCCAGGAGGCTTGGCGAGGTTGTCTACGTAAGGTGCGAATGAAGTTCAGAATGCATGCATAGGGGGTGCAGGACCGTGACACCTGGAGGAACATTTGATGCGGCCCATTGACGGCGAAGCGACTGCGACGACTGCTACTGCAGTCACCTCCTTGCAGTTTTGGCCCATCTCTTCCCTGTCACACTTCTCTCGCTACAACCATGGCTACTTTGCCCGTAGACTTTGCTCCATGATTCCTCCACCATGTTGAGGGCTCAGTCTACCAAAGTGACTCTTTAGGCTCATCCGCACTGCTACACACACTCTAAGACACACTCGCCATGCACACACCACACGTACACTCCACACGTACACTCCACACGTACACTCCACACGTACACTCCACACACCACGCGTACAACTGAGAGGCAAAACTGTGCTGGCGATTATAAAATCAGCCTCCGCTGCATTACGCGTCGCTTCGCGTATTTCCTGGTCAGTGTAATGTTTGGCTATATGCGAAAGATGACACTTCTAAGGCACCTGCCTGGTGACCTGATTGTAACTAGTAGCGTAATGTCCTCAAACAATTGTCACATGTGCGTGGATTTCTCTCCAGCTCACTGGCGCGGAGTGCTGGAACGTTTGTCCACGTGGCGTTAGTAATTGGCAGTGTCGGGTGGAGGAGCGTTCACAACACACACTTTACTCGCGCAACCCAATTCCGAAAATAAATTACGAATCGTAATATCGGTCGCGACAAGCCCGCTACGCGTCAAAGAGAAACATCCTTCAGAAGCAGTGAATTTATAGAGCTGTGCAAAGTCTCGCCAGGGTCACGAATGAGAAACTTCAGATTCCGGGTAAAATGCCAACGGCTCCAGCAGCCAAACTAAAGTAACTTATCAACGATCCCTCAGAGGAGTGCCGGGAGACACACCCTGAACCGACTTGGACGTCTCTCTCGCTCGCCGACGATCGACGTTCACGTAAAGATGCGCGTTGCGCGATCCCACGAGCGTGCGGAGTTCCGCTAAGTTCTGACGCAGGCGACGCAGTCGTGTCAGGCTACAGGAAACCCCGGCCAACAATCGCGCGCACAGTACCCGGGCTCTCTCTCTCAAGGCGATGGATCTGGTCCAGGTGAAGAGAGCGACTCCAACGATAACACGAGCGGAGCGTTAGAAGCCGTTAGCATTGGACAGCAGCCACCGCTTGGCGTGGTCTGTATCCCACTCTGACCCCGTGCCCGCGTCCCCCCAGGGCGTCTCGATGAAGGCTTGGGGCCTGAACGGAGAAAAGTTGCACTCGGGGGCTCTTTATATATAAAAAAAAAACTTGAGAAATTACCTACAAATCAAATTGAGTGGGGTGCGGAGGGGGGGGGGGGGTCAGGGGGGGGGGGATTCTCGCCACCACCCCGCAGTAAAGCGCCGGCTATCAACGACGAGCGGGGAGGGTTCACGCGGCACGCGCAAGGGCGGGATGAGCACAGGAGGGTGGGCGGCTCCTGTTCACGCTCGTCCGTGACCTCCGACGAGCGCGGTGCAGCTTCGTGCGTCGACATGCGATGCCCTGGAACGCAAACTTTACTTGGCTGCAGTGCCGAGCAAACGGAATGGGTTTTAGCCTCCCTGCTCCGATGTTGTACGGCTCTCCTCCCCTTGCCTCGGCGTTCCACCCTCGCCGTGCGAGAGCGGACGGGGACATCGACGCGACGCTGCGTTGCGCAAAAACGGTTTGTTTGATGGCACGAGTTGCATGCAAACTCATCGCATCATCACAGTGCATCATCACACTTGTATGCAAACTCACAGCATCATCACAGCGATGTCATGTCTCCGTAATTGCACCGTGAAGATGTCATCGTTGTGATGATGCGATGACGTACGCGTCACTGTGATGCTACTCACACACGAACGCAGTCACGTGACAACACTGGTATGGCGATGCGCCTGACTGTATTTTTATCAATATCAAAGCTTCAAAGGTGTGTTGGAAAGCCGCAGACACACAGCTCAGACGTGTAGCTACAAGACAGGAGCTGATGGTGACGTAGTTTAGTTGATTGTCTATCGCGTGAGAACTCGGGAGACGTGCAAGTCTAATTTTAAACGGTAAGTTGGGTCACTAATATGACAAATGCAAAACAAGCGACGTGCAGCAATGAGGCGAATAGAAATCAACACAAAAATAACTGCGGCACCGTGAGAAATTTAAAAAAAACATTGCGCAAACATAAATCGATGTTGAATCAAGGTTCAGTACTAAATTCCCTGCAGCGCGATTCGGCAAGCGCCAGGTTACCACCACATTGATCGCAGCCCAACACGCAAACTTGGAGCTGACGTAAAGCTCAAACGCAACATCCAAGCACGACGACTCCCTTTCTTGTTCCGAATAAGAACGTCCGCTGGCGTAAAAACGCCGTCAAATTCAGATTGTCCCCCTGCCTCAACGAGCAACGGGGGCCCCTGAGCCAGCGGTGGACATTCCACGTTCCCGTGACAGGGGTCGTGGGTCTGTCTCTCCATACGACGACCGCCGATGACTTTCGCACGAAGTTTGCGACACGGAATCCGCACACGAAGGGGTTGGGACGGGAGACGCCTGGTCACACCGCTCGCGTAATGCTGCCTGGAGGGCATCGGCGTGATCCCCGTCCCCCAGCTTGGCGTCTCTTCCAAACAAGCCCCTGACGCTCTCCCGGGGCTCCACTCGAGAGGGGATGTTGGACATTAGACACAGCATTAGTGTCGCCTGTGCACACGGAGCAGCACTTACTTAAAACTGAAAATGCAAAACGAAGCCTAAAAAGTACTTAACATGTAAATAAATACTATGTGTGTGCGTAGCCATCAGCGCGCTGCGCTACGGACCCGGCGAGCCGAGTTCAATTCCCACTGGTGATGATTTTCTGCATTTTCTGAACTAGTCACGGGCCTCCCCTTGGCTGAGTCACCCACAAATGAGCACCTGTGGCAATGTGGAAACATCAGCACGGGGGAGCCAAAGGCGGCCGGGCGTGGTGCTGACCACCCACCCCCTCGTGCGCCGTGCCAGCCTTCGTAGGTGCTACTCGCTAAGGGCACGTGCCCCTACAGTCTATAAAGGTTACCTTTGCCTTTGTGTATGAGTACATGTGCATCCATTTTGCCAATCCACTGCTGGATGAGGGCCACGCCATGCCGTGCTAGTTCTTGAGATTATATGACCATACTTCACCATGCTGGTCAGTGGGGGTGCGGGGCTGGTGAAGGTCAGTCGCACACTTGGGCACAAAGGGCTACAGTACAACATCGGAATGTTTCTGTGCTGCCCTCTGCTGCTCAGACACACAGCCCCGCAAGCCCTACGACAACCTCCTCTTGAGTGGTCGCTGCCCCATCAAAGCATTGTCCACACTCAACCCTGCTAAGCTTATACTCTGTGTTTTCGGTAAAGTCACGTGACTTTACCGAAAAAACTAAGAGTATGAATCCTTGCAGTCACGAAAGCTTAAAATCCTGCTTAGCTTCCCAGATTTGATGAGCACGTGCACAATGCAGGTAATTTGGTCATACCGTTGGCAATTAAAATCGCGGCATTGGTTTATATTTAGACCCAGTATGGGCGTAAATGAAACCTGCTTATCAACACGTAGAATCTCTTGACGTGTGTTTTAAATCAGAGTGCATAGGCTCAAATGAGTCCTGGAGATGATGACAAAGAAAACCATAAATGTGTATTGCCATGATGATGATTGGCAAGAAACAATAATGGCGATGACAATAGCTGGGATGACGGTGATGAAGACAATAATGGTGATGATGACTACAACAATGGGTTGATTTGACCCCTGTGACCAAGGTTGTGAACTCATCATTCCATGTTTTGAATGCGAAAAAACAAGCAATATACGAGCCTGTATGTAAACATATAATAAAACCTTTAAAATACAAATAACATGATATATGACCACTAAAAGCATTTTCAATAACAACGGCACAGCAAGGAGAAACTCCAAGAATATTCCCAGCCACGTAGCACTGTGCCCGTGTGACCATGTGGCCTATGTAGCTATTTTACCATAGAGTCGTGTGTCCATGAGTCCATATGCCCCCATATCCGTGTGTTCATGTGCCCGTGTGGCCGTGTGCTCCAGCGATTTAGAACAATTTCTTTTTAGAACGTCTCGCTGAGAGGGCCTCTTGCCTTTGTGAGATGTGCCTGCCCTTTATTGGACTTAATTGTAAACTCGCTATTACATCCAATTACCATAACTGCCACATTTCTCTTGCAGTCCCAGGGGAAGTGGGGAATGCAGCATCTACATATGCTTTCGCTGTGCGAGTGCTAGGCTCACTCTCCGCCCAGTCGCTCCTGACCCCCCCACTTCCACACTCTCACGTAAACAGCGGCGGCACAGGTGTGCGGTCGCACTTTGTGAACGCGGAGATCAGTGGAATGTTCTCCCCGATTCCTGCCTTGAATTCTTCACCTGGGGTTATCGAATTAGCGCTCGAGTAGAAGAGCACTCCAAATATAATCTGTATCCGTGCACGTACTGGTGTGTGTGTATGTGTCTGTGTGTGTGGGGAGCGGTGGTGCATCGGTTAGCACGCTGCACTATGAACCCGGCGACCTGAGTTCGATTCCCGCTCACGTCCAACATCAGTCACGATTATCTGAATCCTTCCTGGCCCTCCCCTAGGTCGACTCAACCTCAAATGGGTTCCTAGTGTGGTGCGTAAAACATCATCACTGGGGAGACAAAGGCGGCCGGGCGTGGTGCTGGTCACCCACCCCGTCATGTGCCGTGCCAGCCTTCATAGGTGCTCGCTAACAGCACTTGCCCAAACAGTCTGTTAAGGCTATACGGGGGATCTTTGTTTTGTGTATGTATGCACGTATGTTTACAATTATCAGTTTCCAATCTTGTAGGTTATTCGTTTTTCTTTGTAGGGATGTGTTACGGATTTTCAGGATTCATACAAAATAAAATGTAAATCCGGCATCAGGTTGACACCACTGTGGTTTATACTAAGACATTTTGTAAGAGTGCATCAATGCTATGAGACACAAATCCGAATTTTCTTCTTTAAAAAATCTACACTTTAAAAAATCTGAAACTTATCCTTGATATGTAGTGTCAGTATGTACTGCATGCAATATGTACACACGGATTTACATCAATTGTCTGTTTCAAATGTGGAGGTTATCGTGTACGTGCTGCTCGTCTGTGTGTGCCTCGCAGTGCACCTAGCCTGGCACAGGCGCCGTGGTGACGTCGCCACACTCAGTGGCGAATGGCGGCCGCTGTTGCCGTGGTATCAACATAACGTAGCATGGGTTTCTGGGAGAGAAGTACAACACCCCCACGATCCCCGCTTTCGTTCCTGGTCATGAACAGCAGTGAAATCTCAACATTGATTCAGACGTCCCTCGGTCAACTTAGCCTCGGGTGATCAAATCAAGAACAGTGACGGGAAGACAAAGACGGCTGGGCATGCATGGTGCTGCACACGCGATGGCCTTAATAGGTGATCGGGAACAACATTTCACCTAACAGCCGATGTGGCTAACTTGAAGGATGTAGCATGGTCAAAATGATCTTTGAGCGGTTCGTGTAGTACCGTACGCCCGTCGATTCAGCGACCTGGGTTGGATTGCTGGCCGAGGCGAACGAGAATCGTCGTCGAGCGATATCTGAACAAGTGCTGCCCCATCCACCATCGACACGGTGAAGAAGTGAGAGCGAGCAATGCCCGTGTGGCCATAAGCGTTAGTCGGGAAGGTGCTCGTCCACCAGCGGATTGGCAGCGGCCGTCTAACTCAGATGGCCAAGAGGACGGAGACATCGCACGGATTTGCTGTATTTTATCCTCTAAGAGTGTTGGTGTTAAAAGCAAGACATAATAAACACCCTTTGATCGTTACGGGCACAATTTGTACGTGGGCGCGCTGTCGCATGCGTTTGAAACCAACGCTGCTCTGACGGGTAGATAATATAATAATTAATAATAAAGATCGTAATTGCTTTGGTCACCTGCCAATTCGCGCGAAAGTGCACTGGGGGTGTGTGTGGGTGGGGGGCCTTCGCCACTCGCCCTTTGCTGTTAACAACTCGCCTCCGTCGCGGCTTAATTCCATGAAGAAAAAGAAGGGAAATTAATGAGATGTTTGTTTCGGCCGTCGACGGCGTCCCCCCCCCCCTCTCGCTGTGTGTGTGCGCTGTCCGCCAAACGTGTGCCCTTTGTGGCACCGATAGCATCCGTCGCGTAGAAGCGCGGGGCAGCTTGACGAGCTACCGCCTCGAAAGGACAATAATTGGTGACACGAGCTATGACGGCGGCGTCAAAAGAAGAAAGTGGCATTCGCGAGCGCCCGCGTCGCGATGGCTGAGAGAGAGAGTCGTGGGGGTGCCGGGAGTCGCCTTCTGACCGACTCCGCAGGCGCACAGGGCCAGCAGCCCATAACGCGCGGGTGAACGCGTCTGACCTCGTTAACGCGTGCCGCCACGACACTGCCCTCCGAGTGAGAAGCTGTAGAAGGGGCGGCGGGAAATAAAACCACGGCGCGGACAGACACTGCAAGCGACGGCAGGAAACACGCGCGCAAAGACAAAGGTGCCCCGTGTAGCCTTCAAACGGACCGTTGAGGCGAGAGCTGTTAGCGAGCGCCTATGAAGGTCGGCACGGCGCACGTGGGGGCGAGTGGCCAGCACCACGCCCGGCCGCCTTTGTTTCCCCGTGGCTAATGTTCACACACCGCATCGGATACTCATTAATGGCTCGCTCGATTTATTGAGCGGCGCAGGACCGGTGCAGGCAGTGGCCAGCTCACATTTCCCGCGGCCGGGAATCGAACTGAGGTCGCCGTGTTGGAGGCGTACAGTGGAGATAACCACCAGACACACACACACATGCACACAAACAACAGCATTGTAATGCGCGCACACACAGACACACACTCGGGCTGACAAACACGGGTTATTTGTTCAGCAGCAGACAAGCCGCACCTTGGGATCACTGCTGCGTTAAATGGCGATATACATATCAGAGCTGACAAGCGTCGCTGCAACTCTCGCCCTCCCCAGGGCTCGGCTGGCAGATAAAGCACATCATCATCATCACCACCACTATCGAGCCGAGGCTGTGGAGGTTTTTGTCGCTTTGCCAGCAAAGTCCTCCTCCCAGTGAAGTGCCTCGAGTGAGCAGTGCTCAGTGGACACGAGCGTCTGAAGCGTGCAATCCGGCACCGTTTTGCATTTGTCGGTGAAGGTGGCTGTGTGTGTGTGTACGTCTTTGTCTTTGTGCGTGTCTGCGTGGTGCTGGGCAGCCACGAGGCGACCCCGGTTCGATTCCCGCTCACGGCCAACACCAGTGAGGATTACCTGAACCGGTCATGGTCCTCTCCTAGGTCGACTCAGCCTCAAATGGGTGCCTGGTATGGTGTGTAAACATCGCTACTTGGAAGACAAAGGCGACCTGGCGTGGTGCTGACCACCCACCCCCTCGTGTACCGTGCCGGGCTTCATAGGTGCTCGCTAACTGCACTTTCCCGACAAGTCTGTTTCGACTATGCATGGGATCTCAATCTTAGTCTTTGTGGTGCAGTGTGTTAGTGTGCTGTGCTGCAAGCCGGCAACCCGAGTTCGATTCCTGTTCTCACGGCCAAAAATGGTGATGATTATAACTGGTCCTGAGCCTCCCCGAGGTTTACTCAGCATTAAATGAGTACCTGGTTTGGTGTGTAAACATCAGTCCTGGGGAGACAAAGGCGGCATGGCGTGGTGCTGGCCAACCACCCCATGTGCCGTGCAGGCCTTGATAGCACGTTTGGCTACGTACGGCGCGACAGAAGTTCAACATACACACCGTAGGTATTACTCGTTAATGGCACTTGCCCCAACAGTCTGTTAAGGCGACGCGGGGTGAGGGTTGATGCGTGTCTCTATTTATTTGTGCGAATGACAGAAGGGAGAGAGGAAAGAGCAGGCATTTACGGAGAGGGGCGCACACACGAGCCTCGCCGTCTCTCTCCCAACTACGTAGGTCAGCGGGACCCACGCCCCAAATCACAACTAAACACATTTAATGAAGACGATTTAGCAAACTGGCTCGATGCACTTCATATCCAGCGCATGGGGCAGCGAGTCGCTTAAAGTAAGACATTCCACGCCATCGTCGTCAACAAAGCAGAGTTTCCACCGTTCGCTAAAAGCAACTTTCACAAGCGCAACATCTTGCGCCGATTATTCCTTTTTCGTTTTTCAAATATTCTACAACTGGAAATACTCACACATCGGGTAAACAATTTTCCCACTCGTGCCTTTGCACGCGGGATTATTTTTTTAATGTGTGAATTTTCAACAACAACAAAAAAGGATTGACTCTCAATAGACCTCGGCATCATGGGGCGACATTGTGCAGTATTTTACGTTTGAGCCAATTTGCAGGGTAAATTGGCGCACGTTGAAAATCATGCACTTTGTAATTTACAACTGCTGCGCTGTTACTCCTCCCGTATCATATACATGGGTGTTGCACAAAATGTCACATTATTGTGTGCCCAACGTGCAAAAAGATACGGCAATCCGGTTGTGCGGCGCTGTGGTTGTAGCGCCACAATCAAAAGGTTGAGTTCAAATCCCGGTCAGGAGTCGACTCAGCCACTAGTCTGTAAAATAAACAACACTTTGAGGTGGCCGCATGGCTCAGGGATTAGAGATCCTGGGTTCGAACCTAGGTTTCAAGACCCTTCTGATCAAAGTGGGCTATCATGCGGAGTGAGTTGATGGTCCCAGCCTGGTCCCCAATGACTTACAGAGACAACTATAGACTCAAACAGAGACCCACCGACTCAGTTGTGACCAAACCGGGGTTCTCACGTGCAGTGAGTTGATGGTCTCAACCCGGGTCCCCAATGGCTTAAAGAGAGAACCAGTGAGTGTGGCTTCCCACTGAACTTCATAGGCGTAGCACAAACACTAAAGGGCAATGCAGCGGTCTACCCGCCAAGCCCAAAAACGCGGAGGCACTCGCAGATCCCCTGGTGGTCCTCAACGAACAGAGGGAATTCCACATTCCCTTGGCAGCTGCCAGCCTCTCCCATTGTACATCTGCAGTTGTTCAGATGATACTTTTGTTTAATAAAATATTATTCATAAACTGATAAAGTGGTGGGGTAGGGCTGATTAGCAGAGTGGTGGTTCAAGTGCGATCATTATCGGTGTCACTCGCGCCCACAATATACGGGCGGATGTGGGAAAAGGTCGGATATCGGAACATCTGTCGAGAATGACCGTTACACGGTGCATGCACGATCAGTTCACTTGGGTGTGGACGGTCATTGGCCGGGGCGGATATGCGACGGTCGCAACAGACGGCGTTGTACCAGGCGCATGAATGTAGTGCCCAGTTGTCCTTGTGTGTCGTACACGTGTACGTTGAACTTCTTTCGCACCGTATGTAGCCAACCGTGCTAATCGGAGGCGCAGGGCCACATGCAGACTTCGTGACAGGTTCTACGGAGTCACGTGCTGTCACCGTCCACACACTTGTGTACACAGATGAACCACAATCCCTGGCTGATCTTGTCCAGGAGCATAACCATCACGTGAGCTCCGGTCATCCTTCTGGCTGGCCATCGAACAAAGACGGTCACTGCATCGCGTGACGCTTTCAGATGCGCTTCTGCGGCCGTCTGGAACGCTCTTCCTCCCAATATTAAGAGCTATGCACTTTTAAACCATCTAGATTGAAAACTATTTTTTGCGTGTTTAGTTTGGCGTGACTCGCGTGCCGCGAGCGACTTGCACGCACAAACGGCGCGGACACCGCCGCTGCCAGCGGCCGTGCCCGGGCACCGGCGGCCGCTGCCAGCGGTGGGCGTCTCCACTCCGCTGGCTCTGCCTCGAACGGTAGAAAGGGCAAGGACACGCGAAGGCCCCGCGCACGCGCGCGCAGAGGGAAGGGGGGGAGACTGAACCGTGAAATTTCACGGACAAGGTACGGTTATTTATATATTAATCAGCGAACCATTTACTTACTCAAGGACGATTTTAAATACCGAACCGCCGGCGCGAGCCGTAAAGCAGAAGGCCCCCTTTGCTTTAAATGTGACTGTGATGAAGCCCATCGACATTTCGCTCTGGATAAGAGGAGGCCCCCAAAGGGCCGGTGTCACGATCGCAATGGGGTGGAAGCCCTGGATGGGCACGGTGGACAAGCTCCCTGTATGTCTCTTCTGTGTCTGTCTCTCTCTTTAATGGCCGGTGATGGAGATCGTTCCGAACAACGAGTGGTTGGTGACGCGTCTTGCCCGTGCCATTTCAAATGTGTTACCATGGGCAACCCGCCTTGAAATCCGTGCCCGATTTTTTTTTCATACAAAGAGAAATTAATTAACACCCGCGTCTCATATTCCCCGACCACTCTGGCGTACGTTACACTGCATCTAAGCGCGTAATGTTCACCCACACTCCCACCCAACCCAACCCCTTTGTTGAAGCGGCTTTGAAAAATGATAAATACGTCAATAGACACGAAGCTGAGGTCATAACGGCTAGACGTACACTAATAATAATAATCATTATTAATCCCGCTAAGACCCACGTGATTTCAAAGCGTCTGTCGGCGATCGTCCAGACAATGGACGTTATCGCACAACGGGGAAGCGGACGGACGCGTTCAGTTGCTCTGCAAATTAATTAGTAACGTTAACAATCACTCCCAAACAGTGCATTAGACCATCGCAACTGCATAACGGTCATTTAATATTGATTAACGCAGCGCTTGCAATGAATAATGAGTCAATTGTAACAAATATGAATGTAGCACATATACATTTTCCTAAAATGACAGTTTAATTTCTAATTCAGATTAACACATACGGGGATATATTATGCACGCAAAAATGAGATACGTTGTACATTTGGAATGAAAAAACATGCACTTTAAACATTATTCATTTAAATAAGTGAACAATAACATGTATATATTAATTGCTATGTTTATTTAATCAAGTAAAGAGTCAATGGAGTTAAAAACAAATATCCCCCTCAAGAGAGAATTGCGGGAGAGGAAAAATGTAACGTAACTGTAAACACGAAAATACGAAGACAAATAGGAAACCACAACATTTTACACAAACTAGAAGAAACTAATAATGAAACCGGGAAACTTGTGACGGGCAAAAACGAGCAACGTTTGCAACGTCACATGGCCGAGCGTTTGCCGCCATTTTCGCAAAGGTTCGCAGTTCGAACCCAAAGGGCAACCCTGGCTAATACTAGCCAGGTGCACCGACGATAAATACTACGCTTCGTTAAAGATCCCGCGCACGTTGTTCCAAAACGGGGTGGGCATCACAGTCCAAATTAAACTTCACCCCTGATTGGGTAGAACCACGCAGCGACATCGCGCACCAACAGGCAACGCGATACCCATCTGTGAGGCATAGCAGCTCCTTCGCGATAACCGTGCCTGATAAGAATGGCTCCAATACCAAATAATAATTCCAATTATTCTTCTTATTGTTAATAACTACTTTTATAGTAACTAAAATGTCGAATAATATTATATAGGTTTAGAAAATTATAGGAGCGCAGATAGTATATAATGTAAAAAAAGAAGCACACGTTAGTATTTTTACCATGATAAACTGACAACGTGCAGGGCTGTTGGTTAAGTTCATCTCAACTGAAATGCTTAGATTTAAGGATCCATTCAGGAATATTATTCTACATCTGATGAATGCCTGCAAACCACAAGGCACAATGTACAGCCACTTAAAAATAATAATAGCTTAACATTTAAGCGTTAGTTCAATTACCCCACGATAAAACATATTCGCAGCGAGGGTGGCCGGTTTCGCTGAAATTATTTTCTTAAACGAATGTCACTTTTGCGTGAAATCAAGTCCTTTATTCCCACGTGGTATCATCCACAGCAACCGGGCACCTGCCATCAAAGTGTGGAATTTCCACCGCCGACGGAGGTATCGCCCCTGTCCCACGTACATTCGAGCACTGAGGCACCCTCACCCTTTATTTTTTGACATTTCCCCCCCGACCGACATTCTTAACAACAAAACCAAGACGGCGACGGGAGCATTATTTGCCTCCTAACCATTTAATTAGATGCACTCTACGCGTCAGACTCGCGGAGGGCATTGCGCTGAGCCACACAAGCTGCCCCCGTGCTACGAAAATCCCTTAAGCTGTCACCTCTCTGTGCCCGGGGGAGAGAGCGCGGGGGGGGGGTAGAGAGAGGAGGGGGGGGCCTTGAGGGAGTCAGCAGGGGCGGAGGGAGTCGAAGGATTCGGAGCCGGCGAGCGGGGAGGAAGCGCTGAAAACCTGACTCTGTGCCGAGCTACGGAGATAATTATGTCATTACAGCAGCACCAATCGAGTGTGGCCAGACGCAGCGGAAAGACAACAGGAATAAATCAGACGGAACCTGTCTGCGCTGTGAATTATGAATGCAATTACACGTGATTACTTCACGCAGCGCCGATCATTCTTTTCGGAGCAGCCGTAACTATTATGAGTAACTAGCGGTGCATCGCATGCTGAATTCCTCATAATTTATATGAAAGGGGACGAGATAAGAGCAGAAAGGAGCGAAATGGAATTGCACGGTTTAATCAGCCTGTTCTGGATTTACAGTCGGAGAATGCTGCACTGGGTAGCATTTCATTCATCATTTAATCCCGGCCCTAATGTGCAGTTTGAGCTGAGGTTGCAAATGCCCTTTCATGTCTGTGCTTTATTATCGCCCGCTGCTAATGTGATGGCGTACATTAAACACGTTGGAAATTTGAATACATTTCTAATGTTACACTGGTCAAGTGGATTTCGCTCCAAGGAAAATGGAAGCTATGTTTCATCCGGCATGTAGCCCCGCTTTATTTTATACAAGAAATGGCCATTTGTAAAAAGCAATGTGATACCGCAGAAACACAAATTCAAGGGAGGGGAGCGTGGGTGGGGTGGATGGGTGAGTGGTTTGGTTTGGGTGGGTAGATGGGAAAGAAATGTGAATTGATGAATTAATCGGACTTAAAACTTTTCCCGAAACCAACTGGGCAAACAACCCAAAGCAAGACCCTCCTGACAACTGAGTCTTGAGACTAGGGTGAAATATTCCTGGGTGAATAAATGAATAAATAATTGTTATTTTTACAAATGTATTAATGAACACGAAACGTCATTGGCGTCATTATGCTGGAAATGGTTTGCGGGTCCTTCAAAAGCAACACACAAATACATTAAATTTAATTGTCAGAATACTAAAAAAAGGGTGACATATGGCTAAATTAGTGAAAACCACATGTAAAAAAAATGTCCTTGAGAACTACCAATCTTATTCACATAAGTACTATTACACTGAATAAATGCAGTACAATACGAATGCAAACCCACGTAAACATCTTATAATAATTATCGTCGCACACCGGTACACCACGAATGCAGCTCGTGCCGAGGTGGGTGTTGTATTTCACGGTGTCTTTCCAAGCAGGAAACCAAATTGAGGAAGAGGAAATCACAATATGACAAACGGATCTATATTAGCGGCTGCGGTCTGCCCGCTGAACGACAGGGGAAATCTCGCTTCGCTAGCGACGGCTCTCACGAGCACAGCCTCTCTCTGATGAAATGCTAAATGTGCACCACCGCACGGAAATGTCTTCACAGGCGCACGGCACTCGCGATCCAGAGGTCGCCGCCAGTTCCAGCCCGTTGTGCAGGTCGTGCGTGGCGGGGCAAAGTGAGGGTTACTCCCAACTCTTGCCAAGACGTCTGGGTCAGCGTCGAAGAGTAGGCCAACAATACCGCTCTCTGCAGGGGCTCCCGAGGACGCCCTCTAGTGGAGGCCACTCTGGCAGAAGTGGCGTGAGGAAGTCTCTACTACCTGTACGTTTCACTTATTTTATCTTCCTAATAGACAGTGGTTTGGGATTGTGCAATTTGGCCAGTTGGGGCTATTGGCAGAGCACCGGTCTCACTATTCGAAGGTCGTGAGTTCGAATCTGGGTCAGCAATCGACTCGTCTTCCCCATGGGGTTGATCAAATCTCTGCCACTGTGTGGACGTAAGCAGTGGCAGTCGCTTGCTTGTTTGGCTCTCCACAACAGCAATGTGGATGTTTTCTACGACTGGCGTGGGGCAACCACATCACGTCGGCACTGCCCCGTGCTCCTTTCCTTGAACGTTTGGTCTTTTGATTATTCACCACAAGTATGACACCAATCCAGGGTGTGCTTTAAACCAAGATGTGAGTTGCGTAACCGCACCTAGGCTGAGAACGTAATTTGGTTAATTAGATACGGGCAATTCGGTAGATTTTGTTAATGAAATATAGTAACATGTGAACCTCCGGTGCTTCACCACAGAACACGGAGAAAATTCTGTGATACGATGCAGAAGGAAGTAATTTGAATTGCGTTTTAATCTACCTAAAGGAATTGGCAGTGCATTGGCTTACATTTAAATGGGCAAAGTATACGGTTCATTCAGAGACCGCAAGAAATCACGTCTCTCAAGCCTAAAAGGCCACATTACGATGAAAGTGAGTATTCTTAGAGCCCAGGATTATCTGAATAATACATAAACTGAACAAAAATACATGTACATCGAACCCAAGAGGGAGATGAAAAGTCAGAATCTGTATTTATCCTGGAGGAATCCGATATGCTATGAAGCACTTCGGATTCTGCTTCTGAATGGCATTTCTCTCGCAGGACTGGATTCTGTCACTGTAAGCGAGCACCTATTAAGGCTGGTATAGAACTAGAAGTGTGGTGGCATGATCAGGGAGTTCCACGGCAGCGTGCATTTGCTTCTTCAGAGTTCCGGAGAGGACACGCTGAACCAATCATTCATCGCAGATGAAGTCAACCTCGAGGAGTCTAAGACCAAGGATTGATTTTATTTTCCACCGGTGTTGTACATAACCGGGAATTAAACTTGTGTCTATGGGAATGTAGTCGTCTTCCGATCTAACAGCACAAGTCATCTACACCCAAAGACAAAGATCTTCACAGACTGTCTGGGCAAGTGCTGTTAGCGAGTAGCACATATGAAGGCCGGCACGGCACACACGAGGTTGGGTGGCTAACGCTATGCCTGGGCGCCTTTGTCTCCCTAGTGGCTATGTTTACACTCACTACACCAGGTACTCATTTGAGTTTGAGTCGACCTAGGAGAGGCCCAGGACCGATTCAAATTATCGTTCGTGGTGTTTTCCGTGAGCGGGAATCAAATTCGAGTCGCTGGGTTCGTTGTGCAGCGTGCTAACCGTTGCACCACCGCTCCCCTTAACAGCACAAGTCACACACCCACACACTTCATGCGCATACACACAGATTATAGAATAATAACTACATACCAAAACAAAGCAAGCATTACAATTTTTTTACGTTAATGGATATTCACTCTATACAATACGCCTAACATTTCGGTAATCGTCGCGTGATAGTGTAAAATAAATACACTTTTGTAAATAGATATCTAAAAAAATATATTATTAAAATGCTACGGTTTAATGAGTTTAGGATCTGCTCAATACATTTAAATTGCTTGGCAATAGAATTTGGTTTCCAGATAGCGCGTCCGTTTTTTTCTCTTTTTCCAGAAGAGTGGTAAAATGGAGCGCTCAGAGTTATAACCGGAATACTCATTGTGACTTTGAAAAAGTGAACAGTAATAGGATTAGTTTCATTGCAGCTCATCACTTTATCCAATGTTACTAAAATAAGTACATGGTTGTGCATATAATGAATTTTTGCAATGAACAAGACGACGATTTCTGTCACGCTGCCAGGAATAAGAATGTGTAAACTGCTTTCAAAATTGGCCAAAGGTAAAACATGAACAAAGCTTAATTACAGCTCCTTCACATTGTACATCAATAATTACCAGCGTGCGAGAGTCTCACTTTTTGTTTCAAATAAAAGTAATAATTTGACTGTTTTCTTTTTTATGATTTCACTGCTTTCACAATTTCATCAAATGCGTTGTGTGTGTTTCATGTCGACGATGGCCGATGACTGGGAATAAATTAATTGAGTAGTGGCTGGATTGGGTGAAAACGCATCCGATCAGGCTTATGCCCTGCCGGGGAGGTGGAGCGGTGAAATACTGTGCTCGTGTGCGGGTGCCAGTAGGTAGCTGTGTGTGTGTAGAGGTGTGTGGATGGCTGTGTGTGTGGGACCTGGGAAGGTGGGTGCCGTGGGTGGGTTGGTCGGTGCCTAGCTCATTGCTCTGACAGGCACTGTGACCCACTTAGGCAATGACACAGAGCAACACTAACACCGATACGCAGAGTCACTGATGCGCTGCAGGTTACATCTCTTAGAAAAGGTCAAAGTGGTTTCGTGCTCAGATGAGAAGAGGGCTCTCGCTCACGCCGTGATTACGGCCTTGAGGAAGTGACGGGAATTCCACGTTCCTATGACAGGAGTTAAGGCAAGCACGCTCCATTTATTGACAGCGATGAAGCGCCGAGTTGGCACCCGGCTGGGATTAGAACTCTCAAAACGTCGGAGTGCGAGTCACGCACTCTGAACCACAGCGCCGGCTGTCTGGAATTAAGCGTGAAGCCCTTCATGCTGACCGAATGGCCTTCTCAAAGAACTGTGACCCCGTCCCGAAGATAAAGAACTCGGCGCACAAAGCTCAGTCGAGAGGACCGCACGTGGAACACTCTGCTTTGGTGAGCAATGCGCAGGTTTCGCTCGCTCTCCGCAGTGGTGGTAGTAGGAGTAGACGCATGCCTTCCGAAAGAGGGTGCACAAGGCGAAGCCTGCACGACATTGGGCGCACGGTCACCCAGCCCACAACGCACCGCACGCGGAGACCGCTGCCTGCCGAGTAGTGCACACAGTACACACACAGTACACACACAGCACACACACAGTACACACACAGCACACACACAGTACACACACAGTACACACACAGTACACACACAGTACACACAGAGCACACACACAGTACACACACAGCACACACACACAGTACACACACAGTACACGCACAGTACACCCAATGTCCCACGACTGACCACATAGCCGTGTGTAGAGTGAATTTAACCTCCATAACAGAGCGAATTTTGCGTAGTAACAAGTTCGCCGCATATATACAGCGCAAAATCGCGCAAACCAAAACCCGCATAGAGTGAGGGAAACCAACAATGTCCTGGCATCTCGAATGAAATAAACGAACGTCTGCTTGGGCAGCAGCATCAGCAAAACCCCCAACTTAACGTGCAGGTCCATCTACTGCGGCATCGGTGTTTGTGGTCGATAACTTGACTTGGACGAGTCCCGTTTATTTCTGGCGTAAGCAGCCAGAAGGGTTCATCACCCACAAGCAAACACAAACCGCGTCTGCTGTGAGACACGTGCGTGCGGCTCGCAATGGGCCTCGACCCGGCGACATCGTCGCCTGCTGCTGCTGCTGCTGCTGGTGGTGGTGGTGGTGGTCGGTGTGCTTGAGAAGCGCACTGCGAGCACGCAACGTGGTGCCAGAGGTTGGCTGAGGTCTGGTGGGGTGGGGGGCTGGGGAGGAAGGTGCTGTGGGGGGGGGGGGCTGTGGGGGGAGAGCTGTTGAGGGTCTGTGGGGAGGAGGGTGCTGTGGGGGGGGCTGTGGGGGGAGGGCTGTGGAGGGTCTGTGGGGGGGGGGGGCTGTGAGCGGGGCTGTTAGGGGGGCTGTTGTCGTTGTTTGCCAGTTGAGTGCCCAGGGTGTGGGTGCCCGGCTGTTCTGCGAGGGGGGTAGCGCAGAGAAAGAGGTCACAAACCCTCATCCGAGGCATGTGACAATTTTCCCTGATTAGCCTCTATTACAGAGCGCTGCTGTCTACTTGGATTACGTGATTGACGCATGGGGAGGGGTTTCGAGGGGGGGAATGGCATAGAACAACAAACAGCCACGGCGGGGTCCATTGTACTAAAAAAACCATCCCCACTTGTTGCTGGGCAACAGCCCAGCCTCGTGCCCGTGGCGCTCCGAGAGCGCGTGCACTCGAAGTCGAGTCAGGAATGTGCCGGCCAAACTTCGAGCCGTGGGGCCACAACGGGGTTCGGCCGGAGAGCGGCATTCGAATGCGTGGAGCATTTCGTGTCCACCGTCTCCTGGTGCCCCGCGTGGCCCAGCGGCACGGGCGTCGCCTTGCACCTCGAGCCACGTGTGCAGGCAAGGGCCACGTGGGCCACGTGGGCATCGTGCGGAGAAAGGAAGCGGCCACACGACCCGTCGGGTTCAAAGGGCGCGCCCATTGGAGGTCCAAAGGGAGTTCAGCTGCCGCTGCTACCGCTGTCTCCCCGACGCCGATGTTCAGCCACCGCGCCGAGTCGCTCCTCATTCGAGGCTCGTTGGATTTCACTTTCAGGTGGTGGCCGTCATGAACAAAGGCGAATGATGAAGATCCCCCGTGTAGCCTTGACACAGTGTTGAGGCCAAGTGCTGCTAGCGAGCACCTACGAAGGCCGGCGCGGAACACGAGGGGTGGGTGGGTGGCCAGCACCACGCCTGACCACCCATGTCTCCTGAGTGGCGACGTTTATGCATCGCAATAGGTGTCGTGCTCCTTTAAGGCTGAGTCGACCTTGGAGAGGTCCTGGACGAGTTCAGATAATCATCACTGGTGTTGGCCGTGAGCGGGAATCAAACTCGGATCACCGGGTTTGTAGCATAGTTCACTAACTGCTACACTGCCACTCCGCATACACACGAATGCACAAAGGCAACGTTCCCATATATAGCCATTCAAGTGCTGGGGTAAGTGCTGCTGGTCAACACATAAGGGGGGTGGGGGTGTGGCCAGACCCATGCCAGCTGGGTATGGGGCCAGCCACACCACACCAACGGGGTGATCCCCCAGTGGCATTGATACACACCACAGTCGTTACTCGTTTAAGGATGAATCGACTTAAAGGGAGACACGGGACCAGTTGATGTAACTCGGGTCGCCAAACTCGCGGCGGAGCGAGCTGACTGCTTACACCACGACACACTGGCACACGCAGTGCCACGGTGGCGAGATGTTAACTACCTCGCCTGGTATGCAGGAGGACTCGTGGGTTCGATCCCGACCCTGACGCCTGCTGCTGTATATTTGGAGTTTGCGTGTCTCTCCCCGTGGTCGCGTGGACTTTTCTCCGGGTCCTCCGGTTTTTCCCTCCACATTTAGAATGATTCTGAACATCACACATTTAGAGTATTTGGCTGCTATAAATTTCCACGCGATGATGATGAGCCACTTCGCTGAGCTCTCATTTGTGGCCAGGTCGCTTCTTAAAAAAAATCTACATAGCTCAGTGGGGCCTGACCTGGTAAAATGACAAAGTTGTTTCGTTGAGTATGTCTGAACCGCGAGAGAAAATAACATCGTTTCACTGGGGCAAGCGCCTTCTTTAACGTTCCCCTCCTCTATTTGTCGAGCGAACACAACAACCCACTTAGAAGCCCCCCCCACCCAGTGCCGTCCGCCTGACAGTGCCGGAACATTTCGAGTTAAGCCCTTGCTAAGGGCGCTCAAAGCTGCTACAACCGCTTGTCAATATAGTCAATCATAGCTCTGCGAGAGAGCTGTATAACACAGGGCCGACACAAGCAGCAGCAGCAGACATCTCCTGATAAAATATTTATTCACTTTATAAACAGCGGCGGCCCTCGCATATAGTTTAGGCGTGAACGCGTTAAGATTTACAGCGGCGGGCGCATTTGTCACGGTTTTGGACGCGCCCTGCCCGCTTAAACATTGGCCGGGCGAGCGAGCGGCACTGGCAGAGCGCGCGTTCTCACTGTCGGCTTATTCACATTTGGGGGGTGGGGGCAGGAGAAATCTGTTTGCGATAAACTTTCATCGTGTGACAAACAGCCCCATAAAAAAAAAAACACTGAGATGAAAGCAAAAATATACTGCAATAAATCCTACCGCGCATTTATTTCCGCTACTTTGGCGTTCTTCGGTTCCAGGAGGTGGGGTGGAAGCCTCGGATTTCCACCGTGACTTTTATTTTTTATTATCAACATCGCCAAGCGCAAAGGCCAAAAAGGCGTAAGCCACCGAGTGGCCAGTAACAAACGGCACTATTGACGGTGTCATAGATTTGAGAGAAAAAAAGACTTGGCTCTCGAACTGAGCAAGGTTGTAAGAACTTTGAAAGAATGAAGCGTTGCGAAATGTTCTCCCGAGCATTCCAAGATCGTTCTTGGCTAATTCGACCTGCAAGGAGTGACAACTTGGATACCGGGCCTTCGATAGCGAGCGCGGGAAGAATATTGTAAGGAGTTTTCTGCATGCGAGAAGAAACCGAAGTGCCGACAAAAGAGTCCGTTGCGTATCGGAAGACGACGCTCAAACGTGCACATGGATGAGTTCATGAACCCGCTCGCTGTGGTGCTGTCGACGTATGAACTCCCAGTGTATTCGGGAGTTCCACAAAGGCGTGCGATCCACCAACCCCTGCCTGTCCAGGCACGTGTGTATGGGAGCGCATCACCGTGCCTCGACATCCTGCGTGATCCACCAAAACCCGAACGTTTAAACCTCTGCCTTAGAAGCCACGATTCTTCCCCTTCACTCAGACCTCGTGAGCACTTCCAACAACACTCAGCACAACCACCAGGGCTGCCTGAGGGTAGGTGGTGGTGATGGCCCATTTGGAGCCCGAATCATAAATTACGTTTGGGAGCTCCCCTTAACAAATGTAGAAAATTCTAGGCATATGACGGAAGAGATATAGATAAGAGATGTAGATTTAGTGATGCAATAGAGAATGTAGCCAAAAGAGAGATGTAGTGAGGATGAGAGAAGAGAGACGCCAGCAAGATAAGAGATGATAGGTCGATTAGCGTTTAAATGGTAATTAGTTCATTATATTAATTAGGATTAGAATTTTAGTTGATATAATTTGACGCGCCCATATTTTAGGAATTCGGAGCCTCTCCCCCCCCCCCCCAGCGTCACGGGGCCCTTCGCTTTTGCCTGGCGTGCTTACAAGCCAGCGCCTCCTCACCGCTGCGGGTCACCCAGCTAAGACGAAGACGGAGCCACTTGAGTTCCTCTGTCGCCACTGTCGCTGGTTTAAGTGGCGAACCCGCACGCTCTTCCCCCCCCGCACCCGCTTCTTCCTCCCCCCCCTGCACCCCCGTGCCCAGCAGCCGTTTAATAGTCCCAGGACACATCGACGGGGGTGCCCTATTCAGAGCCGTAATCTGACGGGTTTTGTACAATTAAAGCCAAACAAGTGACATTTGGAGTATCCTCATGCGTGTAAGTGCAACTTGATCTAGACTGTTAACCTGCACGAATGGAAGCTACTGATGGGAGCGGGCTCGTGCCGCCTCTCTCCAGCTGGTAATTGCGCAATTATTCTTCTCATCAAAGCGGCTAATAATGAGCTAATTAAGTTAATTGTTAACAGAAGCCAGAGCAATCCCCAAGTGACCCTGGGCCACGTGGCGCACACTTGATGTGGAATAAATGCTGACAATAAAGCCAGGAGCTGCACAACACAGTCCTCCGAGCTGACGACAAGCAGCAGTATCACTGTTGCAAGCTGTTTTGCCGCATATGTTGTGAAAACGCACGTGCTAATTTTTGTTTGTTTACATTGTGTTTGCTTTTGTTTTGCAATGCAAGACGGATTTTCAGTTTTCTTTGCAATGCCTTGCTCTGGCAATTTTAAGAGGAAAGTAAGTGGCCTATTGTAGGCCTGGTTTCAAACTCCCCCACCCTCTCATTTTGCCTCAGTGGCCCAGCCCAGAGAGTTGACCTGAACCAGGTAAGGAATCTAGTCAATTGATTGTGGCCTGTGCAGGAAATTGCAAAAAAAAATTGCCATCGTAGGACAGAATAATATTGATATATAAAAGTCAAATAACTATGATAAAAGTTCCAATTTATGAGTTTAAAACAATAAAAACAGTTTTTATGTGGAATATCTCCACACATTGGCGACCATTTTATTTTTCCATTTGCGTTGCCTCTGACAACGCGAGTGTCAATCTCACGTGACATGACTCCAGCCCAATCACAGCGAGAGAGCAAGTGTGACAAGACATATATTTGAAATAATTTATGGACAGGGGTGAAGTTGGGTTGCAAATCAACAGTCAGGATAGTATATATATAATATGGAAGTTATATATGATATGGAAGTTAAATAAATTCAGACGCTATATTACACCAAATTGTATTTTATATAATGGCCTATTCTTGCGAATAATGCTACTGGAGAAATCGTAAACCTACAAATCACATCAGACGGTGCCAATTCCCAGCAGAAATTACCAGCTGCCTGGAGTGGGAATTAAACAATCGACACTTTGCAAACTGGCTCAGCGTTGATCGCTTTGGCTGCAAAGTTATACGCAACCCCTTTACCACACCAGCGATTGCGACTACAGTAGCAGGGAAACAAATATGAACTCAAACTGAACGTGAGTGAGTGAAGGAATGAGAACTGTGGAAAGCAGGTGGAGATGTACCGCTTGCAATGCCGTGCCTCCGTTTCCCTACAACACACGAGGCAAAAGGGGTCTAGTTGGTACCACTTGAGGTGACAAATGCACGATGGGCAGTTATCTCTGGCTGTGTTATGGACACACTTCATATTCAATTTCTTATTCCGTAAATGTTCCATATCACGCAAGTTCTTAAGTTTGTTGTCCTTCCCCCGCACCTCCGATTATCGCGAGTGGCTATGTACGGTGCGAAAGAAGTTCAACATACTAGTTTTTTTCTCCAAATGATAGTCTCTATCCAACACACTATGATACCTCCCCTGTGATAAAAACTAAAATTTCCTCTCCTAAAAAGCTATGCCCTAAACCCCAACTTACAAATTTGTGATCTCGAAATAAACATTTCAAGACAATGATTGGTAGCGTTTGTCACCGCAGGTGGTGGTGCCGACAAGCCATATTTCGGGGCCAATGGCTTGAAAATGACCGCTCGACTCTCCGTGCTTACTTCAAAAACTGTCCGTACTCTTCGCAGACCGCCTCGCAGCCCGGCCACTTGCACACGCCGTGCCCAAAGAGCGCGTGGCTGCTGCTGCTGGTGCTGCTGCCTCCGCTGCCGCTGCCCAGATCGTCCTGTGTGCCGCTGCAAACACACAGAGAGAGGAAGGAGGGGACCCTCGCTTACTTAAACGATACGCCATTCTTATTTTACCAGGTAAGGCCCACTGAGCTATGTAGCTCTTTTACAGAAGTCATCTGGCTATCACAAATGATAGCTCAACGAAGTGGCTTATCATGGGGACATTTGTAGAAGCCAAATACTCGAAATGCATGTTCCAAACCTGCAGGGCCCAGAGAAAAATCCACGTGTCTACGGGGAGAGAGATGTGCAAACTCCACATATACAGGTGTCAGGGTTTGCAATCGCACCCACGACCTCCCGCATATCAGGCGAGGTAGTTAACATCTCGCCACCGTGGCACTAAGTCTCACAGAGGTTTTCTCTGAACTGTGGGGGTGTGGATGCAGAGGGGCGGGATGCGTTTGTTCAAGTATATTCAAGGTGTCTGCTAAAGGTGCCAGGTATCTGCATCGCATGCTCCAAAGAGTGACCGATGAGTCCACAGAGTGACAAAGCGTGCCCGAGCAAGATCTGTACGCCAGCTCACAAACCCCACAGAGACCGCTACGTGGGGGGCTGCCAACTGTCCTCGTCCTGGCTTGACCAAGGCACCCTCTTGATGAGGTAGCTGACCAGGGAAATATGCCATTCACATCATGAATCCCAGGTTTCATCAGTTGCTTAATAGTAATAATACACCACTCAAGGCAGTGAGGTTCTATGTAGTTCTCCCCTCTTCCGGAATTATTAAATATTCCACTTCCTACGAGGCATTACTCATGTGTGGCTGAGTCGACCTAGGGGAGGCCCAGGACCGGTTCAGATAATCGTCAACGGCATTGGACGTGAGCGGGAATCGAACTCGGGTCGCTGGATTCGTAGCGCGGCGCGCGGACCACTGCACCACCGCTCTGCGTACACGCACTCACAATGTCCCGGTACGACGTACAGATTTCCCTGGACAGCACCTCCGATCAGCACGATCGGCTACGAAGCTGTGTGAAAAAAGTTCAACATACGTGTATGTACATAGATAGACTCACGAAGACAAATGACAGACACGCACACACGCCACGCAAAGGGTGAACACGGGCAGGCACGTTCAGTTCCCGCAACCACCGATTAGCACCGTTGGCTACGTATGGCGCAAAAGAAGTCCAAATACACGTGCGTACAACAGCAACGTGAGCACGAAAGTCAAGGATCCCTTCTCTGCTGACGCAATGAGCCCCCCCCCCCTCACGCCCCCCCTCCCCCCCACGAAGGATTCGCTCGCATTGATCCAGACGCCACGCTGAAGATGAACGCCTCTTGTTGGAGGTGAGCGCATGCCCTTTATATTTGAGCGCTGTTAATTGCTCTTGGGTAATTAACGGCGTTGCTAATTACGCAAATTGCTATTTATGCTAATAATCGTGCGCTAAGAGGAAGGGGTTACGTAAATATGATAATCAACCGCTAATTGAATTCCTAACAGTTCATTAAGGCAAGTGTAAGTGAATTAGTTTAATTAGATCAAACTTTAATGCAACGTGGAGCTGACAGACAATGAGCATTATGGATTTCATACAAACGCTTTCCTTGAGAGAACAAAACGAAGTGGAATTAAACAAATCACATTCGTTAATTTCGTATTTGCATAAAAAGCATGTTTTATTCATACGAGGGAGCGAGGTACGCTTATTTATTTACGCACAATTAAGCCAAAAAAATGTGTCTAATGAATTGTAACATGTTGTATCTTTGTCATCAATAATTGTATTCCGGTAATTATATTCGAGAAAGCAACGTCTACTGGGGAGATGGAGCGATGAAATCAGTTAAAGTGCAGGTGCTGCACAGATTGTTGCATCGCAAGAATGTGAGGGGTGGGGGCGGCGATGGTTGGCGGAGGCTCGGGGAGGCCCTCATCCAGCAGCGGATTGACCATGGCTGCCGCTGATGATGTTGACAACAATGACTGTACTGGAGCACCAAAGGGAAGAGATGTCGAATGCCTCCTGCCAGCAGAGCATTTCATCGCGTGGGAGAACGCTCTGCGCAGATGACACCGCCAGACATAGATGTGGAGTCACTTCAATAGACCTCTCTGCCTTCCAACGCCGGTGAACATCACACAGCGCTCCGCTTCCACAAGTCAGTTTAACCACCACGACAGCGGACGCGACAAGAACAGACGAAAGCGGCGGCGTTAGCGCGTGGAGGGAGGGCATCCGAGCAGCCGAACCGCACGCACCAATGAAGCAAATCACGGGGTGATTGCTGCTGCGGCTGCTGCGTTGGCAGCGGTGCAGAAGCACAGCCAACAACACCAATTCAACACGTTCCCTGTCAATAACAACACCGTGGCCTTAAAAACGAAAGCAATACGCTGCACGTAATCGGTGTCGTTGTCGGTCAATGGCCCTTTTTCATGGCAACAACGGGACTTTTCTGGTTTAGGAAAAAGACGTGTAAGTTAAACCACCCGTTCAATCAAAATAAACACGATTGCTACCGCTTGGAATATAGATTTGTTTTAAGTCATCGTCACAGATGCAGACTTTACATGCGCTCATCGTTACTACCACTTTCTCTTTACACCTTGTTAAGTGTGCATGTAGGATCCAAGCGCTCATATTTGTCATTAAACCAGCGGTTATAATGCAGATGTCAAAGTCGAATAAACAGACATTAAAGAAGACATCTTTACAACCCAAATGTTTACATTATACATATGGTTCTCCTGAATAGCAGTCGACAACATATGCATTTGTTAAGGAAGTGTTTTGTAAAGAAACAAGCTATTTTTTCACGATCTCGAGGATTATCCTGTAAATATGCTAACACTAGCAATTAATTAAGATCTGGTTGCAAAAAGTTATATGATTGGGGACTACAAACTTTATTTACTGTGTCTTGGTAAGAAAAACTTGAACGAGGCACTCCAATATAAGCTTCAACAGTTTGGGTAAAATCAATTTTAATATCTGATTTTAACAATTTAAAAACTACGTGCATGTTGCCAGTTTTTATTTCATGGATCAGAGACATGGTCCTTAACACATAAATAAGTAAAGGACACAACAAGCTTTGCTGATGATCTATGGAAATAAGTAGGTTCGGAGTAAGACGAAGAGACGGATGGGTTGAGGAATGAAGACATCACGAGCATCAAGGCCTCAGCGACGCTGCTGCCAAAGCAGAAAGAGATCCCGGCGCACGTGGGCAGCAGGGGAACAAGCGACAAGAGACGGAACGAACTCCGTGAGAGCGGAGACCGAGAGGGAAGTGACAAAGAAGTAGAAGAGATGGCAGCAGCAGCAGCAGCAGCAGCAGCGAGACAACGTCACAGAGTTCGGAGGTCATGAGTGGACAGGTCACGACTGGACAGGCACAGCCAAGGGGAGGGGTGAGTGGGAGAGACTGGGAGAGGCATGAGGCCAGCAGTGGAACGCTACAGGCTCATGTCAACAACAACAACAACCTAAATGAGCCGTACCTTAATAGACAATTGCCAATTTAACAATCATTTTAAGACGCATGGTGCTCATACGTAGCGGCAGTGGTGAAAAATGTGGACCTCCCACGAAGTGGTACCGGTTGTTTTTATCAGGCA
Source organism: Lampetra fluviatilis (assembly GCF_964198595.1). Lineage (NCBI taxonomy): Eukaryota > Metazoa > Chordata > Hyperoartia > Petromyzontiformes > Petromyzontidae > Lampetra > Lampetra fluviatilis. The sequence continues at coordinate 1,412,098 of NC_136308.1, forward strand.
CTCAGGGATGATTGGCTGAATTTCACCACGAACCAGGAATTTAATTCACAACTTTCCACAGTAACACCCAGCCAGACACCACCGACACTGTACCTGAAATTAATTTCATTGCATTACGTTTAAAAGAAAGCTATAAATTGCAACAGAAAAGTTAGGCAATTTTGTAACGATTGCAGTCTGGTGTATGGAAGGCATGGCACATACCAAGTGGTTTAAATTACAAAAAGCAACACATTAGACACACACATGCACAACATACAGAGGCACTTTGTTTTTAACATTTGTTCATCCTTATATGTCTGCTATTTAAATCGTACATCCGATGTTTCACTGCTCCGGATTGCTATAATCACTCCACTTATGGTATATTGTATGCTTATAAATGTCTGGCAAGTCTGAAATTCTTAACCCGCACAAATGCTTTCCAGAAAAAAAAAAACGTCCCTATAAGGAGGCAGTCACGAGCAACAATTACTCTACAAGAGCATGTTATTTTAAAATAAATACCAAACTGTGGGCCGAAATCAGCATTGGAAAGTTACCAGTAGTTGGCAATTTCAGGTCAAAGAAATCTTTGCTTAGTTTAAGGCTTGGGGAGGAAAAAAATGTAGAATCGAACTTGTGGGCTGAACGATGCGAGTGCTCATGTTCGCCAAGGGTGGCACAGTCGGGTTTTTTACAATCGGGTTTAATTGTCTTCATATATTAAACCCGATCATCTGAGATTGGGAGAAATCCGGTTTAATTGGTTCTAATTGCAGAACCGCACTTCGCCAACTTCTCAACGATGGGCTTCATCCATTCCAAGCCAAGGAACTCACTGGCGGCGCCCACGATTGTGGAGAAGCTCGTGTTCATCAAGACCAACCTGCCCGCCGCATTCTACGACTACCCCGTGCCCGACGGCCCCGAGTACGATATCAGCACCGACGAGGAAGCAGCCTAAGCCTTGGATCAGAGTTTCGTATTCATTAAACCAGGTTTTAATTCCCCGAAATCGGGTTTAATTGTATTAAAGAAAAAAACCCGATGCCTGCCGCTGGAAAGATCGGGTTTTTTCTACCCATGATGTTCACCCACAAGTATAAGCATTCGCTCGGTGCTGGTGACCAGAACATTTTGAGAAGTCCGAACAAATGCTTAATGCCCACACGTGATAGACATGTGTAACAGGACACATGTTCCACTCAAAACCTGGAACGAATTTGAACAAATGGATTTCTCTTTTAAGAGAGAGAGAGAGAGTGGATAAATGTTGGCTATTTATGACGATCGCCTCGATAGAAATCTACAATATGACACGATATATATTTTTTCTCTCTCAATAATTTAAAGCAAATGTTGGGGGGTACGTCACGTGATTTGTGGCCTGCTATGACACCTGGCACACGCAAGTTTACAATTGCGCCTGGTCTCCTGTCCAACCTATATCGCCTTTTCCCAATGTTATGCACAGGCCACCGCTTCTGGTGTTGGCATTGCCAAATCTTGGGGAGTGGCATTGTGGTGCTGCAGGGCATATCAGGTGATGATCCACGTGGTTTGCTTCTCCCGACAAGCACATTGGTCGGTTGCGCAGAACCCCCAGTTGCGCTCAGTGCGCCAAACAGTTTCGAGACTCATGGCATTGTGCACCATTTGTAAGACAATACCACATTAGCAGTTCATATCGTGATGAGCACCACGATACATTCTGAGCGTGTGTGATGTTGACGCACGTTCACCCGTGTTGTATTTAGTCACGTAAGTGTGGTTGTTGTTGTTAGTGTCAACATATAGGGGGGGAGGGGGGGAGAGTACGTCTGACTTCCCGGGCGCGTCTTTTAATCGGCAGAATGTGGTACTGCTCGTTACTTCTGCCTCTCACTTACGTGTGCCTCTTGACCTCCGCTCACAATGGAACGCTCATTACAGATATTCATTGAGTCCAAGGGTAACTGCTACACGAGTCAAGATTAACTGTTGTCTATGAGACAAGGTTAAGAGCTTTCCGTGATTCATTACGAATGGCTCTTAACATTCACCGCAGATCGTTAGTGAATCAAAATTAACATCGTAAGTGAACGGGTAGGTTATTAGTAGTCAGTGCGACTTGGAGAGTCAAGCATTATATGCAATGTTAATATGCTATGTTAATATGCCATTATTGCGTATGGCACTGCGTTCAGGAGCCGCATGCCAATCTTGGGGTCTGCGAGCCAAGAGGAGAGATCTTCGGGAGAGAGTTTGCGTAGCTTTGCTATTCCCCCTCCATTGAAGGAATGCAGACTGCAGTGGTTTACTGGACGGTCCATGGTGACGTACCGCACTTATCCAGGCGAGCTACACGGAGTACAAAGACTCCCGTTCATCAGGAGGGTCATGCGGTGGGACATTTCGTCAGTTCCCTTGAGGAGTTTCTTAAGCGCAAGGCTGACGGCCATCAGCTAGTCAACGGCAATGGTGTCAACAGACCACAAGGCAAACAATAACAGCCGTCAATGAAGCGGTGCTAACAGGGATCCATCGATCGGGGTTAATTGCTGTCTATGAGGCAAAAGTTAACATAAGTTAATTATGCACGTTTAGCTGTTGTTAATTGGTGATAAAAACGGTTCTCAACGAGCGCAGGTTTACAGCCGTCAATTATTTAAGGATGAAATTTGTCCATGGGTCGAGGTTAATGATTGGCGATGAACCAAGTGTCATAGTTTGCCAAGGGACCACAAGTGGTCTTTCTATGAAGACGCTGGTCTTTGATAAGATGCTGGTCCCTGCCAGAGGAAATATGGAATTCCCACCACTGGCTCCAGGGCACCCAATGGTAATGAGTGGCATGCCATGCTCATTTAAGGCAGGAGTTCTGATTTCAAGTCAAATGAGAAAAACCGAGTGGCCGTCTACTGAGCCATGGCCAATGAGAATCCAGGCTCAAGTGGTCAATCGGGTCAATGCCACACCTGGCCATCACGACCTTCTTTCTCAATTGCTAAAACCCACGTGGTAACATCGTCCCCCCCCCTACTGGCGGACTGCACCCATCTTTGAAACGTAGTGCCATAAGAATTTCGCAAATACCAAAAGCGCTCGCGAGCATCATCACCATCATCCACGAGGAAATCTGAGCCTGTTACACTTTTCATATATCGTCTTAAAACTCACCCGTTTTTATAAGCTGCCTCAGTCACTTGGATGGAAAGTGCTTTGAGGCCTTGTGCGGATTGTGTGATATAAAACTGAGTTCATCATCATCGTTCTACACCGGTTAACTGCTTCCAACTCTATGAAGCAAAACGATTGTCAACGAGCCAATGGCGAGCGGGGCCCTCGCCAATTGGAACGGTCCCCGCAGCGTTCTGGCCAACTCACCTCTCCCGCCGCTGAGAGTGGCTCACCGGGCCCGCCTGCCCGTTGGTGAGCGACGGGAAGGGCAGGCTGGGGGAGGTCTTGGAGACGGTGGACGACGACATGGAGGAGCCGGAGGAGGTCACCGAGCCGATGGACCCTCCCAGCGAGAGGTCGAGGCCTCCGTTCTTGGCCGCCGGCAGGTGCGGGGGTGGCTCCTCGGAGCTGTGCGACGCCATCGCCGCCTCCTTCCACAGCTGCTGGAGCTCCGCGGGGATGAGGCCTGGTGCCAGCGCACGGCAGACGACAACGGCGGTTAGCGGGGCGGTTACCGCAGCAGTAACTGGAGAGTGGTCGCCGGCAGGTCGCAACGTTGAAAAGCGCACGGTCGCACTTTACTTCACACGCGTTTGCAATTTACTCTGCTCAGTCGGTGGTAGCCGCCGAGGGTGTGACGAGGTTGATTTTTGTTTCATTCCTGTTGCTCCGTGCCCCCTGCTGCAATGTGTACCAATTGCCGACTTCATTGAGGGCGATATCGGCACATAAAATAAATATTGATGTATGATTGATGTAAATCCCTGTTAGACCCAGCACGAGGTTCCCTTTGGCGGTTGACAAAGACAAGTAACACTTTGTGCCAATGTCACGGAGAGAATGGGCGGCGGCGGCGGTGGCTACACACGTGGTCTGTCATCCAGCGGCACTGTTGAGGCGGCAGTGAGGGTTGGTGGATCACCGCACAGAGGTCGTGGAACTCCCTTCCCGTGGGCGTCGAGGATCTGCAATACCCCTGGCTCGCCAGGAGTAGGCGGTACAGCAAGTGGACTAATTGCCATTTGTTTCCATCTGTATGGAATACGAGTAATGCCCCGTCATATGCTTGGGTTTTCTCCAGGTGCTCAGGTTTCCTCCCCACTTGCATAATAAACACAACTCATCATTAATTGGCTGACAAACGTCACAAAATAACAACCCAGACCTCAGTGTGGCTCTCGTGGGTAAATAAGTAAATAAGTATTTATTTAAATCACTGCCTGAGTATTGCCATGGAAACGATGAGACGACTGTGCCGGTCCTATTCCACTGAAGGCAGCTATCAGACATCACGTTTGGGTGTTGTCACCCAACTACAAACATTATACGCTGGGCAAACTACATAACTTAATTCACATCACAGTTGTGTGACATCATTGAGGTTATAGACGAACTACAATCACAATTGTTTCGAAAAGTGTCATTAGGATGAAGGGATATTTCAAAATATCTGAGTATGAGAAAAAAATTAGTTCACCCCTGTTTTTGTCGTGAGTCCCTTGGACTACTTGGGGGCCCTGAGCTTTTGCGCAGCCGGCCGGTGCCCTGGTACAGCCCAGAGGTCGAAAACGGGTTTTGATTTCTTACCCGTACCCGTACCCGGCCGCACCAGGGTCGCGAATGGGTACCCGTACCCGTACCCGGCCGGGTACGGGTAGCAGTTCCCTACCCGTACCCTACCCGAAATGAGTGACAAATGGTGACTCACCAGTGACTCACGGCCTACCCGTACCCATACCCGGCCGCACCAGGGTCGCAAACGGCTACCCGTACCCGTACCCGGTCGGGTACGGGTAGCCGGGTATCGGGTAGGGTACGGGTATCGGGTAGGGTACGGGTATCGGGTAGGGTACGGGTATCGGGTAGGGTACGGGTATCGGGTAGGGTACGGGTATCGGGTACCCGGTTGCGACCTCTGGTACAGCCCACTCGAGATGTGCGCCGCTCATGCCAGTTCGGCTGAGAGACACTTTGGCTGTTGTCTCGGAGCGAATTGGCAATTTATATTCACTGCCCTTTATTTAAACAGACAATAGCCCGCCGAGGTTATTAATCTCAGATTTCCATCCATTGCAAATGTACTCATTGTCATCTTCATTAGTGAGAGTAAAAAAAAAATTACTTCTTTTTAGGCCAGCGGCCCTTTCTTGCATAAATATTGACGAGAAAACTCAATATTACGAGCGACTCATGGCCGGTGAATGCAAAGTACCGCACGATCCCTTGGACAGAGTCGGTAACACAGACGAACGCGCACAGGTTGAGCGCGACAGAATGAACCGCCTTTCATGGACACAGAATAACGTGAGCCTCACTACGCACGACGGCAACTGTATTCACGCTTTGCGCGATTTAACTCGGCAACTGCACGCCGATGACGGACATTTTGTGCGAGTTGAGGGAATAAAAATTTGCCTTCAAATTAGTTTGGATATTTTAGCAGTCTTGTGAGCAAAAAAAAAACACGGCTGAGGAATTGGTATTAATTGAGATCCAGAGCTGCAAAGTAACACCGCGCCAATGCACAATCTCATTATTTCCTGATTAATATAAATTGAGAGGGAAAATCCAAACGTCAATTAAAAAAAGAAACACATACCTGCGAGGCTTAATAAAGAATGGTGTTGTAAATTAAGTTATTCCGTAATATTGTGCGTGTGCGACCGCGCTGATAACGTAACGCGAATTACTCGGCACTAAACGGAAGGGAGAGATCTGCTCGTACGAGGGGGAATCTTTGAGTACCAAAGCACAACATCGCAATACGTAACAAAGTGACGTTTAAACTAATGACACGCTTTGCTGTAAAATATAGTGAATTTAATATCCACGAGATACGCGAGACATTCACATTTAAGCATTACCGCTTCATTTTCTCAACATAGTCACATGGTAAAATGAATGCCAGTTTTATAGCAATATAACTACCGAATATTAATGTACCGGCCTCTTTGTATCCACTGCGGGGTGAAGCCCACCCCCCATGCTGTTTATGAAGGATGGTTGACCATACTTCACCACACTGGTGAGTGTAGGTCCGTGAAGGTTGGGGGGGAGGACAGCTTGTTCTGAACTCACTCGCCACCAATGCTGGCCGTGGCAGGACCACGGACTCGGGTCGCCGTGCTCGTCACGCAGCGCCGCTAACCACCGTGCCACCGCTCCCCTTGAACGGTGCTGAGTGTTTTTTTTCTTCCGCCCATTAAGACGTTAAGAGAGACTGGCACCTACCACAGTAATGTGGAATTACCACCACTGGCTCAGGGCACCCAATGGAGAGAAATACCACCTCACTCACAATGTGACTCAGTGTCGATGAGGTGTGACAAAGAATGGTTGTCTCTTTGTCTTGGTGAGACGATGTGAAACCCCGAGTTGACACCCTGACTCGTCTGCGAATTCACGACCTTCACAACTATTCGGTTATACGAGAAAACGGAGGGAAAATCCCGAGCCAGCCTCGTTTCATGAAGCACGTGGCGATACGTTGGCCATCTAAAGCAAAACACACACAGCCAGCCAGCGGCAGCAGCGCTGAACTATGAGGGGCGAGCAATGGGATACGACACTCGGGAGCTTTTTAACGAAATCCTACGTTTGAGCATCGTCGCCTAGGCCGAGGCACATTACAGCGTTTAACCCCCCCCGTGCCCCCCACCCGAGTTGAACGCGGCGGCTGTGACCCCGCGCCTCCGAACACCCCGGTACTTGGCTGCGAACCCCGCGGTGGAACCACGGCGATGTGTCGTTGGGTTGCACTCGCTGGAAGGGGGTAACACCGCAGCTGCATGGACGTGGCTAAAGCCCCATATCTGTCACTATCCATCACCACGCAAATGGGGTAGACTGCACGCCCCCCCCCCCCCCCATTTGCGTATCCCACCCCTATAACGAGAAAAAAGAAAACCCAAAACCTCCCTATCATTAGGATTTATAATGGAGGCCACAGTCGCTGTGCGGTTTCGAGTGGCGCGCTTGAGCGTGGCGCGGGGGGCCGTTGCCGCTTCATGCCCGTGGGCGGCGGTGATTGTGAGACCAATTGCTTAAATGCGCACGACGATAATGTTGTCGTCGTTGTTGTTGTCGGTGTTGCTGAGCGTGAGCCGCGTCAAAGACTTGTTGAGATAAGACCCCTTCTACTCCTCGCGTGCACACACACGGCTCAATGGAAACACCCCCGAGATGCCGCGATAAAAACAAGGAAAGAGAATACTGCATGAAAAATACATGTACATATTTAAAAAAAAAATCTTATCGGGACACGGATAATCCGTAGCCCTCCTTCTCTTGCTCCGACACGCAGCGTTTAATCAAGGGAGGCGTTGAATGTTGTGCACCCTTCAAGCAAACAATCTGATCGCTATCGGGACACCGTGCCTGCAGGGCTAAGTGAGAGCACAGCCATCAATAACCACGGCAGTCGCTACGGAAGATCCATTCGTCACATCCGCGCCGCCAGTGCCCGCCGATGTTGGTCGCCGCAGAAGCTACGAGTTCTTCTCGCTCCACCCCGCCACGCGCGGCCGTGGTGCCATTGCGCTAAACGCAATGGCACTCGGGCTGGGGCGATATATTTTTTCACGGTACAATTTCAAATGTCACGATGCGAACGGCAATATCGGGATCCCTCCCCCCCCTAACTTTGTAACGGTGCTTTTTCATGATGTGATTGTGTCGATTTTTTGTGATTTGATGTGCCTGTTGCCTGACTAAATATCACTTTAAAACTTGTTTTTAAACCGGCGTTCGCTCAACTCAACACTGCCCTAAGGCTTTTCTAATCATTTCAATATATGACGCGTATAACGCACAGTGCGTTTAGTTACGCTAAATATAATTAAGCTATTAAACAAAATCTTAAAACGATGATGTCTTATAACTGCGATGTTGTCATTTTCCTCCCAAAAAGCATTTGGCGAAGGGCGAATGTTACGGATGATTTGCAACTTTAATTATTGCAGGTTTTTTTAAATTTCACGACTGATTTTTGTCTCGAAAGAAAATCATGAAGATAAATAAAATGAGCAACGATAATTATGACATTGCGATATTTAGCAAAAACGGACGATATGTGTTATGTTTGCAGCATCACATCAAAGTGGGTTGGGTTCAGAGGTCACCTGAGCGGAGGTCAAGTGTCTGCTTCTGCTTCTGACCTTGAGGGACTGGAATTCTGTTTCACGACTTGCTCACTCCCCCTGCTCGGTTCCGAATTGAAGACTTTCGCACTGCGTAGGTTTGTCGCGGTTGCACCGTACAGAAATCCGATGCTTTTCTGGGTCGTGGCGTGCAGTTTCTGACCCACGCATACTAGACATCTGTGAAAAAGAGCTTCATAGCTCATCGGATTCCTGCTCAGACAGTCTTCATAAAGATTCACATTCTTGGGACCTTCCTTCAGGAACTGAATTTAAGCACTTCCACAACACTATTCAGTTCTGAAGAAGCTCCTAAAAGGTGGAGTGAAACGTCGGACATTGTGCCAAACAGCATGCAGAGTGACCCGAAAACGCAGCGGAGAGCCGTACAGCCCAGCCGGGAAAAACGATGTAGTTGTACTCATTTGACAAATGTTATATATCGTTCCATATTTGTGTTACATATCGCACATCGCTATATGCGTCACTATGTAGGTAAGTCATTGCTGACCTGAATGAGGCCAAGGACTCGCAAAAGAGGTGATACTCCAGTTCTAATCACAGCTGCAACAAAGGCACAATTTGACCGAATTCCAAAATAACACCGCAAATGACTCAGTTGGGAACTTAGGTAGCAAGCGCTTCCTCCGACTGGAAGACTAATACCCCCAGTTCACCCTTGAAAATTAGACTATCGCCTGATCTCTTCCAAGTTCTCGCCTGCTTAAGCAAAAATAAAAATCGGAACATCTATTTTACAACTTTCCAAAGAGGCTAAATTGTACGCACTCAGTTTGCTATTCGAAACCTTTCACTCTCAAAGGAAGTCTGTGTCTCCACAGAAGCACCAAACCCCTGCAACTGGACATGAGCGAGAGGAACATGTCCCGAGCCTTCCAAATCTGCCCATCCTCACACCTCCAAAGGCGATGTCAGTTCCAACTGCCTGAGATAATCCCCATCACGATCCACATGCCACTGAGGGTTTCAAGATCTTTGTTTGCTCTCTTGTTAATGTATTCCCAAAGCCAATCAAATGTCTGTGCCATAGCTTTGAAGAGCAAAGACAAACAGACTTTCAAGAAAGGCCCCCCCCCCCGCCTCTTAACGTGCTTGGGGTGGCTCAGGGTTTGCTAATGCCGCGTGAGACGACTGCTCGGATTCTGGGTTAAAATCCGGGTACAGGAGGAGGACATTAACGGCTGTCTCTGACTTTCCGCTGCAAAACAACGTGTTCTCTACGGGCAGTGAGCAGTAACAATTGACAGCCCATTGTGAAACCGCTGCCGGACGAAGGCCTTCTCACGCCATGCCAGACATTTAATTAACCGTGATGTGCCGGAGTTTATTCGTGTGGGTTGCGAAGAGGAGGCCGGAAATGAGTTTGGATTTCACTCACCGCTGACGTTAGCCATGGCCGGGAATCGGAGCGAGGTCGCCGGATTCATGGCGCAGTGTGCTAACCACTCTGCCACTGCTCCTAATATTTAATGTATGAAGTAAAACAGTGTAAAGTGCACAGAGGCAGCATTAATTGCGACAATTCGACTGTGCATTGCACCTCCTAGTAATGAATCTGCTCGTCAAGATTGAGTTCAAAAACATGCTGTATGTCCAAAGTTGTTTTTCCATGACTGTATTTATCTTGTTTAGTGGTTCCCACTACTTTTCTATATGAGTTATTACTTCTAAACATTTGAATAACTGTACAATCATGCAAATACACAAAGCCTAAATCAGCATGGATTCAAAAGTGGAAACTTTTGCAGCAATTTACAAAAACATCCGTTTTAGTTGATGTGTTCGCCACTGGACTACGCATTCAAAATTTGGCCCAGATTTGTAAAAAATTGGCATATATGCTACAAAGACAAAGATCGCGTCTATAACCTCCACAGACTGTTGTGGCAAGTGCTGTTAGTGAGCACATATCAAGGCCAACATGGCACATGAGGGAGTGAGTGGCCAGCACCCATGTCCAACCGCATTTGTCCCCCCTTTGTTGATGTTGATACACCACACCGGATACTTATTTAAGGCTGAGGTGACCCACAGGAGGCTCAGGACAAGTTCAGAAATTCAGAAATTCGTCACTGTTATTGAACTTGGGTCGTCCGGGTTTGTAGCGCAGTGCGACAACCATGGCACTACTGCTCCCCGTGTCAACATCTCGCACTTGGCGAGATGTTAGCTACCTCGCCTGGTATGCAGGAGGTCGTGGGTTCGATCCCAACCCTGAAGCCTATAAATTTGGAGTTTGCGTGTTTCTCTCCCCGTGGTCGCGTGGATTTTTCTCTGGGTCCTCTGGTTTTCCACCTCCAATATTTATAATCAAGATGCGTTTGGCTGCTGCTATAAACGTCCACGTGATAAGCCACTTAGTTGAGCTATCATATATGGCCGGGTTGCTTCTGAAAAATAGCTACATTGCAGCTCGGTGGGCTTCACCTTGAAAAATAAAAATATAAATATTTATAGTTGTTTACATACATACACACACATTCACACTCTGACACACATACATTCAACTCAGCCAAGTGCTACCTTCCTTTAACGAAGATGATCACCACAAATGTAGAACAAATTTCATATTCACCGATTCCAAACAAATTAAATGAAGGGGAAAGAACGAGGACAATACTTTCAAATTATTTAGCAGAATGCTCAACCCTCTCTACATTCGCTGTGCATATTGTATGGCATTAATTAATAAAACATTGCAGACTAGTTATTTTGACATGCTCTTTTGGGATAGAATTGTCCTAGCAGTGAATTTTAATTGCCAGCAGAGACCGGTTAGAAAAGAAAAAAACTGGAAATGTCTGATACTGCCTTTAACTATGTACACATACAACGGTCCCTTCCTATAACCTGCACAGAAAGTGCTGTTAGCGAACACCTATAAAGGCCGCCACGACACACGAGGGGGTGGGTGGACAGCACCACACCTAGCCACCTTCGTCTCCCTCGTGGTGATATTTACCCATTGCACCAGGTACTCATTTGAGGCTGAGTTGACCTAGGTGAGGCCCAGGACTGATTCAGATAATTATAATCATCACTGGTGTTAGCCGTGAGCGGGAATCAAACTCGGGTACGCTGGGTTTGTAGTGCAGCGCACCAACCAATACACACTATCACTCCCCCTGCCCCTCCACGCACGCATACACACGCATTCACACACTCACAGGGCAAAGCAGATGGGATGAAACATTGTCTGGAAGGTGTTAGGGCCCCGCTGAATTATTCTCAAGAATTTTAATGTCATACACTCGTACCCCCATACCCTTTGGAAGCTGCTGTTTGGACTACGAACACACACAATTCACTGAACACACATCCATACCTGGGTAATGCATATGGTGATGGTTGTCTTAGCCGCGCGCTGAATTTACAACTCTTAACCTTTACGATGTTGGCATTTTCCCACGACACCTGTTGACTTGTACTACTACACTTGCAGCTGAGGGCACCTGTTAATATCTCATCATCATCGTCATTATCAGGCGTGCTCTATTTACTGGTCACGTGGCACAGCAATCTCTCTATTTGCTGCACACGGACTGGTTCCATAACTCCATCTCCTCGGTGGACGACCCTATTGGATGCGCTCGGTTTACTTTGGGTGTCACTCAGTCAATAATTAAGGCGTTTTCATTTTCCTGCCAGTTAAAGTTACATCTTTGTGTTGAACTTATTTCGCACCGTTATGCAGCCAACCGTGCTAATCGGAGGTGCGATGGGAAGGACAACGTGCAGGGGTGCATGCTTGTTCTCTAATCCAACTGTGAATCTTCCTGTCTCTCCGTTTAATTACAAGCGTGCATCTCTGTACGCTAACTTGTACACATTTCGGTGTTTGCACCATTGTGAGCGTCCACGTTTTCTGATCTGTAAGCCGTCGAGGCTCTCGCGTGCAATGATCTTAAACTTTCTTCCATCTGTACAATCTCAATAAACATGGCAACGTTGGCCCAGCATAAGATTTCACAGCCAATCTTAATTTGCTTGGGAGTCGTTTTAAAACAACCACGTGGCCTAACCCAAAAAGCAATCGATCCTTGTATTTCCTACCAAAACCTATGGTTTCTGGACTTTATTATTTAAAAATGTTTTGTTAATATTCAGACCTTTGTTTGTGAGCGCTCCGGTGATATCATCAATTTCTACATGAACCGAGCGCCTTTTTATTGTCGAGATGATAGTGGAACTCCAGCAACTCTGAAACGCTCACGCACCTTGCTGAAGCCCAGGCCGGGGAAGGCTCTGCTGCATGAGGCCTTGCCGCTGCAGGTTCAGCAGGTGCTGCTGCTGCAGCTGCTGCATCTGTAGCAGCTGCTGCTGGAAAGCCAGCTGCTGCGCCGCTAGCTGATGCTGAGCCGGCTGCGGCTGCTGCTGCTGGTGCTGCAACGGCAAGGGACGCACAGACACACACACATGAAACAACAACAAAAAAATACTACTACAACAACGACGACGACAGCTGCCATTCCCAGCTAAGTGACAGTGATGCCACCAAAGTGTCACATGCACACATGGACGCACGTGGTGCACGCACACGCTCACGCGCCTACATAAACACACGCGCACACAAGGGCACGCGGACAAACACACGTACACCTGCACATTCATGCACATGTACGCACGTTAATATACGCGTGCACGCGCGCGCACACGCGCACACGCATGCATGCTCGCACACACATGCACGCAATGTTTTATTTAAAGTTGTTTTGCACTCACAAGAACCCTGGAGAACCAACCTTAAAGTTCATAGGTTAATGTTGAATATTTGATCTCTCCGATGATTATGTATTTCACTGAAAAGTTTAGGCTACGTTTAAAAAAAAATTGCTGAGGCATCAATTAATTTCAATGCAGGCGTTCATGTCACACACAACATCATCATCATACATCAACACTACCGCCACGTATCCACACAGGTGGTGTGCATTACCAGCCCACGGATTTGATAAAACTAAATCTAAAAGCACTCAACAATAACAACAACAATACAGAAGCAGTCAACAGCAGAGGCTGGCTTGTCAGTCGGCTCGGAAAATGCTTGCGATTGATGTGTGCGCAGATCTGCCGAAAAGGTGATCAAAAAGTGTGGGGCGTGACATATCACTTACATTCTACCGTAACATTAGGCTGCCATGGTGCGTGTTAATGGTGAGCAGACTGGGACTTGCGATCGAAAGGGCCGCGGTTTGATCTCCCAGCAGCTGCAACAACGGTGCGAATTTCTTACGCTCCCCTTCCCCACCTCTCCTGCCACAGCAAGCAACGTAAATGGGCGTCGGAGTTAGTCTATCAGCAGGGCGTGGGTGGTGAGGTAGGGTGTGGGTATTGTTAAGTCTCCCATGGTGTCTGAGGCCAACATGGAAGAGTAGGCCAAATGCCCTCCACTAGAGGGAGCTCTGAAGACGCTGACACCCTCAGGCGAGAGGCTTTTCGACCAGCGGTGGAATGAGCAACTTATCGCAGGGCTGTGTCTTTACCTTTAGCTTACGAGAACAAAGGGCAAATGTGCAGTCGAGAACTGCATTGAAAGGCAAATATTAATTTTCATTTGAAGCTTTCACGGGTTTGAAGCTTTCACGGATGTGGACCACGCAGTTGCAAAGACAATGCATATGCTAGCAGAGCATGTTTTTGTTTGCATGTTCACCACAAGTATGTGTGGTTAATGCAGGCATAAATCTTTGCAAACGTTTTCTCTTTGGTGTTTTAACATCTTACCACCTGGGTAAAATCAATTCTGACATTTTGATACTGGCTAGAAAGGTCCCATGAGTATGTTTTATTGTTGATTACGCCTGTACTGAAAATGTAGTTAACAACAAAACACATGACAAAACATATATAGTGAGAAAACTAACTCTTGCCATTTAATACAGATGTTTTATATAATTTTGCCCGTGTAAAATGTCGCTGTAATCTTGGTAAAATATCATACACAATGGTAAAAAAATAGGTAAAGCTATCAGACAAAATGTGGTAAAAATCCTTGAGATATTCCACAGTCACCAGACATGAGCCCAGTTGCAAACTGTCACTGCTTTAAAGAATCAAGTGAATTCCATTTAAAATGTTTCAATGAACTGGCGGCCCCACCGGCTCAGATTGACTTCCATGTTTCCACAGTTAAACAATCGCACTTGCAGGGAGAGTCATTCTCCAGCAAGAATGCGGCGAGCAATTTGTTTAAGCAACGAGTCAGAGATTTATTTTGGATGGGGATTGAAGCCTTGGGACGTTGATGAGATCTGAAGGGGATCGGGAATGTAAGTCACACCTTTTCTGTGAAGGAGGTCACTCATTTCTTTCGATAAACTAAACTATTTTTCATTTCATCAGGTAAGGCCCGCTGAGCTACACAGCTCTTGCTTAGGAGCCACAAATGATAGCTCAACGAAGTGGCTTATCACGTGCAAATGTATAGCAGCCAAATCATCTAAACCCACGTTGATTCTAATTGTGGAGGGACAAAACCAGAGGACCTGGAGAAAGATCCACACGACCACGGAGAGGACGAGCAAACTCCAAATCGACATCCGGCGTCAAGGTCTGGATCGAACCCAACACCTTCTGTTTACCAGGTGACGTAGTTAACGTCTCGCCGCTGTGACACTTTTCGAAACCACGGGCTCCATCATCACTGTTCATATCATGAACCAACAAGACTATTCGTCATTTATGGGTTTCAGCATAGACGACAGAAACGGAAGTGAAGCTGTGGCTGCCAACCAGCCACACAATTATTTAGCGTCGAATCCATGCCCTCTCCCAACATCGCCTGAGGTCGTACGTGGGAATATCAGATAGAGTCTTCAAATCCGAAATAACTAACAATGACTCTATGCTGAGATGAGCATTTCCAACACTCAGCCAGTGGTGGAAATTCCACATTTTTTTTGGCAGGGGCCAGTCTCTTCACTGGACAAGCACCCTCGCCGAAATTCACAAAACTCCACCGCTCATTTGTATCGACCCTTGGTGAATTAATTGTGGGCCCAGTCGACCCCCGCCTTGACCGCGACTTAAACTCGCGACCTTCCCACCGCAAAAAAAGTCCCATCGCACTCGCGAGAGCAGCCGCCCGGCTGGACGTGCATACGGCACACGAACCTCCGTCGTCATTGTTTTTTTTGTTTAAAGTGTCCGCCCTCTCTTTATTGTTTCTCGACGCGCTGCTGCTCTGGCTTTCTGCAAGGGCTCGCGGATCACAATGGCAACGTTACAAAGTTTAGTTTTTTGACACGGTGACCGCCCATCTGGGAATAAGTGTCCATTATGCGCGGCGAAAAGGAACAGAGATAGCGGCGCTGACCGTGTCCGTCCGAACCGTCGAGAAACGGGCGGGCGAAAGGTTCCGCGCTATCAGATGTTTTCATACACCCCGCTTTGTTTACCTTTCCATCGCGCACAAAAGGAGATTCTTAATCTGGCAAAAATCTCAGCTTCCTTTGATTGTGTTCACGCGCGGCACCGTTATCAGCGGAGACAATTTTTCTCAGTATCCTGTTTACATTTCGGCAGCAGGCTGTGGCTGCTGTCTGATGAGTGCGTGGTTCAGTTTGAAATAAAAAAAAGTAGGAAAAGGGGGGTGGGAGGGGGGGGTGCACGGGAGGCGAAGGGGGTTTAGGAGAACCGCTGAGGTCTGTCAATTTGATTTATGAGGGTGTCAGTGCGCGGAGCACTCCACCTGCCCATCGCTACCCTCGAACGAGGCACTCAATTAATCAGCGAGCCGGCATCCTGCTACCTCACAGCTCGCTTCACGCTTTAAACGTCAGGCTAATTTAACTGCACCTCCAGGAAAGGGGAAGACGAAACTCCCTCGCCGGCTCTCCGCGGCTCCGAGACGGAGAACAATCAGTGTTTTCGGGCTCGGCAAAGGCCTCCCTGGGTGTCGGGTGATTCATTAGCAAACATCCCAAATGAGAACTCGCGAGACCGCGGCTCTCCCGCCGCAAAAGAAAGCGAATACGACAGAAGCGGCGGTGGCGGTGGCGGCAGCGGCGGCAGCGGGCCGCGTACCGCCCACGTACCCCTCGGCACCTTGATAGCTTTATTTCGCTCGCTCGCTTGGAGCCTGCTTGCATGAAACGCACGATCGCGTTAACGCATGATCACACGAGCGCACGCGATCGTGTGTCTGCGCGTTCACGCGATCGTGCGCTCGGTTGAACGCGCAGACACACGATCGCGTTAACGCACGATCACGTGAACACGTGAACACGTGATCGTGAGCGCGCTTGCGTGGTGAACTACGGCGATCGTGGCTACGAGCAACACACAACACAGTGCGTTTTGAACCTCCGATTGTCGACTTTAACAGGCGAATAAATGATCACTGATCCACGATCATCCATCTCGTGAGATAAAATGTGTTACCCTCTTCTTTGGGAAGTTAATGGTTGGCAATTACATAGCTGGTGCCTGATATAGTAATGTGGAATTTCCATCATTAATTAGGGGCTTCCAACAGAGATGAAGGTCATTGTCGCCCCCATTCTCATGTGAGCATAGATATATCAAAACACCATCGTTAAAATGTGCGATGTTAAAGAGGATATCCCCAGGACTAATATACGCTCATAAAGAATTGACTAAACATCCCGAGCAAGAAATGAAAACGTTACCATCGTTATTTGAAAACACTACCTCTGCGAATGAGCGGTGAATTGATGCTCTTGACGCAAGGAGGGTTTAGCGACGAAAACCAAAATGCCGACATAGCCGCGCAAACACTTGTCAAGTTGTCACAGGAATTTCGGGCCCATTCCTTTTTCAAACGACGTTTTGTGCTCAGTGTATAAAAAACAAGGGCGGTTGAACCGGGTAGGTGTTGGGGGGTGGGGGCGTAGCGGCAGTAAAAAGCACTTTATAAAAATGAGCGATTTTTTCGCTGATAAGCATCAGAGATATACCGCGGGATTTCGCGTTAGGGGATGAGGCAAGGTAAGGGGACGACACTGAAGCCAGAAATGACAAATGTGAGCTTTGCTTGGCCACGATACGAGATAAGAGTTGGTGGAGCTAAGGAGAGCACGGCGCTAAATTGGAGAAAGAAAGACATTTGAGATGTGGAAGGGACGAAAGAAACGTGAACGTAACACAACGGGGCCCTCCGACGTGTCGTCGGGTCGTGCCGCGTTGTTTGGCAACGATGTCCGACGTTTCGCTCCAAGTGCCGGGGAGCTTCTTCGGGAACCGAGTTGTTCGGGAACTTAAATGGTTGCTGAACAAGTTCCCGAGCAAGTGCAGCAAAAGCGTCCAGACCCGATTCTCAACGACGCGAGAGCGCACGGCAGAGCTAGAAATACAACTTAGTATGATGTGGCCGGGTTGCAAAGAGGAATCGTCACATTTTTGTACATTTGCAAAGCCATTCCCCTCCAAGTGGCTTATTTATTATAGGAGTGTAATAATAATGCACTCACTGCCTTGGTCGTCAATAAACAAGAATGAGGCAATTTTGTTGGAGAGCTGTGCGCTGTGGTGGATTAATTCCATTGAGCAATTTTCGACATCGCTGCTCCATTTATCTCTATGCGGTAAAGGGTATTTCATCAACGCGTTAGCTCAGAGGGTATTGGTGGTTAATATCGTTATTAATAATACTGATCGGCACTCTATATACCGCTACGCATGTTCAAGAGAAGGTGATATTGTTGATGAGGGTGCATTTGTTACACTCTACGGATTGGCGTGACGTAGATTTCACAAAATAACAACAGTTACGCACACGTGAAGATATCTCCCATACATCTCAGAGAGACGATGCAGGCATGCGATGTCCGTGAGCACCGGCGGCAAGGCCACAACTACACCCAACCCGCTTGGTCTCTTCCCCAATGCTGATGACAAAACCTGCACTGCGGTAAGGGCTTTGCTCAAGGCTGAGTCAACCGGGAGTGGGCTCAGGTTCTGGTTGTATTTGGCCGACAGGTGAAGAACCCGGCTAAGATGCGCATGGGTAGCTACTGAATCCAGATGGCTGGTATTGGTGCGCAGTGCACTAACCACCAGGCCAACACACACCGTGTCTCTGCGCCAATACGGACGTGCAGAAAACTCAAACCAAAAATCCCTCAATGGAGCCCGAGCCGGCTGTTGGGGCAAGTGGCGTTGGCGAGCATGGCACACGAGGGGGTGGTGTGGCCGTCACCACGCCCAGCCACCGTTGTTCTCCCCGGTGCCGATGTCTACACACCGTTACCATGCCACCATTTAAGGCCGAGTCAACCCAGGCGAAGCCCAGGTGCGGTTCACAAATCCGCGGGGGGAGATTTGCCGGTCATTGAACTCGGGTCCGCCGGGTTTGTAGTGCAACGCTCTAACCACGACACTACCGCTTCCCACCTCGATCTGCGCTGATATACACATGGACACATGCAGACACGTGCGCACACGCACGCACGCACCTACACGTGCGCACACACGGGCATGTCGTACAAATTGCTGTGACAGGCGTTGTGGTCATGCTTGTTTGAGGGCCGACTCATCCCCCAAATTCACTGTGTATATTTATTTATTTCATTCCATCTTCACATTTCGCCCCCTTGCCTCGCTCGCCCCCAACCCAGCCGCAGTAATCTGTAGCAGCGTGTAACGTGTGCACTAATTCAAATCATCCGGCGGGAGCAGATTAATATTTGGGACGGCCTGTCGCATTACAAATCAGCCTCATGCATGCGGACACGAGGGGCGGGAGGGGGCATCGAATGGACTCTGGCATTCAAATGAGCAGCGGCTTTCTCCCCGGTGTAACGTGGCAGGCTCACGCGATACTCTGCTAGGCCTTCTCTACAAAAAGAGCTCGGATGAAAAGATCGAAGCGTAAAGCCAACACAACCCAACAGGTGTAATTTTTTCCCAAGTTATTCTCGATGATACCCAAACTGTCGTCATCAACAACAACAACAACTCTCTGTCTATGTGCCGTGTCCTTTCTCACAGACGTCGGTGATCGTGGCGTTCCATTTAGCTCTGTCCATGATATCTCGTCAAGAACTTTGCACGACATACTCCGAGTTGCATCCAGTTGTTCAAATCGCTTATGTACTAGATTAATTATTGTACCTTTAACATTCCCAGTGAAAACATTATATTCAATACCTTGTATTCTCATTGCATGTCCAACAACATACTATACCCATGGTCAAATCACCCCAAATGCTCCTGATCTTGTGGTATCTCAGAGGCTAAGCAGGAGTTGGTCATGGTTAAGAACTGGATGGGTGAGCACCAGAGCCTGCAAGCTGCAAGGTGTTCTGTAGGTGGTGCTGGCACAGGTGGCCAGGAGATGGTGGCTCCTAGTGCTGAGCCCTGCTGTGCGTGGGGATCTGAGCTGTTTCCCCTCCTACACGAAGCCAGACACTGATTATAATTCTTCTGGCATTGGCCAAACAATCCAGATGCAGGACCATCCTGTTCAACAAGAGTCTTGAGACTCAATGAGGCTATTCTTAGATGAACAAATAGTCTGATAATTAATTATCAGTGTTAAAAATACAACCTTCATTTACAGTAAATAACCTTTTTGGGCAGGGCGGCAAATACAAAACGATTTTAGACAATGTAAAACATCTTCACTTTTGACGCAGCATATGCGTCTATAAAAATGCATGATAAGAATACGTAATAACGATGGTTATTCATCAAGGCTCAATACTCCCTTCTCCTATGTGAGTCTCTTCTCAGGGAGCTCAGACTTCTGCACATGTGACATATCTTGTTCTGCTTGCGTTGTTTGGCCAATCCCAAGAAGGCATTCGCGTAGGCATTGGCCATTTAGAGAAAGAACCCTTGGGAAAATGTGGTTCAGAGATTCTTCTGCGGAAATGAAAGAAAACTGCCGGTGTCTTCTCTTGACAACCACCGGACAAAGATCTCTCCTCGTATCGCCACACAGATCACTGGGGCAGGCGTCGTTATCGAGCACATCTCAAGATTGGCACGGAGCGCGAGGAAGTGGTGTGGCCAACATAACCCTCACTGCCTTCATCTCATGAGTGCCGATGTTTACATATTGCACCAGGCACTTATTTAGGGCTGGGTCGACCCACGGGAGTCCCAGGACTCGGTACGGTTATTTTCCACTGATTGTGAGGCAGTGGCTTGGAATTGAACTCACGTTTGACGATATTCGCCACTCATGTTAACAAAGATAAAGATCTCCCGAATAGCCTTAACAGACTGTAGGGGCCAGTGCTGTTAGCGAGCCCCTATGAAGGCCGGAACGGTACACGAGGGGGTGGGTGGCCAGCACCACGCCCGACCGCCTTTGTCTCCCTATTGGCAATGTTTACACACCGCACCGGGTACTCATTTCAGGCTGAGTCGACCTAGGGGAGGCCCAGAACCGGTTCAAATAATCGTCACTGGTGTTGGCCGTGAGCGGGAATCGAACCCGGGTCGCCAGGTTCATAGCGCAGCACGCTAACCGCTACACTACCGCTCCCCACAACTCACATTAACTCATGTTAACAATCACACACACACACGTGCACAAACTACCTCTTTGGGTTGCTTATTTGAGTGCTGTTGTTGCTGCTGCTGCTGTTGCTGTTGCTGCTGTTGCTGCTGCTGCTGCTGTTGTTGTTGTAGAAGCTGCAGGTGTAGCTGTTCCTGCTGCTTCTTGTAAAACTCCTGCAGTTGCTGGTGGCACAAGAAGGGCGGAAATACGACGACGAGTGAGGAGAGAAATGCGACTGCGATGAAAAGGGAAAACGCGGCGATCCACTGGAAAATATTAACAACTTTATTTGGTGATGCTGCTGCTGCTGTGTTGGCACAGCTGCTAAGGTGCTGTGCTTGTGAAGCACAATTAACCAAATGAACTCAACACGTACTTCAATAAGACTGTGACCTTATAAAGGAACGTATATAAAATAGGCGATGTTTCAGTTAGCGGTCGTTCTTGTCCTCATATGATGTCACCGATTATATATATTTTTCCTTTGAAGGCAGTCTTACCGTCGAATGTGTTGGGTTTTTAAATGGACCATGAAGGCACAAAACAAGGGCTGAAAAATGATCGTAGGACAAGAGCTGTTTCGTTATTTCAGATTCAACCATTTCCTTATAATATTCGCAAGGGTCACACGCGCATCAAATTTTGAGAGCCATTAATATGCGTTTCGTTAAACATGAAATGCAGCAATAAATAATTGCTAACAGATCACGTGATCTCCGAGTTCATTCCGTGACCGGCTGTCGAACTGTGGTTGACATCGTTTGTTGCATCTCTCCCTCCCGTTCGGCATACCTCAGGCACATCCGCAACGCCTTCAAATCATCCAGAACGACGCCGCTAGACTAATTTTTCAACCTCCGGAAATCATCCCACATCGCGCAAACTCTAAAACCCTTACACTGGCTACCAATCAAATACAAAACACTTCAAAAATCATCCCATTACGCATCCACAGCAATACACAACCAAGCTCCACTTTGCATCAGAAACATCATGCAGATCAAGCAAAACAACCCAAAACACTTTTCCAACCACCTAAAAGCAAAGACAAAACCGTAGGGGACAGATCGTTCTCATTTGCAGCACCACACCTCTGGAACAATCTCCCCGAAGCAATCCGCACACTCAGGACTCCGTCACCACGACATTCAAGTGACAACTCAGCAACAACAACAACAATACATCTCTTTTCACTTGCACACTAAACTCACAGCTTTTATTTTTTATATTTTAAACAACTTTAGATCGTACATACATATTTACTGATTGTATAGAATTGTCTGTCCTTGTTTTTACACGTATCAATGTGATGATGGCGCTGTGCGTGGCAGATTTGTGCCAGAAAGGCCCCACACGTGTTTTAAACAAAAATAAAATTTACTTGTCTTGTTGCTCACGGTCATAAAGTTAACCAGATGACAGCTCATAGATATTAGACTTACACTCAGTGCATGGCAGACTTGAGCAACCATCGTGGTATATTAATATTATTCATCATAAATGTTTTTGGGTGAGATCGTGTAAGTATAAATGTGTCTAAATGTGATCCAACACATTTATACATATGCGATCTAAACCAAAAACATTTATTATGAATTACATTGGTCGCCAAAGCCTACGTGTTAAACGATATTAATATTATTATTGTGGTGTCATTGCCTATAAAGCTCTGGGTATCAACATCGATACACATACCTCCATTCAGTGTCTCCACATACAACACGGACGATTTAGTTATCATCCTTTTTGGCTTTCCAGACACGTTATCCAGCAGCATGTGTTTCAGCAATAACTCTGGAGGGATTTTGACTTTCTCGGTCTCATCGGCAGAGTCTAGCCTGTTAAGCGGACACAGCTGCCTGATGAGTCCTACTGAAGGCGAGTCTCAACAATGTCTCGCAAGCTGCTTCGTGATCTGTTTGTCACAAATCGTATCTCGGTATTTTACTTGTAAGTAAAACCTACAACAGGAATAACATTTTATTATTTGCGAATCCACAACATCCTTTTGTCAGCGTAAGACGGTGGCTCTTCAGCATTCACTTTGTTTTAAGGTGATTTTAATTATTTGAACATTTCGTGTAATTACTGAATAGACCGCTCCAGGATCAGACTCTGGTGAAGCCACTCGTCGCTTTCCGATTATAACAACATATATTTGCGTTTATTAATCTTGTAGAACTAGCTGAAAACACCTTTTTATTGTAACTGATCTGTGGTAATTGTAACCAGTGGCTCTGTCATATAACCGGATTGACCCCCAACCATATGAATGTGGAATTTCCACAACCGGCTCAGGGACAGAAATTAAAATGAGCGCTGCCCTAAATCCTCAACTGCGCAGGGGAACAACTTGGATGTATAAATGTGAGCTTTTGTATACAGCACCAACACACGAAGTTTGTCCCTGTCGGGAACAACAATCTCGCAGGGGTCTTTAAGGTGTACCGCGCAGCAGGTCGCACGCTTAGATAACTGTCCGCAAACATTAGCACACGGCTGTGGTGGGATGCTAATGGGGCCTGCAATTCCTCCATCGGTCAGTCTCGCTTTTTCACACCGAGAGACCGAAGAAAGAAACACTCATCAGATAAATGCAAATCGGAGGGACGTCGCATCGACGGTTAAGGAAATGGGGCTTGGGAAGGACAAGTCACCACATGGGATGATGGCCGATGGGGAAGACCGGAGATAGAATGGCAGCCAAAAAAGAGAGCATGGCCGATATAGCGCAATCACCGCGGAGACGGAGCGATGAGATCGGCTCCTGTGCAGGAGGAAGATGGACTTTGGCATCACTGGACTCACGAGGGATCGCGACGGCACGGGGAGGCCTTCATCTTAGCAGCGGATAGACAATGACTAATGGCGATGATGTAGTTGGAGTCGAGCCGTCATCTTTGTGCATAATAGTTTGTTGGCAAGGGCACTGACCACGAGTCCACTAAACGACGTCTCAAAGCCAAAGCACGAGCATTGCTTAGGGTAGACATGTAACTGTTCACATAAAAAAGAGTAAGACCTACAATTGCTGGTTCCAAGGCCTTCATTTCGCACCACACATTTAATTAATAACTATTCCTGGGGCAGCCAAAAGTTAAAGTGTCTCTCCTTGTTCAAATAAGCGAGGGTGCCGTGCATCCATAATGCGTGCGTCCTTGAGTCAGCGGTGGTGAAAATTGTCCATGAATATGGCGGGGGGGGGGCAGTTTATCCGAACGATGACATCTGTTGACGTTCCACAGAGTGGTGCTTTTTTAACGACCCCAACAAAATGATGATGATGATGGGCTGAGTGAACCCCCCCCCCCACCAAACCCACCCCCTCCTCCTCTGATTGGGGTTTGAACTCACAACCTTTCAATTGCGAGCCGAGCTGTCGAACCATTAGGCGCGCAGCCTGGCGATATAAATAAATATATAAATAATTCCGCACCAAAGAGCAGAACCCAATCCAGTTTTTCCATCTGCGGCTGAATTTCCCCTCACTTGCATCGCATGTTCCAGATAGAATAGGTCAAACGGCAGCACTTTGAAAGTCCCTGACCTGTTTTGAAGGTGGTGCTTCTATCTTCTTTCCCCTCCCTTTGACAAAACCATCATTATCTGCCTCTCCGCAGGATGCCAACACCTGCTGATGATGTTAATTAATCTGTCATCCCGCGCGCCCGAACCCCGGCCTGCCCCGAGATAAGGATCTTTGCAAATGAATGTAGAGCAAAGCGTTCCCCCTTGCTCGCCTGCCTTGCCTGTCGCCACACAAAGCCAGCCCCCCCCACCCCCAACTCTCCTCTTCCACCTCCAATATATATATTTTTAACACCCCCTCCCCATCCACCGCCGCCCTCAAACGCGCCCAGCACCTGAAGGACATGTTAATAAGGCAAACACCGATCCTTTCTTCTTTCACACCGAATGACTTCAGCCGAGCGTCTGCTGACGGAAGGGGCCCGCTGATTATCAGCGGTGCGCAGCGCTGTGTGCTCGGCGGCCGCACGAACAGCATGACTGATGTGATAATTTCACGACACGGGCGGCACAAAGGGGTGTGAACACAGCCCTGAAGGACGCGGCGCGGCGCGGAACACCGCCGGTGTTGGGAGTTGTGCGGTGGTGGGGGGGGGAGCAAGCAGATAAAGGTGTGGGGGGAGGGCGAACTAACGAGTGGTGGTGGTGCTGAAGGGATGATAGTGGTGGTGGTGCTGAAGGGATGGTAGTGGTGGTGGTGGTGAAGGGATGGTAGTGGTGGTGGTGGTGAAGGGATGGTAGTGGTGGTGGTGCTGAAGGGATGGTAGTGGTGGTGGCGCTTAAGGGATGGTAGTGGTGGTGCTGAAGGGATGGTAGTGGTGGTGGTGCTGAAAGGATTGTAATGGTGGCGAAGGGATTGTAGTGGCAGTGGTGAAGGGATTGTAGTGATGGTCGTGTTTGTGGTGGTGGAGGGATTGTAGTTCGGTGTGGTTGATGAGTAGAGAGGCGCAGCCCAAATAATTTTTGGATGCAAACATTTTTAACCGATTTCGCGAAAAGGCTGCAAAAAAAACTTGAGGCGGACGGCCACGCTGAGCGGTGTGACGCTGAGCGGTGTGACGCTGAGCGGTGTGACGCTGAGCGGTGTGACGCTGAGCGGTGTGACGCTGAGCGGTGTGACGCTGAGCGGTGTGACGCTGAGCGGTGTGACGCTGAGCGGTGTGACGCTGAGCGGTGTGACGCTGAGCGGCCACGCTGAGCGGTGTGACGCTGAGCGGTGTGACGCTGAGCGGTGTGACGCTGAGCGGTGTGACGCTGAGCGGCCACGCTGAGCGGTGTGACGCTGAGCGGTGTGACGCTGAGCGGTGTGACGCTGAGCGGTGTGACGCTGAGCAGTGTGACGCTGAGCGGTGACGCTGAGCGGTGTGACGCTGAGCGGTGAGACGCTGAGCGGTGAGACGCCACGAGTGACGACTCGGGGTGATGGTGTTACTGTAATCAGATTCATCAAGGCACGTGCTTACCGGCAAGCCCATACCGTGACTCCTATTTTGCATCGTCTGTCAGATCACCATTAATTAACGTGGACACAGCCGATGACTTGTGACGGTTATGAGATTGTTTGAAAAATCTGAACGAAAGGGGTGTGAATCGTTGTCGTCGTGATATTTCCCAGTTTAACACAACAAAGTACATCCATTTTACTTTGATAAAAGTAATCAGACAAAAAAAGACTTTTACAACACCAATACGGGATTACATTCTGTCACCCCTAAACCCTCACGTCTTCAGCTAATCGCACGCCGTACACTTTTCACACGCAACGCTTCTAAATAACCAAATGCCACTTGAATGACGGTGGCGTGCAGATACCCGGGCAGTGTGGAGGCTGGCGGCAAAAATGAAATGTCACCCAGACAATTGGCCGCATCCAAGATGCCCCCCCCCCACCCAACCGCCGAGCGGGAGCAGCGAGTCCTCACGGCGCTTGTCATGCACCTCGCTGAATAGACGCTTGCTCGCGCATGTTCCCGCATGCACGCACGCACCCCCGCGAAGCACGCAAAGCACGTGCACGCGTGTGCCAGCGGAGCACGTGCCACCAGAGCGTGCTATGCCGCGGGATTGTGAGAGCAGGCGGCGGGATTGTGGAGGCCTTTAGCTTTGGCCATGATGAAGTCTTGATCTTGATGATGACGACGACGATGATGTTTATATTTACATCCTGATGTTGTCAATACACTGGTGGATGAGGGTCTTCCGCATGCCTTGCAGGTCACAAGGGATATTTGACTATACTTCACCACCCCGGTCAGTGTGGGTATGTGCAGGACAATGGATTTTGGCGCACTGGCCTTTAATTCCCGCAGTGACTATCGTACGCGTATCTACTGAATCACGTTCACCCATCCACCCGCTACGCAGGCTCAGCCCCTGCTTAGCTTCTGAGATCTGACGGCCGACTGCAACGGGCGCCTTTAGCGCAGAGGCCTGGACACGGGATTGGTGGACATGCGGCCACGGACGGAGGCGGCTCGTGTGTGAGAAGCACCGCCCTGGAGGAATGCCTGCTGTCCAGAGCGTAAACTAACAATAAGTGGAAGTAATTCCACTTTCAAATAAATTGCTAAAACTTCAAAAATGTGTTGTCTGAAAGTAATATATATTTAATGACCAAACGGCACGAAGTTGTGTAAACGCACGTTTCTAAATGTGAATGGAAAAACCAGAGAACCCGGAGAAAAATCCACGCGACCACGGGGAGAGAGACACGCAAACTCCAAAAATACAGGCGTCAGGGTCGGGATTGAACATCTCGCCACCGTGGCGTCCCGATGGGGTGAGAGAGCTGGCCCGACATGGACCTGAACAGACCACTCCTCATCCGCCACACTCGCCTTGATAGACGCTCACTAACAGCACTGGCCCCAGGAGTGGTGGTTTTGTGCACTACTCTACAATCCGAGGGGGCGGGTTGAATTCCAGGTCAAGAAAAACCCTCGTAGAATTTTGCATCTGAACACGTCCTATACCGCTCGCGGATTAGCCGACTTGGTCAAAACACGGATCACCAGCGCCGTCGACCAACAGCACCGGCCCGCGAATCAACCAGGAACGAAGCACTGACCACGCGGGACCTTCAAACAACAAAACCAAGAATCTAAAAAGTGGACGCGGCCGAAACAAAGATGATGAGCGCGACGCCGAATGAAATCGACGGCCACGAAGGTGCTGCTCCACGTCGCTGACGCGGAGCCCGGGAGAAATGCGCTGCGCCTGAATTGGACGGCCTCTCTTCACTTCCATAACAACAACACCAACAACGGCCGTTGACACCGGTGAATGTTTGACCCCCTGTCCCACCATGGCAACCGAACTGGTGGAAAAAATCGCGGCGAAAGGCGGCGGCGGTGGCGGCGGGAGGGATGGGGGGGGGAGCCGGTTCGAACGTCGCGACATCACAGAGCTGTGGCGACAACAAAGGCGCGCGAGAGAGCGCTACGATTACCAGGAGGCAGACATTAAACAGTGGTGGCCCGGCCACGGCGATACAAAGCTCCCATTAAAGCAACAGGGGATGAATTAAAGCCAGTTTATGGCCGCTGTTGTGGGTAATAATGTTAACAACGCTGTCTGTTCGGCCAGTGGCACAAAGTTGCGAAAGAACGCGCGCTCCGTGTGTGCGCGCGCTGCGGATGCTTCGTGTTCATTGTGGCGGCTGTAACAGAGGTTAAAGTCTCTTAATGGCGAATATTGTTTTTTTTTTAACACTGTTGACTGATGTTACGTAGGCAAAGAAGAAGACCCCTTGGGTAATTTTAAAGGCCCGTTAGTGCTGTAGTTAAGAGCGCGAGTTCAAATCCCAGTCGGGGAATTGGCTGAGTCCATCATCCCCTCTGGGGGGTTGGGGGGGCGTTAATAAAATGGTTTTATCGCTTTCAAGCAACACCGTGAGCAGAGGTCGTCGTCCCTTCAATGGGCCGGCTCCTGTCAAAGTAAACGTGGGGACTTTCCAACCTGGGCCTGGGCCTAATAACAAAGGGGGTGCTGACCCACGGCTTAATTTTTTATTGAAGGTTTGTGACATTTACTGTGGTCAAATACTCATACACTTCCAGAGGATGACAGGACACACACTTGTGACTTGTTAAGGAGACTTCGCTGTTTAAAGTGTGGATAGTCGAACCGCTTTGCTTGAAATAATGTTCATAGTTGACAGTGCATTGGCATACATTCCATCGCATTCGCGTTCAACTTCAATTGAAGCTGAGGGGAACCGCGACTGAAGCGGTGAAGAAGCGCACGTTAAAGACGCCCCCAACTTTGTCGTCACGAATTCGCTGCTGCGCTTGCTGCCAAACGGCGTGCAACGGAGCGGCGACGACACGGTAAATATTGTCCTGCCCTCCGAACCCGGTGGCACCCGAGTTCGATTCCCAGCCACGGCTATCGGTGGTGTCTCAACTGGTCGTGGGGCCCTCTTCCACAAAGCCACGCAGGTCACCGTGGTGAAGTATGGTCCCACAACCCCCGTGAGTGACGCAGCTCGGGAAAAGGTCTTCATTGAGCAGTGACTTGACAAAGGGTTGTAACTCATTAATCATGATAATAATTATAAATGTCCGGCTGTGTGGCTCAGAAGGTTATGAGTTCGAATCCTGATTGGGGGAGACGTTCCGCTCAGTCCATCATCCATCTGGGGTCTATAAAATTAGTTCCAATCTGTGGAGACGACAACTGCCGTGGTTCTAAGGAAAGACTCGCCCCCACCAGAGGAACGTGGAATATTCATCACTGGCTCAGGGCTGTTATCTGGAGATGAGCACTGCAATGCTCATTTGACTTAGAAATTATTTTGACTTTTTTTATCCGACAGTGAGATAAACAGCCCCATGTGCGATGTCCTGGAAAGAACATATTCCTTGCAGTGCAGTACAACCACGAAAGGCGGCGATTGGCTATGGACTTTGCAGGAAAACAAATACAATCGTGAGTACCCGTGGTGTCTGCGCGATCATTCTGATGGCATAGGACGCCGCAGCATGTCACAGGCACAGTCTGTGGTAGCAAGCAGCTACCTTAACGAGGAATTGGCGCGTAATGTGCCATTTTGTCGAGGGCCTACTACTGCGTGGCGCTATCTTGGTGTGGGCTGAGATTGTTTCGTCGTTGTTTTTGCTGACTCGCCCAAGGTTGATAAATGAAACTTATATAAAAATGAATTTGTTATTTATTTAAATATTGTGATTTGGTTACGCTTTTATCTATTTTGCACTCCTATCGAGTGTCTGTATTGTTTGCTGTTGTAGCTTGCTGACCCGCCCATACTGGGCATCTGTGAGGAAAGAGCTTCAAACCTCATCGGATTCCTCCCGCAGCCTAAATAAACATTCCGATTCTGACAACGCACAACAGAGGGCACGTTTCAACGAAACAGCCGGGCAGGGGGAACTGCTTCTGTGGCCTTCTCCTTACCCCAGCATCTCCCTTATTCCCAAGCCTCATCGTCAGATGCAGCCCAACGGCTAAAGCATGCACGTGTGGGATGGGCAGTAACCGCATCGGCAAATCAATTTGGCGCGTGTAATTGTTTTAGTTGATTCCATTGCGAGAGAAAGAAGTGAAATCGATGGCGCGGTCAGTCACTGCGAAAAGACTTAAATGTTTGCGAGACTAAGCATACAAGACGTGATTGGGAACTGTTCCCTGTACGAAAAAACAGCGGCCCGTACAAGAGCAGTATTAAAATATATATATATTTATAAAACAGGTTTGTATACCAATATATAATATGGTAGAATACGTGGAAAAATGATTCCTGTATTGTAAAATAAAGTGATCATTTTCAGGAATATGAATATTATTAATATAGCTCTCAAAATGACGACAAGCATGTCTACTGCAGATTGTGTGTATGCAGGTGTGCACAAGCGATAAACCAAACTGTCAAAAGGTAATTCTTGGCATTTCCTATGAAATTCATCATCATCATCATGATCATGTGCCATCATGCCATGCCATTCATCCAAGGGTGGTCCACTCTTTCACATCATCTATTCATATCCTTCACTGCCTTCCTTTTGCCTTGCCTCCTTTCAATATCATGTTATGTATGTTTAACTTATTTTCCACCATACGTAGCCAACCGTGCTAATCGGAGGTGCAATCAAATCAAAGCAACCACATTAATTTAAATCCTGCACCGAATGCATTTGTACGACATTTTCCACTTTCGAGAAGAATGAATAAAAAAAACACACACACCTTAACCGCATAAGCAGATTTTTTTTTTTTCACCGACACGCTGTTGCTGTGATGTGCTGTGGAGTTGCAGCAGGTCTTGACTTATTGCGCTATCCGCCAGACACGCGGGGGGGGGGGGGGTGCAGAGTGGAACGCATCTCGCGCTCCTCCCGCAGGTGAGCCCTGGCAGGGTCACGCGCACGGTGAAGCCGCCGCCGCCGCCGGGATAAGTAGCCTCCGATGGAGCCATTACCGTCGCGCTCCTTCCAATTATCGAATTAAGCCACCTGCATGCGCCGACTCAGTCGGACTGTGTTCCTCTCCGCGAAGGCAGACAAGCGACTCGAGTCAGACGTGAGAGCGTCTCCCTGCTCATTTCCCTCAGTTGCGCTGCGTAAGCGAGCGGTGGAAATTCCACATTACTGTGATATGGATCCGTCTCCCCAAATATTTTCAAGATCGTGCTGTCAGCGTCACGTCATGGGATGAAGCATCCATTCGGACCTCTCGGAAAGTGGTGCGACTCTTCCTTGTTGGAGAACGCTCCACGGAAGGGGAAATGACAAAACTACCTTTGAGATTGCACACGTAAAAAATATTTACTTTGGAGCATTGTTCCTCATTCGCAAAACTTCACAATTATTTCCAGACAGCGTAAGACTCACGGCCGATAGGATGTCTTTAGTGTTCTTGGTAGCATAGTCTTTGTAGCAAACTAGAGAGCTCGACTTATTTCTCGTGGAATATTTTCCAAGGACCCTCCAATCGCCAACCCCTCAGTAGCGAGAGGGGTGGATGGGGTGAAGATGAAAAACATTTTCCTGACCTCAACCCCAGGACAGCTCCAGTTAAAATGAATCTCCGCCAATAATGTATTGGTAAGAAATTCTGCAAGTGCGTACTTGTATACATTTCCTGCAAGTGTTAAAATAGTGAAACGCTGACAGAAATACTGATATTTTAAATATCAACAGCGAGGTACAAATAGAAACATAGAAAAAAACAAGGCCAGGAATGCTCGTTATCCTGTGGAACATCTCTCAAAGTTTTACGCGTCAACTCCTGTGAACTAGACAACGTGGGCTCACGTCGTTACGAGCGCGGCAACGCAACATCAGACGCGCAACGCTGGAACGCGCTCGTGAAAAAAATCCATCACTCGAATCGCATTAAGTGGCTGATCTGGCAGTCACTCGATGTCCTGTTGCGGCGCTTGTGAGTAATGAGAGCCGGTTAGGAAACAAAAAAAAAACACCGTAGATTGGCGAGCGCGGCGTCTCGCGAACATTAACAATAAAACACCTGCAGCGGCAGCGGCGGCGGCGGCGGCAGTGGCGGCGACGACGGCACTCTGCCGTGAGCACACGCCACCGGCGAATTACCCGCCGCCCCGGTCGCGCGATGCGTCCCGCCGCGCGCCGCCGCCGTCGGAGCACTCGGCTCACAATCGCAAGGACGCCGGTTCAAACGACTCTCGATCGCCGTCGTCGCCGTCGTCTCTCCGGGGCTGATCAATGAGCACAGTGCTGTACTCAGAGCCGTCCCGAGGGTAACGGCGAATCGGGAACGGGTGCCCTGGGCCAGTGCTTTGGGGGGGGGCTGTCAGATGTAATACCTCCGGTTTAGTTGGAAGGTGTCTGGGAGACCCACACGGTGGGGTTCCACCTGCACCTCCCACCATCCCCTCACCGACGGCCCTGCCTGCACTGCTTGATGAGAATGTAAACAGCGGTCGTCATATGTTGGGAAACTGGCCACCGCCATAAGAATGTGGAATTTCCATCACTGGCCGAGGGCTACCAAGGTGAACTTGCATTACTAACATTTACAGCTTGCGCAGCGGATACTGTTGGTGGTAGCTACGCACGCCCATGATCTAGCGCTGTCGAGGCAGCGAGAGTTGGTGGATCACCGTGCAGTTGTTGCAAAAGTCCCTTCCCGTGGGCGCTGCGGTGCCATACCCTGGCTAGCCACGAAAAGGCAGAACAGCAACTGGATTAAACGTCATCTGTTTCCATCTTTACGGGGATGGAGCGTCGCCCCCTCGCGTGCGCCGGTTTTCTCCGGCGGGTGGTCCGGTTTCCTTACACTTGCAAAAACACCGATTAATTGGCTGACAAACATGAAAATAAAAATCCGTTGCAGCAAGCCCTTCCCTGAAAAAAGCGTCCTCAGACTTGGAATGCCTTTCCCGGATAAATAAGTAAAAATAAGTCAAGAAAATTCTCATCGTGACAGAAGGAGGGCGATGTCCATCGACGGCTCCTACTTGAATATTGCCCCCATATTGGGTGCATTTCGGCATTTGTTTTGGCCAAACGCCATGACCCCAAAGCGCGCTGGCGCTGTCCCCTCAAACTCAGCGTGGGAACGCGGTCCGCAGGGCAACCTCCATTCCCGGGGGCTTCCTCTCCGCGGGTCCCACCGTGCTCTCCACGGAATCCAAGCCCAGCCCACAGCCGGGCGTGGCTGTGGGCATGGGGCAGGGACAAAAAGTGTGACCTCCTTACCAAATGAACGCCGACCTTCTGACCTCGCGAAACTGGAGGTTTTAGCGCAACCGCCGCTGCAAGACGTTAGATCCCTCGTGGCGTCTTCGGGCCGCAGCTGAAGTAGTAACTAATTGGCACCGTTTGTTCACGTGACAAACCTTACTCATAAGCTGTGTCGGCTGGAGGTCGGTGTACGAGACAGTTACATTTACGCGATATAACCCCAAAAACGTTATCATGAATGTATGCATATAGAACTTCTTTCACACCGTACATAGCCAATCATGCGAATCAGAGGTGCGGGTTAAGGGAACAAAACTAAACACAATAAGCCGTTCCAATTAAATAAGATTTCAAGCTAGATTTAAAAGTGCATAGCGTCAGTGGCTTCCTAACATCAGAAGGAAGAGCCTTCCAGACGGCCGCAGAGGCGCATCTGAAAGCAGGCGATGCAGTGACCGCCTTTGTCACGTGGTCACACCAGGCTGCAAAGGCCCAATCATTGCACACCACGCACCACGAGGGCAATGGGAAGACGCCCCCTAACCTGATTGGTTGGCGATCGCAGCGACAAAATTAGAATATACAATTGAGGCTGCTGAGGCCTTAAATTTTGATGGCATTGTTTTTTTTCTTTCTGCGTGTAAAGCTGAGTGAAATCCACATCAGCGAGCCCCCCTATTAAGGGTCCCCTCTTGGCAAAGCCCCCAAGCGAGCCCCCTTCCTAGGCATCCCTCCTGGCCAAGGTTGCAAGCGAGCACCCTCCTCGCCGCCAAAAGCCACGTTATTATAAATTAGTACACTAAAAAAGGACCTTTCTACTGTGGCAAAGTACTCAACTCACAAATCAGAAGGTGGTGGAATCTGTTTTTAGTCTACGATTGACTTGCGTCATCATCTCTCAGGGTCAAAAAATTGAGTACCACTTTGTAGGATATCAACAGTGATTGGTCCTGTTGATGAGCTAACGTCCCTGTCGTTAGAATATCAAATGTTCATCAGAGGCTTAGTGCCACCTATGAATATGATGACTTGCCCAAGGAAATTGCTTTCACAACCCAATCAATGAACAAGTCACCTGGATATTGAGCAGATCACCTATGCCACCAAGGCAATGGATTGATGACAAAGACAACGAATAGGTCAACTTGCATTGAATATTTCAGCATGCTATTGAATGGACCACCAAGTCACGGAATTTAGGTTACCAACGATGTTGAATTAAGGATGAAAAGGTCACCGCAGCATGTAGACCTGGTCATCAGCGCACTGCAAACCATTACAACAATGGGTGGGAAAATGTAGTGAAATAATGACCAGTGTTTCAGCCATTGTGTGCTCTTACTTCTATGCGAACATCAATAAAAGTTAATTTTAAAAAGTCCATCGCTGCTGGAGTGGATTTCACATCTCCTTGATGTTGCCTAAACGTCGAATCGAGAGATTTTGGTCTGATGTCAAATAGGAAACTTAAAAGAAAGTGGAAGGGACTACCCCCGCCATTCGCCCAACCTGGAGGAGAAAATCCCATTTTACATTCTCACAGTTAACTCTTCATTGGCCGTAGAATCTAGTTTTACATTCTCACAGTTAACTCTTCATTAGCCGCAGAAGCTAGTTTTACATTCTCACAGTTAACTCTTGTTTCACCATAGAAGCTAGTTTTACATTCTCACAGTTAACTCTTCATTAGCCATAGAAGCTAGTATTACACGCACACGATTAGCTCTTGATTATTCGTGGGATGGATTATTAGGGTTGCGAATCGACCGTGACAATTCTCGCCATTCACGCAAGCGCTTGTTAAATTGTTTGGCGCTCCTCGTTCGTGGACGTCCAGTGACCACCCAGCAGCCACGCGGACCGTAAACACGTTGGCAAGTCCAACCGATTGTTCACAACCACATTACACACGGGCGAGACGCGCGCCTCCCATAGTCCCATGCCTCCGATTAGCACGGTGGCTACGTACGGTGCAGAAGAAGTTCAACGTACACACATATACTCGAGACACGCATTACACGTCTTCACCCACGATCTGCAAAGCCGAGCAAAGATATTCAAGTTTTAAAACCCAATCATAAGTTCTGCACTATCCGTGCGTTTTTTTTATATCTTAGTCACCATCCTCCCCCGTTAACCCCAGATTATCAAGTTGGTTGTATAGGTAAAGTAAATATTCTGCAATTAATACACGACGTAAATTTAACAAAGAGACAATTAATTGTGTGACAACATCAATGCATTGACTACTATTTCATTATTTGGCAGTTTCTAAGAATAACGTAAATTTATGTGAAGATTAATCAACTTAAATTTTATAGAGCACTATAGCTTATGTAATAAATGAACACATAAAAACGCATTGTAAGTAACTGGGGCTCATTCGCTATTCACAAAAGCTCTGTGAATAGTTTGATAATTATGGTGATGATGATGACGACGTACAGCCATTTCGTAAATCCACTGCTGGATAAGGGCCTCTCCAATGTTGTGCCGGTCACGGGGGATGTGTGACCATACTTCACCACGCTGGTGGGTGGGGCGTCCCACAGGCAGTTCAGGCAAGAGCCGTGGCTGGCAGTCGAACGCTCGGGTCGCCGTGCACGGACTGCCATGGCACCATCGCTCCACACGCAGCGTTTACAGGGAAATCATTCGGGAGGCAATAACCGCCGCCACTTATCGTTTCTACAATATCGAATGCACTGCAAGTGTGTACATTGCCGTAGTTGTCAATCGGAACTTGAGCGTGTGGGAGGGATGTTTGTTGCCACGGTTACAAGGCCGGAGGCTTAATAAAAACGTGTGTCACACGTCTCAAAGGCAACATTTGACCTCTGTTCCAGCAAATTTAGTTTGTTCCTGTGAACACCTCATTTCCAAGCCGGCTTTCTTCAGTCAACATTCGTGGTCACTTGCCCACAGGGATCCAATTAAAAACTTTGAATCCAGAAATAAAGAAAATCCAGTAACGAAAAAAAAAATACCGACATTTTATTTATCCTCTGCTCAAACACCCATCCCCTAAGAAGGGTCGGTAATTTTCATATTTAAGGCAATTTTTTTAATCTATTACCGTATAAACTCTCCGATTGAATGAAACCTTTCCACTGATAACCGCCATGGTAAAATGTTTGCCGAAATGCTGAACAGTCTCCCCCCTAAGATGACCGACGTTACGCCTACGCGCGTGCGGCTAGCGCGTGCCGGCGAGCGCGTGCCGGCGAGTGCCCGCGTGTGTTGTCTCGTGTCAGATTACGGCAAAGCAGGCGGAGACAACCGGCAGATTCCCCCCGGGCACCTGGCGAGCATTTTGTCTCGATCCGCCAGCAGGTAATTGAATGTTTTGGGGAATATTTTGCGCGATTTATGTGGCAGTCGTCGCCGCTGCCTTCGTGCCACCGCCGCCGCTGCCGCGTGCGTTATTTACGCCGGCTCGCAATGAGCGATGGTGGCACGCACCGTAAAGCAGGATACACAAAAGTGATGGACTGTTACACGACGCCTGTCCGATCCTTAACGCGCGTCCCAGGCCATGATGCCGGATAGCAAAGCGGCTCTGCCCCCGAGAGAGAGACCGATGGGAGCGTATGCACGTTTGCCCATTCGTTCGTTTACGCATCGCACCTTGTTAAACCAGGTGAGAGCGTGACGACTGGATTCATCAGTCCCGTTGCAAGTGAGAGTGAGATTTCAATTGCGATGTCGCAGCCACTGACGCTTTTATTAATGATAATGACGTTTATTGACCCGAGGATAAATTCAATGAGTGTCGAGAATTTTCAGGAGATTCCTGCATTTACAACCTCACGAGTGATTTTCAGTTCGAAGGTATCCAAGGCATTGAGGATGAGGAAACATCACCGAAAGCACCACACAGATGGCTTCCCAAAATCCATCTCCTGGCCACCCCATAGCTCTGTTTCTCTTTCATAATCGAGACAATTTTTGCAGGGTGCAACAGGACAAATTCAATATCAAATGAGAACTTTTTAAAGTCTGAAATTGAATCGGCTCACATACCCAAAAATTGTTAAACTAAGTGCACGGCCGTCATTGTTGTTATCTCTCGAGTTAGTTAACCACTTGGTTTTTCACTTTTTATTTATTAAATGTCAAAAGTCAACAAACCACTTCCACTGTACAACGTCTTCCGATGGTCGTTCTTTGATTCAAATGAAAACACATTTTTTGTCAACATTTTTTTTTCTGCAGGAGTAGAAAGCGCAAAAGCTTGCACATGTGAAAAACCTGCACAAACAGATGACTAGAGTAGCTCTATAAACATTTAAAATGTTTTATTTGGCCCAGGGAAACTGGAAACACAGCAACCTTATTTATTAAATGATGACATCACAGGTTCGTAGCTTTCTTACCCGCCCCAACTGGACATCTGTGAAAAAGAGCTTCACAGCTCATCGGATTCCTCCTCCAGAAAAAATACAGATTGCGATTCTGGGTCGCTGCTGCCACTTCTCACACCGTAGCGGGCAGCACCGTTTGCTAACTTGTGGGGGCTGTGCCAGGAATTGAAATGTCCCCTCGTCGCGCACTGACTGTGGTCCAGCGGACGAGCGCTCTCACCATGGGGCTGCCAAGCGAGGAGAACGCACATCCTGAGCACAGGCCCAAAGAAGTAGGCCCAAAGAAGTAGGCCCACAATGCCACAGTCATCAACGACGAGGTAGAACGGACACAATTATCGAACTGAGCAAGGTTAAAAGATGGGAAGGAATCCCAGAGTCGTGCAGTTTGGAAGTGCATTTGGTAACGGTGCGACAACACCCAATTTTATTCTACTCTTTCATACAGCAATACGTTCAGGAGCCGAATGCCAATGTCGAGGTGTGCTGGCCGTGACGCGAGGGAGTTCATGTAGTTTTGCTGTCCCTCCGTCGTCAAAGGAGCGTAGCGTCGTCGAAGGAGCGTAGACCACAGTGGTTTACAATGTGGCCCATAGGGCAGCTTTGCATGGCCACAATGGCCCTACTGCGGCTTTGCGGCTTTAATCTCCCACTTTTACGAAGGGGACGTGAGCACGACGACCGTGGTCCGTTTGTAGAGAAAGCATCGCGACGCGGTGGCCACCGGCGCCACCCAAACCGTCGCCCCCCTCCTTCCTCTAACCCGCCCCCGTCACGCACGGGGGGCACGCGCGTGCGTGCGTGCGTGTGTGCATGCGTGTGTGTGCGTCTGCGTGCGTGTGTGTGCATGTGCGTGCGTGTGGGGCGCCCCGCCGACTCACCTGCTGTATCATGACATTCTGCTGCTGCTGGAGGAGCGCTTGCAGCTGCTGCGGAGACAGCACCTGCTGCTGGAGCAGTTGCTGCATCTGCTGTGGGGTGATCACTTGCGGCGTCATCATGGCCATTGACACGGGCACCTGCGGAGGAGACACACGCGGGTTTGGGTTCCCGTCAGTGGGGTTGGTGGGCCACGCGCGCGAATGTCGTGCATGGTTCAGGCAGGTGTCATGCCATGGTACTCGTGGTGGTCTTGGTTTTGAGTCACCCTTGCAATAGAGCTTCTTAGCGCAATGGACTTGACTCGGGAAATGTACTCTTGAGCTTCAGATTCTGTTTCGATGGGGAATTGCATGCGCGTATGTATGTTGAACTTATTTCGCACCGCACGTAGCCGACCGTGCTAATCGGAGGTGTGGGGGGAAGAACAACAAGCTGAAAACAAAAAGCAGCTCTATAGAAATTGGTTTTCGATCAAGATTTAAATGTGGGCATAACTCTAGTGGCTTAATAATATCAGAAGGAAGAGCATTCCAGACAAACAGAAGCGCATGTGAAAGTGCGCGATGTGGTGAGCGTCTTGGTCTAGTACTCTTACACATTTCCACCTGCATCCGAGCCGGTATAAATGTAGCAGAGTACTCGACTTACGTTAGAATTGATTGAGAGTTCAAATACTCGAAACAAAATTGACTTCCGGCAATCATCTATCCAGATCCCCGCACTATCCCCGCACCCATCGGAGGTGGTCTGGGTCATTTGAACTTTTTTTAAATTTTATTCATTCGGGAAATCATTCCCTGAATTTCCAATGTTTATCCAATTCCCCGTTGAGCATTTTGCCTGCTGCAAGAAACCACGGCGCCCCCAAAAAAAACATCCGAAGAACAGCGGAGAGCCCTCAAATTCAGCACGGCTATCTACATACGGTGCGAAAGCAGTCCAACATACCTAGGTGCCAATGCACAGCCTGAAACATGGTCTGCTGGAACTGGTTTTTATAAGACCACGTCTGTGTAATTACTAAAAAACACCTTTGCCCACGAGAGCTCACGTAGGCCTGAATTAATTCCATGTTGATACTTAAGTCCATAACAAGGGCTGGCCTAAGACCTATCTAATGCCGTGTTCATGCTCCTGCAAAGCTGCATTCATACCAGGTGGATGCCGTAATAATGCCTGCGTAAGTCTGTGCCCACACTGGTGGTAAATCTGCATCCACACTCGCTTGTGTAAGCCGAACGCAATAATTCATTAAGCAGCTTTTGTACTTTGCGGAGAAATTATTTCCACGCACACATGCGGGCACACAAAGACAAAGATCCCCCGTATAGCGTGGACAGGCTGTTGAGCCAAGTGTTGTCAGCGAGCACATATAAGGCCGGGACAGCTCACAAGGGGGTGGGTGGCCTGCACCACGCCTACCCGCCTTTGTCTCCCCAGTGGCGATGTTTACACATTGCACCGGGTATTCATTTGAGGCCGAGTCGACCTAGGGGAGACCCGGGACCGATTCAGATAATCGTCACCAGTGTGTTCCGTGAGCGGGAATCGAACTCGAGTGGCCGGGTTCATAGCGCAGAGCGCTAACCGTTCCACTACCGTTCCCCACACACATGCAGGCACACACATACACACACACATAGTGCGGTGAGTGAGCACCTATTATTACTCGGACCAGCATGGCACAAGTGGGGACAGTCAGGCCGGGACTACACTCAGCCACCGCTGTCTCCGTAGCGCTGATGGTTAACGCACCACAACAGGTACCCATTTGAGGCCGAGTCGACCTAGCACGGGTTCTGATACACAGAGCGGTGCACGGGTGCCTCGCGCATCCCTCAATGTAGTGCACCGCGTGTGCTTGAGAGTGAACGGCACTCAGTCGCCTGGTCCAGGCTCATGCGAGGCTCTCGCGACTCTCTCGCGGAGCCCGACTCTCGCGGCGCGTCCCACGTGGCCACGCGCGGTGGCGTTTGCCCATCGATTTCATTTTTGCACGTCACGTAGAGTCGTTCGTTTACGTCGTATGCACGTGTGTATGTTAAACTTCTTTTGCACCGTAGTTAGCCAACTGGGGGAAGGACAACAAACGAAACAGTTGTAAAGGAATAAATTTTCAATCTAGATTTAAAAGTGCGTAGCTGCAGTGGCTTTCTAATAACGGAGCGTTCCAGACGGCCGCAGAAGCACATCTGAAAGCACACGATGCAGTGACCGTCTCTGTTCGATGGTTATAAAAAAAACCGTTAAGGACGTTCTTTTACTCGTGTCAGATACATCAAGGATGCTAACATTAGGATTGGGTGGAAGTCATCTGCTTTGTTGGCCATAAGGCACAGATGGAAATTCTACATTACTATACGAGCCACTCTTGATTTCCCGCAAAGTGGTACTGATTGCATTGACCTCGGAGGGGTGATGGGTTAAGTTGACTCTGAACCAGAATGTGAACTCAACTGCTGTGATGACGATGACGGCGATAATGTGATCACGATCATGATGATGAGTGCCGTCGATTCTGTACTCATGCTCAAATCCACGCTCGCGATCCCTCCTCCTGTTCTCTCTCCCTTTCTCGGTGACTGACTGCCTCCTTCTCTTTGTGAAATAAACACGCCCACTGTTCTGTGCAACGACTTGAGATGTGG
Organism: Lampetra fluviatilis; assembly: GCF_964198595.1. Classification (NCBI taxonomy): domain Eukaryota; kingdom Metazoa; phylum Chordata; class Hyperoartia; order Petromyzontiformes; family Petromyzontidae; genus Lampetra; species Lampetra fluviatilis. The sequence goes on from NC_136308.1 coordinate 1,452,967, forward strand.
TTGTTTCAGATGATATACGAATCGACATTGCATTGTATAATTAATCAAGTGATGATGAGAATGTGATTATGGTGATGGTAATGGGAAGATTGTGGCAATTAAGGAACGATAATAAAAATGGTGATCGTGATGATTATGGGGGTCAGGATTTGAACTCACGACCCCATGATTGTAAGTTTAAACAGTACAATGAAATGCAAAAAAGAAGTATATAACAGGGAAAAATATATTGTCAGGCAGAATAAAAACATAAAGTAACAAAAATAAGTCGTCAATAAAAAATGTGTAATTCCAGATGCATAATCTACATTCTTGACAACGATCACAATTGTGAATTTAACAATTGTGCAAAACAAATATCACAACAGCAGTGGCAACAACATTTCGGATATTAATTTAACAGGCACGCACACACGCGCACGTGCGCAGAGTGCGTGGCTTAGCACGTAACAACAACTTGGCACTGCCATGACGAGAAGGCACCCAGAGTGGCGTACATTTTTAAGCAAACACCACACGACCTCAACGTGCACGCTCAATGAGCGCTCCCCTCGCGATTCAACGTCCCAGGCATCGGCGACGGGAGCCGCCGGGAAGCGAAGCCATTCGTGTTGAAACAGCGGCCGAGAGTTAAACCTGCGCTGCGCGGAGCGGAGGAAATCGCGGCGCCCAAAAAAAGTGCTCTGCAGGCGACCACACGTTTGTAATTAAAAGCGGAGTGAAATCCGCCGCTCGAGAACGCTCGCGTCTATCTGTCGCCGCCCGACTCCCCCAGCGAAAGCGCTCTGCGGGGGGAGAGAGCCCCGGTGGCGTGCGGCGTCTTCCGCGGTGCGCCGCGCGCAATATCCAAGCACGGTGACCCTCCGCCGTGCATTAATTTCTTATATCATTGCCTCCGGGCAAAGAACGATCTCATAACCTCGGCCATTCTCATTCTGCAGTCAATAAGCTCCTCGCACCCTGATTGCCTCCCTCAGCTTATCTACCTTAATTTAAAGCCACAAATGAAGGTCAAACTTTATCACGCGTTCGCCGCCCGCCGGTTAGCATGCGGGATCGTCCGACGGGCGTCCGTCGCTCCGCCGCGCCGTCGAGGCCGCCGTTGGACGGGTGGAGGGGTGGCGGGGGGGGCGGGCGGGCGACCGCGGAATCGCACGCGGGAACCTTGCCGGGGAACCTTGCCAGGGACGCGATCGTGACCGCGTGAGCTTCCTGCCGTTGCGTCCCGGTGGGTTTCCGCGCGCGCGCGACCCTCCTGTCGGCCACGCGGCTCGCAGGGTTTTAGCGAAATCACCAATCGCCACAAAATCCTGTAGCAACGTCCGTCAGATTACATTAAGAAAAATAACAAGAACACGTATTGACTAACGGACATTGATGGACTCACGTTCGCGTCGTTCGACGTGATCTGGTAATTTTTGTCCCGTCGGTGCGCATTTCTGTCACGTTGTTCGCAACATTATTCATTTTTTTACTGCAGCAGCAGCATGAACTGAATATGTTTGTAAATTAAAAAAAATAATATATACATTCAAACGCTATCCCAGGATGTGTATAGTTTTTAACTCATAATGGGATTTAATGCCCATAGGAATTAATTAATTGAGAGTGTGGATCCTGCGACCTGCTTATCTCTGTGCTTTAATTCGAGGCAATGTTTAATGACCACAGGTGAAAAATATAAGCGTATATTTTGTGTATATTGGGCAATTCTTTCACCTATGCCACCACCACCTTTCACAAGCGCTTACATTTCACACCTCAGGTCTTCAGCTGTTGGCATCTATTATATCCCCGGAAGAAGGAGATTAAAATTAAACGAATGTTGATAATTGTACAATCGCCGTGTTCTTTGTTGATCAAATGTAATTTTTGGTTTAAAATGCAGGTTTGCATAAAATATGGCCATGCTATTGTGTGTGCTCTGGGCACAGAAATCACGGGTTCATCTGTTAAATTAATTGCACCGAACGTATGATGATGAATATATATTTATATACACTCATGTGAACGCGTGCGTGCGTGTGCAAGCGCGCCAATTATTACATCGAGAAAACAGTGGTAATATTGTAATACCAAAAAAAATACAAAAAGCACAAAAACGACACACATTTACTCGAACGAAAACAACCACCGCCACATTTGAACTGGCGATCGCAATTAAATGCGCGCGAGATCAACGCCGTGCGACAATCGACTTGAAACAACCATCACCGTGCAATAACAACATCGACAAACCGCCGGCCAAACATTTCGGCCGCTGTTTTTTCAATTGTACAATTTTAACAGCGACTCGTTTAAATTCCCAAACCCACGCAAAAGGAGGGTGCATTTCACGAGGGGGGGGGGAACAAAAAAGAAAACGCAAATTAAGAAACACAAAAAAGTAGCGCACATCTTACCTCTTAATCTGAGGCGCCCCGATGCGCGCTCGTGCTACGGAGGCACCAGACGCCGTCAGAAGAGCTCCCTGTATTGTCTAGCAGCGGGTACCAATCAGCCTTAAGGAAAAAAAAATCCTGCAATCTAAACTGCCGCTCTCCAAGCCGATGCGTGCTGATGAATATTAATACGCCTGAAATGCATGGTAACAGCTACACAAGCCCGTGACGAACAGCTCGCATTATGACAGTTTTTCCGGTCGGCTGTTTCAGAAAGCACGGGGAGCCCTGTGCCCGGAGATTTAGGTGGCCAATGAATACGTCTGCTCCTGGTGCGGATGCACTAAATGCAAATTATATTATCTAGACCCTATCCTGTCAGACATACATCAAGTCTAGTTAAATGAAGGCAGGAAAATTAATAGCTTGCTTGGTTATTATCTTTCCCTGACATGCCATAAATTTAATTTTTACAGACGCTTTCAGTTGCGTTTTAGTTTATGACACGATAATTACAAGTGTAATGTACTTGAGTTGCATAGCAGGCGCGGGAATATTTTTTCCTTCCCCCTCCCCACCGCCCCCTCACTCTCCCCGTGTGCTGTGCGTGTGTATGCGCATGTGTGCGTGTGCGTGTGTGCGTGTGTGCGTGTGTGTGCGTGTGTGTGTGTGCGTGTGTGTGTGCGTGTGTGTGCTGTGTGCGTGTGTGCATGTGTGTGTGCGTGTGTGTGCTGTGTGCGTGTGTCCCATGCCATCTGCATATGAAGCAGGATGCCTAAAAGATTGCAGTTGACCAAAGGCTGCCCAGCAGCATTGGCAGTAATGGTCAATGTGTATTTCACACGTTTTCATTACAGACTATTAATCTGTCTGCTGTCAATGCTAAGTGTGCACGTACGCTGAGACAAAAAGCATCGGAATGAAGGAGCGATGGGATGGGATGGGGGGGTGGGCGAATTCACGACGAACAAAATACTTTTTTTTTACCATCGTGCGGTTTATGTAATTCTGTCAGCTCCATTAACAAGAACAAAAGGGACACCGTGTGCCCATAAAAAAAAACATTTGGCAAAATATATAGAACATTATATACGGGTATATTAACATACGCTGCTGTGTTGAATGTGCATAACTTTCGCGGGGGGTGGATGGTGAGTAGATGCGAGAGGTGACAGATGCATCTGCCGACTCATACAAAGAGAAATATCCCCCGTATAGCCTTGGGGCGAGTGCTGTAGGCGAGCGCCTAAGAAAGCCAGCACGGCACACACACGCGAGGTGGTGCGTGGCCAGAGCCACGCCCGGCAGCATTTGTCTCCCCAGTGGCGATGCTTACACAACATGCCAGGTACTCATTTTAGGCTGAATCGACCTACTCATAATCATAAAGACACGCACATGATATTCACACACCCACAGACACACTGTGTGTGTATAAGCGTATTTGTATAAACACGGTCATATATATTGGAAATGCAGTTTTCCAATGAATGTGTGTATACATGCACACATATATACGTAGACATGAACATACACACACATATAGAGCATGGATCATGAAAATGCATATGTACTGTGATAGTCTGTGTTGTCTGAAAGTTATACGATTACTTATGTCACAGGCCACCTCTGCACGGACAGCAGAAGCTCACGCAATGCATTTATTCACACGCCACAAAGCAGTTACCATGAATAAGATACAAATACTTAAGATATATATTAACTGTTCATGGTTGATCCGCGTGTCGGTGTCAGACAATGGGGGGCTGCTTGACCATACTTCACCGTGCCCGTCAGCAAACACGGGCTGCTGAAGATTCCGCTCGCCACTGATGATAGCCGTGAGCGGGAATCAAACTCAAGTTGACGGGATCAGGGTGCAGTGCACTAACTGCTGCACCACCTCCACGAATAAGACAATTCATTATAACATTCTCATTATAATCCAGGAATCATTAGCATCACCAATACCATCATATGTATGCTCATTCTTACATTATATACAATACATATCTTTCATTAAATATAAGTGATTTCTTAAGAATAATAATAGTGGAAGAGGAAATGTATCTCCTGCTCAAACCATCGATCAGTGAGATGGCATTCGCCTGGGTTGGACACCCCCTCTGATAATGACGGAAATTCCACATTCACATGGCGGGGAAGCCTGCACCTCAAAGGGACGACCCACCCCCGAGTGGGTATCTACTTCGCTGATGCTGGGAGGATGATGGAAAACAATCAACCCCCGTACGGATTCATCACCCATACGGATTTGAACTTCCGAGAGCAAGACCTGCACTCAGACGGAGGCGATTATTTCACACCGGTAAAGTGAACTCACAGACCATTCATGGCCACAAATAAACAATCCAACAGACACTATGCAAGTGGCAACGTATTCATTAATAGTACCAAATGAGAACGCGTATCTATTAATATGATGACAAAACACCAGGGACAGCTAAATTGACTTATAATAAAGGCACGACACACATGTAACCTAAAAAGTCGGTTGAATAATGGCAATGAAAATAGAATCATAGAACTAATTAGACTTCCTGAACGTTAACAATACTAATATTACACGTGCACTTCAATAACAATAGCCATATACAAATAATAATTTGTTCCTATCTATCTAATGTACACATCGTTGAACCATGACTGAGGTAATTTTAAAGTAAGATACAATCCAACACCCCACCTCCCTCTTTTAATTCCTAAACTATGGCGAGACAGTGACTGGCTGTGCTCACCTCACGCTTGAAGCTTCCCTTAATCAGGACAAAACACATTACAGTTCACATCGGGCGTGTCATTTCAGCACTCTGGTGATGTCAACGCATTGATGTCGTAATGGAACCTGGAAGGTCACGGGTTACGTTGCAGTGATGCCACTCGGTTGGTAGCGGTGACAGGTATGGCCGCAGCTTTAAAGTACATCTCCTAATTCTTCTTCTACTGCTCATTATTGTTAAAGAAGCTTCGATCTTGCGTCGAACATTTCCAACGGTGGCAACGTCCGTGCGGCGACCTCACAACCTCCTCCACGAGAGGGACTTCATTTCTCATGGAATCATTTTCTGAAGCCCCCTCTGACCACCCCCCCCCCCCCCTATGGCCTTCCTTGCCCCGCCTCGAAAACGAGAAGATCCCGCGGGGAAGGAGGGAGGGAGGGTGGCGCAGGACATACAGGAGCTCAGCCCTGGACATCTCCGATTGAAATCAATCCCCTGGCCGGTAACGGGCAGCATTAGAACATTGCACCTCCTCAGCGATGGGTGATTCATGGAGAACCCACATGCCCATCATCACCATCACCACGATCATCAAGTTCAAGTTAATTTATTAGGTATAGCCCTGTGAGCCATTCGGCTCTTGAATCGGGTGCAACCGCAACAAACAAAAACATGAACTAGAATACATCTTATAGTGACTATGTGCAAACAGAAAATCCAAGAAAAGACAGCATCATCATCATCACCACGATCATCATCACCATCACAACCGAGTTGTGTTCCTATCCGCGGTGCGTTGTGCGCGTTTGGTGGCTGTTTGCTTGCTGCCCTCAGGGCCGGCCCTCCGCTGCCCGTGGGGCGAGCGCCTTCACGTCGGGGGGGAGAAGCGGCGCCGGTAACGACGCAGGGAGCGGAGCTCTGCGCTCTCCTCCCCCTCGTGCCGAGCCGCGCTCCCTACCGCGTGACCCCCCCCGTGCCCCTCAACCCCCTCGTCACCCCCCCCCTCCCTCCCCCCACCGACCGGCCCCCAGCCCCCACCCACTCTTGCCCTGAGGGGCCCTGCGAGCAGACATCACGGCAGCACAAAGCGGCGCAAACGAGCATCTAATGAGGCTCGACGCGCCTCCACCTCCCCACTCACTCCACCTTCCTTCCCGTCGTCTCTCCCCCCTCTGCTCCCACCCACGGACCTCCCCCTTCACCCCCTCCCCCCTCCTTCGAGGACTCGTCCACCCGGCCGGCCCCAGCAGAACCCCTCCCAACCACAACCACCACAACCACCACGCACGCACGCAGGACATTACGGGACGTGCAGGCCGGCCTGACACGATTGCTGTCGAGGCAGGGGGCCGTGGCGCTGCTGACACCGCCGTTAGCCGCTTGGCGCAGAGCTCCGCGGTCGGAGCCCCGCGGCCGCCCTGGTTATCGCTTGGGCGTACGTGAGAGAGAGCTTCATAGCTTATCGGATTCCTCCCGTCTCAATACATTATTGCGGTTTTGATTCTGAGCTGCGCGTGGGCGAACCCCTAAAAGCAACGTGCCGCCCGCTTCAGAATGGACGTTAAAGATTCAGTTTGTCGGTGTCACGGTCCAAATGTGACAAATGAGAAAATTACCCCCGAACCACTTAATTAGGTTAACCACAGAGCCTCATCGCCGCCGGACCGCCTCCCTCCCCCTACTGGCGGACTATACCCGTCTGCAAAAACCTGCGGCCTTGGTGATAAGTCTTTCTGTGAGAAGAGGGCAAATACCGAACGTAACCCATAATTACAAAACTCCCAGTGTGTCCGAGCTCAGTTGCGCGTTCGGCATGCTGTCCGACGTTTTTCTCCACGTGCCGGGGAGCATCCTGCACAGAGCTAAACATCTGGCCTATTTTTTAGGAAAAGCCCCCAGAGCAGTTTGGGTCGAAACGTCGGACATCGTGACGAACAACACGCGGCAAAAAAACCAGAAAACCCGTCAGAAGGATCTGTGTATTATTGTTGTTCATCTCTCCCTCTGCACAGAATCGACATCTCGCGGATCTGTGTCTCCTATACATTGCACCCATTGGACTCCATTGCAGGAGAGGCTTTTGTCTCAATGGGCTCTCACCTGGTTCTAAATAAAGACCCCCCGCTGCCCGATTGCATTTGCAGAGCCACCAGAGGCTCCTCGTGTCGCGTATATTCGAAAGCCTCGTGAGATTTCCAAGAAATCCTCCTCTGAAGGTCTCCCAATGGCAAGGGGTGGGGGTGGTTGGGGGGTCACGGAGGCACTTGAAACCTGCGGTCCGGAAAAGCCTTCGATGTATAAATAGCTTAAGCACGGCCACTTGAACTCCCCCCGCCGCTGCCATGGGCCAACGGGCGAGAGACCACGCAAGTAGCGGGCCCCCTGAGTGGCCAATTCTGTTTTGTGCGACGGCCGGTGGCGACGGCGGTGGCACGAACCGCCGCTCTCGCTTCCCGGCGCTTTTAATCAGCGGCACTTAGAACAAAAAAAGAAGAGACGTTCACACCTTCACGAATGAGAAGGGTAATGAAAGAAGACGATGTTTGACGACGATGATGATGATGATAACAGCGACGTGTTTGATAAGTAGCCAGGGTAATGCACTTGATTGGAGTGATGCGATGTAGTGTTGCAGATCGGTAATGATACATTGCTGTGCATTTCGTCGAAAAATCATGCAACCGCATTTTTTGAATAGATAATCAAAATAAAAACCGTCGTAATAATGAGGGTCCTGCTGTACTCCTCTTGTCTGGCAATCAAAATATTTAGTTTGTGTAGAATCAGACATTGCGGATCAGAAAGATACTTTTCGGCTGTAAACTACATTCGTATCCACATATTTTTCTAGTTAATGGCAATCTGCAAGAATGCATATTTCTCAGAATGTGCTTAACAAATACTGGGGGAATAAAACTTTTCCTTTCATTTTCGTGCGGGGTGATTTTCTGGTGAATTTGAAGTGCCGAGTCTTTCTTTCATTTTTTTTTTACCGGTATCTGCGTGAAATTTCCACGGCAAAAATAAATGTTGCACACTCACAAGAATGAAAAACGAAAGTGGCCAAGACAAACACGTCGCGAATTTAACAAAAAAAAGTATACCGCAAGACAGCAAAAAAGATGCGTTTTAAACAGACGCAGAATAATCTTTAAAAAAATAAAAAATTTTGGCACTTTGTCCGTATAAGCGTTACAATCGCAGCATTATTCCAAGCAACGTTTAAAATCCAATTGCAGGACATGTATTCCCTCATTAATTTACCAGTTACCACCGACTGCTGAACATTATTGCAGAGTGTTAACCTTACTCTCCTCCCCTGTGCCAAACACAGAGCCACCCCCTTGGAAACAGTTTAATTACTGCGTTAGACCCTAATGGGTTCCTCATTACTGTGGATAAACTAAATTACACTGTTCATTTCTGGCAAGCTCTAATTACAGGCTCAGGCAATGGTGGGCTCTTTTAAACCCATTTATAGCGCAATGTCCTTTCATTCTCCCCCCCCCTCCCAGACTGCTAATGAGCCTTGAGGCAGGCTGGAATTAAGCTCTGTATATCAAAAGAGCGTGGTTGATGCATACATGGGTGCGTTATATTGGTCAAATCTCCCCAGACAATTTTTTTTTCAACTTTTTCACAGATAATTTTCCATTTCAAATCTACTGCGTCTTTTAAAACAACTGAAAGGCTTATAAACCTCTCGTGGTTATATATAAAAAAAAATATTTAGCAACTGAAATACATGCGGTGAGAAATGAAAATGGTTATTTTTACCCCCCTCCATGAGAGATAGGTGGATTATGGAGAGATAGTAGATTGACGATGACGGGGAATTTGAACAGACACATGACAACGAGTACTTTATATGTGAAATTACTTTTAACATTTTCAACAAAAACCTGGGAAAATGCAAGTAATCTTATGTATAAAATGTCGGAAGAAAAAACAATTAACAAAACTATATATAACTAACACCGATAATGCGTTAACCACTACATTTTAAAATTACTCCACATGAAGACAATACCTTATTATACTCCACTTTGTCAACATTGTGACCGTCAATAACGCAGGTTTGTAAAACATTATCTTGAGATACGTCTGTATTTGGATGCATCGTAAATCTAATTTATCTAGGCCCCAATCGAATAAGAAAATGTCCATGGGAAGGCTGCAAGCTGGTTTAATAAAGCGTGTGTAGATTGCCTGGCACATGAATTAAAATGTCCACAGCTATCTCGTCGCGTTCAAAAATTCCCAATCCGCAGACTCTCAAGGGACGTCCATAAATGACGTCACGCGATTTTGGACAATTTTGACCCCCCACCTCGTCACACGGCGTCACAAAAAGCCAGACCCCCCCTCAAATATGACGTCACAAAGCTCTGCCCCCCCCCAAAAAAAAATAAAAATAAAACATTCTTCAAATCGCTTGAAACTATTGTCATTGTAGTGCGTATTTTATGTGCCGCTGCATTCTGCTGTTGTAGGAGAAAACATTTATAAAAAAGTCTATTTAATTAAGTATAACGTGTTGTCTATATTTATTTAAAGTTGCGCATTTTGATGTGACGTCACATTTCTCAAACCCCCCCCCCCCTCGTCACACATCGTCACAAATGTCTGACCCCCCCCCCTAGGTGCGTGACGTCATTTATGGACGGCCCCTCAGATGAGAGTCCCGTGAGCGAGCACCTATTGAGACCCACGCAGGCAGCTGAAGGGCTGGTGGTGACGGGCACCACGCTTGCCCGGCTCCGTCGTGGTCACTAGCATTGCGGATGATGACCAGGGATCGAACCCAGGTGCCTGCGATCGTGCCCTAAATGTTCCCCTGACGTACTTTTTGGTCTTTTTCGTTAAAGTCATGTAGGTAAAAAACTAAATGAATTAAAATCAAAAGAACTAAATTAAATCACGACGTTTCGGAGGGAACACAAGCGTCCCTCTTCAGGTGGAACCGCCACAGCAAAATTACTGTAGTGAATAAATTAAAAATGACTGTACCTACGTGACTTTACCGAAAAAAACAAAAAGTATGGATCCTTGCAGTCATGAAAACTTCAAATCTAGAATTCCCCTGACGTGTTTTCGGTTTCGACCGCGTGTTGCCTGCCACCGTGTCTGGCGCTTCGCTACAAAGCACAACTGCAAAAACCTACACAGCTGGACTAATTGTATTATTGCCCCCAACGAAGACAAAGACCCGAACCCCCCCGTATAATCTAAACAGACTGTTGGGGAAAGTGATGATAACGAGTAGCAGTCATGAGTGAGAATTTCACTGAGGTCACTGTGTTCACAGCGCAGTGCGGTAACCACTACACTACCGCTCCCGACACAGACAAGTTTACACACAAGCACACACAAGGTACATAGATTCTCGCTTTGAGATCTGAACACCTAAATAGATATTCTAGTCCTTGAAAAGACATACCAATTATGACAATGGGATCTGATTCGGTTAAAATAAAGCAATAAAAAAACCAGCAAGCGAAAATCAAGTCGTACTGTTAGATTAATTAATAACAGCCACAACGACGCCTGATTTTATCATCTTTATTGATAACGATCACCAACTTGTTGTTCCATCATGAGTCGCTGACTGACCACCGTCAAAATATAATTATTTTAATAAAATCAACCATAGTCTCCATCCTTAGCAACGAGCAGCTGCACAATTATGACCAGATTAAAAACTGACATCAGTGTTTCCATTACCTCTGGAAGTTACAACAGAGGGAATTAATTGTAAGTTGATCGCATGAAGTTACCAGAGTTGGGAGAAGAGAAGACGTACAACACACAACCTACGATCGGTTCTCTTATAGAACTAAAGAAGATAAAAGAGGATCGACTGACTTTTATAGACGAGTGTGGCACATCTTAACGAACATTATCGCACTCCTTTTATTTTAAGACCTCACCGTAAATCGTTAAGCGAATCAAAACTGTGAAGTTGTGCTTAAGCTCAATATGGGCGTTTGAAGTTGCGGTGGGCTGTGATCCAGAGGCTCTACCCGGGTCTCCCACGAGGCCTGGATTAGATCAGAGTTTACCATAACTGCTCCATGATCTGGGACGCCTCCCGCTGTGGCACAGTAGCTCTGGGTGTTTTGCAGAAAAACCCAGAAAGCCAAACGAGACCTCATTCGCATCGTCCACAGGCGCTAGCGACGCGCGCGTTGCGGGGGGAGGCAGGCAGAGCAGCGGTTGGGGCATTGCGTTACGGAACCGGGCGACCTGACTTTGATTTACTAGCTCACGGACGGTTTCAGCGGCGAATGACGGATCTCGTCTAGAGCCCTTCCCCGAGATCAACTCGACCTGGAATGATTGCCCAGTGTGTTCCGTAAACAGTAATGGGGAGACAAAGGTGGCTGGGTGTGGCGCTGGTCACACCACCCTCTTGTGCCACACTGGTCTTAATGGATGCTCACCAACGAGACTGTCTGTCTGTCTCTCCGGTTAAACGGGGGATCTGTATGGCTCTCCGATGTTGACTCGGGTTGTACCGCGTGATTTTTGACATGGTGTCTGACGTTTCGGCCCACCTGATTGGGGCTTCACACACGGGAGTGACACGCGGTTACAACCTTCAAAAAAAAAACCATCGAAGGGCTGCATGGCAAAAAAAAACGCCGAAAAATCCTACAAGGCAACAGATCCATGAGTATTTGTCAATTTGACAAAACAGCGCCTCCTGTGATTGTCACGTTTAATATGTGCTCGCAAACAGCACTTTCCCGAATAATTTATATGGCTAAACGGAGGAGGGGGCATATTTGCCTATGTGTGATCATGCACCAACTACACTGGCCTCCAATGCCCACTTTAAACAATGTTCCATATTTATTGAGCAATTCAAGCCGGGGGAGGTTGTTGCAATGAGAGGCAATGTGCGTGCATAATACACTCTGCAAAATACGCATTCAATGCACTCTTGACTTCAGACCAGAGGCACGTCATAAACCTCCCGCCGTTGGTGTGAGAAGAATGCAAGTTCTCACAGGGAACAATACGAGTTCCACTCGAGCCTCGTCGTAACACCTTCTGCTGCTGCCCATTTGGAATCCTTCCAAAAACTGCCCTGGAGCAGCTGCCTGCCAAAGTTGTTGAGTAGTATTTGTTAGCGAGTTAAAACGTACGAGTGTCATGCCCCCCCCCCCCCACCTCGCAAGTGCGGGCGTTCTCCGGGCACTCTCTGAGTTTCCTCGCACAATCGACACGCAGAGTTGGAATTGGGCAATGCTAAGGAATCCTCTTCTGGAAAAGCCATGAGGCTCGGTGGGGAGATTTTGTATGTTGGGAGTCTCTTCTTAAAGTGACTTCAAGTCAGGTTGATCGGCGAGGCCTCTCATTGGACGGTAACTGGCTAAGCTTCGGAAAAATGGGAAGGTGCAGCTCCACTAAAGGGAGCTCTAGGTGAGGGCATTTGGCCTACTTGTCCATGTTGGCCAGACACCTTGGAAGAGGTGGCAGACCCGACACTTTATCTCACTGCTGCTGGGTTAGAGAGAGAGGCGAGGATGGGTATGAGAAGCCTGCCTCATGGCTTCAGCTGCCGTGCGGGATATCGAACCAGGAACCTCTCTGGATTGCCAGTGCAATGTGCCAACCATGAGACCACATCTTGACTTAGCCCCCCTTTTGTCCTGATGACGACCATTTATGTTGCGATCGAAACGTCGTGGTTTTTTGTTATTTTCTTTGAACCTATCTACGCGACTTTACCGAAAGACCCAAAGAACATGAGACCACAGCAGCATCATCGGCCGTATCAGCACGAAGCCAGCAGCACTCTGCCCCTAGGTTCAAATCCAGGCTGCAGCCACCGCGGTAATTAAAGCAATGCGGATAGGGCAACAGTGGTGCAGCGGAATCAAACTCACGTTGCCCGGGGTTCTATGCACAGCGAGGAAACCACTACACCGCCGCTCTCCACGTGATTTAAAGAGTGATAGCAAATGTGATTTCGTGAAGCGTTCGCTGTGAAGACGACGACTCGGATGAGCCGCCGTTCCATTCCTTGCTTGCTGTCCGTCAGCAAGCAAGCCCTTCCGTGGCCGTGCCCACTCAACGTTCTGAACGGGCAACGTGACGCGTCTGTTCTCCCCTTCCTCTCCTTCACCGGATCAAGCACGCACGAACGCACGAGGCAATGCAGCAACCAAAGCACGCGGTTAAAAAGAAAGGCAATAAAAAAAAATTAAATCCATTAATCCTTTTCAGCCCTCTCACTCACTCACTCGCTCGCGAATTATTAATTTATTTGGGGCCACCACCGCCGCCACCGCCGCCGCATTATACTTTCCCGGGGGTATCTCTGGCGAGATGAAGGCTCTTGTTTACAGAGAGGCCCCTTGCGGTGGCGCTGGGGGTCACTCGCGACAACGCAGCGCGCCGCGCGCGCACGCCCGACACGCCCGGCACAAAGGAGAGGCTAAATAATAATAATATGTATCAGTGCGCAGCACGGGGCCACGGGCGAGCCGATGGCATTGTCACCGGCGCCGGCATCAATTCCAAATGGGGTACATGTGACAGCCGTGTTAAAGAGGGGGTGGAATCATTGTTGGATTCGCGCAGACGCAGATACACACGGAGACAAAGATCCCCGTTTAGCCTTCCACGTGTGGGGTAAATCACTCACAGTCACAGGCTGCTGGCGAGAATTCTGTTAGTGAGCGCCTGCTAATGTCGCGGGGAGGGGGGGGGCTGGTGGTGAGATACAGCACACCGGGCCCATCCCTCCCTGGTCACCCGAATGCCGATGTTAACACACACCGCACCGATGTACTCGTTTAAGGCTGAGCCGACCTAGGGGAGGTCGATGCTTATACATCGCTCCAGTGCAAAACGAGTACCAACTCTCGCCACCGTTGTCTCACCAGTGCTGGGGAGACAAAGGCGGAGAGGAGTGGTGATGGCCACAGTAACCCTTCAGGTGCCATGTCAGCATTTTGTAGGTGAGACAAAGGCGGCCAGGTTAGGCGCCAGCCACACCAGCCCCCGCACGTACCGCGCTGGCATTCGTCGTTGCACCAACAGCACCCGCTCGCCCCTATCTCGAGTCTGGAAGGCGAAGCGGGTGAGAAGCGCGCCCGTCACGACTTCTCCGTCACACCAGTCCCGACGACGTCGTCTAGCGGTGACCCCCCCCCCCCCCCTGTCAACGCTCCCTCGACTCTAATCCGTCGAGCGCTCGCCGGACGAATCGTCAAATCCCAACAGTCGCCCGTCCAGCAGAGCCCGGAGCGCTGTGCACTTTGTCGCGGGATCGACCGTGAACATCGGGGCGGCTGTTGCCTTCTGCTCTCTCCCCACGCGCGGTCATCAGCGACTGCACCGACACCGTCAAATAACACGCAGCGAATGTTATTTATTTTACTTCACCAGGTAAGACCCCACCGAGCTATTTATCTCGTGTTCAGAAACGGCCTGGCCACAAATGATAGCTTGACGAAATGGATCATCATCATCCTGTGGAAATGTATGGCAGCCAAATAGTCTGAACGCGTGATGTTGATTCTAAATGTGGAGGGAAAACCCGGAGGAACCGGAGAAAAATCCACGCACCCACGGTGGAGAACTTGCAAACTCCAAATATACAGCAGCAGGCGTCAGGGTCGGGATCGAACCCACGACCTCCTGTAGACCAGGCGAGGTAGTTAACATCTCGCCACCTTGGCACGCCTGTGATCGTGGGATAACCCTCACGCCCTGCCACCCGAGTTTAGGGTTTCGGAGGTGCTGGCCACACACACCCAGCGAGTGAGTACAGAGCAGCCAGCAACCACACGGGCGACAGCAAGTCCTTATCGAGGGGGTCGTGGGTGCCCAGACACCACCAACACGTTCAGATGTGGCTAAGAGACACACTTGTACAAGAATTGTGATTTTTTTTTTAAGTCGGCATATTTTCTCCCATCGACAATGTGACACGAACAACAATTGCGCGGGATGACGGACCCATTACATACACAGTAGCACGCAGTAGACTCAGTACTGAGGACAGCAACACCCCAGCAGCTCGCACTACATGCGAACACGTTGTCTGGCTGGATGGCCTGGGTGGATTCCTGTCCGGCTGGGTGCCGCGCTCCGAAATGCGGGTTGTGCGGTGGTGACTTCACCGCTCGCATCTGCGCGATGACATCACCCGCGGTGTCGAGTCGGGCTGCCGGCTTCGTGCCGACGTCACGCCAAGCCACCCACCCTCCCACCCTCCACTCTGGCCGTGCATCCCACGCAGATGTGCGGGATTACTCAATATTCACCACGGACTCTCGCTATCATCATACCCACACGGAACTACCATAGCGCGTGGAATCAAAGGAGGGAGGTGAGGGAGGGATATGGAGGAGGGAGGCCAGGGAGGGAGGGAGGAGGGAGGTGAAGGCGGGAGATCGAGGAGGCATAAGAGACGGAGACGGTCACGTGGTGAGAGTGACGGGGCAATGCAATGGAGGGGACAAATAGGGCACAACGGAAAGAGGAGAGCGAGGTAAAGTGACAAGCAGAGGGAGGGATGATTAGGGAGAGCCAAGAGAGATTGAGACGAGGAAGGGAGAGGTGGGGATAAGGAGAGCGAGGGTGAGAAGAGGTGAGAGAGAGGAGCAGGGAGATAGGGCGGAGGGCAGTGGAGGGAGGAGATGAATATATAGGGAGAGGAGGGGACGGGAAGAGATAAACGGAAGAAATCGAAATAAATTGTGATACACAGTGCAGAGAAGGCAAGTGAAAGGTGGAAAGAGATGGGGCTCTATATAAGATTAAAAGTTTTGCTGGCTGGCCGCGAGGGATGGACGGACAGTCACGGCCAAAGGACGTGTGGGTTGCTCGTTAAATGCAAATATAACATTTCAACTCCACTCACAAATAACCACCGGAAACCATTCCGAGAATTTCTGCAGCCCCCCCGTGTAGAGATCAGTGAGCCAAGGCGACTCCATCCACTCGCTCTCACTCGCAGAGACCACCTGCATTGGCAAATAACGAGGCAGCGGCATCTACAACGTAACCAGTCATCACCGGGAATCATTCGCCCGCTGCTGGTGAGGAGTTCCCCAACAACGACTTCCAGCACGTGGCTGCGCCCCTGGTCCCAACCGCGAAGCTTCGCTACCGTACAACCTCCTCGATTAATCGAGCCTTTTATTACAGGGCACCGCGAACCAACGCCACCCACTCCTGTTAGCCGTACCGTGCCGCCTAGAGGCTCATAATTACAAGGGGGGTGGAGGGGGGGGCTGGACAAGCTTCTTCCTGCGAGCGCTCCTCTGCAGGTGTTTACAATAAGGATATGACAAGCCGACTTTTCAACCGGGCAGAAATGTTTGCTCAGTGTCGCGGGGGGGGGGGCAGAAAAACAGCACCTGTGTGCTGGAATGTGTTTACCTTCGCTGTCTCCATTACTCCCGATTCCTGACCCCCCCACTCCCCCACCCCCTGGCATTCAGATTCGATAAATTAAAACAGACCCCCCTCGAGTAAAAACAATTGCTTGGGGGGTGGGGAGTGCGAGGAGAGAGAGGCACGGGAGGCGAGGGCAGAGGTTGTACGAGAGGGCTGGCGAAAAGTCTGCAACAGTACGGGATTGAGGATGAGGCTGTCAAAATGGCAATCAACCTTCGCGCGTCTCGTCGTCTCCTTTGGAGAGGAAAATACAAAAACAAGTGAGAGAGACATGCTGCGATGATTGAATGTTGTTTTCGGTTTTTTTCGGGAAGGACATGATGGAAGTCGACTGGACAAATTAAGTGAACACGCACACGTGGGGGAAACGAAAGACGAGAGTGTGAGAAAGTGTAACAATGCGTAGAAATACATTTCAACAAACAGGCATGAGACCTGTCAATCCATTCGCGTGAGTGTGAGGCCCGTTCGATTTTGACAAAGAACATTGTTGAGGAATAATATGTAGCTGTATAGCTTAAAAAAAAACGTACATAGTCCGTGTCAATCCACTACAAGTGGATTTGATCAAGGGTTGTAAATCACGTAGGCCACGTGCCTGTCATTTATTATCTGGTCGAAGCATTCTGATTGGCTGGCGAGGCCAAGGATCGCCCACCGCATCTTCTGATAGGCTCCCTCCACCCTTGAGTGACGTCGGGACATCAGGGGGGGGGGGGAGGGGCCCAGTGTGGGGTGAGGGGGGCAGAGGGAAGGGGGCACGCGGGGTGCATGGCACGGGTAGTCGGGCGGTGTTGGTCAAATAAAAGTCGAAATTGAATTTGAACTCTTAATAACACTGGCATTTTTGCCAAATTAATGTATTTTTGTGATGGTTGTCTGTGCAGTGCCTGAGCCGAGACTATTGGACTCTCGCGCACTTGAGATGGCCAACTCGCGTCAACCCATGCAGACGATCCCCTTTGGTTCGATCTTCCGCGAAGCTCATGGGCCACAAAGCCCCTCACTAAACCACATCCGCACACAAACCACGGCAGTAGATGCAAGATACTGGATGCACAAATGGAAAATAAAAACTCTTCGGCAGTGTGTGCACTGTGCAGAGACTGGCCACCCAAAACAGACCATGGGATTTATCAAGAACGAATCAATCCCCGATTCACAAATAAGTAGGAGGAGACATCATCATCACAGCGACGATTCGCCACTCCGATACTCCTGACGCAATTATCTGCCTCAACCACCTCAATGTAAAATTATAATTCTGGGCTAATATCAATAATAGCCAAACGGAGAACAACGTTTTCAGCAGAAGCACGTTGAGTTGCTTGCACCTATTAATTTCGGCCAAAATATTTATGGGGATTTGTCAAGGAGTGAAACTTAGCGTTTGGAAAAAAACACCACAGTGTTAAGATGTATAAACCTCAAAGGAGCTGTATTGACATAATGCCAAACTCCTTGCTGAGTACAAAGTAACTGCACGTACAGTGAATGGCCAATCGCATGAGCACACACTACCTTGGAAGCTGACTGCCGCCCACGCAATAGCTGAGGGATCTGGCAGAAGGAAATAAGCGATGGCTATTGGCGGTGGCGTTAGGCGTTGGCCATTATGAACTCCACAAGACGTCAAACCTTGGTCAACGATAAAACAGTCGTTTAACAAACTCAGCGAGAGAGCAATCACATTCGTTTGGCAGGGGCAAGTTTTTTCATAGGGCAGCAAACAATAACATCCCACAAAGTAGTACATATTTGATCGACCTTCAGATTAACTTCTAGATCAATGCCCCCGGCTGGGATTTGAACTCGCACCCTTCCAATCAGTGACCAGCGCACTCAGACCACCGCAATAGCCGTGCCGCACATAGCAACATTTATATTTAGACACACACAAAACACCAAAATTAAATTGTCCCAATATATTTTTTGCAACAAAAAAAAAACATTACTCGCTCTTCCACCGAAATGAGAAACAAACAAAAGTGTTCAGAAAATAGTCAACAAGCAAGAGGGACAAACAGTCTCTAAATGATTGCCACTTGAAGCTCCCACGAGAATCGAACACTGGTACAAGGCAAAGGCGAGAAGGATCACTGAACGCGGGCCGTTCTGCTCGCTCTTCCAATCCCAAGCCAGAGCAGCCAAACGCCCCAGCCGGTGCCGGGCTCCGTGCGTCTCACGTGGCAACATCGCCGTGTCAAGTCAGACACCGCGCCAGATTACAATGGTAATCCCGAATAACAAACAATTCACTTACAGTGATCGATAGCCCTTATCGCTACGCGACAACCGTCACTGCCGGGGCGCTGCGAAGCTGCGATCTTAGGGCTGAGCGGCCTGAAAGCCAAATGGCTGTAATAACTCACCGCCACTCACGCTCCCCTCACCCGCTGTGAACCTTCAGGCGATAGATGCTTGCCAGCCGGCGGAATGTCAGAGTGCTTAGGAGTCTTTTTTTGTGTGTTACGCTCTCCTCTCTCTCTCGGCAGAGGCGAGGTGGAAGCGGTGTCGAGGAGGGGAGGGGAGGGTGATGTGGTGCGCGATTGCGTCTTACGTTGCGCGCAGTCACCACGCGCGCGCTGGCCTGTGTCTTTCTTAGCGACAATACAATGTGTGTTTGTATTTTTTTTGTATCAGGTAAGAAGAGCCCCGCACTGAGTGAGCTGTTAGCGCTTTCATTTTTTTAAGAGGCGAGCTGACCGCAACGCGACGATTGCTCGTCGAAGGTGGACGTATGTTGAACTTCTTTCGTGCCGTACGTAGCCAACCGTACTAATCGGAGGTGGGAGGGAGTGGCTTATACCATTATATGTGGGAATTTATAGTAATAGATAGATAATCCAAACTCGCGTTTTTCTAAAACGTGGACGGGGGAGGGGGGCAAAACTGGAGAAACCCAGAGAACAAATGCACGTGACCACCACGGGGGAGAAAGAGTAAGAACACTCGGACCCCAAATATATAACGACAACAACAACAACGACAACAACAACGACACCGGGCGGCGTCGTCGTCAGGGTCCGGGATCGAACCCACGCGCTGCAAGTGAAGACGACGCAGCGTCTGTCCGCATCATTCCGCGGCCGCGCAGGCGTCGTCCAAGTCGCTGAGCTGGGAGGAGAAGATGGTCGCGCCCTCTCACTCCCTGGGCTCGCTCCACGTGAGATCGGAGCCAGGAGTGAGGCAAGGCCGACTTCCCCATCCCCCCTTCCCGCCCCCTCCGTGCCCATTCCCCCCGCGTGAGTTTGGGAATATTTTGGCTCGAACTTGCACGGCGTGCGAGCGGCCCGGGTATCATGAGCTGCTACGCAAAAGTGGAATATGTAGAAAAAACACAGGTGCAGCTGTGCAGACCGGATTTTGACATTTGTCTGGCAGCTCTTGATAATTCTCGTTGATGAGGGGCGCCTTGCTTTGGCACTATCCCGAGTCTCGTCCGTTTCCAGTGAATCTCAAGAAGCGCAAATGCGTCAGTTTGGCTCGGGCGCTGCTGTAGCACGGTGGGCCCTCGGGCTCCAACAAAGCATGAAATCAAGCCCTCTGGCTTCTCAAAATTAGAAGTAAAATAACACGGCGAAATTTCGTTTGCTCGCGTTCTGCTCCGTGCAAATGCCAGCGTCATCGCGGCAGGCACGGTAGCGTGTTCTAAACCATCAGATTGCTTCCCGCTTTAAGAATCTCGTGTGTTGATAATAATTCTACACGGTTATTTATTACAGCTACTTGTGCTGGCGGTTGGATTTTTTTCTTTCTCCTCCAAATGGCACAACTAGGCGTTATCCTAGCTGCCTCTTCATGCACCGTACGTAGACTACGATGCTCATCGGAGGTCCGAGGAAAGTACAACAGGCTAAACACAACATTCAGTTTTCAGTTTCATTTATTTGGTATAGCCCTGTGAGCCATTCGGCTCTTGAATCGGGTGCAACCGCAACAAACAAAAAACTAAAACATGAACTATTAAACATATTAAAGTGACTATGCGCAAACAGAAAAATCCAGGAAAAAAAACTGCTAAGTCTTCCAGAAAAAAAGCACTGTACACCAACGCTGTGCAAAAATCCCAGTGGGATACAAGTCAAACAACAACAACAACAACCGCAAGAGAACTTAGATTAAAGCCATCATTCTAACTCCGTACTACAACAAACAAACAAACATGGCCAAACCAAAAAACATGCAGTTAGGCAGCCCGCAGAGGTTTACCGGCCCTATCCAGCAGCCACCACGCAGGACACCACGAACGGCATTGACACTGGGCAAAGTCAACCCTGCCCCACTCTACTCATTCATTCGACGAGAACCCGATGCCGATGTGAATTCGCGACATGTGACTTTGACAGCGGGCTCCTCGCTTTGCAGTCCCAAAGAAATATGATCGCTGCAGCACTGCTGGCTCTTAAGTATTAATTAGCATGCGACCACACTGGGGAAATCGGCCACAGCTCCTCCCCACATCCGACCGGTACCGTCTTTGCAAATATGAGCGAGGATTTTGACAGCCACAATACGTATAAAGGTAGAGGTGCTGCCCTGCAATTACTTGCTTACACCACTGCTAGAGGGAAGGCCTCCGTCAGAGAGAGTTCTTGAGAGCACCTCTCGACCGTATTCTGAGGTAGTCTTCAATGCTGGCCAGAGGTTTGGGAAGAGGTGGGTGTACCCACGCCTCATTGCACACGTGATCTGCCGGTCGACTAACTGTGGCGTGGCCATTGATGATGTCGCACGGATGGATTTCAAGGGATTTAATACTTGGCTGTTCTTTCAGATCGAACTGGTGATCTCTGGATTGGAAGTCCATCCAGTGTGTTCACCATTACAGCACAGCAACATCCCAAGAATATATACACACATACACAGCAGACAAAATCAATCGTATGTCCATAGTGTGATGGTAAACATGCTGTTAGAAGATGAATGTTAAGGCTGCCACGGCACACAAGGGGTTGGTGGAGCCAGCACCACGCCCGGCCGCCTTTGTCTCCCGAGTGGCGATGTTTACACACCGCACTAGGTACTAATTTAAGGCTGAGTTAATCTAGGGGAGGCCCGGGACCGGTTCAGATATCGCACGCCACTGATGTTTTACACATGCAAGGAATCACAATCAGGCTGCCAGAAACGAAGCAATGCCTGCAAACTGCGGCTCAAACCGCGTGACGCATAAACGCCACAAAACAGCTGCGATTCGTTTGTCCAGGAGAGCCTTGCTGCCTAGCAAAAACCTCGCAAGACACTTCCAAGAGCAACCTGCACCAAATTAATGCGGCCAATTCCTACCCCCCCCCCCTACTCGCCATCAGTGTGATTTGCGTGCGCAAGGAAACGCGAGTACGCCGGGAGAACCCATAAGTATCGAGGGACAGCACTCAAAGGTGGAGTGGAGACGTGCTCGCAAACCTACTTGCTGTACTGCCACCTGTCGGCCATCTCACAGCCCGGGAAGGCTTGGGAGCTTGCACAGACATCTCTAGGTGATCCATCAACCCTTGCCTCCTAAAGTGCTGCTTTACAAGCATGCACCCGCTTCTGTGAGCTGAGCCATATGCCTGTGTTTCCGATTGGAATAGGAGATATCAATCGACTTACACGACTACAATGGCATTCACATTCACTCCATCCCACACGCAGAAACACGAAAACAGTTACATCTGTTGACGCTATAATTTGTATCCGTCCCATTGAAACACAACACCGTTTTTCTTTGAAAAAAAGCAACTCTTATTTGAGCCACATTCCCCACTATGGACCCAGCGTACGAACTCTGCTGCTCCTCGTGCCGTTGCGATGCGGGTATGTACGTACGTATGCAAGTTGAACTCCTTTCGCCCCGTTACGGAGCCAACCGTGATAATTGGATGCGTGGGGAAAGGACAACAAACTAAACACAAAAAGCAGTTCTGAAGAAATTAGTCTAACACGTCGGAGGCTTTTGCAACCAATATCGTCCATAATACAGGTTTGTTTTGGGTTAGATCGCGTACATATAAATGTGTTGTTAAACCCGCCACCCTCGACACAGCCAACGAGTAAGGGTTGTCACGTAAACAGAACGTGGCCAATTCTTTACTAGTACAGCACACCGGTGTGTTGGAGAGCAAATCCACAACATTTACAATCTGAGAGCGACGTTTCACCAGTAACTACAACAAGCTTCATCAGGCGACAGCCAGATTTGTGGCGAAGTCCACCTAGAGAGTTTTCAATCTAGATTTATAAAGGGCATGAGCTCCGGTGGCTTCCTAATTCGGGTAACCGAATACGGCACTAAGAACCATCGACGACTCTTGATGCTGCAACACAGCGGGCAGCCCATTAACACGCGATCACTCGGGGCGTACTTGCGTCCTTTTTATTTGCAAATAGATAATCAAACCTGATATTTACATGAACACCGATTTTTTTTCTCTCCAAATTTCTGGATTGGTTCAGTGAGTCGGACCGACTGCATTGTGAGATAGCCAGATATCAACATAAATGTGGGCTCTTGAACCCATCTGTGTGGACCTGTGAGTGTTCTCTCCTCATATTCTGGAGGTGTTCACCAGCTACAATATTCAGGTTGGCATGGCGCATTAGTGGGTGGCATGGCCAGTGCCATACACAGCTGCTCAGTTAGGACTAAATCAATCAATGTGCATCTATTCATGAATAATAAGCACGGTACTACAAGAAGACAACTATTCCCCGAATAGCATTTAATAGGCTGTTAGGGCAAGTGCTGTTAGAAAACACCTATGAAGGCTGGCACGGCACACGAGGGGGTGGGTGGGCAGCACCACGCGAGGATGCCTTTGTCTGCCAAGTGCTGATGTTTTATAACACACCACACCAGGTACTCATTTGAGGCCGAGTTCACTTTGAGGACACCCAGGATCGGTTCAGACGATCACCACCGATGCGAGCTGTGACCGGGAATCAAACTGAACTCACGTTGCAAGCACAAAGACAAAGACCCCCCTTATAGCCTTAACAGACTGTTTGTGCAAGTGCTGTTAGCATGCACACGCACACATGCAAACACACGCACGGATGCCAGCACCCACGCACGCGGTCCAACACAAGCGCAGACACAAGATGGACAAACGCACGCAGGCATGGACACACCTTGCGTGCGTAAGCCGGCTATAAAAGCAAGTATCCAGGAGGAACAGCAAAGTACATGCTTTTCGATACGTCTCGTAATAGAAGACACCGCATAACAGCCTCGGCTCTCTCATCACTGGCAGCCGCAACATCTCCGTTGCATTCACGATCATGACCTTCGTCCTGCCAACATAAATGTTATGGCGGTTATCCGGATGTCCCAAACTGACTGTAAAAGTGGAATAAATAAATAAATGCACTGATACTTCATCCGCAAGCTTAAAGCTATAACGCAAGCCAAGTGGAGAATGAAAATATTTTCTACTCTCGTCATTGGCTTAAAACGGCTTACAGTGGTGATCCCCCCCCCCCCCCTACAGTTGTTTAAATGCGCACATTTTCACACAATCGTTTATTTTGTTTTATTTCCCCGAACGTTTTTGTTGCTGACGATTGTCCCGGAACCTTCCACCAGAGTCTGTTTCCAACCACAGCATATTGTGTCACGAGTCAGCCGATCACAGGGCGTGGTGGACCTTGCCTGTCATCGGCCTCCTTGGAAGGAAGGGGGTTGGTGAAGCAAGCAGGCCAGTGTTTTTCACCAATATTCAGAGGGGAGCCACTTCCGCCGATAAGACATCGGCACGAGGTCCCCACACACATGTTAACCGTTGTGGGGTTTGACAGCAGCACGACGACGATGATGATGATGGGGAGGGTTCTCACTCTTTGTGTCTTGTTGGTGGCCGCACGTCAAGGGCCGCCAGTGGCCCGCGGGCCTTGCGATGGAGAACTTTGACGTAAGTCACTGAAACACCAACAACACACTGGGGGCCCCGACGTGGCCAGGAGATGGCAGTACAAAACATGGGTAAATGGACTCATCTGTGCAGGCCTGTCAATCTCATCCCCTCGGATTTGCGAGTTTTCTCCAGGTACTAGGGGTTTTCTCCCAAATACAAAATACTCATTGCAAAGGAGTTGCCAAAATGTCTCAAAACAAGACCCTCTGCCTCCTCCTGCTAATTTGCCTTAAAACCCCCCGTGAGGGTTTTCCGTGATAAATTCATGGCAATGTTACTGTTCATATTACCGTGTGACTTCCATAAGGAGCATAAGTTTGCACGCGAACAAAACAATGTGGGATTTGTAAAGCATCTAATACTGCATTTCACGATGCTGTAAACCAGGAGCGGGATATGCATTGGGGGGGGGGGTGTATCTCTAAACTACGTTTATAATTTCTCTCGTAGGGAAAGAGACAGTCGGAGGCAGGGGACAAGGGCACGATCTTGAGTCTCGGCTTGAACAGGGGCAGGAAGTGGACGATACAGATGGCCCATGGGAGGGCAGACGAAGAGCATTTTTTTCTTTGCGATGTGGGTGGTTGAACACATTCATTACATGCTATATATATGTAGTATATATACGTATCGCATGGGTGTACGTGAATATCCCTCCGTGCGATGCAAATTCAGAAGAAGAAAAAACTGGTCATCATACTCCTCCGAAATTCATAAAGTGCCACCCGGCATCAGCAGCGAGTGGCTGGCGTTTCACCTGTGTGTGAGTGTGCGCAATGTCTGTGAGAGAGCATCGTAAACAGGCGCTCGGCCCATCTGCGTGGAATCACATCCAAGAGGTTTTTTTTTGCTCGCAAATGCGCAGCGGCGACTGCCTTTTGTGCCAACGGAAAACTCTCCGGCAAGCAGATGGGCCGATGAAATACAATGCTGGAAAAAGAGAAGAAAAGCCCTAAAGTACTGACCATTTCCTGAATTCTTGTAATGGCCCACCCACAATTAGTGCTTGCCGGGACCAAGCCGGCTGAAGGGGAGGGCATTAATCTTGCTTGAGTGCATTAGTTGTTAAGTCACGTGATAGGCCCCAATTATTACTCAGTATTCCACATGCCTGTGGAAGCTAGCAGCGTTCTCTCGCGCAATGCGGTTAGACCAAAACGAAATTGCACCACGATTCAACGCGCGCACCGCACCGCGTGAAGCCACAGTTCTATTTTTGTTATTATCGCTACTAACACAGAGCATCATTTACAGCACAATGTCAGCCGGATTAATTCGGAGGATACGGTCACGGTGGAAGTGGCTGTGCGGTGGCAGTAAAGTTGTTCACGCTGCAGCTCGGTGGCGATAATAATTTAACAATTTTTAATCTGCCCACGCGTGCAATGGTGAAAGTGGATATGGTGCCAATGAAGGAGACGTAACAGATGATAAGACGCACCACCTCCAAATTCAAAGTATCTCATTGCTCACATGGGCACTGGTTAAAGTCATATCTGTTAACAGCCCTGAGTCTTGGATGTAAATTCCATATTCGCATGGCAAAGACCAGCATCGTATGTATGTATAACACGTATATATTTTTTTGACAGCTGTTTATTAAGTTTTACTACATAGCTAATAAGGCTGCTGTGGCACACAAAGGTGGTGGCATGGACAGCACCTGGCCTGGCCACCTTTGTCTCACCAGTGCTGATGTGCATACATTCGACCAGACAAATAGTTGTTTCTATCTGGTCTGGGTCAACCCCTAGGTTGGCTCAGCCTTAAATTAGTACATTGTATTAGTTTGTAAGATACCAGGTATGGTAATGCTCAAAATGTCGCATGTGTACGAGTGTTTATGTATTTGCCGTGTGTGTGTGTTTATCACGCATGTGTGAGTACGTATATATGTGATTGATGTAATTGCTCGCTAACAGCACTTGCCCCAACAGTCTGTTAAGGCTATACAGGGGATCTTTGCCTTTGTTTTTTTGTTTGATATGGATGTTCAGAATAAGCTCGGATAACAGAGCAGTGGGATTCCTACAACTGTAATGAGGCTGTGAGTTCAAATCCCTGACTGGGGATTTGAACGGAGTCTCAGGCCCCATCATCGTTACAATGATCACGACACTACGGTCGTGATTGTCACTCTAATCATTCCTCTACGGCAGGGGTGGGGAACCTTTTTTCTGCCAAGGGCCATTTGGATATTTATAACATCATTCGCGGGCCTTACAAAATGATCAACTTAAAAATTAGCCCGTTATATTTGGTCAAACATTTAATTAACTCACCCCTAATGTGATGGCTGGAACTGCTTCTCTCTGGCGAGGCGTGTGATGTTAGCTGGTATTGATGATGTTGCTGCTACTCGCAACTGCTTTTCCAGGTTTGCTCCTAGATTTATTGAATTTCGAGTCCCGCCTGCGGTTGCCTTGGCAGGGCCAGACTAAATGATTTTGCGGGCCTTATACGGCCCGCGGGCCGGACGTTGGCCACCCCTGGTCTACGGTCACTTCTTATTTCTTCCGTACGGCTGCTGATGTAGATGCAGAGCAACGACTACAATGTTCTGGATGACCACAGTAGTACACTACTGGAGAGATGTTAATTTTCTATTTGTGCATCATAGCTTGTGCATTGGATGCGGTTTAGGGTGGACCATGAGCTTCGTGGACGATCAAACACAGGTATCTTCTGTGTTGGGTCTGTCACGAGGTCACTAAAATGGACACACAGAAATTACCTTCTGAGGCTGCTGCTGAGCCACTTTCTGTCTCTGGGTAGACTGGCCCCTGCCACGGGAACGTGGAATTTGCAAGAATGGCTGACACTCATTTGCACATGGGTTTTTGCTTGACACACACAAAACGCAATTACATTATACAGACGTGTTATCAATTGTAATGGTAGAGGCATTTGCACATGTGGAGTACGTATACCAGTAAATATTTAGCAGTGTTGTATACAGCACAATATTTACAACATACAGACGTGTGTGTGTGTGAGAGTCCATTTAAGAGGTCTATAGCTGTCTGTGAATGTAAAAAACCTGCCCGATAGTTTTTGCTGGCTCTGCTAACAATGCTATCATTAATGCGTCTTGCATGGACTCATTACAAATAGCAAGTGCTCTGCTAATTAAAGCGTGCCCCCATGCTATAAAGGCTGCCTTCATTTAACTTTACAAGCAGGGACATTAATTTCAATCTTTCGCAAATATATTCTGCGTATGATCAACTTTAACTTTTACAGACGTTTCAAATGTTTGCTGCCGACCGTTCAGCGGAGGATCACCCTGCGCATGTGTGTGTGCATGTATGTGAGTGTGCATCTGTGTGCACGTATGTGAGTGCGTGTGTGTGTGTGCATGTATGTGAGTGTGCATCTGTGTGCACGTATGTGAGTGCGTGTGTGTGTGTGCATGTATGTGAGTGCGTGTGTGTGCACGTATGTGTGCACGTATGTGAGTGCATTTATGTGTGTGCGTGTGTGTGCACGTATGTGAGTGCGTGTGTGCGTGTATGGGGAGCAGTGGTGTAGCGGTTAGCATGCTGAGCTACGAACCCGGCGACCCGGGTTCGATTCCCGCTCACGGCAAACACCGGTGACGATTATCTGAACCAGTCCTGGGACTCCCCTAGGTCGACTCGGCCTCAAATGAGTACCTGGTGCGATGTGTAAACATCGCCGCGAGAGAGACAAAGGCGGCCGGGCGTGGTGTTGGCCACCCACCCCCGCGTGTGCTGTGCTGGCCGTTATAGGTACTACTTGCTAACAGCACTTGCCCCTACAGTATTTAAGGCTATACGGGGGATATTTGCCTTTTGTGTGTGTGTGCTGTGCCGGCCTTTATACGTGCGCGCCAACAGCGCTTGCCTCAAAAGTCTGGTAAGGCTATAAGGGGAGCTTTGTCTTTGGGGAGCGGTGGGGTAGCGGCTAGCGCACTGCGCTCCATACCCGGCGACCCGAGTTCGATTTCCGCTCACGGTCAACAACCAGTGACGATTATCTCGCTAACAGCACTTCACCACGCCGTTTGTTAAGACTATACGGGGATATTTGTCTTTGCGTGTTTTCAGGAAGCTGGAGCTACTAAGTAGAGAACATATCGCGCCGCAGTGCAACCCGGTTTAAAACTTCGTAACCTTGCCTGTGAGTTCATACAGGCAATTAATGAGACCATACGTCTCACTGTGTAGCAATGATTAGCACACCGCATACTACAAATAATTAAAATATCACGACGTTTTGATCGAAACATCAGGAACAGGGGTTTTGTTTTGGCGGGATGACGACCGCTTGTGTTGCGATCGAAACGTTGTGATATTTTTATTATTTTGTATTCACTTCATTTACATTATTTTATTGTTATTATTAATTATATCTACGTGACTTTACCGAAATAACCATAGAATATGAATCCCATCTCTCGTTAATTGAATACATCACTCTGCAAATTCACAATAAGCAATGTGTCATTGCACTGACAATCTAAAACATAACTCTCACCATCACCTATGCCATCACAGCCACGATCACAACAACCACCAATGCCTGCAACACCCCAGCCAATGCCACAACTATCCCACCACTACCACCAACACCAATGCATTCACCACCACATGCACAACAAGTGCCGTTACTATAACCACCCATCAGCATGAAATCCATTACCACCACCACCAAAACCGCCACCACCACTGCTGTCCGCTGCCACCACCGCCACCACCGCCACCACCTCGACCGCAAACATTCCGAGAAGCAGATGGAGACGTTTCTGTTTGTGAAGCGCAATTTAAGCGACGGTGACCTCACGCTCCGCCAAGAAGTTCCCACCACGCGTGTAATGAAAAGAAAATAAAGAAACAAAACGTCGGTGACCCCGAGAGGCGCGTCACCCGTTGCAGCGTGGGCGCGTCTCTCGCCAAAACAAACAGCCGATGGGAGATTAGCGCTCCGGGCCCTCGCTGTGGAAAGGCTGCCACGGGGGGCGGCAGGCCTGTCCGTTACTCGCGGGAAGCGGAGTTCTCTCTCGGCTCACGCCTTTCCATTTTGTTTGTGAAGAGCAAGCACGCGCAAGTCTAACCCATCGGTTATGTAATTCAGACTGTGATAGCGGGCAAATATTACTTCTTCCCTTTCTTCTTGTAGAAAAGGCCGCGCCGTGTCCGCCCCCACGCTTTAACGAGCGCTGGGACGCGCTCATCTCCCTTGACGATGATCCTGAGCCGGCGGGTTGAGAATTCCACGTTTCCATGACAGGGCCCGGTCTCGAGCATTGGCCAAACGCTGCTGATTTGACCACAAGGTTTTTTCCGAATGTGTCGAGCTTGTCCACTCGGTAGACCGAGTCAGCCCTCGACGGGGAGTTTAAACCCTTGCATGCTCCGATTTACCGTTGGTTACTGGCTTAGGTCACGATGTGATCTGGCCAAAAAAATGTGTGTCGTGCACCCTCTACCACTCAACACAGCCAACCAAATTAAATTGCAATCACGTGCTCAAGCGTTTAACTAAGCGCCCGCTATTATTGCTTTAGCTCTACGGTGGGCTGGAGAGCTACTGTCACAAGCAGCACGCTTTGTCACTATTGTACCAATCCAGCGATTAAAATTCCAGCCATCCTAAATCTACCAATGAATTTAGGCTTCCCCATGCTATGTGTTCGACCATGCTTGGCTTCGCTTGGTCAGGGTGGTATGATGAAGATAGACAGAGGAAGTCGCTGATGTGAGCTGTGGCCGGGAATCGAACTCGGGTCGCCGAGTTGATAGCGCAGCGTGCTAACCACTGTGCCACCGCTCCACCCACTCAAGGAACAGAGTGAAACGTTAAAGGGCTTTCACGTGCAACTCATGTTGCATCAAGACATTTGAGAAATTACACGAACGAAAATGTTGTGCAAGAACAATGAAATGAAATCATACCCCTGCACCGTGATATGTACTGGCATGTACCGAAATCTACATTGATGGCACCACAATGACGACGATGACGATGATGTCACATCCGTAGAAAAGTGTCCGGCTCGTGCAACAAAAAAGCCTCCATCTGCGGTCTGTGTCAGTAGATTAAAAAATAAATAATACGTTTGGTTACCCGGGGCAGCGGCCACAAAACACGCACGCATTCTGCGTGAATAAATATGCCGAAAATAAATAAATAGATGGAAGTTACGGAAAGGGGCGCGCGAGAGAAAAGGCGAGAGAAAGCCGGGACCCTAACTGCATATCCATGGAGACCGCAAATAAACAAGCCCTCGTGTGCATAGATGCGAGGGCACGAAGCTTCCACCCCCCCCCTTTCTCTCGTGGAAACTCTAACAAAGCCCAGCGGTTGTCCAGGGAGGAATTACTTCATGCAACAGGTGGCTCTTTTATGGCTCCGAGCACCAGGAGGTCCCCGGCGCGAGCACTTGTGGATGTTGTGTAAGCCGCCGCCGCCACCGCCACGGCTGTGCGAGAGGATCGTTTTTGTGCGGAGTAAGCAAGGCGCGGGCGCAACGCCGGCTCGCGTAGCGGCTGATGGTAAAGCAGAACTGTGCAGGGGGAATTTATGGGGCGTCTTAAAAAAAAAACTTGGAAGTTGCTTCGCGCGCTCGCGTACAGGCAAAGTAGCACGTGTGTAAAAAAATAAAGACAAGAATGTTTTCAATCAGCGCACGTCACCTGCTGTTACGTACGGACAACGGGCTGACTAAGGTCACTGCTATTGAGAAAACGGAAACCCAAGTTGAAAAGTGCGCGGATAAGCGCGGAGAGAGTTGCACGCTTCGACACAGATGGAAACACACGCGGGGAATAGAATGTACAGAGATTCTAGACATCGTATCGAACGTCAAAAAACACGGTACATAGGCTTTGGCAAGACGCGTCTCTGGACGGTGGAGACTCAGGATGGAGGGACGATGATCATGATACAAGCGTGTACACATATAACCGTGTGTGCATATATTCTGTAAATATATGTCCGACCAGTTAGCACCAAAGGAAAGCACTCGACCCCCACCTACAGTGGGAAGGTGGCGAGTTACAATGCCAAACGATCGACTCTGACTATTGTTCATCTCGGAGGGGTAACTGCTGCGCGGGAGATCGATCGCGGTTATTCCATAGGAATGTGGAATTTCCACCGATGGCTCAGGACCGGATCCGATGGAGATGAGAGTCGCCCCGTGCTAAACCGAGTATGGCAAATCAAGAATGTGAGAGATGTCCAATTCCCTCACCCCTTCATAGGGACCTGTCGCGCCGAGATCGGGTTGCCTTTGCGGAGTTTCTGTACCCCTTGCGTTTAGCGACCGGCGTATTGTAATGGGTTCGCGTCGAGTGGCAATAGAAACATTTACACAAACAATGTGAGAGATGTGAATCAGACAGCATCCGAGATGTAGAGGGACAAACCGAGGCAGCCTATGGAGAATCCTCCGTGTTTCTGGATAAATATCCACAGCGGGCCGCCGTGTGAATGCCTCGGTAATGATGACAACCCCTGTCATGTTACCGTTCCTCAATTTGGCCCTCGGTGCTGGGAAAAGCGAACGTTTGTCTCACGCAACCTAAAAAACGCGAAGACGTCAAGAATAAACTGACAAACAAACAACAGAAATGCCTTTGGCTGGGAATAACAGAGGCACGTGCAAAAACTGGATACTCGTGAACGTTTCAATAATTTTTTGAATAGTTGAAAACAAAGTGGAAATTGAGGCAGAACAACATTTCTTTTTTTAAACGAGAGCGAGCGAGCGTGGCGGAAGCCAACATTCTTTCGCCTTAAAAAATAATCCGGAATTTGTTCCGAGCAGCGCTACAGGTGACCCGTCCTTCGCCCCGCCGCGCACGCAGGCGAGGTAACGGCCGTGAGATGACGTGTCTGAGCGCGGCTTGCGCTCGAGGAAGACGGATCCACAATTAGCGGGGGAGAAAAAGAGACGCGTCCTCATTTTACGCTAACTTCTCACCCGCCCGGTGCCTCCGTCGTCCCCTCCAAGCGCTCGCTCGTAGCGGCGCGACGGCGGTCGGGGGCGGTGGTTCGCGGGCCGGTGGAACACAAAGCGTGTACTTGTTGGGCCTCCCACCGCAGGGCCCGGCCTCAATGACAATAGGCATCCTTATGGAGGCCAGGTGGTATGTAAGCCGTAATTTTCTAAGTTATTATCAGCAAGAATCATAAGCAGTTACTGATTGATTCTGCCTCGAATTAGGATTACATTTCATGCAATAAATCTGAAACAGTCCCTCTAACTGCCCTGCTATTAATGAACCTTTTTCCCCCATTCTCTCTCTTTTTTTTTACGTATTTACAACTTCCGGACACAACTTTCAACAAAACGCATTTCGGCCCGCAGCTGAGAAGACTCGAGTTACCAGATTGTTCGTATACTTTCCCCACATTCAGACAGGAAAGGATTTAGCTGTCTGTGATGGAGGAAATTACATCAGCCACCAAATAAAACAAAGCGCGGCGGCGTGCCGCACGTGTGTACGGCCAACGACAGTTTTCTGATCCCCCCCCTCCCCGCAAGACGCTCTCCCCCTCCCTGACTATTGCGGCGAGTTTACGAATATCGCTCGGGAGTGGCGATTGTCGTTCACGGGTTTGTTCAGAGAGGTCACGGCAAGCGACGCACGCAGCGTCAGCACGGATTTGCGCGGACGGGCAAAAAGCTCCCAACTTGTGACCCCAGCCGCACTGCGGTCTGCAGAGTTTAGTGAGCGCCTATTCGAGATTGGGCATCACACGGGATACCTGTGGCCAGTCCCGTGAACCATCTCCTTGCCTTTCTCTCCAGGTTATGTTCGATTTCGCCGATTCGTCGACGGACAATTGTAATCAGACACTTTTTGTTGTTGTCGGTGATTAGTCGATCGTGTTTAAAACAGGAGGTGGCCGCCACGACTTCCTGCCTGCTGAAGGCAGGAAACCCCCCGACAAAGCCACGCCCAGAGTGGCGCTGCTGGCGATGAGCGGGTAACGTTGCCACGCCCCGTCCGTCACCTCCCGTCCAGTGGCACAGAAAAGTGAGACCCCGCCCCCCTCCTACCCCACCCCCCCGTAACATTATTTTGTGATATCCGATTGGTTGAGTAATTAAACGGATAATAGGTAGTGTAATCAGTTTCTCACAAAACAATCCGACTCTTCTGCCTGCAGTCGCAATACGAGCACGAGGGAAACAAGGCAAGCCAGGTGCAGTCAACCAAACCATCCACTTTGCACCATGGCGGGCCTTAATAGGCGCTCACTAACAACACTTGACACCCCAACAGGGCTCTAAGGATCAACGAGGGAAGGGAGCGGGGGGAAGGGTGGAGCAGTTCTGATTTAAAATGCACTGTATATATATAGAGAGAAACAAACATTTATTTTCCTCCGTCCTTTTTAATTCCTTTTTTTCTTTTATTAATATATCTCAGTGGCTGGCGTGCTGGAGTGTTTGTGGAAACTTGAAATACAACCCTAAAGAGGCTAATGCGTTTTCCACACAAAACGCCGGCTGGACTGGTGCGCTGCAACAAAAACCACACCGTGCATTCTTTTGCACTTAGAATGTGGTCAGAACGCGGGGCCTGTTTTTGAAAGATGATCGCAATAAAGCTCTTGAGATGGTTACTCCGAGCAGACTTTTATAATATCAAAAACAGCAAACAGAAGTATTTGCTTTCCCAACAGAGACATTTTCAGCTGAATTGAGCACCATTTCCTGATACATCTTGTGCACTTTTAAAATAAAAATTCCTCATAGGTTTTTTTATTTTTTATATCTTTCGCTTTGAAGTACACCAGATGTAGGGTACATCTGGCGATGCAAATATTGTAGTTTTGTCAACACACTGGGATACACCTGCTTTCACATACACGGGTTTGTTTACACAGCGATTCTAGGTACACATCAACCAAGGTGAGATGAATCAAGCATTTACATTTCTTACTATGTTGAATCATTGCCATCGTCGAGAGTAGATTCCATCTCAGAAAGTTACGGAGTGTTGCTCATTTCCTGTTTAGGTGCCCTGAGCTAGCGGTGGCAATTCTACATTCCTATGGTAAGGGAAAGTCACTCGATCATCACCAGCGCTGCTCAATCCACTGCTATTAATAATTATTAATGTGTCAGTCATGTGGACTGTGCGCGCGCACACACACACACACACGTACACATGCACACACACACACGCACACACGCCGATTTTTCATGGTGTCACCTCCATGAAGGACATCCTCTTGGGTACATATCCTCCTTTTGGCGACAGGCAAGACCTTCATCTAGCAGTGGATTGATGGTGATTGTGATCATGGTGGCGTGACTCATCCCTGCCATAGCAATGCAGAATGTTTATCACCATCACAGGCCAAGTAAACAGGACATGAGCAACAATCCACACTTTCTTGAAACTGGATTCCACTTTCAAGAATGACGACTATACAAAATAATGGCTAGTCTTGGCCACTGCACCATCACCCCGATTAGCCGTTTTCTTAACGGTCAACATGAGTCACTCCACAGAAACAACCAATAAGACCTCCCTAGAATGTGGTACTCATTTGGGCAAGGGATGAAGGGGTTGAGTCATCTCCCTCCAACCAGGATTTGAACTTGCAACCTCTCGGTTTCCAGCCGCGTACTCTCGCCACTACGCGTAACTCTTTCATACAGTATTTAGAGTTTCACCGTCTGTGGGTCACCACCTTATATATGTAGAGAAAACCTTCCTACAATGACAAGTCACACTATTCAGCCTTCTCAGATGTGTGCTCTAAAGACGAGCCCCTCTGCCATTAATATCAGGCCAACGATATAATCAACCTTCTCTACGTAACACTTTGACTCGACCTTGGAAAATAGATTTCTTTGAATCTCGAACCGGCAAAGGATTTCCCTCCAAACGGAGATGCTACGGGCTCTTTGTAGCTATCATGGGGCGCGGGGGGGGGGGGTGATGGGGGCACCAGGGGGGGGGGGGCCCTTGGAAGGCCTGTTTAAGTTACACGTTTAAATTAAAAGCAAACATTGCTGATGTTTGATTCGGAGGAGAATATTACGTGCGGTGAGAGACACCTGCAAAGTGTGCCCAGTCATATAATACCCCAGTTCTACTCAGCTTTATTAGATCATAGGTGTTACTGTATCAGGGCACATCTGCCATTCATTTAGATGTCTGCAAAAAAAAAAGCCCCTGTACAACACCCAAACGTATCACATGGTACACATTGTAGACATGCGCACCCATAAAAAAACAACGTAACAACAAGGGCACGAAAATGCAGACAGAAAGAAGTGGAACCTTGACATATCACCGTCTCGGGCGTTAATAACCAAGCGTGTGAACGCTTCATAATGTGCATTTATAAGCGCGTTGCCACATGCAAGACAATGGAAACTCAACGCGCCATAAAAGTCGACAAATCTTTTATCAGCACCCACAAAACTTTATAGGATTCATATAATCGCTTGTTTTGTGCTCATTTTTCTGGCATTCTCAGATACAAAACACCTCGCGGAACAGCAAGAACACCATTACAATAACAACAAAACGGCAACGCCTTTTAAAGTCGTTGTTGCAGAGTTTCATAGTCGTTCCACGTAAAAAGTTTATCGAAATTGGTACAATTAAGCGTTGCCTTAGCAGACATTCACCTTTTGTCGAAACTAAGTAAAGCATCCACAGCCTTCTGGGACTGCATATTATTACCACCAGTATTGATCGGTTCAATGCAAGCATAACTGGACCGGTTTCAACATTTTAATGTCTGCTCGAACTAATGCTGGTGGACTGCCCAATGATTATCGGAATCTTCCTTTAAGAAATGGATCCGAGTCTGATGCAAAACTATAAAATCCACGAGACAAATCTGTACACATCGCCAGCATTTGTTGAAGTAAGCCTGACTGCTGATGAGACGGTCAATGTCACAACAGGTCCAGAGAGTGATTTTGTTAATTCTAGATTTGAAGCTTTCGTGACTGCAAGGATTCATATTCTTAGGTTTTTTAGGTAAAGTCACGTAGGTAAAAAAATTAAATTAATAAAAGTAAAATAAAAATAAAATAAAAATCACGACGTTTCGGAGGCAACACGAGCTTCCGTCTTCAGGTGGAACCGTCACAGCACGATAGCTGCATCGTGCTGTGACGGTCCCACCTGAAGACGGAAGCTTGTGTTGCCTCCGAAACGTCGTGATTTTTATTTAATTTTTATTTTACTTTTATTAATTTTAATTTTTTACCTACGTGACTTTACCGAAAAATCCTAAGAATATGATTGTGTTAAACCAGAAGGCCGTAACAGCCAAGGGTTGTGTTGACAAATACTTGCGCTGTTCACGTGGAGAGACAAATACGGTGGTGAACGGGGCATTATTTGGTTGGTAATTGACGTCCTCCACGATGACGCTTAATGATGACTTTGAAGCTGTAGAAAGTTGTCCTGTAAATGTGGCATTTCTCCAAACAGAAGAAATTAAATATACATTTCTAACCGTACACACGTATATTTTAATCCCTCCATCAACATCCCACACCAAGCGCATGTGTCTGGAGAATGAACGTCACGGAGCAAGGGTTGGCGCATTTGTCACGCACTTATGTGTCGGCGTGCACATTTGTATTCCTTTAGTGGTATTTCTCTCTCTCTCTCTCTCCGCTTCACAAAGGTGGGGTGTGCACGTAACACAATGAACAACAGCCAATT
Organism: Lampetra fluviatilis; assembly: GCF_964198595.1. Lineage (NCBI taxonomy): Eukaryota > Metazoa > Chordata > Hyperoartia > Petromyzontiformes > Petromyzontidae > Lampetra > Lampetra fluviatilis. The sequence goes on from NC_136308.1 coordinate 1,490,091, forward strand.
CCTCTGGGCAAACCTGTTGCGCGTGCGTTACACTTGGCAGCGCCTCGTATAAACACTTCATTGTAAACATGTGCAAAGTAACGGACTGCCAATGAAATGCTTTATACATGAACAGCACAGAGTTCACAAGATTTCGCTCCCCGATGCTGTTCAAAAACAGCGCGTTTACAAATCAATTTGCGTTTCGCGATGCGTCTCTTGTTTGTTGCTGTAATGCCACACTTTCAAACAATGCTGCGTAAGTAACGGAAAGGTTTTGTTTTTTTTAAGCTTTCGTGACTGCAGGGATTCATATTCTTGGTTCTTTCGGTAAGGTCACGTAGAAGGGAAATAATAAAATAATAAAAATATTAAACAATAAAAATTCTCACGACGTTTAAAATTTTCTTGCTGTAGATTTCACACCTGACGACGATTGATTGTGTTGCAGTCGAAACGTCGTGATATTTTTTATTGTCTATATTTTTATTATTTTATTATTTCCCTTCTACGTGACTTTACTGAAAGAACCAAGAATATAACGGAAGGGTGTCACGTGCAGAGTTGTGTACACGTATTTGCCAAAAGGCGAATGGCCTTAGTTTAACCGGATCGACTTCGTCAGGAAAGTGCTGTATGTAGTCCAGGCGGAAAATCGATATACAAGGACATCGGTAGTCCCGTGCCCCTGCAATAGCTTTGAACAGACTGTTGGAGGGCACGTTCTGTTAGCAAGCACCTATTATTAAGGCCGGCACAGCACGTGACGGCGATGTGACGAGCACGGCTTCCCTACATCACTCCTCAAGTGGCGATGTTTACGCACCACACCGGGTATTTATTTGAGGCTAAGTCGACCTAGAGTTCCCCCGCCACTGATGTTAGCCATGGCTGGGAATCTCAATCGGATTGCTGTGGCCATAGCGCAGTCCGCTCACCACTGCACCACCACTTTCCACACCTATAATCGTGTAAACAAACAAACACAGACGTACACATTTTGTTAAATACAAACGTACCCCCAAGTTGTGTTTGCTATATATGTGCGTATTCATTTTCGCATATGGGAATTGCCATTAATTTATTTTAATGTATTTCCATACTTATCTAATTGAACATTGGACGTGGGCCATACACAGTCTCTCTCTAGCAATCTCCCAAAAAACCCAATTTTCAGAACATTTCAAATTAACGTGCAATTTGCACCATTTTAATAATGCAGGTGGATCTACAACATCTTATATTTAGGGTGGTATTCAACATCACCGGAATATCAAGTGAGGCTGAGAGTGTTCATCTGTTTAGTCATTTATGTTTTAATTAATGCACATTTCACCCATCACAACTAAACAGTTAAGATAATAGGGCTTCCCCGAATTAATCCACCGACTCCCTGCGGGTCTGAAGCAGTCCATTGTTCGTTGATTTTAAAAACCCACCCCACATTTCCTATTTTTTTTGTTATCTATATATAATAAAGGAAAAATTTCCCGCCATCCACAGCAGCAATTAAAAGTCCATACTTTCATTGCGCTAAAAACCAAAATTTAATTGTACTTTTTACCGACATCTGATAATTACGACTCATATTTAATGCATGGCCGCAATGTCCTGCCACACTTAACCCTTTGAGTAAAACAAATCTCCGCGCGCAGCTCCGTCACATCGCTCGCGGGGATTGCGCCGTGTCGTGTCGCAACACTCGGGAGTTTGTGCATCGCCTGCGCTTCGTAATTCCCGACGTATACAGACGATGCTGGCGATCACACTCGCCTCGTAGGTGACATTTATTGTCCGCGGTATTATCGAACAAAGGGTGACTTGGTATAAACATAACAGCTTCATTTCTGTGGCACGCTGGGCAAAGCCGTCGTCAAAATGGTTAACTGACAATTACAAAGACATACATTAACAGTCTCGCGTAGAATAATGTACTTAAGTAGAGAAAGGAGTGCATTTAAGACAATGCTTGAATATATTAGGTTGTCCTGGGCCTTATTCGGACTTAACAAAAGGTGCATGCCAGTGAGTATAACAACCTTTAACTCCCCGGTTTAATGTGTTGCCCAAGAAATTTTTTAAATCAGGCTACACTCTCAAATTGCCATAGAGATTATTCAGGCACTTAAAATGTCATCGTTCAATTTATATCTGCGTTTCAGTTTTTCTTAGTTTTACTTTTGTTGAAACAGGGTGGAGGTGGGGGGGATATTTGACCGCACGAATATCAGAGCCAGTCCTGAGCCTCCCCTAGGTCGACTCAGCCTGACATTAATACCTGGTGTGGTGTGTAAACATCGCCACTAGAGAGACAAAATAGCAAACGTCTGTTAAGGCTATCGGGGGAGATAGATGTCATGTACTACGGGCATCTGTCCGTACAGATGCAGTCAAATACTTCTTCACATTGACTGCCGTGACTGAGAAGTGGGTCCGTTTCATCGTCGCTAAACTCCTTGCTGAGAAACATGATCTGAATCTGGAGGAGACTCAGAGACTGACGAATCGACCAAAGGTTAATTCAGACGTAGCAGATTTTTTTAAAGTGTTTTAGATTGATTTAACGTTGCAAATTACATAACCCTCATTGGCTATTTGTATTGTCAGAGTTTTGCAACAAAAACGGAAGACCCGAAAGCCAAATCGTGGGACGCTGTACGTGCAGTACTTGGAGGTCAAGGATCAACTGTCAACAGCTGAGGGATCGAGCAGAAGGAAGGAAATGATGGCCCAGGATTGGTGGCATCAACAGGACTGGTGAAGATGACCTCTTGACCTATTCTTGGCATAATTTACAAAACCAAAAAAAATTTTGTGCAAATATGACCAAAAATATTGACACGAACACGTGGATAAATGCAAACATTTGCTAAATAACGCAATTTTTTTTTTACAATTAAACACAAGCATGATACGTAACAGAAGCAACTTGAAGAACCTATTAAAATTCACATAGTTTTTTTCTAGATGATATACACATATATAAAGTGACCTGGCTCACACTAGAAAGTTGAAAATGTTTCTTATTGTATTACGCTAACGGAACAAAGACAACTTGTTCACGTTGCTAGGACAGACACATTGGTCTTGATCACACTGGTATCCTGAGGCGGAATTTGTTAAAACTATGAAGACTTTTTGTTGGGATAATTATCTGGGTTTAAAGTTGGTTTAAACGAGGCGGGGGTAAAAAAGAGACATCAATCATAGTTATTATTTCACAGTGATCATCACTTGTGAAAATGAGGTGAAAGTGAAGGCCGTTAACATGAAGCCACGATATTGCACGAGAATATTTTGAGGATAGTTTGCTTGCGAGGGAACACGTGTTAGTTCATTAACGGTTAATACATTGTTTGTTTTTTCAGCTTAATTAATGTGCGGCTATGACTAACATACTGCGTCGGTAAAAACAAAGGTAAAAGCGCAGTGTGTGATGAGCATCTCACCCCACTGCTGGGGGAAGCACCTCCACTAGATGGAGCTCTTGAGAGCCTCTCAAAGAGGGGATATTTGTCCCACTGCTCCCGTACCTTACCCCACCACACGCGACCTGCACCCTAGCAACCAATTTCAACTCCTGGGTGGCCCGAGGTGGTGGTGGTGGTGGGCAGGGGGAGAGTGGAGGGAAATGTGAAAATTGCACAATTTAAAGTGGCGGCCTCTGTATTGCAAGCCCATTGTGCTACTACACCGGGCACTCATTTAAGGCTAAGTCGACCTAGGGGGGAAGGCCCAGAACTGGCTTAGATAATCATTTCTGGTGTTGCCCATGAGCGAGAATTGAACTCAGGTCACCGGGTTTGCAGCGCAGTGTGCTAACCGCTACACCACCGCTCCCAAACACACAAACAATCGCACGGTTAATTTTAATGAATGTAAGTTCCATTAGTGTGAGCACCTGTATCTGGCCATACAAATCCACACGAGGTAATGCATCGGTAGTGGTGAGTAATTCACTCTTGCAATCGGATTACTAAAGCACGTACCAGTTATGACTTTAACTACGCGACTTGTTCATTCCTCCCCATAATTACGTTCATGATACAAAGAAAAAATAATTCCCAAAACAATTGAAAGGGGGGAAGAGACGATCACAGGGCACAGCTTGAGGGGATGCGAGGACATCAGTAGCCACAGTATCCACTGCTACTGATGATGTGGAGATCTTTCCATAACGCCTTACGCAATAGCGGGGTGCGATTACGTATAAAGTTACAGTGGCTTCAATCGTTTTAATTGAAAACTTTGTTTTATTCCATTAAATTGTAAATCCTGATGATGACGCTTGGAAAGCCGAATGGAGATCACAAGAAGTCACAGCCACCTCCTCCTGCTCCTCATCAAAGATCCGACAACGCAGGAGATCCCCGCGAAGCTCATGGCCACATCCGCACAGAAACCACGGCAGATGCGGACACTGGATGTACGAATGGAAAATGACGGAGACTGTGGTCAACACCCAGAACACAAACACAAAGGAGGCGGCATCGCCACAGCGATGATTCACCACTCCGCTACTACTGACGCAATTGTTTGGGCTCAACGGCCTCAATGTAAAAGTGACAATTGTTTCCCGACGTCGACACCGTCCAGAATAAGTCTGAAGGAATCAAGAGAGTAATCGAATGACTTTATAAACACCAGACGTAGGTGTAAGTTACCTATAGGATCTCGAGCGCACGGTAATCAGAAACGGCGCACGGGAATCGCACGGAAAGCTCCTTCACTCACGTGCCTGCATGTGCGATCTTGTGTGTTGCTTATACAACGATTTGTTTCCTGCGATGTTATTCCTCTGCATTGAGAGGCGAGCGATAGCGCGGCTTTTATCTCCATTGTTTTAAACTGATAACGGCACCATTGGACATTTATTTACGTTGTGGCCCCGCATATTTGTTCCCGTATTTAGATTAAAACTTTTGCACAATGCTTAACTGATACCGCTCGTGGGTCTTACATCATAATAATAGTGGGCCGACAGACCTCACAACTGTCACAATGTGACACGGGGGTCCATGCAACCGAACGGGAACAAAAAAGACCTCACTTCAAGTTATCTCCCCGCTGATAACATTTTAGCCAGTCACTTTTAACCGATGTTATTATCGTGCTCAAATACAATGAGCAAAGCGTGAGCCAAGGAGTTCACTAACTAATATTATGTGAAAGTGACCCTTCCCAGGACTTGCCACAGGCACTAAATAAACAAATCGGGGCAAGAAAAACAGAGCGCGAGGAGCGACCTCCAAGCAGTGCCTCCCAAAATAAGCGACTTTACAAGCGACTGTCTGGGGCAACACGTTTACTCCACTCAATGGGTGATAGCGAACGTTAACAATGACACGAAATAAAACATACGCACGCCAAGTTGAAGCGTAAATGAATGAGGCAGCCGTAACAGAAGCAGCCGAGCACGTTTTTCCTTCTCCGCTTACAAGGTCTGATTGGGTGTCGCGATTGGCTCTGTAGGGGCTTGACGAGGCCAACCTTCCCCTCGTATCCGACCCGTCACAAACCCGCCATGACCGATTAACCGCCCACACCCAGTGCGCTATTTGTGCACGGTGCAATCTGTCGCTTTCTATCGACGTTCACGTATCTGACCTTTCCCAGATATTTGTCTATGTACCTCAGTCCTCAGTGAGTCAGCTATGCTATTTATTACCAAAGCAATTTTGGGAAAGTCAACAGCGGTTGTCTGATGGAAAAATAAAAATGGGCCCCTTCATGTGAATATGGAAGTTTGAACACTGGCTCCGGGTCACCAAGGACGAGGAGGACATTTAGACTTATTTTGGTTCCCGAGTTTGTCTCCTTTTGAGTCTTAAGTCTGAAAGACTTCAGTCTTGACGATTCGGAAATCAAATGGTGCAAATGGACTCAGCGAGAGTGGCGAGCCAACGGACAGCACCACCGACAGACACATTGCACTCATTGCCATCACGGGGAGGAGACGTTAGTCAACACGAGTGCCACTCTTCGTAGCATGTTATTGACGATGCAGTGCATTGCTGCAGCAATAATGGGCGCAGCCCACGTGAAACATGAACAGTGGCAGGAGGCTGGGTCCGGCCTGCACCATCGTTGGGCACGGATCACGGCCGATTCCTCACCGGCCGAGCCAGTCGGCCGGTGAAAGACTTCCCTGCGCTCAACGGATCCCACGTTTGGCCGCTTACTCGGGCCCGTTTGAGCAAAATGCACGGGGAGATTAGGCTCCCCAGGGCCGTCAACTCCACCTTGACGCATAAACCATCTCCCCCAGCTTCTACACGCGGTGAGATCCAGCGGTCCACACGCACGCACGCACACGCACACGCGCACGCACGCACCCGGGACGCGAAGCCATTACGAATTCAGGCGAACGGCGGCGCGCGGAATTCTCCGGGTCGATACAATTTATTTACGGAGCGCATTCCCGCCGGCCGGTGTCAGTCACGCCCAGGATCAAAGAAGACAGGGCCGTTCCAACTCCTGGCATCAATTTAAATGCTTTGCTTTTAAGCGCTCTTAAACGTTATCTTTTGTTTAACTATACCAAAGCTGTTTTCATTCGTGCGTCCAAACGGCGGGGGTGTAAGGGGGTGGGGGGGTCTCGCGCCGTCTCTCGCCGCACATATTTTGACAGTTACCTAACTCTTTTTCTCCCGTCCTGTGACGCCAGCTTATCACATTTTGCTGTAAACACATATGCGGGGCAAATTCTTGAAAAAGCAAACAAGGCACGGGGCGCTGTCAGCCGTGTTTATCTTCAAAACAGTCTCGAAAAGCCAGGGGGGTAATGCAAAGTGCAACACTACGGAGGCAGTGTGAGTGTGTGTGGAGTACACTGCCTCGCCGTCTATTAATAACTGGGTACTCTTTTTTCGGTACTTAGCAAAACAAATCTCGGCACAAACACGCTGATTGCTGGCGCGGCCGGCCCCGCATGCAGTAAGGCCGTAATTATACACAAGTTGTTATCGTTCTGATTATGCGGGTTTTTTTCTCACTTTTTTTTTGTTACAGAATTCCGCTCAAATCGTTAAGGACAATAACCAACGAAACGTATGTTTCGGTGACGTTTGCACCTTTCCACAAATTGGATGACAAATGTTTCTAAACAAACTTGAGCGTTTAATTAAAAAAAACCGGCGTTTTAGATGATTACTCAAACATTGCAAAGTGCTTCTGGACAAGAAAAGTTCATAGCAAGACAAATGATGGTGTAAATCAACGGCTCTCATTGTTTTATAACAGCAATAATAATCATTTGAAACCCTTTTGTCAATCCACTGCTGCATCGAGGCCTCCGCACAGCAGCTTGCTTGTTTGGCCATACTTCACCACGCTGGTCAGCGTGGGCTGCTGGTGAAGGGTGGGACAGGTCACAGGACCGGTTCAGGTATCACTCGCTCCTGATTTTATCCATCGTTGGGAATTAAACTCGGGCTGCCATGTGACATTAAAGTCTGCGGATAGATCACGCAACGCACAATTGGAAGGATATCCCATTCGGGGGTTGAGAACCAATCATCTTTCAATACAATGAGTACGTACCACGTTGTGCGTGGTCAGAAGTGGTATTCTGTGCAGAGGCTTGACCTCCCACGCCGTAGGAATATGGAATTGCCACCACTGGCTAATGGCAGTGGCTTGAGGTGAGCACAGTGCCCCATTGATTAAGCGTGGAGACACGGAGACACATTTTAAACACAAAAGCAGACCTACACACCCATTTTAGCTTTCTTATACCGCAGAGAGCACTTCTGCCAACACTGATTATGGTCATTATGCACACAAACTTCACACATCTCGTACACTGGACGAACAAAAGTGTTATTTCACAAATAAGCATATACCCTTGTCCCCAAGAATTAACAGTGTGTGTGCTTAACACCTTCTCAGTATCAACACGTAAAGCGCACAAAGACAAAGATCCCCAATTGTAGCCCTCCCAGGTTGTTGGCGCAAGTGCTGTTAGCGAGCACCGGCGAAGGCCGGCACGGGCACACGAAGGCGTGGGTGACCTTCCTCACGCCCGGCCGCCTTTGTCTCCCCAGTGGCGATGTTTACACACCGCACCAGGTACTCATTTGGGGCTGGGTCGACCTAGAGAATTCCCACAACCCATTCAGAGAATCGTCACTGATTTTGGCCAGGAGTGGAAATCGAACTCCGGTCACCAGGTTTGTAGAAAAGCTCGCACGTAAGGCACTCACAACGCAAAGATCCCCCAGTATCGCCTTGACAGACTTTTGCCGCACGTGCTGTTAGCAAGTAGCTATGAAGACCGACACGGCACGCACGCGCACAAACACACATAGCAGGGCCTTTGGTCCGTGCAAGTTCGCGAGTGAAAACAGAGCGCGGCATTGTTAGCGGGCACGGTGAGTGCTAACGACAAAGAGAAGGGGAGGGAAACGGAACAAAAACCAACCCCAGAGACAGTGGAGGCAGAAGAGAGAAGAAGAAAAAAACACCCTCGCGTTACAGTTTGACCCTGTTATGCATTTTCGTTGTGCCGCTCGTTCTAATTAAATGTGTGTAGATCTAATGAGGAAGCCTTACTGTCTGTGTGCCGATAATGTTAATTAGATCGGCAAAGGTGCACGTTCACGCTTGAGGTGGGGATCACAGTCAATGTGCAAGAAAACGCTAATTACGGCTATCACCTCCTGTCGCCGAGAGAGCTGGCAATTTTTTTTTGTGTGTTGTCGGGGAAGGTGTGATCGTGGGGGCGAGATCCTGGGGCAGGCGAGCGAGGGTACGAGCGGGCGGGCGAGCGGGCGAGGAGGGAGCGGGCGGATGGACGATTCGAGGTGCCCTGCTGCTGTATCCCGGCCGCCACTCCTCTCGTTGCCAATGGCCAAAGTTGGGGGGGGGGGGGCAGGGCGAGTGAGCGAGGTCACGGGGCCCAGACGCCTCCTGGCCAAGTGTTCGCTTCGAGAGTGCAACCGTCGGTCTGCCCAGCTGTTCATTTTATTCAGCAAACTTGTCCACTTTCTCTCTCTTAATCGGAGAGTTCTTGGTTCGCTGTCTGCATCGCAAGTTAAGGTGCCGGGGATTTGTTTTTAACTGCCGTCAAACTGCACTATGCGTGGTTTAAATGTAATTAATTACAGTGCCAATGATGAGGGGAGCTTCATTGTCATTAATTTAATGTTTTATGAGTGTCCAAATTGCATACGTCTTCATTGTACAATCCTGTTTGTCTCTTTGTCAATGCAGATGAAGGCAACCATGTCAGTCAATGACCATACTTGACCACGCTGGCAGGTTGAAGGAGGCCTAGGACCGATATCACTCACCACTGATGTCAGTCATGGCCAGGAATCAAGCTCGCAATACTGGGTTGAGAGCACAGTGTGTGCTAAACATTGCATCACCACTACCCCCCATACATTATAGAAATAAATGCATAGTTTGAACAGAAATTGTCCGCCCTGTTTTTTTATTTCTATCCACCACTGGGTTGGCTAAAATGAGGGTCACGTGGGTTTGAGCATTCAATGACGTTGTCAAGAGTAAGGCCCAATCAACCGACACAATAGCTTGACAAGCTCCACTAAAACACGAATGTGTTAGACCCACCGCACACCGCATGTGCCAGAAGTATTTTAAACAATATAATGTGGTGTTTATTTTAATACTGATATGATTTGCGTGTTTGCTTTTTTTGTATATGTGTTTACTGTGTATTATTCGGGAACATATATACGGCAGGTTAAATACATAATTGAAACTGTTAAGGAAAGTAAGTGGGCTTGGAAAAGAAGAAATAATGGGTGAAGGTCAAGGATTGAAAACTATAAACTTTTTTTATTTTACCAGGTAAGGCCCACCGAGCTATGTAGCTCTTTTTCAGAAGCGACCTGGTCACAAATGATAGTTAAACGCATGATGTTGATTATAAATGTGGAAGGAAAAACCGGAGGACCTGGAGAAAAGCCCACGCGACCACGGGGAGAGACACGCAAACTCCAAATATACAGGCTTCGTCAGGGATCGAACCAACGACCTCTATGTATAGCAGGCGAGGTAGTTAACATCTCGCCACCACGGCGCCCATAGTGAAGGAGTGGCAGCCACGGAGTGGAACGCACTCAGGAGGACACCCTAGGTGAAGATGGAGCGATGAAATCACGTGGTCTGCAGGCTCTAGGTGCAAATTCACATCACAGAGCCATGAGAGATGGCGATGGCTTCAGGAGGCCTTCATCCAGCAGCGAATCGATCATGACTGATGAATATGAACGAGTGCCGACGTCTGCCATCAGAACGTGGAATGTTACCACCTCTGTGTCAGGACCATCACGAGTGCACTTGAACCACGTGTTGTGTACGTGCCTGCACGTGTGCACCTACTCTGGAGGGTGTTTTCATTTTTGTGCGCGAAGCACCAAATACAATTAGGCAGTTTTGTGACAAAGTAGGATTTAAGGAGGCTTTAACAAGCCAGCCGTCTGCAGGAAATATATATTTGCCACGGTAAAACAACCGATCCCTTTACTAACCAACATTTCAAAGCGTCAAAGGAGGTTAGCAAGCAATGCAGTGGTGATTAAACGCGCTTGCATCAGCCACTCTCCTCTCCGCACCGCCAGCTCACGTCTGTCCTTTCGTGTGTCGAGCGTTGCCTTGCAGTCTGCACTGCCACTTTATTAAAATGTTTAACAAGGCAAATAATTAAAAACAGTGACCTGTGCTTGTTTCACCTGCGCAACACGCATCATACTCTGCACTAGGTCACAAGTACAACCGGGAGCAACGGTTGCGGCAGCCTTGCGGTAGGCGTGATGTTGTGCTCTGGAAACCGGGAGGGAGATCGTTGATCGATGTTGATGATGGCATTATCAGTTGTGCATTTTCTCACTTAGCAGAGTGGGGGCCATCTTCCACGACTCCTGACGCAATGATATGGGCTCAAGCAGCTCAATTGTTGCTCAACATCAACATTAGCCATCACGAAGATGGAGTGCATCGCCTGCACCTTTAAAACAATGGCTCCACTTGGAGCCGCGTTGCCGTGTGAATTGTAGCATGACTCGGGTTTGACAATTAGCGTGCGCCACCCGGTCCCTTGGGATTCCAATGGTGCAAAGGCTGATATATGCGTGAACTTGGTTATGTATATTGTGGAGAAAAGATTGCAAGAGGGGAGGTCCTTTGGAAGACCGGGATGCAACGATTTCACGAGATGCCCGGCAAACACGTGTTTGGCAGAAAAAATGCCACCCAGCAGCAACAATAAATGTGCAGCTGTATTTTCGTTGCAAGTGAACCAAACATTGAAAGAAGCATTCCAGTTGAAATTTACAATGCATAAACCATACAATGCCGCCACTATGAGCACGTTCAGATCTCTGTTTAACTTACAAAATGCAAACTGCTGCTACTGTTACGATGATGATGATATTGTGGCATGGAGATATGGGAAAGATTCATCGGGTAGACGATGATGGTGGTTGTGGTGGTGATGATGATGATTATAATGCTTGTATTAACATGGAGACATGGTAATGACCTCATCAGTGAATTGATGATGATGACCTTGAAGATGGATTTTGCTGCCATTGCAGTGTTCTCCACGGCAGTGCACCTGAGTGTCCCAGCTGGTTTCATCTCTCACAGGGAGGGTAGACGGATGAGTGCGAGAGTTGATGGGCGCCAGCTTACCTGCAACGATGGCTGCTTGTCTGATTTTGGAGACTTCACACCGCCTCCTTGATGCTGCTGCTGATGCTGGTGCTGCTGATGCTGCTGATGCTGCTGATGCTGCTGGTGCTGCTGTTGCTGCTGCTGCTGCATGAGGTACTGTCTTGCTGCAGCATGAAGAACCTGAGATATTACATACACACACACATTGTCGTATTTTATTAAAGTTACACTTTTATTTGCGTGAAGGCCGCCCCTTGCCGTGTTGGTCATTGGGGTTGACTGACCATACTTCACCACACTGGTCAGTGCGGGTGGTGAAGGGAGGCCGCAGGACCGGTCACCGCATCACCACCCTTCAGGTGTACTTCTTATAGCCGTCTGGAATGCACCTCCTTCCGTTATTAGGAAGCTACTGGAGCTATGTACTATCGTATCTAGATTGAAAACTAATTTATTTAGAACTGAGTTTTGTGTTTAGATTGTTGTCCTTCTCGAGCACCTCCGATTAGCGTGGTTTGCTACGTACGGTGCGAAACAAGTTCAACACGCATACGTACACACATACACGTACACAAATCCCACTTTGCCTCTGATGTTAGCCACGGCCGGGAATCGAACTCAGGCGTCTAAATTGGTGGCGAGGGCGAGATAACCGCTCTCTCTCCACACACCAAAAACATCCCAGTGGGTGCTTGCACGGGAAGGGGGCAACAACGAGGGTAGGACAGGAGGGTTTAGTCGTGGCACGTGGTCAGGTGATGCAGAGGGAGCACGCGGAGGCAGTGATGTAAGGGGGCCCCCGTAAGATTAGAGTTCTTATCTCGGCTCCTGCCTTTTCGTTATGCTCTTTTACTACGTTTATCTTCCTGAAATGCCCACGTGCATGAGAGAGGACATTCACCGAGGACAATTGGGACGTTCCGAGCCGTGTTTGTGAGACTGGCTTCTGCGGATGCCGTGCTCTGATGGCCGGCGGACGTCGCGAGAAGAGGTCACGGAAGGGGTCGTAGCCACTGCGGCTTTTAGCATTATCGCGAGCTGCCACAATCGCGAATCCTAGCCGTTCAGTCGCTGCACAACCGCCTCCGCAGTTACAGAGGACAAAGACAACCCCACAACGAACAGGCGTGTCACATTTTGACGTCTCAAACCTGTACGCTTAAGTCCAATAAGGAAAACTTTGCGTGTTTTTACGTGTAAAATGCAAAAACGCAAGTGATATTTTGTCACTGGTGGTCCTTGCAATTAACAATAACAATTAATAATTCACGGCCCGATGGTCATTCTACTCGTGGATGAAGGCCTTGCCACGCCACGGCAGTCATGCGAGTTGTTTGACCAAACTTCTCCACGCTGGTCACTCGCACCGATACCACTCACCACTGAATTTAGGTGTGGCAAATAATCACCCTCCATTGACTGGATTTGCAGGCTGTGCGGTAACCACTGGGCCACTGCTGTTTAGCTCTCTGAGTGGACAAATTGAGGGCAGCATGGCACACAAGATGGAGGTGATGCCACCTTTGTCTCTCCAGCACTGATGTTCACAAACCATGTCAGGTACTCTGTTTAAGCCAAGCTGACCTAGGGGAGGCCCAAGCCAAGTTGAATTAACATTTTCCAACGGTAAGCGAAACCAGAAATAGAGCCCCAGTCGCCAGGATTATCGTGCACGGTCGACAATTCCAATGCACTCGCAAACACTCAAAACGCGCAACGGTAACGCTGATGCAAAATAATAGTTACGAGAAGAGGAATATTCGTCGCTTATTAAGTAAACATTTCCAGTGGCATGTCAACCATGCCCTAATCTAGTCCTTCAGTGCATTTAATTACAACTCGGCTATAACACGCACACAAAATACTGCCGCAGCCAAACAACCGAGAATATCCCAGAGAAATTACGGAGCCCCATTATTCTGCAACACTTCACGTCACAGCGGCAAGGAGAGTTGTTGCGAGCGGCTCTTCATTAATACCGCTATTATTTACTCCCCTGCTTTATTTTCCAATAAGCCGGCGCAAATACGACCAAGGAATGCCGCATCCTGCGCGGCTCGTTACCGCCGCGTGCCACGCTTAATGACGTCCTACCACGGGGACCGAAAAGATAACAGAGACCCATTACTGTCCTCCTGTCGACTTTGGTTTCGAGGGTGGTGAAGGAGAAAAGGGCCCTTCTTAATGACAAGAGGCAGGCTCGTTATGAACCGGGCCACAATTGTTTTAATGTTTATGGACATAAAAGATCCCATTAAAGTTGCACTCACATGAGTGGGCTATTTTACCACCGTCGTAAAAAGGGGGCAAATTGCCCAGGCGCTCACTTTTGTAAACACAAGGCGATGCCGTTTACAACGCCACCGCCGCCGCCTCGAGTGAATAGGTGAGATCTCGCAGGCACCCCGCGAAGGTTTAAGTGTGGCGCTAATATACGCTCGGTCAGTGGGTTGGTCGGTGGGTCGGTGGGTCGGTGGGGACAGGCGGCTCTTTGTTGAGATCATTCTACTTGCGAGACAAGTTCAAATCCCAGTCGGGGTGCGTGGGGGGGGGATTGACTCAACCCATAACCACCCCACCAGGGTCAATATAAATTACAACCACCACCAATTGACTGGTCCTTGTCATAGGAAAGTGGATTTTGATCACCAGCTCAGAGCTGCAATTTGAGATTAGCACCGCTCCACACACATTGAGGGTTTGGAGATATGTATTGTAATGCCTCCTAACCGATTTTAAATATTATTCGGTTAAGACACTAAGCTCCGGTGCTCCCCACGTCTCTGTTACTTCCGCTAACTTCAGATGTACGGTAGCAGTTGGCAGCGGCTAAAATGGCAGTCGGCAGCGATATGCCTGTGAAGCTGAGAAATTGCGTTACTGCAAAACCAATCAGTGGCGCATACGGTAAGCTGAGATTTCTTGTCAACCCTTAAGAATGATGAATGGACTCTTATAATATGAATAAAAGTAACAACTGTTTATTTATCCGGGAAAGCGTTCGCCGAGTCTAAATACTTTTCCAGCAGGGTTCTTTGCTGGGGATGTTTGGCCAATGTCTTAGCCGAGTATTTCTGCAAGTGGGAGGAAACGCGAGTGCCAGGAGAAAACCCGCACGGGTAGCGGGCGACGACAGTGAAACCGCACAGATGCGTTTGGCCGAGCAGCTCGCTGTGCGCTACGGGCAAGCGGTTGCCGCTCACGAAGCAAGATCTCCCGCGCGATCCACCAACGCCACACACGCGCACAATATTTATATAGAATGAAACCCCGTCGGTTAAAAAAGCACAGACGCAATTAGCGAGATTTCAACAGCTGTGGCTCAAAATTTCACAACGTTTCTTCCGCGACAAACCCAAGCACACCCCCCCCACCTCCCCCCTTAAATCTCCCCCTTTTTCCTGTAAACTTGTATAGCACATGCAGCACGTATCCAATTGCAAAAACATCATTTAAGAAGAAAAAAAGACGTGGAGCAGTGTGGATGACAAACCGAGGCAGGAAACGTAGAACGTTCAGAAATAACACTGCCGCTAAGCTGTGACACTATGCAGCCGGCCGCCTGTTGTGTGGCCACCGCACTTGCCGATGTGCGAGAGAGTGGATGGATGGCGGAGGCGAGAGAGTGGCCACTGTTTGTGCAGCCGACAAGGCCGAGCGATGCATGCCGAGTGGCGCTCACATCGCACGCTTGGTCTGCGTTGAGACGCCTCGTGGCTTCACGACGCTCAGACGCGAGGCAGGCAGCAGGTAGGGCAGCAGCGACAATGACGTTTTAATCGCGTGCCGTTAATTAAAGGGCGTCGTTTGCGTTCTTTCACTCGATGTTTGAGCGCGTGATGAACGTCGGGCGGAGGAGGGCGTACGACGCACATTCTGGTCGTGCGATCCGACCCAAAAATCAATTACGAATCGCAATATTTGTTCGCGAAAACCTTCTATGCGTTCAATTTGCGCAGTGGTGAATCGTAGCTCTGACGTGTTCGTATTTTAGACATAACTGTTACTATTACACAAACACAAACAACAGATCCCCCAATCAGCCTTGTAGACAACCGTTAAGAACCCCACACGCCACCAATGTTATCCGTGTCCAGGAATCAAACCCATGTTGCTGGGATCATAGCGCGGTGCAAAAACCACTGCGCCACTACTCTCCTATAAATGTCAATTCATTCTTGCGGGAAGGTCAGAGCAGGTGTTGTCAGTGAGCACTTATTAGGACCACAGGATCCTTGATGTAGGGGAGGTCTAGCAAGCGCCAAGCATGCCTGCATTCAGACGCTGTCGCCTCGACAGATCTGGTTTCACCTGAGGACGGCTGCTTGCGTTGTGGCCGAAACGTCGTGAGAATTATTTTATTATGTTTTATTTTTATTATTTTATTACTTCCCTTCTACGTGACTTTACCGAAAGAACCAAGAAGATGAATCCCTGCAGTCACGAAAGCTTTAAATCGAAAAATAATGCCTGCATTTCTTTGTCAGCCCAGTACTTACAGCTGTACTATAATAATGAGTTAAGTGCAAATGGCAATGCAATTAAAACGTTCAACTCTGCAGTTATTCATCATTGGAGTGACACGATTAGCTTTTTCTGTTACACAATGACCTGGCAAAAATGCCGAGTGCGGGGGCCCAGGATTTGAATCCGGCATCTAAAGCAGTGCCGGGCTCGGTGCTCAGACACGGGATTTAGTCACCCCACAAACAACGTGGCCTCCTCGTTATCAGTACATCTCAACGTTTATTTCAATGCCACGCAGACCAAAAAACACCCATTCCACGTTAAATGATATTGACAACTTCTGGAAACTTGGATCGTGTAGATGTAATATGGCTTTTACCTCAGGAAATTACTTCATTATATCGTACATTTGTGGCTAATGTAAAAAAAAATTATATTAACAATTAGATTGACCCAGTATGGTTTTAAGATGTCAATGGATGGAGAAATTCTTGGAAGAGTCAAAACGCTTTATCATTTTATAGTCACTTCTGTTCAAAGTCACAGCAGTTGTATTAAATGCCTCATGGGCAGATAAAGGCTTGGGAGACGTGGGAGGTTATGGAGCAGGGAGAAAGAGACGGCACACAGCTCATCATCAATCTCACACCACCTTGGACGCTCACCTTGCTGATGGGCAAGCTAATATTCACGTCTAAATGTGCTACGCATTGTCTGACAGTCTCATTATGCGCACACTCATATTCACTATGCAGACCATACTGAGCATCTTTATAAATTACAAAAGGTCTGAGCACATGTGGACGCATCTGTGTGTATGTATATATTAGTGTGGTGGCCCATTGGTTAGCGCGCTGGACTATGAACTCGGAGACCCGAGTTCGATTCCAGCAGTGGTGAACACTGTATATAAATTGGTCCTGGGCCTCCCCTAAGTAGACTCAACCTTAAACGAGTACCTGCTGTGGTGTGTAAAAATAATCGCCACTTGGGAGAATGAGCCATGGGATGAGCTCACACCATTGCAGGGCTTCGAGAGATGGTGACGCAGTGGGGAGGCCTTCCTCCACGGTGACGAGATATCGACTACCTCGCCTGGTATACAGGAGGTCATTGGTTTGATCCCACCCATGACGTCTGCATATTTGGAGTGTGCGTGGTCTCTCTCTCCCCGTGGTCGCGTGGATTTTTTTCTGGGTCCTTCGTTTTTTCCCTCCACATTTAGAATCAACATCACGCGTTCAGAGTATTTGGCTGCTATACATTTCCACGTGACGATGATAAGCCACTTCGTTGAGCTATCATTTGGGATAGCTAGGTCGCTTCTGAAAAAAATAACTATATAGGTCAGTATTGGGCTCTACTTGAATTTTTTTTTTAAATAGTGATAGTATCCAGCGATGGATAAAGGCCACGGCAAATAATGAGGATGTTCGCTGGGAGTGCCATTGTTGTGAGCGGCACTGCACCAGAGCCACGTGCGGGTCATGGCGCCATCCCTGCTGCCGCCTCGCCCCTTGCTACGGCACCACACGATCATGCCGGCAACCCAAGTTCGATTTCGTGATGCGAGCCGCGATTTCCAGTCGCACACGGCATCCGAAACCGTCCTCACCTCGGCCTCAAACGAGTTGGCGGTGCGCTGTGCGGCCATTGGCGCCGGAAAGACAAAGGTGGCTGGGGCAAGGTGCTGGCCACACCGCGTGGCAACGGGCCGCGACAGCCGTAATAAGCGCCACACCCAAAGCCACCTCACACACACGCGCGCGCGTATATAGCGTGCCGGCACTGCGATTAAGGGACATGCGCTGTTGCGAGCACACGGCCACCCTTCCATGAGTAGTTGCTGTATGCGACGAGCCGATTGCTTCTCATCACAAAGGCACGCAATCCAACAGCCGTGCCCCGTGAGCCCCGGTCGAGAGTGGAGGGGAGCCCTCTGAAGAGCAGGGGGGTTGCCTCGTGAGGGATGCGAGTGAGCGAGAGGTGAGCTTCAACTCTGAGCCACACTTGACCTTGCGCGTGACACCCAGAAGAGGAGGGCAGTAATGATGCAAAATAATTGGCTGCGATATATATACACTCTGACCGATGTGAGAGCAGTAGTCGTAGTAATATACATTGCCTTCAACATTCTGTCCGACGGCTGTTAAGGACGCTCTAAAGGGCTATCAAAATCAAAATGCCCCCTTGCTCAAACGAACACCGCTGTGGTACTCGTCTCTGTACGAGGCTTTGAGGCAGTGGTGTAAATTCCATGTTCCCATGGCTGGGGCGAACGCTGTAATGGAAATTACAAACTGCGAGTGAGCCTGGAGGGTGTATATTAAATAAAAGGTTTAGTTTTTTTTTTTGCGCGTGTGTGTTCCAAGACTCTCATTAGGACTGCATTCTCAAATGTTGACAGTCGTGCGCGAGTATGTTCTGCTCCGGGAGTTAAAGTTAATTGCCTTTTATTTTAGCCAACACTTAACCAAGCGCTCAAAACAACAGTCGCATTCACACGGCACTGAGAGCAACATCAAGAGGCAAGCTTCCGTTTGTCGCTGAAGCTTTACGTGGCGTGAACTACAGCCCTGGCTCCGTGATTTATGCCGTACGGTGAATGTAAAAATTATCGCTTGGAAACACCTGCACAGTCAACGCATGGGCAGGTGTGCACACACGCTCGCGTACAGAGACACATATGCAATTATGAACCTTTACAAAGAGAGGTTTTTAGTTTAAACCTCGACACAAGGTCAAGGTGACACCATGGCAAATGCTGTTCATATGAACCTCCCTCACTATCACTTCCTCCCCCCTGTGAGGAGCACGAGTGTTGTCGAGTTGACGTACACTAAACCAAAACTAAACTCTCGTTTGGGTCTGACCAGGTAAGGCCACTGAGTGGTGATGTCGCTGTTTAGCAGAAGCGACCTGGCCACAAAAGATAGCTTGGCGAAGTGGCTTGTCGCGTGGACATTTGAAACAGCCAAACACCACCAGGCCTTTTCGCTCCGTGGCTGTAAATCTGGTAATAAATGTAATAATACATGACAAATGCAACAATGTATGATTTACATTGCCAAGATGCATTTCAATGCACCCTGTATGGAAATCGACAAATCAACAAAACCTGCATGGTAAACGGACATAACTAGGGGGTGAAGGCCAATTGAAAGAGTTAAACAGCTCTAGAAGCGGTGATTGCCTAATTAGCAAAGGCACAAAACATTGCTCCACAGTCCGGGAGCTGCACTGGCAAAAGCCTCATCACATCAGGGACAGAGCCTTGACCTCCGAGTACTTAGAAGAAGGCGATCCAAAGACCCCAGGAATCTCGTTGGAGAGTAAACACGGATCGGTCCCTATAAATATCACGGGGCCAGCCCATTGGGAATAGCCACTGAAGAAGCTTTAGGTGGATATGGAAATCCCTTCGATGTTTTTACATTTACTGTTGGATCCGACATTGTTCATGGATGGCAACTCATTATAACGTTAGGGTACCCAGGTGGCACTGAATTACAGGGCCGCACAACACTGCTGATGCATCGATCAAGTCTTAAGAAGGCCATGGTTGCTTTGTCAAACAAGCAAGGAGAATTGGCCATGTCCTGTGGCATCAGCTGCTGAAGCGCTGGTGTGAACTCCATATTTATATAACTGGGATGAGTCTTTAAAAAAAAAAACACGACCCCTGTTGACCTACAAAGTTGGTGCTCTCAATTTGCCAGACAAGGAACGAAACGCGTGCCACAGCACGTCCAGCGGGGACAGCGAGCGACAAAATCAGCTCGCATGCTGACGCCAAGTACTGTCTTTACTCCCAGGATCGTGAGGAGGTGACGACGGATTGGGAAGGCATTCATCCAGCAGTGGATTGATCATGGCTGCTGATGATGATGTATGTATGTTGAACTTCTTTCACGCCGTACGTAGCCAACTGTGCTAATCGGAGGTTCCTGATGATGATTATTATTTTATCAGCCACAGAGGGATGAAAATATGAGTTTACCACCGACTGGGAATTGAACCTGCAACCCTCCAAACAGTGAGTCGTGCGCTTTCGGCATTGCATGCAGCAGCCGGGTCGAGCTGGACAGATTACATTTTATTTTCTTACAAACTTTCCAAAAAATGAAAAACGTAATTCATTATGAATAACAATAAAATAGCAACTTCAGCAGCATTGGCATCGTGAACACCAAACACTGGTATTTTAAAAAAATGTGTGCATAAATATGTATCAAAATGTGTACACGTCACTCTTAACACAATATAAATAAAATCTCCCTTCATATTAAAGGCTATGCATAATGAATCACAGCGCTTTAGCAGATGCCATAACGTATTTTGAAACTGCTTTAGGCTAAATGCTGCTTCCATAGCAATAGAAGACAATATTTTTTAAATAAATTTAATCATTTTGAAGGGGAAATAAAACAAGAAATGTAAAAAAAACCCTGAAAGTTCATATAGCCTGAGTTTGTGAAAACACAAGAACAGTCATTGTGATGCTTATCATTTGGAAAATGTTCAGAAATGAATTAGGTGCTGGTAGTGGCACAAATGCTTTAAAGCCCTAATGTTCTGTCTAAACGCACCAGTGCCTTCTGCGCAATGTCAGCCTCCAGATATCTTGAGTGTGCACAACTTCTGAGCCTTGAAGTTACCATTACAAGCACTCACATAAGCATTAGTGTGTGTGTGTGTTTAATAGTCGCAAGTCAGCGTCACATGAGAAATTGCATCAAGGATGTCGCAAATACCATTGCACATAGCCTTCTCGCCACACACGCCTTGACCATTGCAACTCTCTGCTGTACAAAGTCAAAGATCGCCTAAGCAGACGTCTCCAGCATCTCCACAACACCCTCCTTGGTCGTTAAGAAGAGAGCCATGTTCAAGGTCGCAGACATTAACCAGCTTACCTGTGCGGTACCATCCACCCACAGGTAGCGTCACGCAACCTGCACTCATTTGGTATTGACCATAATAGGCCCTGACTAACAGGACTGCTTTCAACACAAACATCGTACACACACGCGCGCGTGCAAATGCATGCAAGTGAAGACAAAGATCTCCCCTCTAACCTTCACAGACTGTTGGGGCAAGTGCTGTAAGCGATCACCTATTAAGGCCGGCAACGGCACGCGAGGAGGTGGGTGGCCAGCACCACGCCTGGCGGTCGTTGTCTCATTTAAGGCTGAGTCAACCGAGGGGAGGCCCAACATCAAATACTTGCCACTGTTGTTGGTTGTGAGCGGAAATCAAACTCGGGTAACCGTGGTTTGTTGCGAAGTGCGCTAATCACTGCCCTGCCACTCCCCCATGCAAACACACAGGCACACGTGCACTGACAGGCATAGACAACGATTCCCAGTATAGTCATGCACAGACTGTTCAGACAAATGATGTTAGCGAGCACCTTCTAAGGGCTGCAAGGTAACATGACGGGTGGTGTCTGGTGTGGCCAGAACCGCAAATGCACCAACGCTTTCATCTGCTCAGTGCTGTTGCTTACCCACCACGCCAGGTGCTCATTAAAGGCCAGGTGTGGCCCAGACTCTTGTTGACCACACCAAGAATTGTACCTGGGTCACCTAGACTCCGTAGCCCAGTGCACTGACCAATGTGCAACTGCTCCCAACAGACGTGAACAATGAAAACGTTCCCCGGTATATCATTTGTCGACCGCTGGGACGAGTACTGTTAGCGAACACCTATTAAGGCACGCACGACACACGAGGTAGTGGTGTGGTCACCATTGCACCCAGGGCTGCCTTTGGCTCCTCAAATGCGGATATTAACACACCGTAACAGGTAGGCATTTAAGGCCAAGTCGGTCTAAGAGAAGGCCACAACCTGGTTGGGTTATCACTCAGCGCACTGTGGCGGGTAATTTAAATAAGGTTGCCGGGCTCACAGACGCAGTGTGCTAACCATTGCACCACCACTCGGCGCAGACATAAACACACAAGCGAGCCAAGGGGGATGGTGGTGCGTGTGTGAAAACATGGCGAAGTTGTTTATCACAACTCATGGCAGTTGTCTACATCCCCGAGATCAAAGGGGATGCAGCACTTGCAACATGTGCTTCAGTTAGGAGGCAGTGCCTTCGCAGCATCTGTGGACTTCCGATTGTTTCTAAACACGACCTTGGCCTTGTATGTTTTGTTTGCGGCTTGAAATTTACACGCGGGGCTGAGTTCATTCCCATGGAGCGCATTGTACCTGCAGCGAGCATGGACAGGAGACGGGAGCAAAGGGAGGAAAAGTTAAAATGGAATGGAAATAATTTCCCATTGCAGTCATCAACAGTGTCGTAAAACTGCTAGGTGCGTGCTAATAAGTCAGGCGGCCGCCCTTCTTCAAAAGGTTGTGTGAGAGAGCGTGCGGACGACTGTCACCTACAATTTGAGGGCATTTTACAGAAGGTATCCCAGGAAAATAGATGTAGAATCACAAAAAAAACGGTTTAGTCGGGGACATTTATTTACCCCAGGAATTGTTTGCATTGGCATTGATAGTGTTGGCATTTCATTATTATATGCATTTTAAACGAAATAATATGATAAACAAGTTATTTTACTTAATAACAAAAAATGTTCGTGCAGTGTACATTTGCTGTTTTCGACACATGGGCACCGACGCTGGCAACGCGCCCACACAACCCACCTGACCTCATTGTGGCCAATCACGTGCGGATGGATGGGTCGATGGCCAAACGAGTGGATGGACAACTTATATTCGTATACATATGTAGTGACATAGAATGGGTCACTACGGCGCATAGCGCTGGTTACTGACAGAGAGAGGGAACGTGGGCGTAACGGCCGACCTGCCGGCAGAGCGGGGTGTGGCAGCCGTTCTGCCAGGAGAGCAATGCCACCGAGTGGGTCACTGGGGTGCGTGGCGCTGGCTGCTGGCAGAAGGGGGCATATGAGGACGTGGCACCCAGGCCGGTTGGTGGAGCACGTGATCGGCCAGGGTAAAGGATGTGGGGCAAAGGTGACCGAGGGGACACGTGAGGTATAGCCCAGAACCTTCTGGTAGGTTCCAAAAGGGGGCGTGGCCAAGGGCGGAGCCAGGTCATGCCGGGGGTGGGGGGCATAAAAGGAAGTCCCGATGCTGGATAGGGGCTGTCTGTCGGTGGAATGGAACCCAAGGTGCTACATCTTTGTCTCCGTCTCTGGCGTCGTGGGCCAGACAGCGTGCCGGCTGTTTATAGTTACCCCGTGTGTGTGAGCAGTGTCCAAAGGTGTAGAATAAACGCATGTTGCCTCCTGCTATTAGCGTCTCAGAAGTGACTCACTACACATACAACGGCAGAGTAGGTATGTGTTTCGTAACAAAAATCAGATTTTTGTGTTTTTTAAGGATAAATTCGGATTTATTTTTATTTTAGAGCAATTCGCATCTTGTAATACTTTAGCGTGTCTTTGTGCAAACGAGAGTGACCTAACGCTATGGTCACGTGATACCACCGTTGGCGAGAAAATTATGAAAATTCCATTTCCAGCCACCACATCAGAAACACGTTCTTCCCACTCCAATTAGCACGGACGGTTACGTACGGTGTGAAAGAAGTTAAACATACAGAAAGATGGGCATGTGTAAGATAGCCACCGATTAAATCCAGATCTTTAACAGACTAACAACATGAACAAAAACATTCAAAGCAATACAAAAATATAAAATACGTTACCACTTACATTTTCACATATAGATAAATAAAGGATGTGTTTTTCAAACGTAACCCTGTAAAACCACAATGTTTCCCACCCAATGACTAACCCCAAGATGCCAAATTAGACTTTAATGGCAGACACCACAGGTATTAAGACATAATATTCCATATAGCAGAGACATCACACTTAAAATGCTTTTGACAAAATGTTAGACTGAGCTTTGTAACAGCGCAAGCAGAGACAAATCATATCTTGCATCTCAAGGATTCCATCATGGCCCAAGCATCCTTGGCAAAGGGAAAGATTACATATAAATAATGAAACTCTTGTCAGCCCTTGCGTGCTCTTCTTACGCGTAGAGACAGGCACGGGAGAACGTGGATCAGGGAACAAACGCAAATCAGAGCTATCACAGCGATCACTGATAAAGTTACGTGGGCTTAGGCAGTGCACATCATCGTTAGACACAACGATGGCTGATGGATGAAAACTGTGACTGAAAACTGACCCACGCCGACACCGAGTGTCAAGTGCATCCAATTTCATTTTCGCCACGTGTAGGTAACGACAAACAACAAGATGCCCCGTACACCCCCTTAACTGCGCATCGGTTGGAGGCAGCATCGGGGATGCGGGGAACTTCTAGCGCAGTGGTTCGTACAATGCACTCCCGGGGATCCACACTCGCTCTCGGTCCGTGGTGAAAATCACCAGCAGCAAGTGGAGTCTGAACTTGTCCCGTGGGTGTCCTCTAAGGTCGCTGCCACCTGTACTGGATTTCCCCCCAGGATTAGCCCCCCCTTGTTGCGCAACGCTGTCCTGGGAAATCTGTACGGCTTCCCGGGCAATTAAAAGTCCAAGGATTTTGTCAGTCGCGTAATAATAATAATATTACACCGACTCAAGTAATATCATTGAAATGTAAGGTCTCTCCTATTTTGCTTTTGCAAGATGTTCTCCTTCTGCCCACGATACATTCTGAGTTTTTGGCACCTCTCAGATGGCAACCTTCGTGTCCCCCATGAGTCAACTCAACCATGAACGAGTACCCACTGTAGTTTGTCACACAATAAAATTCGGGGGAGACAAAGGCAGCCAGCAAGGCACGTGCCACCGTGCCAGTCTTAACAGGCGCTCGTTAATAGCACTTTTGCTCTCACAGTCCACAGGGCTGATGGAAGATCTCTGTGTGTGTCTGTTGACAGGACGGCGGCGTGATCTAGCAAAGCCATCTTCAGTTGATCTCTTGAACCGTTCGAATCTCCCTCTATGATAAATCTTAACGACGCGATGAAGGGGCCCTGCCCCGGGGCCACGCTATTTCAGCACGCGATTGATTTCCTGCTTGGTGCCAACAAACACCCCATGTCCCTAACAGTCCATAAAGTCTTCGCAAAACACACTCACGCACGCTCCCGCGTCTCCGCTGCAATTATATGGTTTACTGCACTGCAGTGGTTTCACGAGTTTGTGCACATCGGTCTGCAGTAAACCACCGTTGGCTATGGAAACACGGTCCACGATTTAATTGGACCCATAGAACGTTTTTTTGCGCGTTAATTTCGCCAGTTTACAATGCGGTCTGTGGCGTGCTTGGGCTGTTTGGATTGCTCCTTATCGAGGTCACATCCTCAACCCGGCCACCTACTCAGGCTCAATTAATTATCCTTTTGGAATGGACAAAAGAAGTGCCACTCTGTGGGAAGTCCATAGTGGCTGTCCTTACCACTGTCATAGGAATATGGAGTTTATATTTGAGGGCTGTAAACTTGTAATGAGCATTGCCCTAAACTAATTTGAAACAACTCCCAGTAGTGTTATTTTTATTATTGAAGGCTGGGAGGAAAAGTGAGGTCCCAGACAAACACCTTTGAGGAGATAGCACAAAGTAAAAATCACCAGCGAAACGCCACGGTATTCAAATTGTAAATGTCGTGGGTTTACTCTCCAACACACCAGTGTGCTGAATTAGCAACGAATTAGCACGTTTTGTTTACTTGACAAACCTTACTAATTGGTTGTGTCGGGTGGTGGCAGGTTTCACGACACATGAATACTTACATGCCCTAACCCCCCCAAAAAACCTCTCTTATAAATATGTAGATAAGTTAGAAACTGCTAAATACGACCTACTTTGGGTCACCCCGTTGCCCTGCGAATGGGTGTGCTCCTGGAGTGAACAATCCCAATGTTATCCACCAATTTTGTCTCAAAAGTGTGAGCCACAAGGTCGTGTACAATCAAGAGATATATCTAAAGGAAGGCCAAACTATCTAGAAAACGTAATGACTAAGAGACTTCTATCAGGACACGTGAGGCTGTGATTTACAGCCCTAGACACTCAGTACATTATTTCTCCATGGTCAATAAATTGAGCACTGCTTTGTGGCCAGTCGCAACAGATTGGCTGAGAGAATGTGACATTTCCACCACTGGCTCAGAGCTGCTAAACAACGCACCTTTGCATCAGCCGCACCTAGTTTACACAACAAAGGCTCATTCCTAGCAGCGTGCTTCAGCCGCACCGAACCTCACAAAAACAATATTCAGGGCCTACCTTGGCTCCTCCCACCCTCAACCATTATATATACAAATACTGTTTCTTGGAATTTCTCTCACTTGATACAGCTATCGTGCTGTGACGGTTTCACCTGAAGACGGAAGCTTGTGTTGCCTCTGAAACGTCGTGATTTTTATTTTATTTTTTATTTTACTTTCATTAATTTTAATTTTTTACCTACGTGACTTTACTGAAAAAACACAAGAATATGAATCCTTGCAGTCACGAAAGCTTCAAATCTAGAAGTAGCACAAGCCTCATTCACTAAATGTGGCAGAAAGATGCATTCAGTTTTTGTTTGTATACTGTTGTAGATATTGTATTTGATGTGCAATATAACTACAATTAGCACGAATACAACATATCTCCTGTGTAGCCTTAACAGACTGTTTGGGCAAGTGCTGTTAGCGAGTAGCACCTAAGAAAGCCGGCACGGCACACGAGGGGGTGGGTGGCCAACACCACTGCCGGCCGCCTTTGTCTCCCCAGTGTCGATGTTTACACACCGCACCGGGTACTAATTTGAGGCTCAGTCGACCTAGGGGAGGCCCATGACTGCTTCAGATAATTGTCACTGGTGTTGGCCGTGAGTGGGAACCGAACTTGGGTTCGCCGGGTTTGTAGCGCAGCGCAGCGCTAACCGTTACACTGCCCCTCTCCACGTGCGCACACACACCACGCACACACCTGCAGGCAAGCACACGCACAGCAAAACGCAGGCTTCACGCTGGGAGAGGTGCAGTCGAGTGCTTTCAGCGTCGTGTGAAGGGAATGCAAGGGAAGCGAATTATTGAGTTGGAGACGTCAACTACAGAAGTCTGACTTTACAGGAAAGTCCTACGCTACCTGCTCCGAACTGGGGCGTAACGGCGTACGAAATTAAACAGCCAGCGCACGTTTTACAACCACCGCATGGGTAGTTTCCTACATTTGACTGATTGTTTTCTGGTGGTAGCTGGGTGAATCGAGGGCTCATGATGCCACTGGCCAGGGCAACATGGCCCCGTGAACAAAGAGCTTCGCAGCCCATCGGAATACTCCAGGGTGTAACAAAGATTCCGATTCTGATATCCGAGGAGGTTCGGGACACGTTCAGCCGCAAGCGATGACGCCGACTGCCGCGAGATTGGTACTCTTAGTCCAGTCTCGAATAATTTCGTGAAAAATTAGGTTTTTTTCTCTTCTATTAATTCATCCAAGCACAGGTGTAAGAATTCCAAAATGATGAAAATGCAAACGTATAAGATCACTGATATGCAGCGAACCACTATTTACAAAGCAAAAGGAGGGCTGACTGGATGATGTAGCCCATCAAGACGTTCACAGCAGAGAGAGAGATTTACTCTCCCTCTCCTTTCAGGAAATGAGGGCTCATTGCCTGAAATGTCACCTATTACATCCAGTATCTTTTCCTTAGAGGGCCAAGTTATTGCAGAATGTGTTGAGTTTTCATCCAGCCTGGGGTAAGAGACCACCTGCATTCACTCGCATTCAGCGCAATCAGTTTCCAGGCCCATTGCCAGATGTGATACCTTGTTAAATGAAGAATTTTGTCAAAATAAGAAAAAAAATGCACTGCTTTTACACCGACTTTGCTACTAACACCTTGATATATAATGGTGCCTTATTGTAACGTGGATTTTTCCTTTAAACACACATTATATAAATATATATGTTGTCCCGACTGCATCACGATTAATGTATCTGCAAGAAATCTGAGTTGAAATTGGAGCAGACATGTGTGAGTGATGCCAGGCACGGCCTTTCTGAGCATGGGCCAGTGCCACTTTTACCTTTTAGGTCGTCGGATCTAGCAAAGCCCAGCGAGCTTTCACAGATGTTTGGCATGCGGCGGGATTGCACGCTGGAACCTGGACAATGTTACATTCTTACCCTGCCACCGTGCGGAGGGGGAATTCTACGATGAGCTAAGATTCCCGCGTGAGCGTGAGTTCGCGTGTGTGTTTGCGCACTCCGTGTGTGCATGTGTGCGCGCGTGTGAGCGTGCGTGTGCATGCCTGTGCACGCGTTGAGTGAATGGGATTGTGCTGCCTATGCGATGGCCTTGACAAAAAAATACGAAGCATCGTTACTTCGTCTAAGTCCAGCCGATGACACGGTGTTTACACGAAGTGCACATTAGGAGCAGAGTAAAACCTGGTGATGCGCGGTGCAAAACATTGATTCATTTACTAAAAACGTTAACCAAAGAATGTCGGCCTGTGAATGCGAAAGAAAATCAAAGTGGTGGTAGATGTTGTACTCAAGTGCCTTAGTGGCTCAAAGACATTCATAACAGCCACTTCAGAGCGGTGGGCCGTCAAAGTTGAGACAATGGCTTAGAATCCTGGCAGCCACCTGTGATTTAAGCAGCTGCTCCTGTGTAATGGCTCGGTGGGTTTAGCCCGATCACCAATTACCACGTTGGTGTTATTTTGTTTAATTAACCTACGCTCTGCATGGGGGATTGGGGGGCAGCGAGGGTGGGAGGGGGCATAGCGGAAGGAACAGAGAAATGATCTGCGTGACCGACTTGTGGTAAACCGACTTGTGGTAAACCGACTTGTGGTAAACCGACTTGTGGTAAACCGACTTGTGGTAAACGACTCGCTAGAGGCCGGGACGGGAAGCTGACCTCGAGTAGTCGCTGGGTGGGTGCTGGGTGAGTGATGGGTGAGTGCTGGGTGAGAGCTGGGTGAGTGCTGGGGGAGTGCTGGGTGAGTGCTGGGTGAGTGATGGGTGAGAGCTGGGTGAGTGCTGGGTGAGTGATGGGTGAGTGCTGGGTGAGTGATGGGTGAGTGATGGGTGAGAGCTGGGTGAGTGCTGGGTGAGAGCTGGGTGAGTGCTGGGTGAGAGCTGGGTGAGTGCTGGGTGAGAGCTGGGTGAGTGCTGGGGGAGTGCTGGGTAGGTGATGGGTGAGTACTGGGTGAGTGATGGGTAAGTGATGGGTGAGTTCTGGGTGAGTGTTGGGGGAGTGCTGGGGGAGTACTGGGTGAGTACTGGGTGAGTGCTGAGTGAGTGTTGGGTGAGTGATGGGTGAGTACTGGGTGAGTACTGGGTGAGTGATGGGTGAGTACTGGGTGAGTGCTGGGTGAGTGATGGGTGAGTACTGTGTGAGTGCTGGGTGAGTGCTGGGTGAGTACTGGGTGAGAGAGAGACGCCCGTTTGAGCTGCCTCTGAACCCTGTTGGCGTTATCTTCCATGCTGGGGGACGTTCCCTGGTGTGAGGTGAAGCTCTGCCGCTTGAAGGAGCCACCAGCTCGCGTATACGACGCCGATTGCGGCACACAATTGGGCACTCACAAATAACGCACTTTCCCTTCAAAACACGTGTCTGTATACAGATGATGGGGTACATATCGGTGGCTGTGTCTGTTTGTCTTTGCGTGTGTATGCGTGTGGTCGGCTCAGCCTTAAATGGGTATCTGGTGAATTGTGTAAACAACAGCGCTTTGGAGACAACCGATGGCCAGGTGCGGTGCTGGCCACACCACCTTTGAATGTGCCGTCCCAGCTGTCTTCAGTGCGTGCTCGCTGGCAGCACTTACCCCTGCGGTATTTAAGGCTAAATGGATGATCTTTGTTTTCGTCTTTGTGTGCCTCGAGCCCATCGAATTCAGAAACGTGAAATTTGGGTGGCATTCCACTCCGTGCGCTCAATTTCACCGTAAATAAAGAGACACCCCCGTCGTCGAATGCGTTTGACCTCAGATGCTTTCTTGGGTCACAAAGCAAACAACACAGCTCGTGCCCCTGAAGAAATTACATCCTCTACTTGATACCAGCAATAGTCGTCTTATTTTTTTTCACTCTTATGCAGCATTTTCTGCAACTTATCCCTGAAAAACAGTTTGTAAATGTTGCCATCAGCAGCGTGGCACAGTGACGTTGTTCCATTCGTTGTGGAACATGCTCCAGAGAGCACCATGTCCCTGCCCGCCCGGGAAAGACGCTGGAAGGGAAACCGCAAGGCCTCATTCAGTCCGACTCCTTTAAGGCGGCCGCAGGAGGAGAACTTCTTCATAGCGCGCAGCTAAATGTGCATTATGAAGTCAAAGTGGATCATCACTAATACGCATTCGTGAACGACATAGCCAGGATGAGAGATCATACGGGGCTAG
Organism: Lampetra fluviatilis; assembly: GCF_964198595.1. NCBI lineage: Eukaryota > Metazoa > Chordata > Hyperoartia > Petromyzontiformes > Petromyzontidae > Lampetra > Lampetra fluviatilis. The sequence continues at coordinate 1,520,537 of NC_136308.1, forward strand.
TGTTCATCTCCTGTGATATTGTTTTTTGGGGGATTTTTGGTCGAAAAATTCTCGAAGGTGTCCCAACCCTACCTACAGTTCCTAGCTCACCACGTGCACAACCACCCCCCCCCCACCCCCCACGACTTCCACAACCCACACCATGACCCAGAGCTGCCCAAAACCCGTGTCCAGAGGAAGGGGTCTAGAGGCGAACAAGCGGGGCTCAAAAAATGAAGTGCGTGGAAGCAGAAACAGGAAGAGGTGGGAGGCCTAATCCGGAAGGGGTTGGGCCTAGAAATAATAGGGTGGAGCATACAGAGGAAGGGTCGGGTCCTAAAGAGGAAGAGGCAGCACCTAGAGAGGTTACATTTCCCTGTCGATGGCAGCTAATAAAAGCATGCAATCAAACACATGCAGCAGGCAGCGGAAGAGCTTTGGTGCCACAGATGTGGCCACAGGCTCAACGTCAATGGTAATAACGATCGTGCTTTGCTTTTGATTGAGACACCTTCCTTTATGCCGGGGCGTCTCAGGGCATTATATTCGCGATAACAGAATCGCATTTCATCTCAACGCGCGTGACATAAAGGGCACCCCCGCTGGCAGCTGTCCCTGTGCGACACAATGTTACTCAGAGCCTGGCGATGATCGCTTTGTGTAATCCCAATTGAGTAATTTTGACTCAATGGTGTCGAGTCAGTGGTGGGTATTGCGCATTCCCTATGGCGAGGGCCAGTCTCTCCATTGGATAACTGTTGTTGACAATACATTCAACAGTCATGTTTGTATGAAGAACGATTTCTTTTTTTAAATGTATGAATAAAGTTACTACATATCTGCTGGATTCATGACTTGACAATGTTTGCATGAAGCCACAATCCATGAACACGCATATCTCTGATTTGGTAGAAATGTACTCGGGCTCCAAGTCTCGGGATGACACCACACATGTGGTATAAAGCTTCAATCATCGTGCTCTAGTGACACAGCTTCAATGTCACTCGTTACATTCTGCTACAATTGAATGCCATGACATCACGAATGAGAGGTGGTCAACGAGGCCTCGAACCGATGTCCTCTGGACCGCACGAGCAGCTTCTGACGCGACACTCAATCTCTTCCCAACAATCCGCGTCCTAGATAATTGCACAATTCACTTTACACTCTATAACAACAACAACAACCGCCATTCGCCACTAAGTGGCGGTGACATCACCACGACGCTTGTGCCAGGCCATGTGCACCTTGAGGCCACGTGAAGTGTCGAACGCCCACTGGCAGGAGGTCACGGGGCAGACCCAGGTGCCACGGGTCGACTGACTGAGATGACCGAGACCGACTGCTATACATAAGTGCAACACATGCTGCTTGGGAAGTGTCAGGGTTACCATATGATAGGTTTACATCGTTTTTTGTAGTTGCTATCATAGTACCAGTTTAGTCCAAGATAAATTGCTCAGCGTTCACACTTAACCTCCGATGATGCAATCGCAAGGCACACAGAGCCATGGAGATGTGTTTGCACATGTTTCTGCCAGAGCACAATGCTTTTCTCAACAAGTTGTCGATTGCAATCTCGCACACTTTGGTTTGTTTGCTGTTTTCTTTGTGTCTCATGCAGGGGGGGGGGGATATTTGCATTAAGGCCAGCCTTGACCAGTCTGCCTGACTGGTATTTATTCTATCAGACTGGTACTTACTCTGGTCTCTGAAACAAAGTCACTGAAGCCGTCAGATTACTGTTTATACAAGCTGTCTCCTTCCTTCATGCCAGATTCCTTTTTTTTCACTTTAATTTTGTAACTCCCCAGAAAATTAATCTCCTTCCCCATGTGTGCACAGTGAGGTCCTTGACAGGATCAGACCACGGTCTGTAACTTATCCTGTTGTCCGCCCACAGACACGAGACACCCAAGTGAGAGCCGCAATGGAAACCTGTTGTGTCTGCAGGCAGATTTAGGAGGACCCATTTAAATGCAGTGCATTCCAGGCCGACTCACTGGATGACCAATTGAACTGCGGAAGATTATAACCTAAGGGGAGGAATTACCCACACATGCACACACGTGTGGGTGTGTGTGCGTGTGTATATACATAGGAGCGGTGGTGCAGCAGTTAGCGCGCTGTGCAATGGACCCCCCCCCCCTCACGGCCAATATCAGTGATGATTATGTGATCCTAGTCCTGGGCGTTATCCAGGTCGACTCAGCCTTAAATGAGTACCTGGTGCGGATTATAAACATGAGTACTGGGGAAAGAAGGGTGGCCGGATGTGGTGCAAGCCACCCACCTCCCTCTGTGTCCCGTGCTGCCCTTAATAGGTGCTCGCTAACAGCACTTGCCCCAGCTGTCTTTTCGGGGTCTCCAAATGTTTCTCCCAATGCTAACGTTTACACACGGCGCCAATAACTCACTTAAGGCTGAGTCCACCTCGGTGAAGCCCATAACAGGTTCAGATAATCACCGCTGCTGTTTGCCGGGTTGCCGGGAGTCGTGAACTTGGCGGTGCAGGGCTCATCGCGCAGGACGTGAACCACTACACCGCTGCTCCTCACTTGAACTGAATAAAGATTATAACCCGAGAGGCGGAAATCTTTTTTTTTTACCACAAGAACATATATATACAGAGAAAAAGATCCCCCATGTAGCCTTAACAGCCGGTTGGGGCAAGTGCTGTTCGTGAGCACATATGAAGGCCGCCACGCCCGGCCGCCTTTGTCTCTCCAGTGGCGACGTTTACACACCGCACCAGCAACGTATTTATGGCCGAGTCGACCTAAGGGAGGCCCATGACAGGTTCAGATAATCGGCACCGATGTTGGCCGTGAGCGGAACCTGATTTCGTGTCGCCGGGTTCGTAGAGCAGTGCGCTAACCACTGCGCCACCGCTCCACACATACATGTACACACATGCATACGTGTGTATGCAGGATCCCGAGTTCAGCTTCACAGATTGCAGGGACAAGTGAGTGCTGGGAGTCAGCCCCGATTAGGGACAGCACAGCACACACGGGGCTGGTGTGTCCAACAGCACACCTCACGCGCGCTGACAATGTGCACACTGCACCAGATACTCGCTTAAGGCTGAGTTGACCTAGGGGAAGGCCCCGGAACCAGTTCATAAAATCAATACCGATGTTAGCCATTGCCAGGGTTCGTAGATTATTGTTCAAAACTACGTCAGTACCGCTAGCTTCCCACACACACACACGCGCGATATGACGGTAAATTTATAGTTTTAGTTTGTAGGAATAAGTGCTATCTTGATTTGAAGCTTTCGTGATTGCAGGAATCCATACTCTTTGGTTCTTTCGGTAAAGTCACGTAGGTAGAAAAAATATTAATAGATCACGACGTTTCGATCGCCACACAAGCAATCGTCTTCAGGTGGGAGAGAATAAGTGCTGTTCGGGGGCACCCATTCAGGCCGGCACTGCACCACGAGGGAGTAACACACACGCCAGACAACATGAACGTATGAAGATTTTCCAAATAACAATTATTTTGAAGAAAAGGCACTTATTCGAACAAACACGTGCATTGTAAAGCAGGCTACGGGGTCATCGCGATCGTAACTCGGTGCTCGAACTGCTCCCGCGCCGCTACCTACACTTCACGCACGGTGAGAACTGCGGCATTGGAACGCACGATCAATGCTAATCGCATCGCTGTTTGCCAACTCCAGCTTTGTTCACGTGCATCATTGTCTGCTTATATTTAATAGAAACGTCAATAACTACATTTCCATGAGACCTAACCTTTAGTCCACAATGCATCTTGGACGGCATCCAAACAGCGCGGAATAAATAAATGAGTACAATACGCTAATACGTTTCACAGAATGCACATGTTGAGTGATCATATGTGAAGGCTGCCACACGAATGGCTTCAAAGTCAAGTGTCTCCCCCACTCAAACGAGCTGAGGGCTGGTGCTCGTCAAAATCAGAATCTTTAATTATACTGGAGGAATCCGATGAGCTATGAGGCTATTTTTCACTGATGTTCAGCAGTAGTCTCCTCCACTGGTTGCCCTGCGAGAGTGTCGGAAATTCCACATTCCTATGGCAGAAGCTAGTCTCTCCATAGCAAAGCTGCTGCTGTTAAATTCCGACAAAGCGGTATTCACTCGATCAATCAACCCTACAGGGACGATGGGATGAGGAAGAACACACGCGGAGCGTGACGCTCGGGTTTTAACCAAACTGTGATCCCAGTACATTATTAACAGTACGCGGCGAAATAAGGGGACTGGTGAAATGTCACGTGGACCCCGTGGCCCAAGAGCTGATTCATTCAAATTTCAAAACTACGAGCTAACAATCGTTGGAAATTAATATCAGAGGGAAGCGCAGACGCAACTTACAATGGATAGCAGCGGCAGCAGCGGCGCATTTGGTGAACGTGACCTCGTCACATCCACGCCGGCCTCCGCAACTTTTTGATAGTTTTGTTTGAAGACGATGTCCATTTCGAAACAATGCTCAGCTGGTGTGAGGTGTGACCCGGGCCTGCGATCGATGAATCCCTCTTTGAACCACGCATCCCCGATGAAATTATTGAACCGAGGAGACGAGACAGATAGACAGAAGGACAGGTTTTAGATACATTTTATTTATTTTAGCAGGAAGGGCCCAATGAGCTGCTCGTCTCTATTTCATCGGTGGCTTTGGGAGAACCGGCTGCTTTGTGTGAGGGACTAGGCACCACGGGTCGCTCGATGTTAAGTACCTCACCTGGTATGCAGGAGATCGTGGGTTTGATCCCAACCAAGACGCCTGTATATTTTGAGTTTGCAGGTTTTCTCCGTGGTCACGTGGATTTTTTTCTGGGTCCACCGGTTTTTCCCTCCACGTTTAGAAACACGCGTTTAGTGTTTTTGGCCGCAATAAATTTCCACATCATAAGCCACTTCGTTGAGTTATCATATGTGGCCAGGTCGCTTCTGAAAAAGAGCTCTATAGCTTGCTGGACTTTACTTGGTAAAAAACATAGTAAAACAAAACTCCAAGACGTTATGCATCCTTTGTGAGAGTACCTGGCAAGAGGGTCTATCGCCGTGGTAAACAAGAGGAACCAGCACCAGCTAAACAACACGTGGGGTGTGAATGGATGTGATCAGTTGAGGGGTAATTCTATCGCACCTGACAGAAGCTAAGAGGGCTACAGGAAAATGAAAATTCACTCGTCCTGTTCGATAACCGTGTACTGTTGATGTCCACATTTTTGTTAAAATTGGAGCGTCACACGCCGTGTATGCTTCTCGTGAGTTGCCCCCGGATGGGATTTGATCTCATAACTTTCCACTTGTAAATCGAGCACTCTGCCACAATCCACATTTACAATTTACTCAAGGATTACTCGAGTTAAATTCGAGTGAGTAACCGTTCCACGTATTCTTGCGATTGCCAAACAGTATGTATATATATAAATATATAGAAAAAATAATAGTACAGGATTTCCACGGGTAGTGTTAACCAAGCCCAAGCCCTGCCTGCCCGTTCTTGGCATGGGCCTGGCACTGCTCAATTTGCGTCACTTCATGCCCATGAGGATCTACGCAGGGTGGACCACCTGAGTCTGGTCAGTCCAATCAAACTATTTAAAAGATTTTTATTTTTTCATTTTACTAGGTTGAGGCCCACTGAGGTATATAGCTATTTTTCAGAAGCTATGTGGCCACAAATGATAGCTCAACGAAGTGGTTTATCATGTGGAAATGTAAAGCAGCCAATTCTAAATGTGGAGGAAAAAACCGGTGGACCCGGAGAAAAGTCCATATGACCACGGGGAGAACATCCAAACTCCAAATATAGAAGCTTCAGGGTCGGGATCGAACCCACTACCTCCTGCATATCTGGCAAGGGAGTTAACATCTGACCACTGCGGTGCCCCAGGATCCAGCCCCCTTGCCCAGGTAGTCTCGAAACTGAACCCGCGTTACTTCAATGTGGTCGTGGGAACGCAGCTTTCGGAATATACAAGAGAATCAGAGCGGTAATTGCTTCTGTATTTAGGTCAAAGGAAATTAAACGGTGTCTTTATAAACACAACCAAAAACATTGCCATTGATTTATATAATACACCGACAGTAAATTAATGGGTTTCGAACAACAAGGAATGTTTTTTTCTTGTTATTAAGGACCATTATTTGGTAGGATAAAGGCTCTGTGGAGTAACATTCCTTAATAAAGCAATGCTGTTTATGCAGCGTTAATTTATTTATTTATTCCAACTCAGGCTTAAAAATAAAATGCTTGGGAACTTAATTAGTTCCTCTTCAAACCCCTGTAGAGGGATGTGCCAAACATCATCGCCTGAAATTACAAAGGTGTCTTATTTAGCGAATGTGGTGCTCTATTTTTTACATCTGCTGGATGTATAAATATATTTGCAATTGTACATGCGTAAATGTGTACTGCGGCTTGTGCTAACCTGCCAACGTTGTAGATCAATTTAGTATCCTATCACGAGTGCCATTATCACATAATATTCTATGAGCAAACGCTTATCCGGCTGATTTGCCGGTGTCTGCGATGTTGCAATGTTGACCACAGCAGACCAAGTGCTCGTTCTCACTGAGTTGACCTAGGAACGGTACAGGTCAGGGTGACACGGCCCAGTGGAGGTGTCTTCACTATTTATTGCACAAGTTCACAGTTCGAATCCAGGCGCTGCCCTGATGAATACTGCAAGTGCATTAACCATCGCAGTGGATGTAAAAGATCCCGTGACGTCAGTGTGGCATCATTTTCAAATCCAAATTTGAAAATGATCTGCAAATCACTCAATTGGGATGATGCAAGGTAATCGTCACCCTCCTCCTGTGAAGACTTGGCAGGACCCTCCGGTGAACAAGTCACGAGACTCGTTGAGACATTGTGAGGTCAACAGGCTCTGGTGGAAAATTAGCAGCTAAACAAAAAAATAATGCATGTGGGCTGGAAACGAATTCCTCTGTATGCAATGTAATTCGTAACAATAATCACCGGCATGCTTTGTATTTCAGGTGGTATCACTGGCTCAAAAGGGCCAAGGCTGGCATTTAGAAGTGTACCAAAGCTCAGTCTTCGGTCACTGAAAGCAATTCCACATTCATATGCCAGGTACGAGTCTTTCCTGAATACCACAACTCCTGATGACTTACCGATAAGTGGTTAAAGCCTCACAAATTGGTTCCTATTTTACAGACCTCAGAGGGATTATTATAATGGGCGTTCTACAAATATACACCTATGGAGGTGCAGGGGGCGTTGTGGATTGCGTACTGCGCTGTGAACCGAGCAACGCACGTTTGGGTCTCATCCACAACTCACAGCAGTGATGAGTGACAGCTCAATCAATCCCCCCCCCCCACTCCACCATCCCTCAATGACCAGCAAGGGGAAGTATGGTCAAACAACCCCCATGACCAACACGATGCGGGGAGGCCTTCAGTCGGCAGTGAATGGATTGACAAAGGGTTGCCAATGATGATGATTATAATAATTATTATTTTAAACAAACAAACACAAATCAGATAGCACACTATATGAAATGATTACCGTACTCAAAGGAGCGTTTCGATATACAGCATTTCCCATGCACGTCGGCTAAGATGGTTCCCTCTCTCTCCCTGCTTGCGATTGAGGTTCTTAATTTGCGGTGTTATTAATGGACTGCGGGTTTTCTAGCCGTAAAATTGTCACCAGTGTGCAATCATTAAAGTAAACTGTATACATTCCTCACTCCCATTACGAGCATATTTACACAAACAAGCCACAAATAAAACGCTGCAGGATCTGGCTAATACAATCGTTAATATAAATAAGGTCACGTGTTAGCTCGTAACTTTTTGTTACGTTTCAAATCTTTAAGGTGGAGATGAAAACAAAATAAACCTGCAGTGTTGCGTGCGTTTATCAACGGGTCGTGTTTCGAGCTTGTTGTGCTTTCAAACATTTTCATTTTGTTGCATTAATAAAACATGCCCGGTAATTTGCCGATGTTTTCATTGTGGAGTGCACGCCGTGATTGTGACGCGAGACTGCTGGTAAAAAAAAACAAGTTCCACAGCACTGGACACGTGCTAGACGGCGCACAGGCATTATACACATAATCGACGTGTCTTGGGTTAGATTGCGTGAATAAAAATTGTGTCGTTAAACCCGCCACCACCCGACACAATTGCAAATGTTGTGGGTTCACTCTTCAACACACCCGTGTGCTGTACTATGTGACGAATACCTTACTAATTGATTGTATCGGGTGGTGGCGGGTTTAACGCCACAGTTATATTTACACGATAAAACCCAAAAACCCTTATATTATGGATAATATTGGTCGCGAAAGCCTACGTGTTAAAGCAAGCATTATACAATCACCTATTCGGACTTTCGGAACCCCTTTGTGAGAACAACGGTTCACGGGCAAGATTCAAAGCAAAGCGCTGCTGGAGGCACAATCCAAAATTAACTTCACGGGATCTGCACTCTTAATCTTCTTACCGTTATTATGTTTGAGCCCGAGGAGTTAGACCAAGCACAGCAAACTTAAACACAAGCGGCGAGTCCAACAACTCACTGGGCCCTTCTTGATGAAATAAAATCTAAATAAAAAAAGTGTTTTAAATCAGACCTGTGTAAATTCGTTACATTTTAAATGGCTGTGAAGTCAGACGCTGTGTATCTGGGTTGCAGGCTTCTGTTTATAGGGAAATGTGTGAACATTGCCAAATGTTGTCTAATAAGTAGTTATAATAATGATGACAATAATAACAATTATAATAACGCATTGCCATCTATCAACGCAAACTGTATCGTGGAGTTTGCTGGACCATGCCGGTTGGAGAGTGTGTGGGTTGGGGAATGGGAACCCGAGAAACGATTTGCGTATCGCTCGCCACTGAAGCGAGTCGTGACCTGGAATTAAACTCAGGTTCATAGGACTGGCGGAAAACCGCTGCACCACCCAAAAAGGTGAAAACAAAGGAAATCTTTACACTCATGAGTTGGCATTGAGGTCGTTGAGAAAATGTAAAATAAAGAGTTAGTTTCAAAATTCATGGAGGTAAACCAACGTCGGCGATTACGACAGAGGCCTCGTCTCCGCCGTAGCGTCACACTTTTAAATCAATCGGCGGATTGATCCCCGTTTCACTGTCTGCCTGGTTTCCATTGTAGCCGGATTCTCCTGTCCCGGGACAGGCTCCTCACTAGTAAATCATTAAAATTCCACCGTGTCAGAAAAAAGTAAAAAAAACACCAAAAAAAGCACTCATACGGAAAGTATGTTGCATTATGTCACTGGCTGCTCGTTTAACGCTGCCAGCTTTGGCGCTAAATTATTTTCTCGACCCCTTGAATTCAGCGTCGCACGCCACTCAATAAAGGACGCTGTCAAAACCAATGCTCTTTGGACGAACAAAAAAGCCACTCCTGCTCCCAGAGTATTCATTCACGCTGCACTGTCTGTGCCAAGTCCACAGGAGAAGGGGTTGGGGGGAGGACGTGGGGGTGGGGGCTTTTAACACGGCACCACGTGCCATTCTTGCCGGGTCCGCCGGCACCATGGAACGTTACCGCAGGTGAACGCCGGTGTGCCCCGAGTCCAGCCGGCGAGCGGCCCAACGCATTTCCTATTGAATTATTCAATTTGGCTGAGTGGACGCGTCGAGGAAAGCTGTCAGCCGGCATTTCATAACCTGTCCATACGCCAAGCCACTCGCCTATTTAGAATGTTGATGCGGCGGGCAGGAGCCTGATGAAGTCAGCATGTATGGAAATGCGGTGTGCGGAGGGGAGCTGACACGAAAAAAAAAGTGAGCAGATGTGCAGATGTCGGCCGTTTGTTGTTCGGTCTGAAGCATACTCCCGACATGATAGAAATAAAATTATTTACATGACGTTGTCATAATCTGCATTTAAAAGAGGAATGCGTTTGAAATGTCCTGGGAGTTTAAACTAAACGCAGGAGATGCATTATTTATTTGTACCCACTGCCAAAACGAACACTTTTTCCACAAGTGTCTTTCAACGTGGCCCTCCTGGCACTTTACAGAAGACAGAAGCTTGCCAGACAGCAAGTGCCGAGCTGCCTCTTACACATTCTGAATATTCAAGTTGGCATGCCATTAACCTCACCGCTTTCCATTCTCCTGCGACAGAATAAATTGTTCTGCCACCATAAGCATTTTATTGAGGTCCCTGATTAAACCAGGTGAGGGCACACAGAGGTTTGTTAGTTTATTTTCAGTATCTTGTCAATGCGGTTCACATTATCCGGCTGACAGAATTTGATTGTCAGCCATTGGCAATTAATATCTGAACTGGTCCTGGTCTTCCACACTTACCTCCCCCTTCAACTTCGGCTGAGCAGTTTGGCAAAGCACGGTCAAAGAGCCCCCATGACCAACACAGCATGGGCAGGCCTTCAGCCAGAAGTGGGATTAAAGTAAGAGCTTGTAAATGATCATCATCATACATTAATTCGGGCAAATTTCATTCCCATCTGGGGTAGATACAATTCGGACCGTTTTGTAAAATTTAACATCAGATGTCCGATGGAGATACTCGCCCCCAAGGCATGGCAAAGCGGAATGTTTGACCACCGGCTTAGAGCCACCAACAGAGGTAAGTGCCACCAAATCATTTTCTTGAGCGGAGAGGCACTTTTTGACGTTTGACTTGACTTTAGGCAAATTGAATAAGAAGTGGTTTAGCTTTGACCAAGATGCGTTCGGACTGTGACGGACCTGTTCGGGAACTTACTTCTCAGCGCGAATCCATTTGCGGCAATCAACGGCTGAGCTGCGAAGCGTGCGCGCGTGCTATGCAGGCGAAACAACCGGCTCTATTTTGGCACTGTCTATTCAACGGCGTTTAGAAAGAAGAGCCGCTTTCCACTCAATACGTCCCCCCCCCCCCCCTATTGACCGATTCGACAAAAGCTCAGCACCAGAGCCGGGAGAAGCGAACCCCACTTTCTCTTTTGCTGCGCGCCCATCTCGTGGAGGCTACTGGCGCCTCCACAGCCCGAGCAGCGTCCACGCTCGCAGAGCCGAATCCGAGCGCGAGTGAGCCCCACCGCCTTCTCACTGCCGCTGCGTGGCACGGTCAGGCGGGAGCGAGCGAATGAGCGAGCGAGAGCGAAGGAGTTTTTGTTCGCGGGCATGGAGCCCAGCGTTGGATTTCCTGGCCTAATAGCGGACACATAAAAAAAAGAAATGCTTATATATTATTATTATACTTTAAGCCCCCCGTGGCGGAGTATCTGGCATGAATGCTTGACCGCACACACGCATTGTTAGTGCGTGAATGCACAACCCAGACGGGGCTCTCTCCCCGCCGCCGTCCCTGAAAACGTATGCCGCATGTAAAAAAAACTAAAAAGGCACCCGTGACAAATGCCATGCGTTTGCTAAATAAAAATAAAGAGACCAAACTGACTCACGGCCTTGCCGACACACGCACCAACCACGGCAAAAGAATGTTCCGCTGGCTCCCCCCCGGAAAAATCATACAAAAAAAAGGGGAGAGAAAGAGATCCCACAAATTCCCGTAAATAGGAGGTGGCCCCTGAGTGTTTCATTGTCATTCAGACCGGGGCTGCTTTGACTGCGGGGATGCACAAATTTACCACCTTTTTTTTGTTTAAACAAAACATAATTTAACTACGGCAAACACCAAATGCAGAACTATTCAACAAGACAAATAGCAGGCAGGGCACACCATCAACCCCCTGCCCTTATCCCCGCTGTACCAACAGCATGCGTCTCGTGTCTCCGTACCAGGCGGTGACGAGCCCGCGCTGTGTGTGCGAGTGGCTCGAGCGGCTGACAATTCCCTGTTTACAGAGCGGCGGTGCGCTGTTTGGACACTGCACCCCTTCTCCCAACATCTCCGGGACAACAGCATTCCACGCAGCTTCAGCCCAAAGCCCCAAATAAGGCGAGCGGAGGAGAGATGGGGGCGATGGGAGAAAGGGAATTTTGTTTTTGTCGTGTGGGGGTGCAGGGGGGGGGCATCAGGCGAGTGAACTGTGCTCACCTTCAGCCGGCTTGCCGAGCAATGACAGGGATATTTAGAATATGGTGAAAAACAAGAAGACTTGCACCGTAGCGTATCTGATACGCCCAGGTGAAAGGCCCAGGTGTAAGCCAATTAAGAGTAAGCTATACACAGATACCACGCTCATTCGGGGGTCCGTAAGGCCCACTGAGCTACATGGCTCAGTGGGCCTTACCTGGTAAAAAAATAAATGCTGCGTTCAACCAGCACACTGCAGGTCCAAGCAACACACTCACCCAGTGACTCACTCCTTCCCTACCTCACCCACCCACCCAGTCACTCACTCCACTACTTCACTCACCCACCCACCCAGTCACTCACTCACTCCACTACTTCACACACCCACTCACCCACCCACTCACTCACGCACAACACTGCAGGTCACGACACTTCTCTTAATGCTGATTTCCTGGTCGACTTTAGCATTCGCTCCCATAGTCTCGTTCCCCCAAATTCGTATAACCATGCTCAATGGAAGAAACGTGTTAACTCTTCGTTATTAACCCTCTGGTCGTGCTGTTTGTTGCTCGCCGCTTGGCATTTTTTGACCTTTTGGGGCCCTGCGCTTGGAAAACGAACGGTGATTTACGGAGGAAGAAAAAAATGCAGAGAGAATGCCGTTGAAGTGAAAGCTGCTGGAAGGTTTACTCGGGGCCACGCATTAAAATTGTTTGTTTATGTTCAGGTGGAACAAGGCCATGGCCATTCCACACTTCGAGAAGGGAAACAACCGCTCCTAATGCGGAACAGAGCTCAGCTGTCTGCGCCCGAGAACGAAAAAAAAACAACCCCCCACTTCAAATCTCCCTGGTGGAAAAAATATATATAAATAAAAGAATCACACACTCGCACTAATTGTGCCTCTTTGTTCAGATGTTGTAGGGAATGCGCTTTTATCTTGACACGACACAAAGCCCGCAGACTGAAAAACAATCCCCGAGCAGTGTTGCCGTAATTGGTGTTACAATCTGCAAAAGAGGCGGTGGGTATAACAGAGAGGACACAGCTCTTGGCATAGTTGTATCACATAAAAGCCACGTGGCGGGGGGGGGAGCACAGATATGGAAAAAAGAGCGATTCTGGGGGGGTGCGAGCCCCTTTTTTGCGCTGCGAACAATGCGCAGTGCCTCTCTTTTTGTATTTTGACTGCCAATCACGTGCCTTGGTTGAGAAAGGCAGTTGTGACGATAACCCGCCCGCCTGCCCGCCTGCCTGTGGTGTCAGAGACGTGACGTGCGGAGGCCCCCGCGAGTGGGACTGGCGCGTTAACGGGGCGAGCGGCTGCCGCGGAAGCCGCATGCGCGAGGCACGAGGGGGTCGGCGCTAACGCAGTCCAAGGGCAGAGCGACGGGTGTCGAATCTGCACGATGCAGACGACGTGTGTGCCGTGCTTCGCCATTTTGGTCAGTGCCGCGATTGGTGAAGGGAAGGGCCCAGGACCGCTTCAGACGTCGCTCGCCGCTGATGTTTTAACCGTGGCCAAGAATCGAACTTGGGTTTGAGTGTTCTCACGACTTTCAAGCTCACGTTTCCGTTGTTGAACCGGGTGAGAATTCAAGAGACCGGATTGAGTCTCACTTTGCAAGAGTGGCCTGGGTCGCTAAAAAAAGTACTAAACAACACAAGGCACAGCGATGATGCAAAGCAATCTGGACAAAAAACTAAAATAATTTCACACGAGGAATCGAAAATATTTCAAAACTTAAAATAATTGTTTAAGTCAAAGAAACATACTCTTAGTTCTTTCGGTAAAGTCACGTAGGTAAAAAATGAAATTAAAATTATTGTTTAATTTTTTTAATTTCACTTTTTACCTACGTGACTTTACCGAAAGAACTAAGAGTATGAATCCTTGCAGTCACGAAAGCTTCAAATCTAGAATCAAAGATACATAATGAATTCCCTCTGCTTGGTCAGTTGATAACTGCTGCCCCGCAGCCTAATACTGTTTGTTGTGTAAAAACAAAAACTACATTTGAGATATCATCTGATGTCCACAAAGTGAAAAGTCCAAGTTTTCCCTGCTCACCTCTGTTGGTGACTCTAAGCCAGTGGTGGAAATTCCACTTTTAAAGAGCAGAGGCACGCATCTCACTGAGACCAGCATCCCTCCGTATGCACAACGAGTGTTGACTTCTCACAAAGTGGCACTCATTTTAATCGTCCCAAAGTGATGATGGGCTGAGTTGATCCCTGACCAGGTTTTGAATTTTTAACGAAGAAATTGTTGCTTGCGATATTTTTATAATTTCTACGCGAGAATTTACTTTTTAGTTTTAAAATGAAGAAACCAAAGTCACTGAAAAAAAACTCACACGTGGGAGGTCCTAACAAGGAAAATATATATATCTGGATAGGTCATCAAACCTACTTGCTGTACTGCCTCACAGAGGCAACTTCTGGGCCCTGCGGCACATAACAATCTACGCATGATCCACCAACCGTGCTTCCAAAGCTCAGGATTACAGATGTGTGGAACCACCGCATCACTGTACATATCTATAGAGTTGTTCAGAGTCATATACGACATATCAAACGTATCTCATAGACAGAAGGATAGTGACAGAATGTCAGCCAAATGAGACAATGTGCCTGAGAGGATGGCCACTGCGGAGATGGAGTGAATAGATGTGCAGGAGCGACGTGGATTGTGGAATCAGAGAACATTGAGTGATGGCGACGGCATGGAGAAGCCTTCGTCCAGCAGTGAATAGATCATGGCTGCTGCTGTCATGGGTTACAAAGTGCAGCATCTACGTTTACCCCACAGTGTGACATTGAATCGATTCTTCAATGAAATTGGGAGCCTAAATCACAATTCATTCAGTTGCAAGTGAGGGTGAATAATTGTACCTGTGGTGAATTAAAAACAATTATTATCGCATTATCATTAAGTAAAGAACGCTTGACTACCAGATGCAGCTGTCTTTCATTAGGGTACAATGCAGAATAATCCCAATTACAAAAGAGGGATCTGATATCCCGATGTACAGGAGTAAATTTGGCTTAATCATGTTTCAAAATAAGTTTCAAGTTAATGTGGAGTACTATTGATATTCTACTGACTACGGCTGCTGTTGATGAGGAGAGAGAAACTTTAATGTTACATCGAGGCGATTAAGCTAGATGCATGCGTCGGGGTAGCTGAGTGGTGCATCACTGTGATGATGATGCCCCCTGCTTCTTGTTTGTCAATCACTGAGTCGCGGTGGTCAGATGTTCACCACCTCGCCTGGCGTGCAGGAGGTCGTGGGTTTGATCCCCAGCCTGATGCTTGTATATTTGGAGTTTGCGTGTCTCTCTCCCCGTGGTCGCGTGGATTTTTCTCCGGGTCCTCCGGTTTTTCCCTCCACATTTAGAATCGACATGTGCTTAAGAGTATTTGGCTGCTTTTAATTTCCACGTGATAAGCCACTTGGTTGAGTTATCATTTGTGGCCAAGCCGCTTCTGTAAAATTATCTGTATAGCTCTGTGTGGGACCTTAGCTGGTAAAATTAACAAAGTTGAGTTGAAATGGAGTCGTTACGTGTTCCACAGTTCTTGTCAGCGTGACGAGTCATCCGCAAAGTGCCAGATTTTTTTTTATTTTCCATTTGTATTTTTTACGAAGTGTTGGCTTGAAATTAACACAGCGTTAAATACGACAACAACCTCCTTTTGATAATGCACGTGTGTACGTTGAACTTATTTCACACCGTACGTAGCCAAGGTGCGGGAAGGACAGCGCTTAAAGTAAGTACTCCACTTCGCCTGAGAAGAGTTGAACACTTTTTCAATTTTAATATAAACAGTGTGTTTTTTTTTGTAATGTACCACTCTCCCTCGCCCTGTTAACATTTAGCCTTAACGCTGCAACTCAGTCAGGGTGTTCGGATTACATAACACAAATGCGTTTTTTTTTATGAATATTAACGCAATCTGCAACTTTTAGTATGGTAAATAAATGAGCATTGGTCTACAGATTGCGACTCGGGGAGCATAGGGCGAGGGGGCGGAGGGAGCCGACGGACGGACACGGGGGGATTAAGTGCAGCGCGCTCACGGGGAGATTTGTTGGAAGAGACGGGATTGGGGACTCCGTTACCTGGACTCCCTTCATGCCAGAGCCCAAAGGGACCTCACGCCAAATGGGAGAAATTCACTCTCGCAACGCGCGGCGCTCGCTCACCGCACTACCCACTCCGGCGGTGTTCCCCCTCGGCCAGCCTCTCCTCATGTGCCTCTGCAACTCATTAACCTACTTGGCTGGTGTCGAGTTACGGGCAGCTTGGCTCGTTCTCAGGTCTTGTGCAACACATGCGCGCCACGGGTTTTTGTTTCTCTTCTTTACGATGTATATTATATCTCTCTGCCGTGGCCGCAATACGGAATCCTGGCACTTTCGCGCAGGCTGTCAAGCAGCTGCTGTTACAAAGTGGGAAATGACTTTACTATCAGCATTCGTTATATCGGCTTCTGGTTTAAAAAAAAAACCGCAAAAACCCGACGGCACACAAAACACGAAGTACAGCCTGTGTGCATTGCGTTTTAAAGCCGACTCTCTCGCGTAGTTATCTACATACAGCACGTTAATGCCCGTGACATTCATACAAAGACAAAGATCTCCTGTAAAGGCTCGAGGAGACTTGTTGGGGCGAGTGTTGTGAGCGCGGATCACCTGTGGAGGACGTCACGCATACAAGGGGGTGCGTGGGGTGGCCAAGCTACAATCCCGGCTGCCTTTGTCTCCCCAATGCTCACCTTTCTACATGACACCAAAGGTACTCACTTAAGGCTGAGATGACCTAGTGGAGGCCCAGGACCAGTTCAGATATTCGACACGTGATGTTGGCCTTGAGCTTTAGAATATATGCCCCCACCACTTCCCACCATTACGCTGATACACGCTGCATTGAGCTCACTTACTCTAATTGATTAACTTATATCTCGTGAACAAAATCTTTTGTATCCACTTAGTAATATGAACAGCATCCGGACACCTCAAACATTATTATTTTTATTACAAGAACTACTGGAATTAATAATTTAATTATCTGAATAGTACATAAGGAGCAAGGTTAAGTTGATAAAAAAATTATTTTACGAATAATTTATTTATGTTTAAAGACAGTTGGGCTCACCGATATGTTTATCCAGATGGTACAATAAACCTGACGTACAGATATCTATAGAGAACATAATACATTGCACACGGGAAGAGAAAGGCCTTATTCTACAAATAGAAAAACAAGGGGCTGAATCATATTGCTCTTCATTGTAAATAACGATAGTCTGTTAAACAATGGCTCCTCAGCGAGTCTCAAGACAAACTTTCAGGAGGGTCCTGCCAAACGATGTTTGACCAATTTCTCACGGAATAATTTTGCGAGCGATAAAACGAAACAAATTCTTTTGCAAGAATGCTCGATGTCATCCACTACTGGATGAAGGTCTCCCCATGGCGTTTAACTCTACAGTACTTGACCACGCTGGCCAGCCT
The DNA here is from genome assembly GCF_964198595.1 of Lampetra fluviatilis. Taxonomy (NCBI): domain Eukaryota; kingdom Metazoa; phylum Chordata; class Hyperoartia; order Petromyzontiformes; family Petromyzontidae; genus Lampetra; species Lampetra fluviatilis. Next base: position 1,538,044 of record NC_136308.1, read on the forward strand.
TGGTGACTGAGGAGGGGCGATCACTTTCCATTTAGCCATGGCTGGGAATCGACCTTGGCTCGCCGGGTTCGTAGCGCAGTGCGCTAACCCACCGTGAGACCACTCCACCCAATGCCAAATACAGGCTAGCAATTTAAACGCGTTTTCACTTTAACATTTCCAATATTATAATTTATTGTCACTTTAAAAAAGTGTCCATATTCTTACGGCGCGTTTCCGCCAGCTAATGCAGCTATCGAGCGAAGTGTTTTGTTTCCCCTATTTAGAAATTACATGCTCACTTACAAACAGCATATCACAACAGTAAGTTTGTTTATTTCACAACGTGTGCATGCCTGTGTGTGTACGCGCATGCAATTACTTACAAACACAGCGACATGGGTGTTTAAATCCAGGAGACGAGAATTTAATCAATACTTGTAAACGGTGATGCTAATACCGCAAAAGCTCATTACACGCAAATTTTAAGGCATCCAATTAAAGAGACAAATTACTTAAAACAAGCTAAATTGCTTTCTAATAATAACAATAATCACATAAACAGGATTGCTGTTAGCACATCCAAATACATAAGTGGACGTGTAACAAGGCTCACCGTGGTTAGAGTCAATTATGCATTTTCAGGAATGATAATTTTCTCATGTCTAGAAGCAAATCCACGAAGCACCAGCCGTCAGCATCAACAAACAGTGGTTTGTCACGCAACCACGCAAGAGGGGAGAGGACGTTTCCGGGCACCGTCTCATAAGCGAGTCACTTGAAGTTTAAGAAATGAGATGACTCAATGAGTTCATGAAATAGGCAGTTGAAGCACTACGTATTGCATTTGTTTGCATGAATAGTGCGATAAAAACATAGTGTGATTGATTGATGTACATCACGTAGGCTTTCGCGACCAATATCATCCATGACAAGGTTTTTTGGGTCAGATCTCGTAAATATATAAACGTGTCGTTGAACCCGCCACCACCCGTGGCCACGTCCTGTTTACGTGACAAACGTTGCTGGCTGGCTGTGTCAGGTGGTGGTGGGTTTAACGACACATGTATATATTTACACGATCTCACCCCAAAAATAAAACTGTATTATGGACATGTATATGTATGTATACGTATGTGTATATATTGGCGAGCTTGGCACGCGGTTTGCGTTTTCAATTGGCTAAATGTGTAGGGCAAGACGGTCGTTTTGTTGACAGCTTCACTCTGGAAGCACCACGGCATGAGTGAGCGCATTCAAATGTCAATCACAATCCTCGACCTCCTCTTGCGCTGGTGAAGGGCCACTTCCCCAACCGATGCATTTGCTCACTTACAAATATTTTTTTAGAGAAAAAATGGCGATCCATTTATGGATACCCCACTACATATTATATGCAGAAATTATACAGAGACAGCGTTACATGTCAATGCCTCTACGTAATCGCCTCACCAATCTCAAGGCACTCAATACATATTTTTTATCACACTCCCCTCATCTCTTCCGCCACCCTCCTCTCTGCAAGACACGGAGCCATCCCTTTCACAAAATTCAATCAATCGCCCGTTCTGAAGGAAACGTGGCGAGGATCATTGGAAATCATTGGGGTAGCTGTGAATGGATCACCCTGAATATAGATCTCCGTTATGAGCGAGTGTTTGCATAGCTAAGCTATTCTGTGGTGGGTTTCCGCAGCTGGGGATATAAGCGAGGGGGTGACCAAAGAGTGCACGGCCTGACACGGGACGAGCGGTACGACACCGGAAGGTAAACGGACCGTCAAAGGGTGCATCGTTTTAAATAAATAACAACACGTTCTATAGAAATATATTAATAATGTCACGTTTTAAAGGGCATTCAGGGTCACCTCGCTTTTGTGTTAACCGAAGAATAGAGAAATAGGCTGGAAAATCTGGAAGGCAAAAAAAATAGGAAAACTCTCAGGGAAAAATTTGAAGGAAATTTGGGAATAATTTTGAGGAAAACCCAGAGTCATGGTACCTCGCTCCCAGTGCCTCCTGCATACTTCCACGGACACAACAATCACCTGCAAGAGGTGGAGTGATTTTGCCAGCGACATTAAAGTGCTTGTGTGGTGTGCTACCACAAGTGGTCGAGGTGGAAGACATCGTGGTCTTCCAGGTAGGGATTAACGACTTGGAACATGACCGAACCAAGCGCAACGCAATTAAGGGCCACCGTTTTAGAAAGAAAAAAAAACACAACTTCTTCATCAAGGTCACTCATCGCGTCCTAGGCTCCAGACTTTTCCGTGGGCGCTCACGCGTCTGTGCCGCCACCCACTAAGCCGCAACGGATTGTCAGCCCCGTGGCCACGTAAAAAGAAAATCTCACTTCCCGTGGCAAACGCTCAAACCTTCAGAAGGGTTCGGCGTAAACCTGCCAGGAGAGGTTTAAGGGGCCGGTAAAAATGGCCCCAAGTGCGTCGCCGCTCTGCGCAGAATTTTAAAAGAAAAATGCAGAAATGATTTGCAGGCAGCTAATATGACCTCGCCGTGAGGGGCAGGCGTTCCTACAGCAAGAGCCTCCTTCCATGTTTGCACTGCGCCTGCAGACAATTTTACAAAGACCTCGATTTGGCTGCTAATAATGCAGGACAAACAAGAATGCCGTGTGTACATTTCCCCTTCAGATGAAAATTTTTATTAGCTCCTTGCCAAGGTAAACAAAGCTGCCACGGCTTAACCCATTCCGCCGACGCCTTTTTGCGAACTCGGCAGAAAAGTCCCGACGCGAGAGGCCGCGAGTCGTCCAAGTTGCGCCGACGTGCTCACGACTGGCGCGCGCATTCGCCAATCCGGGTGCTGCGGCGAACGCGCAAAACGCCCGGCCACCCGTGCCCGCGCAAAGCCCGCGTCTCGGGCCACGTGCGGGCGTGCGCTTTCGAGCGATTTTTTTTTTGTCCGAGGAGGGCCGCGCTCGGACGAAGGCGAGCGTTTGCGTTTCTGAGCGCGGAGAGCGAGAGTGTTAATGTCGCCGGTGCATCGCGTACGAATCGGAGTCTCGCGTGGCGGCACAGAGGGAGGCATTCACCTCGGCCGAGAGGGGAGAAATGTCTGCAGCGACTAGCGGCGCAAGCCCCCTCCGCCGCGAGACTCTCAAAGGGAAAATAAAAAAAAATCCCGAAGCCATTTGGGTCTGCCTACGCGCAAAATCCAAAGCAAACACATTGGCCACTGGATGGTTGCATGAAGAAGAAAAAAAGCACGCACACACGGACAAGCTCAGAGCGTGGACACTGCTCGCCTGTGTCCAAGGTAAATACGGTCGGCAGTGGAGAGGGTCGCGGCTATCAATGCAGCTGCGAATTCTGCCACTTCCAAGGCAATTTCGTAAAGCTGTGCGAAAGCTCTCAAAACAACAGCTGCATTTGTGGGCCACGGCTCGGAGCGTTCGTGCAGCTCAAGGAGATTCTGGGGACACCGAGCAAACGCGAGGACGAACGGCTCGAATATTATGAATATTTACATACACACACACACACCAACAACAGAAGCTTTTAAAGAAAATATCTAAATTAAAGCAAAACAAACAAAAACAAGGCGTTTCGTGAGGTTGGGAAAAATATTACTGAGGTGTATTAACGATATATTGCGCTGATGCATGCTGAACGAAAACAAAAACAGTCGATTTGAAATGCATAGGCCTATAAGAGGGCCCCTCAAGATGCACTTGTGATACCATGTGCACATATTCCGTGATGATTCAGTACGTTTAACAGCAGCACCATTGGTATAGAGCACGTGGTCCGTAAACAGTTAACAGTGGCAATTCATACAATGGACTATACGTAGTATTTTTGCATATTTGTGAAATTATGATGTGCATCTTCAATGCCATTCATCCGCTGTTCTTCTATCCATTCAATTATTTACTATTTGGCCAACAGTTCCTTCAGGTAATAAGTAAATGACAGTACAGCAATGTCCGTGCCATTTATTTATCAGGAAAAGAAAGTCTCAATACTATTCCGGAAGGGTCCTGCATTTGGGATATTTTGATATTTGTATTTCAAGAACTTGTGTGAGGGGGAAAAATCAACAGAGAGACACCACGCATAACTCGGGGGGGGGGGGGGGGGAGGTTCACGCTCGACGCACCCACGTGTCCATGAACCCACCCACGTGTCCATGAACCCACCCACGTGTCCATGAACCCACCCACGTGTCCATGAACCCACCCACATGTCCATGAACCCACCCTGCAGCGCCGACTGGGCACCAGGCAGCCCCGCGGGTTAATGGGAGTTTTACAAATCTGCATAATCAAGCGAGCCTTGCCTCCAAAGAAATGAATATCTCGGTATAGGCCAACCCCCCCCCCCACGTGCGTCTAATCACTCCTTATCCTAGCACACGCCAGACCACGACGTCGTCATGGCCACAGCCCTTGATGCCACCACCACCAACACCACCGCCACCGCCACGTCTTGGCAACGCTCTACCCTCCCTGCGCCTCATCCCGTAGTTGCTGCGCAGGTGGCACATTGCCCTCTAAAAACAAAGATAAAGGTCCCCCCATATAGCCTTAACAGACTGTTGGGGAAAGTGCTGTTAGGGAGCATCTCTGCAAGCCGGCACTGTGGCACACGAGGGGGTGGGTGGCCAGCACCACGCCCTTTTGTCTCCCCAGTGGCGATGTTCACACACCGCACTAGGTACTCATTTGAGGCCGAGTCGACCTAGGAAAGGCCCAGGACCGGCTCAGAAAATCGTCACCAGTGTTGGCCGTGAGCGGGAATTGAACCCAGGCCGCCGGCTTCGCGGCGCGGCGCGCTGACGGCAACGCGACCTCCAAGATCCACGCCACAGACTCCCACCCCTCCTGCCCGTCATGCCCTCCTCTCGTTTGCCGGAATTGTGGAGGCCACTCCGATGGCTGCCTCTGTAACGGCCCTTTCTCCACCCTGGCGCCTTATTGTGTCCGCAGCACCAGTGCCGGATTCAGCTAGTGCGAGGCCTGTAGCATACGTTGTTATAAAGGGGACCTAAATAAATAAAAATGTAAATATAAAAAAAAATAATTACTTGCATAGTAAAGTATTTTTTCATTTGCTATACAGTCAGATAATACGACAAATCGCTAGCCTTAAACACCCAGTCGTTCATAAAAGTTGAAGGCAGTATATTACTATTGTAATAGAGCAAGTGCAGAATCACTGAACCGGAGTTGATAGCTTGAAAGCATTTAGCGTGGGGCCCTTGTAAGTGCGGGGCCCGTAGCACGTGATACTCGTGCTCCTGGGATAATCCGGCACTGTGCAGCACTCACCCGCCACATTCTCTTCGGGACTTCCGCGTGGCTGGTTCCTCTCTTACCACAACATTCCTGCCATCGGATTCCAACACCTGTCACTCAATTATCATGTTTGCGTATCAAGCTGCAATAAATATGTTTGCAGAATGTGTGTCTATGAATGTGCCTGCGGGTCTGTGTGTGTGTAAGCAGCTTCTACTCATAAAAAAACCCCGTAATACTGGCAAATACTAGAATTATTGTTTTACCGGGTAAGTCCACTGAGCTATATCAGCTTGTTTTGCAGAAGCGACCTGGCCACAAATGATAGCTCAACGAAGTGGCTTATCACGTGGAAATCTACAGCAGCCAAATATACAACAGTGCAACCCCAATGGCCACGGGAAGTTTCTATGACAAGGAAATCAGTTGATTGAGCTTAAGCTTTGTAAGAACAGCAGATTTATGAATGCGTGTAATTAGCTAAGCAATCAAGAAAGCCATTTTTAAGCCAATCACGCTTTTTCTTCTTTATTGACTCCCCGGTTTCCATTGTAAGCGTTTCCCCACACTGGAACAAACTGACTCTAACCTCTAAAACACGTACGCGTATGCACGCATTCAAAACGTGCACGTGACACACGCATGCACGGCCGATGGACAAGACTGGTGATGGAATGGCAGCAAAAGGAGCCAACACATCCCACAGAGAGAGAGAGAGAGAGCGGACACCGTGGAGATGAAGCAACTGGATCACTGTTGCCCCCCTCGTATTTGTGGATTTTTGTTTTCCCTTGGGAACTTGAGTTTCTTCCCACACGAAACAAAAACATTGCAACAGAATCGGTCAAACAACCGGAATTAGGTCGGATTCGAAGCGTCTTTATGCTCATAGTGAGAAAAATGGGGCTGGCACACTTCTCGACGTGGCAGGCTTAAGCCATTGCTAGAAATTCCACATTCTTACGGCAGGGATTATTGGTATTTGGACAGGACGACGGCGGAAATTGGAGACCTCCTGAAAAATATATCCTGATGTGGCTTTTTTTTGGGTGTGTGCGTACAAATACAGCTATTTCTTGTAAAACAAAAGAAAAAGTAAGAAAAATAACCAGCCCTTGAATTCCCATGCCGCTAATTATATTTGAGATGCAGCGATTTAGCACGAAAGATTGCACTTCTCACAGAGCAACCCTGGATGTAATAACGGGTTTTCTGTGTCTGCCGAACACATGGCCCCACCATCCTCCTCAAGCCCTAAATAAACTGACCAAGGAAGTACATTCACTGCAAACGCTCCCCTATAAAACATCCACGCGGTGCTTTAGATAAGGGTGAAAAGGGGGCTTGCTTGGAGCTTGTGGGTTGAGTGCGCTAACATTATTGTGCTCGGATTGTTTTTGAAATGGTCTAGCCCAGTCCAAGGAGTTGAAACTTAACGCTAATCAAAATTGATTGTACATCGGCACCCCCTGTCATTAAGCAAATGCTGCCTGATTGCTTGAGTGTAAACAATGCGACAGCACGCTGCCCGAACTTTATTTGTAACCAGGTGCGCAGCTCGCTGGGACAAGTCTCTTGCGATGGATACCTGGCTTGCAAAGAAATAAGAGAACACTACTAAAATGTGTTTGTGTATGTTGAACTTCTTTCGCACCGTACGTAGCCAACCGTGTTAATCGGGGGTAAGGACAACACAAATAAACGAAAAAGTCAGTTCTAAAGAGATTCGTTTTCAATATGAATCTAAAAGTGCATCGTTCCAGTGGCTTCCTAATACCTGATGGTGACAAGGTTGGAGACAGCACTGATGAACACGTGAATACAAAGTACAATCACAGTCAGGCGCATACACCTGTGCAGTACACAGCGTTGTAGGTAGGTGCAGGCGTTCACGGTCTCACGTCCTTTCCAACAGGAGCCCTTAAACAGTCACACCGGGTCACGTGACCAGGTATGCGATATGCATGGTACACAGTTGTACCCTGCCGCACCCCCTAAATGACTCTAAATGGTATTCCATGAACTACAAAATGTATCAAACCAACCGTCATAAATATATATATATAGGAATAAGGTGCAACCCTGCAATGTCTTGCTCACACCACTGCTGATGGAAGGACCTTCACTGGAGGGAGCTCTAGCGAACCCTCCCAGAGGGTACTTGGTCTACTCTTCCATGAAGCGACTCACGCTTTACCCCACCACGTCTGACCTGTCGGTGTTGCGCCAATTTATAACTGCTGGGTGGACTGAGGCCAGGCTGGGGTGACATTAAAAAAAAAGACTTGCACCATTTTGTTTTAACTCCCAATTGTGTCAACAATTCCGAGAGATGAAATGGAACCGGTGCCCTCTGGCTTGCGAAGTCCGCGTGCGGCTAGCTAACACGTCACTGTGGCAGCGTCCCTCTGTCTATGGGAGACTACATCAACGTCCATTTCGGTGATCAGGGTTCAACGCAGCCCTAGGCTGCTGAAGCCAGCCTGCTGACGTTTTCAGCAGAATTAATTTGCCCTCTGCACCCCGCGTGTGCCCTCCCCCAGGTCGACTTAGCCCAAAGTAAGTGTGCGCTGTTGGGATTGGGGCGCCGAGCGAGGGTTGAGAAAATAAAATAATGTAGTCAGACGCCGTAAAGGGAAACGCAGGCACCACTTAACGCAAGTGCGCACAATACAGATATACAACTGAACAACTACATTTAAGTGAGGACTTTGTCCCTTGTTACTTTAACACGATTTTTCCAGCGCTCAGCAAAACTGTCTGTTCTTGGTCTTCTGACAACTCTTGCGACTATTGTGCAAGTAGCTGCGCCCATATGTTTACCGTTTTAATGAACCATCGACAATTTCTCATTCATCTGTCTGGGTGGCCCGATGGTTATACAGCGACGTCGACTCGCATCATGAAGGTTGCCAGTTCAAATCCCGGTAAGGGCGTTTGTTCTAACCCGTCGTCCTTGTAGGTTCAATAAAGACGACCACTTTGTGGATGATCAACGGTAGTTGTTCCAACAAGAGACTGGTGCTCTGCCACAGTAATGTAGAGTTTCCATAACTTTCTGAGGGATGGCAAAGGGAGATGAGCGATGCCCAATTGCTCATGAGAGGAGGGAAATTATGTCCTGACAATGTATCACCGTTAAACTTCTCTGATGTGAAACATTTCAATTTATTCTTATTTTCATACCACCAAAAAATGCTCGTTGCTGTATTTGGTTTCCCCTCGTCTCAATAAAATCTCAACTGGTCTCGGCTGGCTCTAAAACCTCTCTCAACAGATGCATTGAGTCGTCTGGTTAGCTGTCGCTCTGTCGTACTCTTCCCATTGAGTCGCTTTGCCCAGATGGCCCATGGGCTGTGCACGAAGAAGAGGCGTAGGAGGAGAGTGCTAAGCGTGTCTTGGTGGGAAGTCTATTTTGCTGCAATGAAGCGGCTCAATGGGGTGACTATAATAGCGTAATTGCCCGAGCTGTCCAAGACCGCTGCATCCACGAGGCACTGGGGGAATGAGTTGCACCTTTTATCCATTTTTCAACAACCTTGTTCATAAGAAACGCGCAAACGCAAGCCTCGCATGCTCACGCGCACGCACGCACGCACACGCAGCCAGAGAGCCTCCCGACGAACGCCAGTCCGTTCCGGGCGGTAAGTGGCCGTGTTCTTCGTGGCAGTTACCCGGGCGGCCTCCGAGGCTGAAATGTTCCAACGGCTCCTAATCGGATCCTTCACCTCACGAGGGCCTCCCCCCCTCCCCCCCTCCCCCCCTCCCCCCTCCACCGCCTCCCGACCCCAGGTCAATGGAGCCTCAAATAAGCAACATTGGCACGCGGGGGCTCCTGAGTGCTGCCCAATGTTGCAGGCGAGAACCCCCCCCCCCACCAAAAATAGCACTTATTATCAATATCACACCTTATCGCGCGTGCACGTGGCGTTATTGGTCAGCTGCCTGCAGAGCACAAGCGCCGCTTTGTAAGTGGCCGCCCTTGGCCTGCTTCTCTTCGTATCGCACCGAGCGGCTGTGATTGCGACGCCGGGGCCCCGGCAATGTTTTTTTCTCTCCGACTCCCCAACCGCTTGAGCTCGGGGCCCGTGGCATGTTCAGTGTTGTTTGTCTGGCGCTCTGGCGAATGACAATACGTCGCTCATTTCCCTGCAGCGAACCGGAAACCGACTTCTCAGTCTCAATGACCTGCAGGCTTGTACTTTATGTTTTTCATAATTCTCTCTTTTTCTTTTTCCCTCCTTCCCCTGCCTCTCAGCAGTGGCCCGGCTTCCTGAGGAAACCATCAAGGCTGCGCTATTTAGTGGATCCAGATTGTGAAAATACACGTCCCAGGCGCCACTGCTACCGAAATTCCTCACCGTGAAACGAACGCGCGAGCTGCGCGGAGTCCATCGCCGCCACGGCCGTGGCCCGCTGGCAGAGCCCAGTAACCGATACGCGTTGCCTCGGACCCACAGCGGGGCCCGTGACAAATGTGGGGCACGTTTAGAAAAAAGAAAAGCATAAAAGGGAGTGGGAGTGTGTGTGGGGGGGCGATGAGGGGCACGTGAGAAACCCGGGTAAATAATATAACAATGTACTGCTAAACATGACTGTTTGCCGTACATCTTGAGGAATTTGTACCAGAAAACGAATTGAAACCGCTAGGGCCCTTATACGATGTCTGAAGGTCGACCAGAAAATGGATTTAACCGATTTGGCCTGATAGGTTATGGCTAAGCGGTGATGGAATAAGACAGCGTAGAGACCCCGGGGGACAGACCCAAATGTAAAATACAGATGTGAGAGGTATTCTGTTGATAGTATGAGGTGCTATGAAGGCGCTGGAAAGTATGTGTGGACCAAAAAAACGTGAGTTATGGAACTTGTAACCACAGCTTCAAGAGCAGCTGAAATCACACACTCACCATTTGCCTTTCAAATGATCACACAATCCACGAACTATCTTCATAAAAATACTTCCAAAGCCAATGCTTCAATCCTTAATTATCTGCCATATATGCACAGGTAAATGTGAACATACCTGATTAAGCAAAAATAAAGAAAAGATTATTAAACAGATGGATACACTACAAACATACAAGACGTTTTATTTTTTTCATCTGAAGGATTACCTTCAGATTATTACGCCGATGCTTAATAAAGAGCAGCCCTATGTGTTAAAGTGCTGATAAAAAAAAATACAAATACATTATTGCACAATTAAAGAGCGGCAGTGTCGCTTTCATATTGATGTTTGATTTTAAATTAGCACATAAGGCATGAAAAGGGAACGTCATTTCATCCTCAAACGGAGGGCACTCCACTCAGACTCCTCCCGATACAACAGACGTGCCAGTATATTAAAATATGTTGTGTGATTAGTGTTAGTTCATGCACATTATTATTATTATTATATTTCGCTCCCCCCCCCAACCAACCCCCACCTTTCCGCTATGTAATGACTGCTGCTCGCTCGGCGATCCACAATGGAGATCCCAGAAGGGCTGCTTGCTGTCAAGCGGGCACGAAGGAGAACACAATCATTCGTGAGCACACCCAGCGATGCGTGCAGACTATTAACACTCCGCTTGATTACAGCCAGCCCAGATTGCGCTTTGGGGAAAATTACAATTTGCATGAGCGGGTGTCAGTTGATGAGTGCAATTTTTGTCAAGACAACAGCATGCAACACCTCCTTTAATTTTCTCCTTTTCCCCAAAGGACGATAATGCCGACTGTATTGCCGGGAAACAGGATTTCTCTCTCCCTGTGTCATTTAAAATGTTTATATATATTTATTATCTCCCCCGCCAAGGAACTATCAGTTGAACAATGTAATTTCTTAACAGACATTAATTAAAAAATCCCTCCGGTGAAACCCGCGCTCAACAAACACGACAAATAACGCCGGCGCATGACGACTGCCATTAGCGCCCAGAATGCATGCGCGCACAACCTCAAGAACGTTAATGCTCGTGGAGAGAGCGAGCGCTTTATTATTTTCACACAATAACTAAACCCCCCCCACCCGCATTATAAAAATGCCACCCACTTACTTTCCCACCAATATGCCCTCCCACCCATAACATTCACTAATCCCAAGTTACCATTATCCACGTGTTCCATGGTTTATCAAGGCGTGCATTTCACCGTCGCAGCCTCAGAATCACATTTCAATTCACGCACTGAGCAAACCCTGTTGTGTATCCCGGCTGTACTGAATTGCCCGTGGTATGCTCACCAGTGTCCCAGTGAGGGTTCCGTAACAATCCACTCTTTGTAAATGTGGATCGCACGGCATTAGTTCTGCTTTTGAACGGTGGCGCGGGTGGCGCACGCCTCCAGTACGGCGATGCGGAGGCAGGATTATGGTAGTCGACGGTGCAGAGATGAAGTGGGCGAGACAGTCAGTGTAGTGAGCAGGTTGCTGACGTGTGTGTGAAGTGTAAGTGGTCTTCCTCCCGCTCGCGAGAGATTCCTCCGGGACACTTTGATTTCCTAACCCACGCAAATATATTCGGAAAAGGGAATTGGCCAAGCATCCCAGAGCAGGACCCTCCTGAAAACGAGTTTTGCGAATCATTGAGGAGTTCTGGGGTAGTCAAAACATGTATATTATTATTAAAATATTACGATTATAAGTTACAATATTCTAATTAATATGCGGGTTTTTTATACATAAGTTCATTAAATTATTATTTTACTGGAATAATTAGCCAAGTGGAGCACTTTGGAGGAAAGCGGACATTAAATCTGAGCGAGTTATGGAGTCATATAAGGCACCATTGCCAATATGTAAATTGACAAAGTCAGACATGTGAGTGTGCGTGTGAGTGTACGTGTGCGAGTGTGTGTGCGAGTGTGTTTTGGAGCGGTCAGCACGCTGCGCTATAAACCTGGCGACCCGAATTCGATTCATGGTCACGGCTAACACAAGTGACGATTATCTGTACCGGTCCTGGGCCTCCCCTAGGTCGACTCAGCCTCAAATGAGTACCTGGTGTGGTGTGTAAACATCGCCCTTGGGGAGACAAAGGTGGCCAGGCGTGGTGCTGGCCAACCGGCCTGTATAGGTGCTCACTAACAGCACTTGCCTCAACAGTCTGTTAAGGCTATATGTGGGATCTTTGTCTGTGTTATTGCTCACAGCACTTGCCCCAAAAGTCTGTAAAGGGGGGGAGATGAGAGGGATCTTAGCTTTTATGTGTGTGTCTTTGGAGAATGCACCACGATATGAAAACAGAGACCTGAATTTGATTCCCAGCCATGGCTAACATCAGTAGCAAGCGCTATTTGAACAGGTTATTAGCCTCCCCGAGGTCAACTCAGCCTTAAATTAGTATTTGATACGGTGTGTACACATGATCATGTGGGAGACAAAGGCGGCACCTTCGTATGCCATGTTGACCTTCATAGGCGCTCGCTAACAGCACTTGCATCCAACAGTCTATTAGAGATTATAGGGAGGATCGTTGCCTTTGCGTGAAATATAACAACAATGATGGGCACATTGCTGCTCTATTATCCTGGAGATCTGGGTTCATGTATTGGCCATGCATATCTTCAGTGGCCAGTGCTATTTGAATCTGGCATGGGTCTTCTTTAGGTCAACTCCAGCTTAAACGACATCTCCGGTGATGCGTGAACATCATCACTGGGGGAGACCAGTACGGTCGCAAGCAATGCTAGCCACTCAATCCCATCAGAGCCTTAATAGGCAGCACGTGAAACTACGGTCGCCAACAAAAACTAAACGAGCAAACTCTGTTTTCGTTTAAAGACTGGCACGCATAAAACACAAAAAAGCTCGACATTGATACAACACTAAACCACCATTCACATACTGACACTTAAGGCAAGTGGACATCTCATGCAGGTTCCATCTTTGCGTGATTCACCAGCCTTCGATCCAACAAGTCACTAGATTCCTGGTGGTCCCACACGTGGTATGTGAAACACATGACACCTTAATGCATTGCGCCTTAAGCAGGTGATGAACATGAAGATCTCTGATGTTGAATATCTCCCTACAGGTAGACACGCATTCATGTCTGTAGGTATTCGCATATGTATATGTATTGATTGGCCTCCTCATTATTTGGAAGCGGTTGTCATATTGATATACTGATCCCCTCCATAGGAATGTAGAACTTCCACCACCGGCTCTAGACAGACAAAGATGAGCACTGCGCTATGCTAAGTTGAGCACGGGGTAAAATGCCCTTTAAAATTAAACCGTGACCCAATATTGACCATATTTTTTAACATTCGATATTTTTCAAAGGCAAGCAGAACATTGTCCCGCAACCATTGCTGTTCATGATGCCATCACTCATTAGTCCCCCTCCCACAAAGCAGGCAATCAATGAGTTACAAATTGTGAGAATATTTTACATCAAATTCTACCTATTCCAATAAACCACGGCCACCAGCTTCTCTGCGCACTTGCCTCACCTGCCCCACCGAGCCGCCAGGCAGAGCGCGGCACGGAGACGCATTTGTATCGAATCGAGCGCTCGCGCCAAATCCGCCCGACGCGAATTTCGGCGCGCCACTCACAACGTTCAAGACGAGTGCCCCCGCTCGTTGTTTCACCGCCTCCGTTTCCGGGGACCGCGTTATTCTATTGACGGATTACGCTAACAGATCATGCCGTACACTGCTTAGTCAATTTGTGTCCATAATGCACGTGTAATGGACTGTCACCGAGCCGGGCAATTTGAGTGAGTCATTGCCTCGCTCGCGTGAGAAATTACACGTGCAGCGGTGACGGCATTAAGTCTGACACGGCGATATATTTCACAGTTCACGAGGTAAACTCCCCTTCCCGGTAAGCAGGTAAATAAAGTCTTTTTTTTCGAACAATATACACGGACGTGAAATATAATTAAACGTTCTGCGCATCACGCGAAAGAGTCTTACGCGGTAACATTGCGTTAGAGGGTTGAGGGTTAGGGTCATTGTTGCGCGGAAATATTGTTTAGCGAGTGGACAAATGGCTTCGGGAATTCCGTTTCAGAAAATAAATGCGCTTTTGGAGTCCTCCACTGGCAACCGTGAGCCAGTGGTGGGAAATCCACCTTCCCAAACTTGCTAACGCTTGCGCCTCACAGGAACAAGGACCTAGGTTCGCCCTTTCTGTATGGGGTCTGTGTGGGGTTCTCCCCATATTCTACATGGGTTCCCAAGGGGTTGTCTAGCTTCCTTCCATACCTCGATGTATAATATATATAATTGAATATATCTCTATAAAATCCATATATACATTTCGATTTAAAGCTTTCGTGACTGCAGGGATTCATCTTCTTGGTTCTTTCGGTAGTCACGTAGAAGGGAAATAATAAAATAATACAAATAAAACATAATAAAATATAATTCTCACGTTTCGGCCACAAGCAGCCGTCCTCAGGTGAAGAACAGACGCTGTCTTTCCGACAGCCCTGTTCTTGACCTGAGGACGGCTGCTTGCGTTGTGGCCGAAACGTCGTGAGAATTGTATTTTATGTTTTATTTTTATTATTTTATTATTTCCCTTCTACGTGACTTTACATATATACATACAAATGTGTCTCTATGTAAATAATCAGTCTATTCCATTTCTTGGGGAGATAAAACGCGAGTACTATTTTTTGGGCAGCGAACAAGTTGCTTTGGTATGGACGCACGAACGAGGAATTTCGACCAGTGGAGATGTACACGTGAGAGTGCATTGCTGCTGAACACTCATTGCGAATGGAGGCACCACTCCGACTTTTGACTCTTAACATTTGGCGCTATCTCAAGCAGGTGAAAGCCCATTTCCCACGACTTTATGTGAACAAGGTGTACGAGATACGCTGCAGACAACGGCGCTCATGCACGTCGCAACACGTGTGCCGCTCGCTTTGTGTACACAGGCTTGTTTATTTAGCCTTGAGCTTACTCGTTCCTCCGGCCCGTGAATGCGACTGAGTGTGTGTGCGTGTGCGCGCGTGGCCTTGAATGATGCAGTTATCATGCGAGCATGGGCGTTGCTCATTTACATTTGGCGCTCGAGCGTCAGTGGCATCGATTCATCCTCGTGCCCCCCCCCCCACCTCCGTTTGGGTGGCGCAGCCTCTCGAAGCGCAGCGGCAACAACGACGGAGCTGTCGACGTCCTGCCACACGGAGCGACGCAGCCACGTCAGGCGGTGCTCATTTTACGCACCCACTCCCTCCCCCCCCCCGAGGAGAGATTTTGATGATTGATGCCATGCCGTGGGGATTTGGGAATTTCCACCACGGTCTCAGTAAGGGGCCACCGCCGGAGGTGTGCGACACCGAGGGCTGTAACGATGAGGTCCGATTAAGTAAACGAGTCGACTGAAATTATTTGGAAACGAGAGTGCGAATATGTTGTTCTGGAGCTGCGGAAGAGAGCGAATTAGTGTTACGCGAGCAATTTTAACAGTTGGATGCAACCGAGGGTTATCCCATGCAAAGTCGAGTGATATAATTGACGGAGCTGAATGGAAGAAAGGCCGTGATTACCGACACCTTTGAGCAAGGACATGGCTCATTAGGCGAGAGAGCGAGAGCCAGCAGGTTGCTGACACGTGTGTGAAGCGGCAGTGTTCTACTCTCGCGAGCGAGAGATTTCTCCAGGCGCTGTGGCGGGCATCAATCAAATGTTGTAACCGACTCGATTACTCAGGCCCCTTCCCAAGGTCTTCCTGCGTGCCGAAGGCAGGAAACCCCCCTTCGAGCCACGCCCAGCACGAGGGCAGCCGACGATGATGTCGCCAAGCCCCGCCCACCTCCTCCCGTGCACGACGTGACATTTGTGATTGTTCGTAATTGCAGCGGGCAGATTCTGAGAAGTCATGGGATCGTCACCTCCTGCCAACCGGCGCACTCGTGCAATAATCCAACCGAGAGCACAGGCAGATCCTGCCGTTGCCATGACAAATGAATGCAAAACATTGCCTTCTCCTGACAGTAGGCAGCATACTTCACCCTGCCGCTTAGAGGGTCAATGTCCCATGAAGGAGGACCATTAAAACTCCACTATTTCAGACACTGGATGCTTACATTGGACAATCAGCCTCTTGTGCAACTGTTTGTTGCGCCAAGTCACGGCGTGTCTCATCGACATCGATGACAACGCTGTCTGGGGGAAACACGCGCCTCCTGTGCCATTGAAGCGCTTTCACGTTCGTACCTTATTTTTGAGGTTATCTTTGTTTTCAATGATCAGCGGGACAAACTGCACCTGCTCCTGCGAGTGCGCGGCATAAATAAACGTCGCAAGTCAAACAAAACGGCGGGCGAATTACGAATAAACCCATAATTTCCACGGTCCCTCTCAATGAAGCGTTACAACGGGGACACGCAGCTAATTGATCAAATAATCAATCAGGCAAGTGGCACATTCAGCCCGCGACATTCCATTACTCACTCAATTAGTTGTTAAATTAATTGAGCTGTCGATAAATGAACGGGAGGGTTAGCTACGATTTGACGAGTTTACAATGAGGTCCCGTCTCACTTGTGTGTGTGTGTGTGTTGAACTTCTCGCGCACCATACGTAGCCAAGATGCGGGCGAAGGACAACAAACTACACACGAAAATAAAAGGCTACAAACGTTGCAGATTGCACAGGTTTGCGGTAGTAGTTTTTTTTCTCTCGGACACATTGGCTCAATTCTGGAGCTGCCATGGTGTGAATGAGGAGCGCAGGGGAATTGCAAACCTGGGGTTCGTCACTTCGATATTCCGTCGTGGCAATCGAAACAACGGTGGAAGTTTCTCAAATCCCACTCCCCACCACATCGGTCCAACCAGCAGCAGTTTGTCGATCAGGAGGTCGTGTGAGATGGGGTAAAATGTGGGTACGTCCACCTCTTCCAACATTTCAACGTGAAAGAGCAGACCAAATACCACTTTAGAGATCGCTCGAATGGAGGCCATTCTGCCAGCGGTGTCGTGAGCATTCAATTGCAAGGGCTGCTCCATTACCCATTTTTTTTGTTCTACATCGGTGTAAAAACGTCCCGTCCTTCCCATGCCATGCGCTACGAAAAAGTAGCAGTCGGAAAAATAAAAAGTACACATTTTTTGCGATTATTGAATTACGTTGGGTTTTTTACTGTCAAAAAATGGGGTTATTCCAACAGCAATTGAGTCGAATGAAAGTGTCTCTCTGCTTAAGTCATCGTCACCGCTTGCCTTCAGCCAGCTGACTCAATCCCACAGATCAATGGCAAGAGCCTCGATCTCTAACAGACATCCACTTCGGCTATTCCGCTGTAAGCCCCGTACTTATTTTCCCACTGCACGGTTTTAGACAACTCCACTCGTGGTAGCAAAGGACAGCGCGTTGCGTTGAACATTTTATTTCTGTAGTGACATTGACTGTGGCCAATCTTCAACAATATTGACACAGTGGCAGCCAAGGAATGGGAACGCATTTCGGGGGAACGTCTATTAAGGAGATTGAACGATTAAACCAGATGGTGTGAATGTACTGCGTGGATTGTAACATCACAGAACTGTAAAATATGTAGTTACATTTTTACTATGGTTGCAGTGCAAAGGGTCCAAAATTCTAAGATGGCTTGGGAAGGCCTTCATCCAGTAGCGGATTGATCACGGCTGATGATTACAATAAGCTGGACTGACTATTGATGTGAAATTGGCAGTTCATAGCAGAAATCGTCTTGTTCCTCTGAGTAAATCAGATCGCCGTGACGATCGCTTTTCAATAAAATATGAATTTAAACTTGTCGTTTTAAAGTGCCCGACAAAGAAAAAAAACAGGAAATAAACCGGCAATTAAGAACACAATAATCTAACGCGGTACTCACAATCATAAGCACACACACACACAATTCATATTTTTTTTAAAGACGAAAATGTCTTCACCACCACCACCAATATGTCTAATTACGAGCAGTGGATCCGCACAAATCTGCCTACGCCAATGTTTTTTCTCCCTAAGAAGCGGTGAAAGGACGCCAACAGCGGCCAAGGGGTCAAACCGCGGCGACCCACCGAGAATTCCACGGGCGGTGGAGTAGAAACGGCCGCCTTGTTTACACTGACATGCAATATTTATTAGACAACACGGCCGTGCACGTGCGCGCGCGTGTGAATCGTAACGTTTTGAATGGGGACCCTGGCTGCCGGTGTCATCCTGCCACAACCTCTGTGTGTGGCGCTTCCGCGAAAGTCAATAATAAGCTACCTTTGTTTCAGTCCGGGATCTTTGAAAGTGTCCCATGCCGGCAAGCGTTCTTCCAACTTCCCCCTCCCTTCGCTCTCACATCTTGATTTCTGATAAGCAGCTTGCCGATAGATTAAAGTTATTGGAGGAACTAAATTTGCCATGGTAAAAGGCTCATCTTCCCATGAAAGCCATTCTGAAGCAAGGATATCAAACGGATTACTTTGAAGTGATATCAAGGACACGTTAAGTCATTTTGATTTATGCACAATTTGAACGGGAAATACACACGTCGAATTAAAAACAACTTTAGACATTTATGTTGAAACTACCCTGTTGGAAATGTCTATAATTTGTTTTATTATGGATGCATATAGCAATTCTGCTTCTGAGTAACACACACACACATATACACATCTAAATATTTAGTCAGCAGAATTTGTATGGACTTTTTCTATCTAATGACGCAGGTTCAACAGCACTACCGTAAACATAACACGAAACTAAACTTGTGTGATTTAAGCACGAGCCTAGCCTCAACTGATATTTCACATTTTATATTCATATATTTAACACTTTATATTTATATATTTAACACTTTATACTTAATATTCTTGTTTCTTTCGGTAAAGTTACGTAGAAGGGAAATAATAAAGTAATAAAAATAAAACATCATAAAAAAATTCCTAATTTAGGACGCTGTCTTTCCAACAGCTCTGTTCTTCACCTGAGGACGGCTGCTTGCATTGTGGCCGAAACGTCGTGTCAATTTTTAAAATGTTAAAATTGTATTATTGTATTATTTCCCTTTTACGTGACTTTATCGAAAGAACCAAGAATATGAATCCCTGCAGTCAGGAAAGCTTTAAATCGAAATTTATATTTATTACTTTATATTTAACACGTTATATTGAGACACTTTATATTTATATATTTAACACTTTATATTTAACACTTATCAGCACGTTGCTTACGCGCCCCGCCGCAATTCACGCTGCAGCATAATGGAATAAACGCTCTGCTATTGCAAAACACCAATAAGGAGCGCTAATGCGAAGCAATACATTCTTGAGGGCCCCCCCCCCTCCCAAAAAAAGATATTAACAGCATCAATCGTCACACCTGTTTAGTTCACGGCTCGCGCCACGCCGGTACCATTAGCGGTAAACACGACCGTCCACCCCGTCATTGTCCAACTCCCCTGCCGCTCTCTCCCCGACACCGTTCGTCAAGCGGTCGGTAGCGGATCGATGCGCGAGGTCCAACGGGGTGACGTGGTCAAGTTTTGTACAAACACCTCCGACCCCCCACCCCCCCGCCCCCACCCTGGGTGATTTTAGCCCGGAGATAAGTGGCGCTTTGCGAAAGCCTCTTCTCGAATCGTGTTTGTTCACGCGGCCCAAACCTTGACGTTGGGAGCCACATTACGGCCGGCCCATGGTCAAGGTGCGCGACAGAACACCCCCCCCCCCCCCGTGCCCACCGGCTCCCAACTTCTGAAACGGCCGCTCTGTCACCGCCACGTCGCGCTCCCCCCGAATGCCGCACCGTCGACCGAGGGGGCCCGTCGCAACTTTTGCTTTCGTCCAAATGGGCCGCGGCGGCGGCGGCAACGCTGGCCGCCTTGGGCCAGGTAAAGGGGAACGATGTCCGCCTTCCGGAGCAGAGGCGTGGGGGCTTTTTTTTTCTTTGCCACTTGTTGTGCGACAAAAATCGCACAGCACTAATCTGGGGAATAAGTAAATCACACGAAAAAAAACGCGACGGAGATATCTCTCTCCTTTCATCCGCGGTAAAACATTTTCACACTTTGTTTAAAGAGCTTGAATGCCTCATTTCTTAGAAACGTACTCAAATGTTATGAAATGCACTCTTGATGTTTTGAAATATTCTTTATTCCAACATGTTGCTGTGCACTGTCTGGTAAGCCGTACATTTAATACGGTAAGTGCATTTCCTCGCACGAAGGCCCGCAATTTGACAATTTTTCTCTGCTATAATATTTCTAAATCTCATTTCAACCCGCGGTAATGATGTGCAGTGGGTTTATCTATTTCCACATTGCCAAGTTTTAATGTTTGTTAAATCAACAGGCCAGATTGTTGTAGGCTAAATCTCACATATTAATAACATCTGTAATCATTTACTTGTTTATACACCGAAAGCTTCGTTGAGTTATTTTTGTTGAGTGTGGGAAGACACCAGAATGCTCCGCAGAAAGCCCGCACGTACAACGACTACAATTCCGCATCGGTGAGTAAAGCCTACTTGCTGTACTGCCTGTTACAGTGCTCTCATTTCCCTCTGGGTGGTTGGTGTCTCACACGATAGTTCAATCTCCACATGATCCTCCAACCCCACCTCCAAGACCATTCATTTTGAGGCATTAGTCATCACACAACCGCCAATCATAGTTGCATATTTCCCAACACCTTTGACCCGGCTGTCAAATCAAGTAAAATTGGTTTCCCACTCAAGCACCACGGTGGCAGTGCTCGTCCAGCAGCTGGTTATTGAAATTCCGAATTCCTATGGCAGGAGTAGGTATATCCAGATGACAAAAATATATTGACTTCCCACACAGCAGCACTCATGTTGCTCTCCGATGTGTTTTTTCTGGTTCTACCCACGTCTCGTTCTTCAGCAGCCCCCCAGGATGCAGAGCGAAACGTCGGACAAGTGAAGAACGGCACGCGACGGCACATTTGTATTCACCCTCGTGCAGGAGGGCGGCCGCGTTGAAATCTGGTCAGGATTTGATCTTGAAACCTTCTCATCGGAAGTCGCCGTGCTCCGGCTACTGCAAACACTCAGCTGACTGGATAAGTGTTTGCAGTTGCCGGAGCACGGCGACTTCCGATGAGAAGGTTGCACTCCTGAACTAAAACAACAACAACAACAACCACAACCACAACCACAACAACCACAACCACAACAACAACAACAACAACGACAACGACGACGACGACGACGACAACAACAACAACGACGCCAATTAGCACAACACCTGCGCCCAGAAGTAGAAATTATCTCGCAACTTCATTGCGCCGAGCATCCACGCACGGCCTGTTGGGGCGAGGGCGGTCCAGCCCGGTCTGCCCGTCCTTGAAGTGCCCCCGTGGCCCTTCGCTAAAGACCGGCGGGCCGTGGTGGTGCAGCACCAGCGGCCGCGCCCACAGCAGTGGCGGCAACGGCATCAGGAGCAGCGGCGGTGGGACGAGACGGATCACAGAGGGCCCGTCGTAGGCAACGAATGGCCATCGACGGGACAATCGCGCTCATTGGGCGACGCTGCGGCCCTGTGCTGGCCCAGGAGCGAGAGATATGTTATTGGGCAATAGGGTAACACTGTGGGGAGGCAGCCTGAGAAGTAAAAATATATATCCTCTCCGCTAAATATTCTAATATTCAGCTGTACCCATTGCGACGTATGCACACACTTGACGCATTTCCAGACAAAATGTGAGAAAGCCCACTTCAGAACGCCGTCTTGAAATTGACTCTACGCGAGGCCTTTTTCACGTAATTATCAATGAGCTCCGTAGGTAATTGGACACTTATAACGCATTAATAATTAATGCCCATTTGTTTTCATGATCATTTTCTGCAGGGCGCAGAGCTCTCCGTGTGCCCTGAGTGCGGCCAACGTTCGTACAAGGTTAACGGGGCTATAAGTTTGCACTACTGGGCTCCAGGGGCCTCGGCTGATTGGGTTAACACAACCCTTGGGATCCGAGTGAGAGCAGTGGAAAAAAAATAGTATTACTCCTGCAACATACAACAAGGCAGCACTGATTGTGCATTAAGGCGGCGGTTTAATAACCACGGACGACGTCTTGCAAAAGTAATCGAAAAGTGATGCCGCGGCCAGACAGATGCGTTGGTACTACAGCGGAGTAACGATCATGGTGATTTTAACACGTAGGATTTCGCGACTGATAT
The DNA here is from genome assembly GCF_964198595.1 of Lampetra fluviatilis. NCBI lineage: Eukaryota > Metazoa > Chordata > Hyperoartia > Petromyzontiformes > Petromyzontidae > Lampetra > Lampetra fluviatilis. Next base: position 1,560,394 of record NC_136308.1, read on the forward strand.
CAACCACTATTACAGGTTTTGTTTTGTTTTGTGAGATCGCGTAAATATATAAATGTGTCGTTAAACCCGCCACCACCCGACACAGCAAATTTCTCCACAAATCTGGCTGTCGCCTGATGATGCGCATTGTAATTACTGGCGAAACGCCGTACTCAGTTTGTAAATATTGTGGGTGTAGTCTCCAACACACTGGTTTGGTGTACTAGTAACGAATTGGCACGTTCTGTTTACATTACTAATTGGCTGTGTCGGTGGTGGCAGATTTAACGACACATTTATATTCATGTGATCTAGCTCCAACAAACAAACTGCATTATGGATGATGATGATGACTTTTGTGTGCTAAGCACTAACTTTAAGCCGAGTCAATCCCGGTTCGGCCATCAACTGTTGAGCGTCACGAAGAGGAATCAAACCTGAGTCATTGGGACGATGGTTCCGTTCGTTACCTCCTACCCAACCACCCCCCACACGTGTTACACGGATACATGCTGCACATAGACGCCTACATGTAATGCACAACATGCCTTGCCTATCCACTGCTGGATAAAGACACCCCCCCCCCTGTGCCACGTCAGCCAAGGGCATTGTTTGACTACACTCACCACGCTGGGCAGTGTGAGTTGGTGAAGGTGAAGGTTGGAGAAGGGTGCCTAGGACCAGCCAAGGTTTGGCTCGCCACAGACGCTGGTGGCGCGCCACGGCCAGGAACCAAACTCACAGTGCAGTGTGCGAACCACTGCTCCCCCAAAGACAAAGATCCCCCTTGTAGCCTCAACAGACTGCCGGGGCAAGTGCCGGTAGCGAGCACCTATGAAGGCACACGAGGGGGTCCGGGTGGCCAGCACAACGCCCGGCCGCCTTTGTCTCCCTCGTGGCAGAGTCTTCACACCGCACCAGGTACTCGTTTGAACGCTCGGGGAGGCCCAGGACTGGTTCGGATAATCGATGCCACGCGTACACCCACACCCGTGCGTGTGCAGCTAACTCCTGTGACACTTCTGAGAAACAGCAACCCCCCCCTCCTCTCTCGTCTCCCCAATTCCCTCTCTGCCTTACAGCTACGTCGCTGCGCGTGTGTGCCATTCCGCGGGGGCTGTTGGGATAAATTCGCCTCAGCCACACATCCATGTGAATGGAGGAGGATGGGGCGGGGGGGGGGGATGAAATTGAATTATGGCGGGATCCCTCTCGCTCGCTTGTTTTGATAACGGGAGGCTCTACATTAATATGCGGCCATTAAATAAATCCGTGCGCTCCGAGGAGCCTCCGCAGAATGATGGGCGCATAAACAGCCTCATTACGTGCTTGCCCAGAATTGTCCAAAAAGCCTCTTCTTGATTTATCGAGAGTTTGGTCCCTACCAGTGGGCAATAATGCGGCGGACGCTCCTTCATAAGTGCTTTCTCATTACCGCTCAGCGACGGGGCCCTTTGTCCTCTTTCTGCGTCTCATTACTTGCGCTGTTTATCGCGCAAAACACCCCGATGCGGGGGGCAGCGTCGGGGCCGGGGGGGACCCCGTAGCGGTCGCGCCGAGACTCCGGGGCGCTCTGCGCCAGCAGCGGCGGTGGCCTACAAATAACTTGCGCGTTCCAAGTTGACTCACTCGGGTTTGACGCGTGCATTTGACGGGACACACCCCCCCCCCCCCCCCCGACGAGACGCCGCTGCTGCTGCTGGACATCTGCGGAAAAAAGAGCTTTGGAGCTCATCGTATTCCTCCAGTAGAAAAAAAAGATTCCGATTCTCTCCGTGGCTTTGAGTCGATCTCTGCGCCGCGGCTGAACGGCTCGTCGGGTGAGGCTCAACGGAGACGATCGGTGCATGCGGCTCCACAGAGCCCAATAGAGATGAATGGAGATTAGCAGGCAGCGGGCATGTGGTTCCACGCAACCCAATGGAGATAAATGGAGTGTAAGAGACAATGGTGACTGTGTAGGAATTGAAGTGAAATTAACATTGGTACAGGCAAGTGCCAGAGAACTCAATGGAGACAAACATCAGTACATGCGGCCCGCAAGAAATCAATTGAGATGAATAATCAGTCTGTGTAGCTGCGTCGTATTGAGTGGTAGATAATCAGTGCCAATGGGTCTATAGAATTCAAATGAGACTAATAATCAAAGGACATATCCCCATAGAAATAAATGTAGCTAATCAGTCCATGTAGCTGAATATAATTCAATAGGAATTAACAAATGGTAAATGCGATCTTTTGGAGTTGAATGCGGATAATTAACGACACGCATGGCATAGTTTATTCGCTATTTGTGAATGCAGACAATTAGTGAAAGTAGCTGAATAGAACTCCACTGAGCTTAATAATCAGTTGCATGTAGCTCGAAATAACCCATTGGCTCGAAGCTGGTCAGCAGAACGCAGGGGGTAACTCAGTCAATTAGAAACTGTCCTGCCACATACTAAACACAATATCAAACAACCACAGCACGGGAGCCGTCGCTTCTCAAGTCTGTTGCTGTGAACATCGGCGCAAAAGAGAGCAGTGCACTCCCTTCGTTCTCAATACGCTGCCCTCTTTTCGACGGTTGTTTGTGTGGATTCATTGCGCATATATTACAGCGCACTGGGCTTGCAATTCAGAAGTCGCCCGCTTCGATCTCCCGGCGTGGCGGTTAAGACGACGGTGCAAGTTTCTTAAATCCCCCGTGCTCAGCGCACCGCCTCTGTCCCAGACAGCAGTGCGATTGGGTTCAACCACAGCCTATGATCGGCAGGTCGCTTGTGTGTGGGGTAAAGTGTGGGGACTCCCACGTCTTTCAAGAACATCTGGACAGCGTGGAAGAGTCGGGTGAGAGCTCGCCCCAGTGGAGGCCCTTCCACCAGCGGGTGAAGTGAGCGAGGAATTTCAGGGCTGGACCTTAACCTTTGACGCCGTGTGTGTGTGTGTGGGTGAGCAGCTTCTGACAAGAGTGGACACGACTCGGGCTTTAGATATGGGCCCAAATATGGGTCACAATGTTTGTACCATCTTATATTCGGAGATAAGATAAGGCAGGGGCATGTTCAAGATTTCTTTGCATGGAAAACATAACATGTGATGGGGATCGCGTCCATGTACTGCGCATGCCGGAGACAATACGGTTAGAAATTTGTGGAGCATATATCATATATATAAAATACGAAATAATAACAATATTATTTTTTCCACCAAGCCACTGACTTTTGATCAAGGTTTTGATGCCGGTGTGCGTTTTGGGAATTGACTTATTAAAGTTATGTTCGGCATCGCGGCTCGGCTATTGCGACGCTCGTATTACATTTTGTGCAAAAAATAATAAACGGGGATGACTTTGGAAATTCTGCGCACCTGTGGAGCGGTCATGAATCTAAAAGAGCAGATCACCCGACAGGTAAACAGAGCACCAGACACGGCGAGGAGCAAACACTGGGCCTGCTGACTCAAAACAAATGAAATGTCCAAAAGGATACGACAAGGAATTAATTGATTCATTCACATATTGAGGGGCGCTGAAAAGGAAGTTTCGGGCCAGGTGGATGATCTGCCCCGCGCACATCCATAAAGACGCAATGACTATCAATGGCGAGCAGCGGAGCCTTTAACCGGCATTCTGAACCAGACCCATTTGTATTTGTGCGTTGAACACGTGACAGCGGAAACAACGCCCGCCGTTCGTGCACAGTGACATCGGAAGTCGCCGCAGTGTCAGCGCCGGGCTAGGTACACCATGATGCTACGTAGAGAAATGCAGGCTCGGCCGGTAGGCAGTCATGGGTTAACGGAGCGGAGGCAGTGGCAGCAGCGCCACAGGCACTCTCCCACTGTGGCAACTCGCTGTGTCTAATCCGCCTGGAGCGCCGATCCTTTGCTTCTCTCTGTTGTTGGGGAGTTGGCCACTGTCAACTGCCCAGCAAGCCACATTTACACGAGCTTTGTACACAGAAGCCAAGCCCAACACCAGCGGCAACAGGAATCAGCAAGTCCACTTTAGCTCCAAGTCCTCCTGTACTGCATCAATCCATGCTGTGCCCGTTCAACCAACTCTGCCCGGCTAAAATATAGCCGCTTGCGTAAGCAGTGGCTGGCCAGAAGACCCAGCTAAGGCATTCTTTCACATGCCAAAGGAGCTCACGGATGGGAATTTGTCAGGATATTTCATGATATTTCAACACTTCTCCGAACGCTGTCCAAATTTGAACAGCCCAGGATGGATATCACGGGCAAACCAGCCAGAATCTCAAATCAACGCTGGTGTTCCTATCAAAGGGACCACATTTCACAAGCACAGGGAAGAGAGAGTGATAATGTTCATGGCTTGAGAAAGACCTGGCGTTCCTTTCATGCAGTGTAGCAGGGCAGGTTGCTTTCACACAACATTACAGTCAATGGAGTCATATTAGCAAATCATAGCAAGACGTCTGCTTGTGGGCACACTGCCCAGGATATGGGAACTCCACATTGACAAATATCTCCCCCTAATAGACATAGCAGACTGTTGCGACAAGTCCTGTTAGGGAACACCTATGAAGACCAGGCAAGAGCACAACAGTGGGCGGTGTGGCCAGTACGTATGCACTGTTTGACCTGTATGTTGAACTTCTTTCGCGCCGTACGTAGCTGTACATGCTCATCAGGTGCGGCTGGCCGCCTCCATCACATTGATGTTTTAAATACCGCACCAGGTACTCATTTAGAATGCTGAGTCGATCTAGAGGAGGCCCAAGACAGGTTCTGATTTTCAACACTAATGTGGTGATCCGTCATGCAATGCTACCCGAACTCCACAAAGACAAATGTCCCGCACAGCTGTAACATACTTTTGGGGCAAGTGCTGTTTGGGAGCACCTATTCAGGCCAGAACGGCACAGGAAGTGGTGGGTGGCCAGCACCACGCCCGAATGCCTTTGTCTCCCTAGTGGCGATGTTTATACATCGCACCAGGTATTAATTTGAGGCTGAGTCGACCTAGGGGAGGCCCAGGACCGGTGCAGATAATCGTCACTGGTGTTGGCCATGAGCGGGAATCGAACCCGGGTCGCCAGGTTCATAGCGCAGCGCGATAACCGCTACACTACCGCTCCCCACACAGACACACAGACAATCACATGCACGGACACAAACGCACAAATACACGCGCGTACCTGTTGCTGCTGCAGGTGCAGTAGTTCGGCTGCAGTGAGATCAAGGGCGGACGCCGTTTCCCCGTTTATCCGGCTCTTGCACACGGAGTCTGGCTGCCCGCTGGCCCCTCCGTTGGCTCCCACTGGACTTGAGAGCACATTGCTTGCAGCCTCGACCCCACTGTCCTGCATCGTGGCGTTTAATCTGTCGGAACAAAAGCGGGTGTGCTCAGAGAGGATACATTTTCTCGCCGATGACTCACGCGAGCGCTAATTAAGGCATCCGAATGCTAATTGATCTCCAGCAATGAGCCACCTTTCGCTGGCAAACAATCGCCCGTGCCATTGTGTTTGGGGGAAGAATTTTTTTTTTTCTCGTGGAATGTATTTCTCACATCTGTGAGCGACAACATGGGAATATGTTTTTTGCATTTCTTAGATGTCGGTGCTTGGTCTGATCGTATTTGCTTACAGTGTGTAAACAAGAGCTGGAGGTAAATGTTTAAAAGGCATATCGGAGAACCGTCGTCAGGACTTATCGCGATGGTGATTGTTGGCTTCAATCTCGAGACCGCATTTATTTAATTCTCGCAATAATGGCCTTGCAAAAAAATGTGAACGGGAGGCTTCAATTGCCAGTGGTCGTTCATCAGAGATTATTAAAAATGCCATGATTAAATTAATCAGGTTTCTGTCAAAAATCACACTCTGCTCACCGATGGAAAAAAAGGGCTAGGATATTATGCAGTAAATTTGATTCGCAAGACATCTTGAAGGTCACTTAGTTTAACCTCTTTATGTGCAGCGACGCGCTTGGCACGATGATATCATGACAGAGTGGTCACAATTCGCGAGCGTTTCGCCATCGTTGTCTTTGCCGCATCTCCTGTCATGCCACGGTGCGTTACGCCTCGAAGTCAACACTCATCAACTGGGTAAGCGAGCCTTTGTTCCGTTGTCACCGGCGATGCAAATCACCTTCACGAGCGCGGCCGCGTTGGGAACGTGAAAACTTGTCGTCGAGACGGAGGGGGTTAAAGGTATTCATGGAAATTATGATGATCATTACACAGCAAACTCCTACATCATCTGCTATGCTGATAAAGACAGCAGACAGCGGAAAGCACTTATCCAGCACACATTGGTACGTACACACACGCACACGCGGCGGCAATCCAACATCTTTACACGATGAATATTCAATATAAAACCATTTCCAAGCAGAGCAATTATCCTGCATTATCCAGGATGACTCAAATTAACACTCAATTAATTTTCTAATAACCAAACAAATGAAAACTATAAATCTCAGCCTTCCATTAATTTCACCATTATTTAGTGCCGCAATATCCACAGAAAATATGAAAATAATATTCGTCATGAATATCACCGAGGTCTATGCTAAAACAGCATAAATTATGCATATGGACCATCTTTAAAATCATGAATGTTTCATCATTTTTACTGCTGAGGGAAAAGGAGTGAGATGCATTTCTTAAATCTCAGAGGAACAACCACAATTTAAAAATTCTCATTGACAGCGCGGGGCATACCGTACACATCTTACGGTAAGTAAAATGTGGGAGGCGGGAAAAGAAGAGAAAGATTCTTTTAGCCTAATGTCTGTCTGAATGAGTTTCCAGGATTGCAATCACCAAATAATTTAATTGAGCGACTGATTTCATTTTTTGGTCATGTCATTTTTTGGAAATCAATAGAACAAACACAATATGCTCTTCAATTTATAAGTGTCAAGTTCTGAAATGTATATATCATAGCTCCAAATGTGTGATATATTCCGCGGTGCGTTTCTGTACATTTTGACTCTTGATATTTAAACGAAAATCGTCGTAGAACTTCTTTACGTTTCACAATGTCCTTGAAATAAATCGTACATTGTGACATTTAACGGGCACTGCCCCATCGTCTCGTAATGAGCAATTTTCGCCAGAATCACGAAGGCTGCGACGTGTTTAAAAGAAAAACAAGCTCTCTCATGGATTGTTTTACACAGATCTTCATCAATCCACTGCTGGATGACGGCCTTCCCCGATGCCTTTCGATCGCAGGGGGGGGGGGGGGGGTGGGGAACGGGTGGATTGGGTCGTAGGTCACCACGCTGGCCATTGCAGGTTGGTGGATGGGGGTGATCGAGGCCCAGGACCGGTTCAAATAATAATCTCTCGCCACTGCTGGCAGCCGTAGCTGGCAATTCAACGTGAGTGGCCTGGCACACTGCTCAGCAGCAGCAGCACAAGAGCAGCAACGCCACCTCTACCAGATGAATAGGTCTCATTTTTTAACAAAAAGTCTCTATTGGTTCTCCGTTGCCTCAAGAATTAATACGGTAAATCACGAAACTGTGACTCACATTTTCGGCTGATTCCACACCGCTTAAGTGTTTTTTTTTGCTACAGCGGCTTGAGGTGACATCATTGAACACCGATGTCAGAAACAAGGGGCGACATCGCCAAAACGCTCCTCAGTAGAGTGACGCAGCGTAGCCACACTCACTGCGCCACTGCTCGACACCCCCCTGCCCCCCCCCCCACTTAGTCAGAGGAAGAACTCAACAGGAGGAAAATCATCAAATACCTTCCCTTTGAATTAAAACTAAAAGTCTTCTAGCACTAAGTTGGCAGCGGTGCATTATTTGTGCACAAGCAAGACGTTTGTCAATGAAATTCCCTAAATGTAAAACAATATATCGCAGGTGACGTTTTGGATGAAAGGCATTGACCGATGTATTTGTACTTTTAGGGTTAGTCTTATTGACCTCCGTTTTGCGTTATATATGTTTTTATTAGAATCGTAATCAAACACTTTCTCCAAAAATATCCCAACGTGCACACAAAAACAGCGTGTTTTTTTTTATATAAACTAATATAACGAAATAAATAAAGACACAGCACGCTATCCACATTAAAATGTAAAGAATACTACGCATCCGAACGGCAAAACTACACGAATAAAGTTACATAGTAATGAGGAACTGCATATATTACTCAAACACGATAAACAGTTTGACAACACGGCTATACTTGATCTAGGTCTCAAAATGAGAAATTGACACAAAATCCCAACTTTTATTTAATTTCTATATTCGGCAATAAGTTAAAATATGTTCACAATCTGAATCCATAAGATAATAATCCACACAAATAATGAAACATACATTAACATTGGTTTTAAAAATATATGAATAAATATATAAACGCAAAATGTTAACCCACGGGAGAACAACCATCATCAGTGACTTAAATGTGCTTAGTCGGGAAAAATGTCGAGATTTGAAACTAAATATTTTCCCAATTTAAAGCGGGGTGGTTGATCAAAGTGCCTCCACTGGCTTATTAACACGCGGCTTTCAAGGGCTCATCAACAAGCAAGCAGGGCCCTCTCTGAATTATGGGCCAAATGAGAGAGACGATGCCCCGCCTCCTCCTACTTTGTCAGCTCATCTCAAGAGTGTGGCCAGGCAGAGGACGCGTGATCGCGTGCATGCGTGACTTCTCACCTGCAGATAAACCCACTTCGGCACCACCAACAACAACAGCGAACAAAAACGGCGATTTGAAAACGTGTGCGGTGGTGGCGGCGTGGGGGAGACAAAGGTGGCCGGGCGTGGTGTTGGTCACCCACCCCATCGTGTGCCGTGCCGGCCTTCATGTGCGCTCACGAATAACACCTGCCCCAACAGTCTATTAATGCTCTATGAGGGCGAGTGGCGTGGTGCTGGCCACCCACACCCTCGTGACGCCGTGCCAGCCTTCATAGGTGCTATTCGCTAACAGCACTTGCCCCAACAGTCTGTTAAGGCTACACGGGGGATCTTTGTCGTTAGTGGCGGTGGTGATGAGGATGAATGTTTAGAGGTGAGAAAGTTGCAGCCTTGCGATTTCTTGCGAGCAACACTGCCGGATTGTTTATTGTTTATTGAGTTTGTGAGGTGAGCTGGGCCAGGATTGAGCAAGGACAGAGGCCACTTTTCACCCAGGCAACCGGAGAGCACAGATAGTTCTTGACGTATCGCCACAACAACAACAATTACATATATTATTTTTAAATGCACAATTTATACAATAAATAACAAATATACAATTAAGGAGGAGAATTCAAAATGTTCTGTTTACTTAAAATCTGGTGGGAAGAGCCTCCACTACATGGAACTCTAGAGAGTCACTTGCTAGAGGATATTTTGACTCATTTCTGTTTCGGGAAAGGCAGGATTACCCACGCTGCACCCCACCACACCTCACCTGCCAATCACCTGCTCACCCTGTGCCCATTTCTACTGCTGGCTGCATCGAGGCGGGGAGGGGAGGATGTCAGAAACTTGCCCCATTGTTTCAACTGCCCCGCACCAGGAGATGGAATTGAACCGTCGGGACACTGCATTGCAAGTTCAGTGCGCCGCGAACCATTACATCGTTACATCACGTGGGGGGAAGGTGGGTGGGAGAGGGCGGATATAAGAAACTCGCACCATCGTTCAAACCGCGCCGGGAGATCGAACCGGCGACTTCTGCCCAGCGCGTCTAACTGTTACGGCACATCAGCGTCTCCCCTCACATGCGCGGAGTCACTCACAATCGGTTCCATTTATTTATACCGAGCGAATCACATGAAGCCTTTTGATGAGTGGCTTTGCTTGGGACATCACGTGAACATTTTTACAACCCACTGCATGTCTCTGCATGGCAGTCAATTATAATCCTTTCTCATTCCTTTATTTTAAACTCGCTCTGCTTTGGGGGTAATTTCACGTAATAATTTACGTAACAGCATAAATTATTAGGTAGCGTCTCTGTTCAATATTATTATTATGAGTTAGATGTGTCAAGACTCTTTTTTAACAGGTTGCGGCTCTGGATGTTCGGCAAACCCAATTTTGAATGAAAGTATTATTGTTGTTGTGGGCAGAAGGAATTCACAGTGCCCAGAGAGAACCCACACATGCACTGGAACATTCATTAAAACTCTGTAAATACATGTCTGCAACCTCGTTGCTGTACTGCCTCCAATAGACGCATGTCTTGCCCTGTAGGTAGGTGTCTCTAACACACGCTCTGCGTATGATTTACCAAACGGGCGTACGATTCGGTGCAGGAAACCCGCGTGGCTAAGCAGTCTCGCGCTGAAATGCAGATGTCTGCGCTTTGCGCTAATAACGTGGCGGGGCGCGTTCTATTGTTTCCAAGACAGAAAAGGGAAATGACTGTGCATCCTGGAGTTATGGCAATACCTGAGGTCAAGATCAAGGTCAAGAGGTCGGCGCGTCCAATGTTATGCCATCTTGCCAATGGCTCTGTCCTTCTGTTTAAAAGTCCCCTCGGCAATTGTACGGTCGACACGCCACTTCCTGGACCTTTCCTTGCCGTCCCATCATCATCATCATCACCATCGCCAACACGGCCGCCTCCGCCCTCTGGCTTGAGGTTATCCCCTGGTCACCAACTCTCTGTCGCCCGACCTCCTCCATCCGGCGCGCACGGCAGCGCCCACCGTCACAATCTCATCTTCCTCACGGCTGCACACCCACGCCGACCTGCTCAGCCCACAAGCGATTCCGAACCCACCGAGTTGCTTACACTATCCTTGCCAATGCAGTCCTAAGTGGCCTCCATATCTCAACATCATTCCGCCCCATTCCACTCCCCCCCTGCCTCTATGCAAAGGTCAGAATCATCGTTTCTGGATGTTTTCCTAAAGTCCAGCTCTCTGACACGTGTTAGGGGGGAGCTTGAGCAAACATGTTAATGCTGCGGATTGGGACGCCAAAGGGAGCCCAGAGAAGCAGCAGGAGAACGTTGAGTCAGGGCATAAATTCATAATCACGATCCAGGCGGATAAAACAGCACAGGGCCTTCACACCAGCTAAGGTCAGCGTGCACGCTTCGGAAGTTTTCCTTTTATTTGCAAATGATTTAGCGATTTTTTTCTTTTGGCCAGCAGTGTGAACGCATTAGATTAAGGGCAAATCAAATTCTATGAAACTTGCAGAATATACATTATGAAGGTGAGAAGGGTGAAAACCTACAGTACTGTCAATAAGGACAGCGCGTCCGCGCGCACACACACACACGCGCGTGCACATGTGATATCGCAAAACCGGAGAGGTGTTAAAAATTGTAACATTTATATATTGGAAACTAAATATGTTAAATATATATTTGAATGATAAAAAAAACTAACCCCATTTTAAGGAAAAATTACCAGCACAATATATTTCCACATATGATATCACGTTATAGAAGCTTTGCGTGAGCAGCTCTGTCTGAAGTTACTCGACTGGATGGCACTGACCACATGAGTGAAATGATGGAATTAAGAATCTATTTCAATATAACAGCCTTCATGTATATTATTTTATTGACTAATGCATTTAATGTATTTTGACGTTTAGGGGCATTTTTGTATTATTTTGAGCATTATTTTAGGATTATTATTTTAGGATGATTTTTATGTTCATATTATTTAGTATTATTGATATTATTTTACATTTTGTATACTTCTTTTTCGGATCCTAACATTTTTAGAATTACATTTTTTTTGAGGATTCCAACATTCCAACGAGAGTAGAAATGTGCCGACATCAGCGACGACGTCACCCGATGCCACGTGGCTTTTACTTCCTTCGAGAAAAGTGACGCAGACGTGAGGACCTTTCCTGCGTTCGAATCGATCCGAAGCAAAATAAAAAAAAACACACACATTTAGATCCATCTAAAAAAATGCACCCATCTAGGTCTGAGTTTTTCCGATGAATCAAAACATGGGGAGCGAATGCCCATAATCCACACTCTGGTTTGACCACACGATATGCGGCATCTCTTGCCAGCTCTTGCCAAACAGCGTTTATCCTAATGCACGACACTCGCCTCATTCTACTCCACACACTCCATTTTTCTCTCAATTTGTGCTCCTCCAAAAACGATTTCGTTTTTAATTAGCAGACTAACGATATGCGACTTTTGATTTTCTCATGAGTTATCTTCGTCCCAACTTGCCAGTCTTCTTTGTTAAGGTCCGCACACTGTTGCCTTGCAGTTAATTTCAATCAGTTTATCATAATGAATGCATAGTCAGAAATTCTGAGATATCATTATTTTCTCTATTATCACATCTTTATTTCTACAATTTCAAATGTCTTCTCGTAGCACGGCGAGCAGCCTTGGCAGTGAGAGATTCTCCTCCCCCAACTCTTCTGATTCCTACTTTAACTACTTTATTCTTTTCAACGTCATTTTATACCACCACGTCATTTTAAATGGTTTTGATAATAATTGCTAAAAATTACGGAGAGCGATTCTTGAACGAGAAGGGAGATCAAAACGTTAAAATAAAGATCCGAGCGCGAGCAGGTTGCAGTGGTTTTAGGCTCAGTGGATTTGATAATGAAAAGCAACATTCCAATGTGTCTGTGTAAAGGAAAGTTTTCAACCAGTGCACGTGGCACGCTCTTGACAAGTGGATAGAAAAAACGCACATTGGCAAGGAAAATTAACAAAAACTGCATATTGTGCAAAGCAGCAGCACGCATGCTCCGCATTGACAAAAAACACATGAATGACCGAAACAGAATTATAAACATCATATTGACAGTTAAGAAAATAAAGCAGACGTATGCTTAAAGGAATGATGGCTGATGAGATGGGAGTGGTGATTCAATGGCAGCCAAAGGAGGAAAAACAAATGCAGGTCCATGACCAGGAGTCAAACCCAGGAAATGGAGCGCGCTAACAAATACATCTCTCCTCTGACTACAAATACATAGATTCCGTTAAAGACATGCAGACTAATAGGGAAAGTTCTGTGTATGTGAGCACCTATGAAGGCCAGCACAGTGCAAGAGGGATTGGTGTGGCTAGCATCATGCACGGCCACCTTTATCTCCCCAGTGCTGGTGCTTTCACAGTGCACCAGGTACTTATTTAAGGGTAAGTCGACCAAAGGGAGTCTAAGCACCGGTTCAGATAATCAACACCAATGTTAACCAAGGCCAGGTTCGTAGCAAAGTGCGCGATACACTGCGTTGCCACTACTGAGACACGCACACACACACGAACACAAGTATATACAAACACAAACAAAACAAATGTTCCCCATATAGCCTAAACAGACTGTTGGGGCAAGTGCTGTAACGAGCACATATGAAGGCCGGCATGGCACACAAAGGAGCAGGTGGCCAATACCATGCCTGGCCGCCTTTGTTTCTCCAGTGGTGCGGTTCACACATCGCATCAGGTAATCATTTTAGGCTGAATCGACCTAGAGGAGACCCAGGACCGGTTCAGATAATCGTCACTGTTGTTGGCCATGAGCAGGGATCGAACTCGGGTCACCGGGTTCATAGTGCAGCGCGCTAACCATTGCACTTCAAACCCACACACGAACACACACGAACACAGACCAACACACACCAACACAGACCAACACACACCAACACACACCAACACAAGTACACAACACACCAGGCCAAGACGTATTCGAGGCTGTTGGCACGGCAGTATCACGACATGTGAAGCACACTGCGATGAGTAACATCGGGTTCTATGCAGCTCAAAGTTGAGTAATTGGAAGTAATTCAAACAATTATACTGGTTATAGTTAAAACCAGAAAATGGGTTCTCTTCTTCCAATAGATTAGCATCTTCAAGCGTGGTTAATAATAATAATTCAAAAAAATGACAAGAGCCACAACGGATAAGCAGCTATTTAGTATGATAAGTGGAATCAACAGGAGCAAGTGATGCCAAGGCAGGATAATTAATTAACACATTACAAAGCAATTAGCAGCATAGGCCACTTAACCACAAAAAGGCAGCTCAGTTTAGATTAAGACGGAATGAGAATGAAGAGTGAGTGGGTAACACAGTTGGAGGTGTTTCAGGACTCATGGCGATGCCTTGTATAATATAATGGCGTTGTTAGCAATTGGTAGCCAAAAAAAATCAAGGCCAGTTAACTAAACCGTGAACTACATTGACAATGAGAGAAAAACCAATGGTAAAACAAAAAAAGAGCGCATTTAAGACATGAGCTATTTAATTAGACGGCTTTTAGGGAATAAAAAAAAACCTTTCTGGCTGCTACACGTCGCTCTGCTCAAGATTCCCTAAGAATATCCCCTTCGGCTCAAACGTCGACGAGCACTTGCTCCGATGCTCGTGGCAAAAACAAAACGAGTAGAGAAAGGCGCAGCCCTGCAATTGCTTGGCTCACGCCACTGCTGGGAATAGGGCCTCCACTTGACGGACCTCTAGAGAGCCCTTACACAGAAGGTGTGTGTTACTTGGGAACAATGGAAGGAACCGGAAAGAGAGGAAGACCTAACAGAGCATGGCTTGATGACGACATAAGAGATTGGTGCCCAAAAGATGTGGCCCACTACGTGAGCATGTTACCACAAGACAGATGAAAGTGGAAACAAATGACGAAAGGGGCAGTGGACACCTACACGGGGAAATCTGCCCATGGACCGTGACGATGATGATGATGCCAGAAGGCGCTTTGGCCTGCTCCTTACAACCTGGCCAAACATGTCCACCCTGCCACACGTGACCTTGTGGTGACCACATTTACATGGCGGACACGGGCACTCGTGAGGGTCTCACGACAGGACAGAGTGCCGTGTGGCGCTGCGGGGCATTCAGATGTCCGCATGTTCGAGGCCAGCCGTGCCAAAGCCATCGACCGAAAGGAGTGCACGCCAGAAACCACACCAGCGATGTTGTACTTCTCTGTGAGAGTTCCTAATGGAGTAATTATCTCATGACGTCGTAGTTGCTACCTGTCCTGATTTCCCTAGGATTGTGCTGTGTTGGAGGTGGCTGCTATCCAGGGGGAAATGTCAGTCTTCTCAGGACGTTAAAATTTCCAGGTTTTTGTCAATTGAGCTCAAGACAATGCATTCGCATGCAGTTCTCACCTCTTCGGATGACGTGAGATATTCTTCTTCGCTTTGATATGGGATAAAATCTGGCCAAAAAATGGCACGAAAAGCAAGCGAGCAAATAAAGACGTAACGAGAACTCGACGAGACTTGAACAAATCTGCACGACCACAAATATTCATCTGAGAATGCGGGCTGGAGTCGGAAGAGCGCGAGGCACGGATGCTGAATGCACGGTTGATGTCCCAACAGAAAATCACCGCAGCATATCCACCACTGAAGTGGCACTGCCAGTTCCCATTATTAACTGAATATGTGTATATGTATATACCCCCCACCCACTCTGAAGTTTAAGTGAAAAAGAGGCCATGGTGAGTTTAAAGCTCAGAGTGGAAAAAAAGTTCTCATGATTAATTTAGTTCAGCCACATGAAAAGCCTATTTCATCATTAATTTTAAAGTGCTGGCCTGTAGGGTTTTGTTATTTGCAGGGCACTGGCCAGATATGATGATAATGAGGGTGGCTATTGTGAGATTTTGAAAAACCGCAGCAACTGTTCCTTTAAGCGTACACATGCCTCACTAAGTCAATTGACTGCAGAGTTCATTATTCGGATAAGCAACACGCCTATACATGCATGCACACACATATAAACATGTTATGTCAACACGTTCCAGCATGATGATAAGACTTTTAAAAAATCATACGGGACAACCTAGCGCATTCGAATCGCTGGGGACCGAGGTGGACGCGAATTTGTGGAAAGGTCTGATTTGTAAACAATCTTAAGACATTTTCCAAAAAAACGCAGCACTTCCTTCGATCAAACTATGGTCTTAAACCGAAAAAGAAACAATCGCCGACGTTTCAGGCAATGGCCCATCTTGCGTGTTGACTGTTTCGCTGTTTGTTCTTTTGCACCACTGGCATTGAAGTGTATCAATACATCATTTGTGGGCGGTTAGTTGGAAATGGCGGATACGTGACGATCGGATGAGATGCGACTTTGTACTCAGTTGAATACTGTCGCACGCTTACAACGCAGCTAGCAATTAGGTTTCTCCTCAAGGAGTAAAGCACATGTAAAGTCTGCCGTTGTAGGTCAAGCAGCTTGGAGGTATGGAATAGAATGCATGTGTGTGTGATTACCATTTCAAGCTCGAGTCACACTGAAGATTCAGCCAGCAAGCAAACTCTCATTGTAGCGGAACCACGAACTGTGAGCATGTATTCAACAGTTTATTGAGACATGCTAGAGACGACTTTTGAGGTAAACAGGACAATATCACCGAATTATGATGGCGCATCAAATACCACCCCAGCGATTCACTCACTGCGCCACCACCAATTCAATGACGCGAGTTTCTTGGAACCAGTCCTGCCCCCCCTGCCCCTTCCCCAACCAACACTGACCATGATGGTTCAGGATGGTCAAACAATCCCCATGATGACTGAAACAACATGGAGGGGTATTGCATACAAGCAGTGGATTAATAAATGCATGGCCAGTACATCAATTGAAATAAGTCTATTATATAGTGGATATGTTTAAACATAATTATTTAATAGCAGAAGACTCCATACCCATTCCATGCCAAAGAGTTGATCCCAGAAATATCATTGAAGCCTATAATGTAACTTTAAGATGTTCTACCACATTCCAAAATTAAACATAACACTTCTGCATCTGCCTATGTGCAGATGTATGTATGTATATTGAACTTCTTTCTCACCATACGTCGCCAACCGTGTTAATACATGCGTGTGTGCATGCTTCTATCCCTACATTCATGCGAGGAGTGGTGGCACAGTGTCACACATTGTGCTATGAAATTGGTGGCCTGAGTTCGATGCATGGCAGTGGCTAACATTAGTGGCAATTATCTGAACCGGTACTGGGGCCTTCCCTAGGATTTAAACATCACCACTGGGGAGACCAAAGATGGCTGGTGTGTTATCGACCACACCTCACCCTCGTGCGCCATGCCGCCCTTAATAGGTGCTCGCTAACAGCACTTGCCCCAACAATCTATAATGCGAGAGTGGGCATATTTTGTCTTTGTCTTCTCCTACGTAAGTGGCTTCATATTTACGAATGTGGTCTCAGTGAAACCGTTATAGTTCTCAGAAGGCAATGCCATGGGCAGATTAATCACAAACCATTTGAGGAAAAGGGATTGCATATACCGCATTTATAAAACGTGTGACGTTAATCAACATCTGGAGTGAGGTCCACTTCTTCCTGAGACATTGCAAAGGCCACTTCTCCAAAGCTGACAAGTCAAGGCCATTGATTTGAGGGTCTAAGTTTTTGGCCACTCAAAACTGTCTTAACAGCATTCATCTTCACTGCGTAAGGAACATGCTTTCATTAATACAAACGTGTTTATCAAACCGGATGGGAGGCAACTGAGATTGTTTTGTATATATTTTGCAATGGAGGTCTATAAAACGACTCTAGATTCATGTCGGGATGAAGAAATCCACGGAGCGTTTTTGGGGGCGGTGAGGATTTTTGTTGTGGCTCCAAGCCCTGATGTACTGATAGAGTGCACGATGACACCGGGTTTGTATTAGTCTTCACTTCATTGCAAATACCATAAAACCACCAAAAGCCAGAATTGGTGGTAAGCCAAAAGGTTACCTGAAATAAAAATTTTTAGTTTTTTTTAATAAACCGAAAACTTTGACCGGAACACTTTCGCACCGTAATGAAGCTGCACGCGAAAAAGAGATGACATGCATATGTGCAGTAGCATTTCTAAAGGCATTTACTTATCTGTTGTATGAAATTCGGTGAACCCGTTCCCTTGGAGGTCACATTCAAAGCTCTCCGCCTCTCAGCTTTTACATTTATCTTACAAATAAACAAAATAAGTTTCCGAAGTCCATCAGAAAATATATTCAACCTTACAAACGCAATGTACGTGTGTATGTTGAACTTCTTTTGCACCGTATGGAGCCAACCGTGCTAATCAGATGTGCAGTGAACCGCAAGCAGTACACATCTTCTTCACGTTGACAAAAAAACTAAACTATTTATAATTTACCAGGTAAGGCCTCCTAGGCGATGTAGCGCTTTTGCAGAAGCGACCTGGCCACGAATGATAGCCCAATGAAGTGGCTTGTCATGTGGACATTTATAGCTGCCAAATATTCTAAATGCATGTTGATGCTAAATATGGAGGGAAAAACCTGAGGACCCGGATAAAAATCCACGCAACCACGGGGAGAACGTGTAAACTCCAAATATACAGGCGTCAGGGTCGGGATCGAACCCATGGACCTCCTACATACCAGGCGAGGTAGTTAACATCTCGGCGCCACTAGTGTGCGGCAACTGCGGTCACCACCCAGAACAGAATAACCACAGAACGTGGAACTGAGTGCCCCGATTCACAAACACGGAGGAGAAGGAGGAGGCATCGTCGTCATCACAGCGATGATTCACCACTCCGCTGCTCCTGACCCAATTACCCAGCTCGACCACCTCGGTATAAAATTAAAGTTTGTTGATCTACACCAACGTTGGCCTGACGAAGAAGGGGAAGACATTGATGGGAAGTAACTGAGATTAAACTGTACAGCAGTGATTTACGAAATTGTGTTGCAACATTGTAAATATTAAATTGTAAATATTTAGTGATTGACTATTAAGTCCGCATGTGTAAATCAACTGTCTTAGGTTTAAATGACATGTAAATTGTAATTAAAATTAAGTGACACAGAGTTATTTAATTACTCGCAGTACGCCGGGCATTCACCGTGACCGGAAAAGGCTCTCCCTCCAAACAATTCTGGCTGCTAAAAGATTCACAGGATTGCACTTTGCGATTTCCATTCACAACAATAGCCTTTATTTACCCAGGAAATCCTGCGTCCTACTTGGAATGGAGGGCTAATTGCTCAATGAGCGTTACTCCAGTGTACTGTGCAGAAAACCCTGGCGTACATACCTCATTCACCGCCTTCTATCGCACCGATATGCGGCCAACGAGATGGGAGTCTCACGCACGTGATGATCTCCATGCGATCCACTAACCCTGTGCCTCTAAAGCGCCTCATTAACCGGCGCCGCATGTGGCACGTTTCACGAAAGAACGTGCGACCATGTGCAATCTGGCTCGGTGACAAGCGCATTTAGCACTCGACTATCACTGGGGCTATACCCAGTTAACCAAGCATGGGCGTTCAAACACCTAAATCCTTCATTCAGTCGTGTCTCACAGTTGAATCCCATTGTGGTCGAGAATAAAATCCAGCTGTCTTGCGATTACACTTCGCCTTTGTGCCAGCAAGTTTACAAGTGGTCTCTATCCATTTGAAGGCGCGACAATTGCCACTCAAATGAAACCCAGGGACAGGGAAGCGAGTGTGGGTGTTTTTTTTTTCTAACGGCAACTTTCCATTAATTCACGGTGTGCCTCGACTCCAAAAGGAGGATACGCGATGGGCAGCACAAGTAGGTCGAGGAGCAGCCCCTGCAATGGCCTGCTCACGCCGCCGCTGGTGGATAGGCCTCCCGCTGGAGGGAGCTCTCGGTCGCCCCTCTAGAGGGAAGAGCTCGGAATGTGAGCACGGACGCCGTTACCGTGCTGCGTTGTGAGATGCAATGGCGTGAACGGCGCTACGTGAAACTGAAATCGTCATCGTTATATTGGTGATTTGGAAGGGCCGGGAGTATCCACACTTTACCCAACCACAAGTGACCTGCCGATCGAACGTGGGTGGTGCCATGCTGGGTGGACAGAGGTGGGTGGTTTAGAATGTTGGCCGTTGTTTTATCATTTGCGATATCTGAATTGTAAGTCCCAGCATCCATTTTTGGCTGGTGGCAACTTGAAGCAACATAAAGCAATGGGCTTGCGGCCTAGGATGCGATGGAGAAAAAGACACGGGCAGCCAAACATACGCACGCATGCGAGAACACCTATCAAGTACCAAACACTTCCCACGCAGTTGGGTTTCTATTTATTTATTTATATCAATAAACACGCCACTATATCTTACTAGCTAAGTCTCTGAACAAGTTTACTGAAATATGCTTCAAGGCTTCTGGGAAACGGTAAGGAAATAGTGAGGCTTTTAGAATCTCTGCAGAATTTGTTTTTATATTTGAAGCCGGAGTCAGCGTCCCACACGAAGCGTCCTGCAGGGCAAGGTGTACGATATAATTCTTTGATCGACTGCTGTATATGTGGGGCTGGCAGTGAAAGGGATTTGAATGCCTGCTTCTGGTACTTTCATTCTATGGGTTGTTTTTTTCTTCCTTCCAGGCCACTGCCTTGCCAAAGAGGAGGCTTCATAGTAAATGAACAAGACACGATCATTACAGCCACAGCGACTACAGGGATAAGTGCTGTTAGTTGAGTCACCTATTAAGGCTGGCGAGGCAAATGATAATAAGAGTCACTTTCATACAGCGCTTTTCATCAAGGATCTCAAAGCGCTGTAACAAGACACAGCAGCAACAGACACTCGGCATGCAAATAATATTCAAAATACATTTTAAAAATAATTTACTAAATTAACAAAAAATGTAATAAGATGGGTGACGTGAAAAGCTACACTAAGCACGCCTGCCTGCCTTTGTCTCCCCGGCACCGATGTCGACCACACCACGGCAAAGTTGTTGGTAGTTTCACTCGTGAGCTTAGCAGCGGGTAAAGCTCAGCTCCGGTGGTGGTCCCGAGCCAGTGATAGGAATTCCAAAGTGTTACAACGGTATCCATTCTATCCTTGGGACAGTCACTTTTAACCCCCACAAAGCAATTTACCTCAGGAGGGAACATGGGTTGCGTCTACTACCCAACAAGGATCTAAACTGGCAATCTTATGATCAATAATTTTACGTCGCAAAATTTTTGAATTGCCAATATTAGGCTTAGCGAACTCAATCAAAATGTTTCTGTGCATCATGGCCAGGATTCAAACCTGTTTCACTGGAGTTGTAGTGCAGTGCACAGACCACTACAACATAGCTCACGCAATAATCTGCATTGTATACCTCCACACAAAGACAAATATCCCCCATAGAGAATAAATATACTTTTGGGGCAAGAGCTGTTTGCAAGCACCTATGAAGGCCGGTACGGCACACGAAGGAGTGGGTGGCCAGCACCACACCTGGTCGCCTTTGTCTACCTATTACCGATGTTTACACACCGCACCAGGTACCCATTGGAGGTTGAGGCTATCGGTTCAGATAATCGTCACTGGTATTGGTGGCCATGAGCAGGAATCAAACTCAGGTCGCCGGGTCCGTAGCGTAGAGCACGAACAGCTACACTACACTGCATACACACACACACGTGCTCACAGCGTGCGCGCACTGCACATGTAAAACACAAACAATACCAGCGCTCTGTTGTAAAATAAAACAAAGATTACAAATGTGCTTAAATAAACATGCTAATACAACTTAACATTTTCATCTTTATTATATGGAACGAACCGTATAATGATGGGAAAACCTACGGGTGTGTTTCTTATATTGTAATTGTGACATCTGACTGCACACGCGCATCAATGCAGCCTTTATGCATCAAAGCCACTTTCTAGCGGGTGGCTTGCACTTTGCCGCACGATTTCCCCCGTCCCACCGTGCGGGCGTCACATTATAGAATGTTCGTTTCTCTTATTGCCGGGGATACAGAGGGCCCTGTGGAAAAGTGAGGGGGGGGGGGGATATGTATAATAATAATAATGAATTAAAAATAAAAATAATAATAATAAAAGAGAAGGAGAGAATTGCGCCCGTGACAAAGATAACAGGTTATTTTTCATTTCCTGAACCTTAGCGCCAGAGCAATTATGTGGAAAATGAAGACATTTCTACGAGACAATTTCACACCAGTGACAGGAAGGAAAAGGGCACTCATTTTGCTCCCCAGGGAGAGAGGGGGAGAGAGAGAGAGCGAGCGAATGGTGTGAGAATGATGAGAGAGAGTTAATAAAAATTAACTGTGAGACAAGACTGCTCGCCGCTGCCGGATGTGATAGAATGCCAAAAGACATCTGAGTATGTGGCGAAAGTTAGCAAAATGTGGCCAACAATCCAAAGCTTGCCCTCACTGTACCAATGTGAAAGTCTAATGCCCGAGACCCATCTATGTGTAAATAGACCAACTCGATGAGACAATTTTAGACCCATTTGCAATTTAAAAGTGACTTATGGCTGTTTTTGTAACACACTGTTTATATTTCATCAGAATCGATTCAAGAAAACCTGACTCTGCTGATGAGACACTCTACGTCTAAACCAGTCCAGAGTTTGCTTTGTACTGATGGAATGTTGCAGAAATTGTTCACTCCCAGAAGGCCGTAGGGCCGATGGGGTCGTGTAAATGTGTTTTAATTTGTTATACGTGGAGAGACAGATATGTGAAGTAAACGTATTTTCTTCTTATCTATTTTGTTATTTGAGGGTTAGGTCGCTTTCGAATTAAGTTAGAATTATATCACCGCACCACTTTTGTATAACTAATTCAGATCAGTGTGGCTATGTGGAAATGTCTGTTCAGTTTGTGCTGCTCCACTGATAATCTGCACCGCATTGTTGAGGTGGTGTATTTTGTTCTGCATGCATTTCTGTAAAAACAAATTTAATCGACGACTTTTATTTTCTTCCTGCCCCATCTCGCTTGGACAAGCTAATTATTCCAGTCGGTTCATAGATTATAAGTACATACAAACTTTGCAAATAAAAGCTTCCGACTGTGAAGTACGTTTTTTTATTCTCATTATTTACGAAATTTTCTATCGTAGGAGGTAAGATAACAAGGTACCTGCCGAAGGCAGTGCGCAAGAAGGATTGCCACGGGCTTCGTGAGCACTATAATTTGAACGTATCTTCTCTGTGGCCACGAGAGTTTAGACCCACAAGGGCGGGAAGGCCCGATGGTCGAGACTCAGAATGGGAGTGGCAGCCGTGGAACGGAACCTGCCAGGGAGTACGTGCGTTCACTGTGGGAGACGGAGCGATGGAATCGTCGCGGGTGGATTGTTACACCACAGCATCGTGGGGGTGGCAGTGGAGGTCTCTGTCCAGCGTAGATGGGTCATTGGTGATGATGATGATGATGAAAATAAAGCAGAAAGAATCAAAGGAATTCATATT
This sequence comes from Lampetra fluviatilis, assembly GCF_964198595.1. Classification (NCBI taxonomy): domain Eukaryota; kingdom Metazoa; phylum Chordata; class Hyperoartia; order Petromyzontiformes; family Petromyzontidae; genus Lampetra; species Lampetra fluviatilis. The sequence goes on from NC_136308.1 coordinate 1,583,510, forward strand.
CTTTGGGTCTTTTGGTAAAGTCACGTAGATAGGTTAAAAGAAAATAACAAAAAACTACGACGACACCGCTTGTGTTGCGATCGAAACGTCGTAGTTTTTTGTTATTTACGTGACTTTACCGAAAGACCCAAAGAATATGAATTCCTGGAGTCACGAAAGCTTTAAGTCAAGAATCAAAGGAGAATTGACTCCGCAACCAAAGGCAGCACCCTCAAGAACAATTAGTATTGAGACTCAGTGAGGATTTACTGAGTAAACGAATACCATTATTATTATTATTCGACAATATGTTTTGGTATGAACTGTATTTCATGAAGCAATCTCGTGGCTTCTTATTTTGTCATCTTTTTCTCGTCCGTTTTTTTTCTTGCCTCTTTTTTTTTAAATAATCCACATTCGCAGCAATGCGTCAGCTGTGTCCCGCGACCTTTGCAAGTAAAAACAAGTAATTTCATCCATTAAAGAAAAGCCTGTAACTTAATACAACACACTCGTGAGAACTGCGTAATTACTCCCCATTCCGCCGAAAAGCATTTTCAAGCCGACGCTTTTAAAGCATCAATGGTGCATATTTACAACCGAATTAACCGTTGTTTGTAATTGCGGGCGCGGTTACACAGTCCGGCTGTAACATCAATATCAAAAGGAGCACCGCGGTTCGGTGCCCATCGGAATAATTCCACACCGACGGTGAGCGCGGAGGCATCGCTCGACACTCCTGACAGATGTTTTCGCTGAAAGGAAACGGACTTGCGAGTTTCGTGGCCGCACTCCTTCCCTGGCCTCCCGTTATTTCGCCACCCCGTGCGGCCTCGTCTGGAGCGCGTTGCATTGAGACGCCCGCAGTCATTGGATAAAGTGAAGTTGCTCATTATATTGGAACCTGATTTATGTTGCCAGAGCCCTCTCGCTAAGCTCGCATCACTGGGTCTTAATGAATTGGTAAATACGGGTGAAGATTTCGCTCCGGGAAAGCTATTCTCTCTCTCTCTGTTTTTTTACAGCACAGTAGATTTATGCAGCCAATTAGGACACATCATGGAAAATGTGTTTATAGCAAAACCCCTTTTTTTTCTCCACTGAAAATAACTTGCTTAACCAATTCGTCCAAAACACTCCCAAAACCCACGATTTCAAATTAAGCACCTTGCCACGAAAAAAATAAATCAAAAAGAGTGAACGTGAGATGCCATGCTGCTGGGAAATTCAGAGTAAGTTGTTAGACATTGCGGAATTTAAGGGGGGGGGGGGGGGACACGGCTGTAGGCAAACAAATATGCCGAACTACTTTGGTGCAATTATCCACCAGGATTTCAGTTAAAGGCAGCAGATAAGCAAGCAGAATGTCAGCGGTTTATGGGTTAAGCCCTCTCGAAGGCGGAAATGGCCAAAGGCTTAAGATTGTACAATGAAGGGTCACGCTCCTATTCCCTTTCTTGCTCATTACTTTTTCACATCAAACCATCTTTGCTGCAGACAACTGTGTAATGAACTGTAGAAATCGCTTTTTTCTCTCTCTCTCTCTCTGTGTCTATGGCCTTAATAATATAATATGCAAATTGGAGTCGGGCAGAGAATGCATACACCTGCTACTGAATGCCGCCTATAAAAAATGATGGCACAATAAAAATAATAATAGGACGAAGCAAAATGGTCATTTCGTTTTTTTTACCTTTACCCTTGCACTTAACGCGCCGAAAACTTAAGTTTTTACACCGAGAAATCGTTATGCTGCATAACATCATCGTAGCCAAATGGCGATCACAGCAATGTGACGCTCGGTTCCATCAACGTAAATAATTATTCTTAGTCTTTGTGTCAATCCACTGTTGGATGAAAGGCCGCTTCATACACGGGGTCGGTCATACGGGTTATTTGACCATACTTCTCCAATCTGGTAAGTGCGGGTCTGTGAACTGGGCAGGTGGGATGGGTGGGGGGATAAGGTGTGGGTATTATTTCCACTTCTTCTAAGGATGTCTGGCCGGCATGAAAGAGTAGGCCAAAATGCTGTCCAGAAAAGCTCTTCAGAGTGACTTCTAGTGGAGGCCCTTCTGCCAGCAGTGGCGTGAACCAAGCAGTTGCAGGGCTGCACCTTTACCTCGTATTTTTCACTTTTACTTCAGCATTGCAGCCATTGTTTCAACTTTCAACTGCTAGATCACATTTGATATTGAAGGCAATTCAACCGCCATGAGGTGTTTGGCCATACTTCGCCATTCTTGATATATTATGTGTGGGTTGGTGAAGTTGGGGCGGGCAGGTGTGGCTCAGATTTTCCCTCGCCGCTGATGTTAGCCACGCGCCAGCTCTGAACACAGGTCACCGGGGTCATAGGAGCGAGCTCCTCACTGAGCCACCGCCTCACCCCTCTCGAAAGAGTTGAGTGGTTATTTTATTTTATGTACATAAAAGTACACGTCCAGAAATTAACACCTGAGACTACGATGTTTTATTTTAAAAAAACTACATCGAGACGTATGCATGCATATAATTGAATATTTGTATCTGTCCAAGTTACTGCATACTAATGGTACATTTTATTTCTGTGTTTTTTATTTACTCCACGGTGGTGAAATAATTGTATCTTAATACAATTACAAAGAAGCACTTTATTTAAATGTAAATGTGTATTAAGCAGACTGGTTAGAATGAATATGATCAGCAACAGCCATTATCCACTGCTGGATGAAAGCCTCCACAGGGCATCACTATCAGGCTGAGTATAGAGGAACAACAGGCTCACTCTTGTTCCTTGACAAGATACCATTACAACAAGAGGAAAGTCAGACGACTCAAAAAGAATCGTCCAAATACATGACAGCGTCTGATGTAAAAATGTTTTTCTTTTTAACATCTTAGAATGGACAATCATTTGACCTGAATTACGGCATCCTGATGGACATTATATTTTACTGGCCTAATCAGCGCGATCAAGGTGGATGTACACGAAGTGTGAAATCACGAAAAGCAAGAGACGAGAGCAGTAATTAAAGCAACAGACAGGATTTTCACTGCAGCACGATCCTGCCGACCGCGATTGTGAGCGACGTATTATCACGTGGACATTTACGCGGCCAACAAATCGCTTCGAAATAAAAGACAACCTCAATAAAGCTCACAGAAAAATCTGAACAAAGTTTCAACTGCTTTTATTTCATTGATATTAGCAGTAAAATATATGTATCACACGCACTTAAATTTGAACCGCTTGCAAGAAGTGTGTGCGGTTTGTTTTTTGCACATTTACACACCGCATTATTACTTACGGTGCACAGCAATGAATGATTTTATCAACACCATCAGCACCGTATTACGATTCAACAATTTTGTCACGTCACGTTTGCCATGTCATGTTTGGCTCAAATTGAATTTTCCGTGTGCCTAGCCTCATTTATGAGTAGCCACCCTAGACGTTCAAAGACTATATCCCCCGTATAGCCTTAACAGAGTGTTGGGACAAATGCTGTTAGCGAGTAGCACCTATGAAGGCCGGCCGGCATACTAGGGGGGTGGGTGGCCAGCACCACGCCCGACCACCTTTGTCTCCCCAGTGGTGATGTTTTTGCACACCATACCAGGTACTCATTTAAAGCTGAGTCGACCTAGGGGAGGCCCAGGACCGGTTCACATAATTATATAATCACTGTTACTGTTGTTGGCCGTGAGTGGGAATCAAACTCGGGTCACTGCGCTAATCGCGACACCACCGCTCCCCACCCTACACGTCCACACACGCTCACTGTTGTAGAATCTATTTCCAAACTCCCCTTAATATCTCCGCTGCCTTATTCATGTCGGACACTTTAACTGCATTACGATGTCCAATTCAGCCCATAAATTCTCAATAGGGTTGTGATTGCTTCTTTGTAGTGCTCGTGAGAGGGTCCTCATTGAATTGGCTTCCTCCACTCCACTGCTGTCATATTTTGACAGAAGGAGACATCATCATCGCCACAATCACTATGACCGCCATCGTGCCGGGTGATCCCCATGACCAAGCGACGTTGGAGGTTGCTCCGGAAATACGAGAGGCTCGGTGAGTAAAGACGAAAGCACCTGTTTTTAATCGTAATAAAAAAAAAACCCTCAACGCATTCGTCAAAAGCACTGCCTTAAAACTAAAAGTATGTAATGGGTGACGTTTCTGGTAGCCACCATTATTCATAGCACGTCACGGCACATCTTGTGCGATAAAGACAGGCCATTACCCGAAACGTTGTCTGTTATTGATGAACGTGTAGAGTTTGTTTGTAGCAGCATCAACAAATAATGTGTTGTACTAGTAAGGCAATGGGCACATTGCTGGCTCACATTCTAAATGAAGCCCACCTACAAGTCTCAAGTCAACACAAATGATCCTAGCAAGAGCGGTTATGGTTAACAGTCCACAACAAACAAGGCAGCATGGCAACACGTGATACCATAAGTAATAATCAGTTTTAACGACTTAACTAATCCTTCGATGTAATTATCTTTCATTGATTACTTTAAGGCGCTTCTCTTATTTACCGAGTCTCAAGATTCGTTTTCAAGGGGACTCTGTCTGGGACATTTGCAGATTTATATGTTACCAGTTGTGCAATTAGTGACGTGAGCTGGAGCGGTGACGTGAGATGGAGCGGTGACGTGAGATGGAGCGGTGACGTGAGATGGAGCGGTGACGTGAGATGGAGCGGTGACGTGAGATGGAGCAGTGATGTGAGATGGAGCAGTGACGTGAGATGGAGCAGTGATGTGAGATGGAGCAGTGACGTGAGATGGAGCAGTGAGATGGAGTAGTGACGTGAGATGGAGCAGTGACGTGAGATGGAGCAGTGACGTGAGATGGAGCAGTGACGTGAGATGAAGCAGTGACGTGAGATGAAGCAGTGACGTGAGATTGAGCAGTGACGTGAGATGGAGCGGTGACGTGAGATGGAGCAGTGGCGTGAGATGGAGTAGTGACGTGAGATGGAGCAGTGACGTGAGATGGAGCAGTGAGATGGAGCGGTGACGTGAGATGGAGCAGTGGCGTGAGATGGAGTAGTGACGTGAGATGGAGCAGTGACGTGAGATGGAGCAGTGAGATGGAGCGGTGACGTGAGATGGAGCAGTGAAGTGAGATGGAGCAGTGACGTGAGATGGAGCAGTGACGTGAGATGGAGCAGTGACGTGAGATGAAGCAGTGATGTGAGATGAAGCAGTGACGTGAGATGGAGCAGTGACGTGAGATGGAGCAGTGACGTGAGATGGAGCAGTGAGATGGAGCAGTGACGTGAGATGGAGCAGTGAGATGGAGCGGTGGCGTGAGATGGAGCAGTGAGATGGAGCAGTGACGTGAGATGGAGCAGTGAGATGGAGCGGTGGCGTGAGATGGAGCAGTGAGATGGAGCAGTGGCGTGAGATGGAGCGGTGACGTGAGATGGAGCAGTGACGTGAGATGGAGCAGTGACGTGAGATGGAGCAGTGACGTGAGATGGAGCAGTGAGATGGAGCAGTGACGTGAGATGGAGCGGTGACGTGAGATGGAGCGGTGACGTGAGATGGAGCGGTGACGTGAGATGGAGCGGTGACGTGAGATGGAGCGGTGACGTGAGATGGAGCAGTGACATGAGATGGAGCGGTGACATGAGATGGAGCGGTGACGTGAGATGGAGCGGTGACATGAGATGGAGCAGTGACGTGAGATGGAGCAGTGACATGAGATGGAGCGGTGACGTGAGATGGAGCGGTGACATGAGATGGAGCAGTGACGTGAGATGGAGCAGTGACATGAGATGGAGCAGTGACGTGAGATGGAGCGGTGACGTGAGATAGAGCGGTGACGTGAGATGGAGTGGTGACGTGAGATGGAGCGGTGACATGAGATGGAGCAGTGACGTGAGATGGAGCAGTGACGTGAGATGGAGCGGTGACATGAGATGGAGCAGTGACGTGAGATGGAGCAGTGACGTGAGATGGAGCGGTGACGTGAGATGGAGCAGTGACGTGAGATGGAGCAGTGACGTGAGATGGAGCGGTGACGTGAGATGGAGCGGTGACGTGAGATGGAGCAGTGAAGTGAGATGGAGCAGTGACGTGAGATGGAGCGGTGACGTGAGATGGAGCGGTGACATGAGATGGAGCAGCGGCGTGAGATGGAGCAACGTGAGATGGAGCAACGTGAGATGGAGCGGTGACGTGAGATGGAGCGGCGACGTGAGATGGAGCGGCGACGTGAGATGGAGCGGCGACGTGAGATGGAGCGGTGAGATGGAGCCGTGGCGTGAGATGGAGCGGCGGCGTGAGCAGGCGTGCAGACCTTTGAAGGATCTTCATGTCACCAGGTGGCAGGAGATGGCAGCAGTCTTTAGGAGGCCTTCATCCACCAGTGGAGTGACCACGACTGATGATAACGCTGATACAATGGCAAACGTTTTTAACGATGGTACTAAGTATTTAGAAATCACTGCATTTGGTATCATCGTGTGTTATGGGTCCCATGTTAAATTGGCAGTATGAATAATTGTGTGATTTGTATATTCCTATTAGGATTGTGATGACCGTGACCGATTTTGTTCAAATAAACTGTGCTCAAATTCTTCTTGTCGCGCTCACCCCATATCTCGCAAGCAAAATGGACGTTACCTAAACGACTTGTCACCTGGTTATAAACAAACGTTGCACATAAATCAATTGATGACATTATTATTATTATTACACACTACTAAACACTACACGATTGCAAATCTCTACGGCTACCACAAAATGTAACAAACCGGCTGCGTAGGCTTTTATTTTATTTTGCGTTGGTGCCGTTTACCTCGGCACGGCGTAATTGTATTCGTATGAGAATTGGTTTTACCCTCTCTGGCAATAAAAAAAAGATCTAAAGATTTTAAAACACCAAACAGAAACCTTTTGCAAGGAATCATGTCTGCATTAACCACATATACTTGTGGTGAACATGCAAACAAAAGACATGCTCTGATAGCATATGCATTGTCTTTGAAACTGATTGGTCCACACCAGAGACAGCTTTCTTTAGAGCCTAGTCTCAAACAGTGTTAGACCAGAGGACGCCAAAGGGCGAACAGCACAAAGACAATACCACTATCAGGACATTGAGAGCTCGGGGTGAGCAGCTCATTTATGCGACCTCCCTTGCCAGTATCGAAATATAATTGTATTCGCTTCCCGAATAAATCTCCCGGCACGTGGGGAAGAAACATCGGACTTCATCACGCCGGAAAACATCGCACGGCGCCAACCGGGGAAGCAAATCAGAGAGAGAGAGAGCGAGAGAGCCGATACACGACCCGGTCGTTCAGAAAACGTCCCCCCCCCCCGCCCAAATAACCCGCGGCCCAAAAAATCCCAACCGAACGCGTCGCTCCAGCCGCCGAATCAACGGGGCTCCGACGACGCGAGACGCTGCCTCCCCCGGCGTTGCGGCGCTTGTGAAGCAAGCAGAGTCAAAGCGGTCGGCAACACGTGCCGCCGATCAATTATGGATGTTCCGCTGGGCAGGTGCGCAACCAACCTGCGGGACCCTCCGCGCGAGCGCACGCACTCGCTGTTCGTCTTCCGCGTGACTCGGCGCACTCGAGACGGCGGTTAGCGACGCAACTGGCATCCGTCCTGGATGCGTTGGGTATGCCGCTGTCGCTGCCGCCGCCTGTACTACTATTTTATTTCGCCAGGTAAGGCCCACTGAGCTGTGTAGCTATATTTCGGAAGCGACCTGGCCACGAAAGATAGCTCAACGGAGTAGCTTATCGCGTGGAAATTTGTAGCAGCCAAATACTATAAAGGCACGTTGATTACAAAATGTGGAGGGAAAAAGTGGAGGACCCGGAGAAAAATCCACGCAACCACAGGGAGAAAGACACTCAAACTTCAAATATACAGTAGGCGTGAAGGTCGGGATCAAACCACGACCTCCTGTATACCAGGCGAGGTAGTTAACATCTCGATAATACACAGGCAGTGGATGGGGGCAAAGCTTGCGGCACGCTCGCTCGCTGGTGGCAGACGAACGACGGTGCCGTGCGCAGAGAGGAGTTAAGCGAGTATGGATAAACCGTCGGGTGAGCGCGATGGCTTTGATGATTCCCTGCTTCACAAACGAAGGCAAAGCCCGAGCAGCTGTGGACATTCTACTCCCTGTTGTCTCTTGAAGAGGCGCTGAACATTTTCCTGCACGTCATGCTCCATCATTGTGGAAGGAAAGTCAGAAAGTTTTGAGTTGTGAGATAATTAGCCGAGGCCATGCATTCATATTCAGGCTGAACGTCATGATATATTACGCCTGCAGTGTTTGCGTGCAGCTGCACATCTTAAACGATTCTCTCTGCACCAAATGCTTTAAATTAACCACAAGAACGTCACGAATTACGCGAGTGTGTATAATAGAACCCGAGTATAAATGGCAATAAGACAAAAAATCTCCTGATCATCTTTGTCCTCGTTGCATCAGCTTTAACCTGGCGTTCATTAATAGTGATTGGCTCAACAGCCCTTTTTACGTAGAACACACAAACGCACGCAACACAAGCGCATAATGAATGAACGCGCAGCGAGCCCTCGTGCACGTACCGGTTCCGGCGCACAGATGGACGTTCAAGCGCACCGATTTCTGACAAACACAAAGGCTTAAAAAAAACGGACTCCCGCCACCAAAATTAAAAGCCAATTTAACGTATTAAATGATTAACACTGACTTACAGAAGCCACCGTAATTGAAGAGCAGTATACAAATAACATTATTTAACTCACCACACTGGGTCTCAGTGCGGTAATAACGTCATTAAGAATATTACCGCTTATAATTACCGCGCAGTCGTTCTGCATTTTAATATAAATTGCTAATGAACACTTTTAATTGACTTGTATTTCCTGGTGGCAATAAAGATCTAAATTAATGTTCATTATTTTCAAGAGCCGTTCGCGTCCGGCCGGGCCCTGAGCACAGACGCGAGGCTGCGCCAACCACCACCATCCGTGGGATTTCACCAACACCCCGGACGAGTTGGTCCACTGCATTTCATTTCCTTGCAATAAAAAAGCTGTTTCGCAATGAGCTCCGCGGTGATGATGTAAATTATCAATTCCTCCCCCCCCCACACGCACACACTTTCAGGAGCCGGGGATGTTGGAGATGCATTTGCCTACACTTGCTAATGATGTCCCATCAAGTGCCAGGAGTATTAATTATAGAGCGGCTGAATTGTTCCCCTTACGAGAAATCCCAAGGAAAGGTGGGGATCTGGGCTGAAAACCTGCCCTAATAATGAGCTTAACTTCACATTATTTCCTCTCCGCTTGCCACGGATTACGCTTATCTTCGAGTTTTTTTTTTCAAACGCGCTCGCAAATAACTCAGTTATGCTGCCCCCCTCCCGATGGAAGAAAAACAAATGCCGTTGTGATGCGTGGCCTCATTGTAACAGTGATATTCGGTACGCTGGATTGTTTGGCTGCACGCGGAACTAAATCCGGTTATAATCCAATTGTTCTGTTTTATGAACAGTGGTGCGGGAATTCATAAACACCCAATGTCTAGCTTTTATTTTCCTCTAACAACGAAGGTGCAAGTCTTTATTTAATAACAGATGTTATTAAATAAAGATGTTATTAAAGCATATAAATACTGGATTTTGGCACCGCAAAGCACGTATTTAAGAGCTTACATTATTTAATGTCACAATACAAAAATATACACGTGTTGTGCATTAGCTCTGTGTTCACATCGGTTTAAACAATTACCCGTAAAGGAATTTATTTTGCTGCGATATAAAATATTAAGGGACGGCATTTAAGTGAATATGCAAAAGTTTAACCCATATACCAGTAAAAAGAGTATTAAGTGCTGACCAGACTGCTATAAAAGGCATAAAACCCGTGCAGATGTTTCTTTAAATTGTAAACATACGTAGATTGTTTTTTTTTTAACAATTCACTTATACATGAACACATTTATAAATATATACGCACAGGATATAATATAAATGTTGATTTATATTGCAAATTTACACGTAGATTCGTTGTACATATACACATATGAAGACACACATTTGCCAATAGTTGTACCCGTTTTAACTGACATCACACGCACTCGGCACTCAAACACGTACGTATGCACACTTATACACCTTCACACACTTTGCACGCATGCAACTAATACACAGCACTCGTACGTGCTTAAATAAGTTAACACTAACGCACAAAAACACACTGTTTACACTACGCACATTTACGCAAACCGCATTAACTCACAAACTCCGCGTTCTAAACGTATACATTTGCATACACACGCCTCGACGTGTACGTATATAGTACAACATTAAGGACCGCCAATTAGTATCTTAAAAACAAATTCTAAACGATGTCGAGACAGCGAATAGAACAACAAGCAAAGACTGCCGCCTGCCCCCCTCCCGTCCAGCACCTGCGTGCACCTGCAGCGTGTAACCCCGGGGGGGGGGGGGGGGGTCGGTGCAAGTCGCACGCCGGGACACGACCTGCACGCGAAGACGCGCCGCTCACTCGGCAGGAGTTCAGCGCGCGCACGCGCACGCACGCGAAGTCTCCAAATCGATCGAGGGCGGTGGCGGGCGAGTAGAAGTTGGCACCTTGTAATTACCTGGGCGGCGTGTCAGACCATGCTTAGCAGGGAGGGCAGAGCCGTTAGTGGCCGGGCGGGCAGGCGGGCAGGCAGGCAGGCGGGAGGCTGTCAGCAAGGGCTCAGGGTTCCACGCAAGGTGAGCGGCGGTAGCAGCAGCGGTAACGGCAGCAGAAGCGGCGGTCGAGACAGCAGGAATCCCTGCAGATGCTCGCCTCGTACACCACCAACCCCCACCGCCACCGCCGCCTCCTCCTCCTCTATTCGGACTTGCGGCATCTACCCACTCCCGCCCTCGTTCGCTCAAGCCACGCCAAGCCGAGACCTCTGCCGGGCCACTAAATCAGCCGGTCCCATTAACAAAGCCGCCGCCCCCACCCCCATTCGCAACAATTAGTCCATCACTTCCAGTTGTCCTCGGCCTTGTTACGGCAGCGGCGAGCAGCGAGCCCCCTTTTTTTGGTTATCACCGCACGTGGACTCTGGCGGGCCCCGTGGCGCGGGCAAGGGGCTCTCCCCCCACCGTGGACGGAGTTTGGGGGGGGGGCGAAACGGGGAAGGCGATGGGGGGGAGTGGGGGGAAGGCGATGGGACGGGGGGGGGGGTACGGTGCGCGAGAATCGAGGGGCCTGCTCAAGAACGAGAGGGCGCTCAGCACAGATTTATCGCTCGTACGTTTACGGCGCCGCTGCGCGTACGGAGAGCTCGCACATAAAGAGAGAGGCCTCCATCGACAAAGCTACGTATTGATTTGAGCTAAATGCGAGTCATAAGCAATGGCTTGAATGCACTTCATCTGACATGCACGGATATACATAGAGTACAGTTTGTGTCCGGCCTGCAGACTCGGCGTTATATGCGTATGCTCTGCGATTGATAATTGGCTCCAACAATGCCAAACTGATGGATGTGAATTTTCCGTCGAACATTTTTTTATTTGCATTAAAAACGGCGCCATGAAACATTTATATCACAAATTAAATACCACGCACGATTGCGGTGCGATACATTAAAATCGTATTGGCTTAAAGTTTAACATTTATAATAGACCATACATATATTAACTATTTTTGGATCCTTTCTTATCGTTATAATTGTATCAAAATTGTGTTTGCTGACAAAAACGCTTGATACAATAAATCATTCATAATTTAAATTGTTGCTTTATCATCCATGGTATTAATGACACATTTCTTTGTTATGTGTTAAACACAAATACATTTCAACGTGAATATATATATCAATTGATAAAATCACCTAATTGTGAACACAATTAAATGAACACGTTTAATAATCAACGCACGTGAAAACAAACGTTGCTTAGTCAAACATCCCTGACACACGGCCACCCAGCAGCAAATAATGTTTACATCGAATACGGACGTTCCAAAATTTTACTAAAGATTTTGAGTAATAAAAAACGGTTTAACACATTCATCTAGAACACGAAAACACCAGAGCATTGTGATACATGTTTAAATCTAACAAACGAATGATTATTGTTGCAGCAGTATCGTCACAAACTCCGATAAGGCAACAACGCCTGCAATATTTATGCCCCAATTCAATCCTTCCGACTGGGAGATCCAACCCCCACCCATCCCCATCCACCCTTTCCTCTAAGGCCAGCCAAGGCTCCCCTCTGACCCCTAACAGGGCAACACAAAGGGGATCCCGAATGAACTTTTGAGAAGAGAGAAAAAAATCCCTCAATCAATCAGTGGGCAGCGAGAGAGCCCTGCACAGCCCCGCACGTGCTCACGAGGGAGAGGAGAGAGAGGAGAGAGAGGGCGACGGGCACGGGGATTGACCGGCGAGTTTCACGGGGAAAGCGGCGATCACAGCGGCAGCAGCGGACAGAACAAACCGGCAAAACCCCCGCGGACCTGGGCTGTGACTGCAAGGCCCCCCCCCCCCTCCTTACCTTTGTTGCCACTGCGTCTCGGACGAGTGGTGGGGGGGGGGAGACGAAAAAAAACCGGAGGCAACAGAATAGCCGAGGCGTCCGTCGTCTGCAAGAGCGCTCGACTCGTCAGAAGTTTTTTTGTTGTTGTTGATGTTGTTGTTGCTTTAGTTTTGTCTCTGTCTCTCTTCTCCCACAACGCTTCGTTCGACCCGAAAGCAACGGGGGGGGGGGGGCGTGTGGGAGGCACCGTCCGACTCTTCACGACTCTGCTCACCGCCGTTGCAGCCGTCACCGCCTCCGAGTCGCAGTGGCGGACGCGCGCTGCGCGCTCACGACGCCGCAGATGCCGCCTGTTTACCGGCGTGTTTGCCCGCCTGTTTACCCGTCTGTTTACCCTCGCGCCAAGTCGCACCTTTGGCCGGTCTCATCCGAAGCCCCGCGGCTGCGGCGGCGGCATTTTCCCTTCCTTCCTCCCTCCTCCCCCCGCCGCCACACACACCGTGGCACCCTAATTACCGCTAAAACAAATCGGAGAGGGGAGTTTTGTGCGAGGGGCTCGCGGGTGGGGGAGGAGAAAGCGCGGAGTGCGGGGGGAGGACGAACGCAGCGCGGCGAGATGATCCTTGAGCCGAGGGGGGGGTGGTGGGGATGCGGTTGGAAATGTGCTGCGGAGACCTCTCCCTGATTGTTTAGTCGTCTGCAGGCAATCATACACACAATCAATGTTTAATCACTGTCGAGGGGCGTGCGGGAGAGGGGAGGGGGGGGCATGTCTCTGGCTCGAGACGTGAGAGGTGACTAAGGTCTGGGGAGTTGTCGCGGTCGCGCCGTAAAGTCTCGAGCAGAGGCGCACTCGAAAGGAAAGATAGAAGGGGGGACGACAATCCCAGAAAGAACAGAGGAGCAACAACTCTACCTCCTACAGCACGCATCCTCCTCTCTTCACTCTCTCTGCGCTGTTGCTGCTATTGAGTGAAAGTTGCCACGAAGAGGAGAGCGATCGCTGTGCCCGTGCGACTTTGCGTGTCGCGCACGGAGCCGAGGCTGTTCCCTTCATCCGTCGCGGTGCCACGTGCGCGCGTACGACGCGTGCAAGCAGTAGGGCTGAACGATTTGGGGGAAACATATCTAATTGCGATTTTTATGACAGATATTGCGATTTGAGATTATTTTTTTTTAAGTCAAGCATCAGTTCAACATTCACTGCGTTATAGATTTAAAACATGATGGAGCATTACCACATGATACCATCAAAATATGAACTGCAACTTAAAAGATATGAATTGCTTCCAGAATGTATTTATTAAAATGTGTAATTGAAATAGGACAATCAGAATATAACAATTGTTACGTAAAATTAATAAAGTTATAATGATAAAAAAATGAAATAATTCCATTAAGAAAGTAATAGGACTTTTCAAATCGCAAAATATCGCAGCCTTTGCGATATGCTAATCGCATTGTTTCAAATTGCGATTTCGATTTGAAATCGATAAATCGTTCAGCCCTAGCAAGGACCGAGGTGCAGAGAGAGAGAGAGAGAGGACACGACGCCGAACGTTGTTGTATGTGTGTGTGCCGTTGTGTGCCGGAAACACAACGCTTTGTCTTGGTAAAAAAAAAATGTTATCGCGTCGCCGAATGTTTGCGATGACGTTCGGCCGACGTTAGGCCGACGTTCGGCGCCACAAGGTGCTCGTGTGCGAGTGAGACCGCGTACTCCAATAGGGCTCTCACGCGGCGATTCAACAAACGACATTGATGGATCCATCAATGTCGTGGGTTAGATCGCGTGACTATGTAAATGTGTCGTTAAACCCGCCACCACCCGACACAGCCAATTAGTAACGGGTTGTCACGTAAACAACACGTTGCAATTCGTTATTAGTTCAGCACACCGGTGTGTTGGGGAGTAAACCCACAAAATATAGAATTTGAGTCCGACGTTTCGCCAGTAATCACAACGCGCATCATGGACTTTATGCATTTGATTTTAGTTTTATCATAATGCCTTCAGCAATGATACAGTGTGTACATTACATACGTTACATTCTAAAGCATCTGTATGAGCAGCCAATACCGATACTGTATGTAGAATATCTCAGTGACCTACTGATTATTCCATTTAATGGACCTATAAAACAAGTGGCAACGATATTTTCTGATGATTTTTAGCTAAACAACCCGCAATTTGTACACAGCATTTGCACAATGGGCAAACGCCATTGTGCAATAACGTGGCTGTTATACATTGATCGGTAACCAATGTTATAATTAACAATCATAATAGAGGTTTTTGGGTTCGAGACTGAGTGTAGAATCGAGTCGGTGTGTGTGTGTGTGATCCAGGTAATGCTCCTGCGCCATTCATTCCACGCAAAACCGCGCAAGTGTCGCTTAATGAAAATAAAACGCGCACATACGTAAGCTAAAGACAAAGAACCCCCGTGTAGCCTGCACAGACTGTTGGGGCAAGTGCTGTTAGCGAGCACCTATGAAGACCGGCATGGCACACGAGGGGGTGGGTGGACAACACCACGCCCGACCGCCTTTGTCTCCCGAGTGGCGATGATTTATTACACACCGCACCAGGTACTCATTTGAGGCTGAGTCAACCTCTGGGAGGCCAAGGACCAATTCAAGTAATAATCGCTTTCACTGGTGTTGGCCGTGAACGGGAATCGAACCCGGGTGGCCGAGTTCGAAGCGCAGCGCGCTATCCTCTACGTAGACACACACACTGCCCACACAAAGCTCAATGCTAAACGTCTTAAGACAAAGACGTATCGCCGCCGGTGCTCTTGTCAACCCGACACAAACTGCTGCGGTAAACATCGCCCATTGTGCGTTGGATCGGCCATTCCGCCGGCTGCAAATTATTCCCTTCGTCCGTACGGGTCTACGAAGATCGGCGCGATTAGAGAAGCCGTCCCGAAACGATGTTAGCCAAGCAAGTTGCTTCGCCTGAGAAGTTGGTCAATCGCAAACACACCCACCCACTCACCGCCCCCATATCTATATTTATATAGGCAGGGAGGGGGGGTGCTGAGCAAAGTTGTACGGTCCACGGTTTTGGTAGCCGCAATCGCACACAGGACACAGATTCATAAATCAGAGAGAGAGAGACAATAAAAGTGGTGACTCCCCGGGCTGCGAGTGGGAATGGCTCACTCACACGTTACCCCGGCCAGAACGGGCGGAGGGAGGGTGTAGGGTGGGGGGCAGCGAGAGGGGGGGGGGGAATTGAAACGTTAACAAGTTCAAAGCCAAGTCTGGGCAGCGCACCAGGGGCTAATTTGATCGGGCAGTAAATTAATAACTCGGCTTGTAAAGACACAAGTGGCAATAAAGCAGCATTACCGGCTCCACGTGCCGTTCTTCGACTACGCGTTATAAGCACCCGAATAAACATTATAGCAGGCTCAAGGAAAACAAACCCCAGTTGAATATATGTAATACCAGATTGCTCTAAATGCTAATGTGCTTTTATGACCGCAGTGTTAAAGTGGATCGCACCCGACTTAACCGATGAGTTAATTGTAATGATTTCTACAACATAAAAACAGCATTACGTGTTTGAGCTATGCAGTAGGCAGATGTAATGTTACGAAGGATAGACTGCTCCCCGTCATAAGAATGTGGAGTTCCCACCGTTGGCTCAGGATGAACATTAATGATACCCTCTAGTCATCTGAGGAGAGAGAAACTTGACACACCGCACGCGCAGTAAAAAGCGCCGGTAATTGCTTTACATGGCACCAGCATATCAGATCAACTTTGATTCCATATTTAATTTGAATTAGTGCACTACACACATACACCCATTTTAACGCTTTGCAACTCAGGTTTAAACCATTAATCGCTTAACTATTTCTGTCCGTAATAGAGAGCATTAAACGCGATCCAATTTAGAAGAGCGTTGGCTACGCAACCTACGATCTAAAGGGTCGGATGTGAACAAAACTTTGTTACGAAGTTGGGTTGCTATTATAGATTTACGTGAGAAAAATAAGCCTCCTTTAGCCCAATAGTCGCCCGAGCCTTCCCTGACAGAGCCGCTATCTGGTCTCCGTTGTCTTCACGCGGCCTACACATTGTAACACTTCCTACGCACCTGGAGAGAGAGAGAGACAGAGAGCTTACTACCGCTATGATCAATTACCTTGCGAACAAGCGCGCGTTGAACAGCGTTAGAATAAAATTACATGCGTGTGCATGATTTTTCTTCCTCGCTTCTACCAAGCGCTACCTCCGATGACAAGCGCACGTTGGACAACATAAGATGTTAACTCCCTCGCCTGGTATACAGGAGGTCTTATGTTCGATCCAGACCCTGGCTATGCCTGTATATATTTGAAGTTTGCAAACATGGTCGTGTGGACTTATCTCCGGATCCGCCGGTCTTTCCCGTCCACAATTATTAAGATGTGTCTACAATCTTTGACAGCTATAAATGTCCACGTGACAAGCCAGGTCGCTTCTGATAAAAAAAAATCTATCAAGCCCAGCGGACCTTACCTGGTCAAATAAAACAGTTAAGTTCAATAATTTTTTAATCCATGCGTGTGGGTGATTTTTCTTCCTCGTTTCCTCACTCTCGCGCTCGTATCAGACTCGCGCAACTCCCAAGACCCAAGGCAACGCCCTGGGTCTCACGCAGTGACTGGGCGCGCAAGGGGACGCGGGCGGAGGGAGGAGGACGAGAGAGCCACACGCACGCGTGATGGCACTGCCGCCCCCGCCACGGCTAGCGAGTCGTCTCAGCGTGCCACAACGCAAAGGCACAAACACAAGCGGACCCAAGTCTGGGGTGGTGTATACACCACCACCATCACCCCCCCCGCTCGCCTTGCGCGCTCAACATCAGGTTAGGGGTTGTCACTTTCCCAGGAAAATGAAGCGGATTTTTTCTCTTTTTTTCTGACCAAACTCAGCTCCAAGTCTAAACAGACCATTAGTCATGCTGCTTGCATGTCAAAGGGGTGGGAGGGATCCATAACTGAAGTATTTGTAGCCATAACAGTGTGCTTATTTGTTGTGAGATGTACCATGTCATGATGTGTTTATGTTGTCAGTGGCTGTCCCGTGGAGGTTTTCAAAGGTAGGGGGGGGGGAACA
The DNA here is from genome assembly GCF_964198595.1 of Lampetra fluviatilis. NCBI lineage: Eukaryota > Metazoa > Chordata > Hyperoartia > Petromyzontiformes > Petromyzontidae > Lampetra > Lampetra fluviatilis. The sequence goes on from NC_136308.1 coordinate 1,601,119, forward strand.
ACACGCAGAGCTCGCCAGAGAGCACTCAATTTAAAAGTGCCCTTCGCATTGTAAATCTCTGTAAACACATCTCAGCTTTTCGCATTCAAATTTATCTCCCGAAGCCCCCTTTTTGTCGTTCCCCGCGAGAGCCTCGCTCCCCGGGGCTCGCGACGCTGTGGGAGGGACCCCGTCTCTCCCTCCCCAATGTAGGAGGAGAGACAACGTGGGACTAACGCACAAAGACAAATGTCACCCGTATAGCCTCACCGGACTGTCGCGGGACAAGTGCTGTTAGTGGGTAGCACCGATGAAGGCCGGCACGACGCACGAGGGGGTGGGTGACCAGCACCACGCCCGGCCGCCTTAGTCTCCCTAGTGGCGATGTTTACACACCGCAGCAGGTACTGATTTTGAGGCTGAGTCGACCTAGGGGATGCCCACGACCGGTTGAGATAATCGTCACTGGTGTTGGTCGTGAGCGGGAATCGAACTCGGGTCGCCGGGTTCGGAGCGCAGCGTAGCGCTAACCACGACACTACCGCTCCCCACATTCACGTGCCGACACATACACAACATAGACAAAGACCCCACCCCCCTCTTCCCCCTATAGCCTCAATAGACTGTTGGGGCAAGTGCAAGTGCTGGTCGCGAGCACCTGTAAAGGCCTATACACGTGGTGGCGAGGAGATGTTCCATCTCCCTTGTGTCGTACATGGGAGGGGTGTCGTGGGTTCGATCCCGGACCCGGGCGGTGCCTGTTGTATAGTTGTTGTTGTAGAGTCCGTGTGTGTGTCTCTCTCTCTCTCACCGTGGTGGCATGGATTTTTCTCTGGGGGTTCCTTCGCTTTTGCCCTCCTCTAGATTTAGAAACATGCTTTGAGATTATTTGGCTGCTACTATAAATCCCCACGTGTATTGATGACATCAGCCACTTTGGTGCGCTATCATGCGTGGCCAGGTCGCCTCTGCAAAAGAGCTCAAGGCTCAGCAGACTTTGCCTAGTAGAATAAAATCGTTGAGTTTAACGCAGTGCCTTTGTCTCCCCAGTGCTGATGTTTACACACTGGTACCCATTTGAGGCTGAGTCAACCTAGGCTAGGCCTAGGACCGCTTCAGATACTCGTCACTGGTGTTGGTCGTGAGCGGGAATCGAGCTCGGTTCGCCGGGTTAGGAGCGCAGTGCGGTAACCGTTGTGGCATCCACTCCCCACACAAAGACAAAGACACACACACGTGCACACACACACACGTGCGCGCACACACACGTATACCGTAAACAATTGAATGAGAACACACAATCCCAGAGCTGAACACAAGAAGCACGATCGTCAACGCTGGAGCGATACGCCAGACGCTTTTTTTAGTATCTCCACGCTTGTCCAAAACGCCAAATGACAGCATAGCAAAATACACAATTAGTGTACATTAATTCTTACGAGTCGGATTTAATTTTAAAACAACTTTAAGTGTTATTTCCCTTTAATTATCTAAACCAACTAAATCCAAAAGCTCCGTCGTCTGGGGACACCAGAAGCCATTTCCAACATTAATTTTCCATTAAGGCTGTTGCGTGCAGAGAGCAAAAAAAAAAGTGCAGCGAGCATTTCCAATGAGTGTAAATGCGTCCCCTTCAATAGCCACCTCTTATTGCACACACGCACGCACGCGAGTGAGCGTGCGCGTGCGTGCGCGTGTGTACCTTGCCCAGAGGAATGGCTCTGAGCTCCTGCCGACAATCAGCGATCCGTCGACACTCGCCAGCCGTGCCAGCACCGACGTGGCGATGCCACTGCGGCGGCTCTCCGCGGGACACTCTGGGCATGTGCGCAGCGCGTTACCGAGGATGCCTGCACATCGGTGCAGTTGACTGAAAAATAAGCGAGACGGCGCGCGTTTGAATAATAAAAGTGGCGAACGGCTGACGCTGGTTTTATTTTGGGTGGGCAGCCGTCTTCTTGCGCGTGTCTTTCAAAAGCCAAGGTTGGCACATTTACCCCGCGAGCAGGAGTCGTTTAATACACGCGTGACGCACACCGATTCGCAGACGTCGGTGCTACATTAAACAAAGTGTACGTTTCTGGACGCATCCTGGAGGATGTGATCGATGGCACATTGTGGCGTTGAGACTTTATAAACTGCCGTCAATAATGGTGTGCGCAGTCCCCTAATATCGTTTGCAGATAATTTGGCTCGCCGTCTAAATGGCTTCCCATTTTGCGCGCAGGAGATTCGCCAATTGTGTCCTGCGTTTCGCGTCGAGTTAAGTCTGCGAATGCGTTCACTCGTTAAACGACGGTGTGAGAAGAGTGCATCGTTCGTGCGTCTGTGTGCATCGCCTGCCATGCGTGCCTGCGTGTGAATGAATGCTCATGAATGTGAACTCCACGCACATGGACTTGCCCGTAATGATATGGAGACAGAGCTGACCTATTTAGCCGTGTGGAGCGTCGGGGCTGTCAGCAAACACATGGCAGGTGAATGTGTAGACAAAGACACACATACATGATATGCAACGACAAAAACAAAGACCCCCCCCCCCCATATAATCTGACGAGAATGTGGGGGAGCAAGGGCTGTTAGCGAGCACCTATGACACACGAGGGTGGCCAGCACGACGTGCACAGACAGACAGACACTGACATTTAGGATAATTTCGCTTCGAGTTACAAATCAAGTCACTTGACTTTTATTTGTAAAAAAAAAAACGGGAGAATGAAATGAGAGTCTTAAACACAAAAAAGCAAATCTCCATTTCCTGAAATGAAGACATCCGAGCACATCCTGTTCTACAGGTGCCGTCACAGCGTCCGACGGCGGTGTGTGGTTCGCTTTGAAGGCGAAGCGTCGTCTCGGGGACGATGGGCGCCTCTGCGAGCTAATTTGGCCGCACGGCCATCGATGTTCAATTGGCCCCAAATTCTGCTCCCGCCCCCCACACCGCTTACCCGTTAAGCAGCGAAAACAACACGAGAGGCGGTGCGCGCAAGCCGTCCTCGGTAGAAACTTCCAACAATAATACTCCGTTGCATTACTAAACCACCTTTCTAGAAGGTACTCAAGACGCTGTACATCACAGCACTTAAATAAATAGATCGTCGGCCAGTGGGAGGAAATAGGGAGCAGTGTTAAAGACAATTTAGAGACACGGATGCGAGAGAGATAGGGAGAGAAAGAGAACGAGTGCATGTTGGGGCGGGTTCCAAACACGGCCTTTGTCTCCGAATATACGAACGACGCTAGGCACCTGGTGCGCATCACAGCCGGGGGGGGGGGGGGGGGCGGTGGCAGCAGAGGGCACGGCACGTGGCGTGCGGAGCAGGAGGAGACGCACAGCGACCACCACCGGCCGTCGGAGTACGAAGCCTTCGGTGATGGCCACGCATACGGGGGCGAGGGACATCTGCGAGGATAACTTGGTTGTTACCTCTTGACTTAAAGCTTTCTTTGGGTCTTTCGGTAAAGTCACGTAGATAGGTTCAAATGAAATACCTTCCACCTTTGAGAGCCATACAGACGAGGAGATTATTAAACTCTACTCTGAACTTCACAGGAGGCCAGTGAAGAGGGAACGAGTGTGGACGATGGCGCCACAGTCAGCAGCGATGGGAAAATGATGCGTGACCTTGACCCAGGGCAGTTTCCGTGCGATGCGCAACCAGGAAACCCGACCGAAGGGGCACTAAAACCCCACTGAAAGACAACTGGCACTACAATTGTTTTGCAAGCACACGCTCCAGGACCTTAGAAAGAAATTTAAGATTTGTCGAATGTTGCTCAATAATCTGGGGGTTTGGATTGAGTGTTTTTTTAAGAGAATAAACAGGAGGCAATTGTGAAATCAGACGTGAATGGTCGGAGATAATTGTGACAGCTGGACATAACGGTGTGAAGTTGATATGCGATAGGAATCGGATCGAGCGAGCGAATGGATGACTGGCTTCGAGCTGGCGACCAACGCAGCAATTCCAAATGATGAGACATGTGAACATGTTGCCAAATGGGAGCCCAATAACGTACCGGGAAACTCCGCCATGTCGAATTCAGACAGCGTGGAGAAAAGATTGGATCGGATATTTTCAACCGAGAGAAACGAAGGAGGGAGCTGAAGAGCTCACTGCTCGATAACTGGGAGAAAGACCACGTGGCCAACGCTTCTTTGTCTGAATAATCGAGGAATACAAAGACACGTGGGCACTTCGAAGAGCATCCGTTAAACCCAGAGGTGGAGTTTGTAGACCGCAGCTTGGTCGGTACGACCAGCGGACCTCCATTTGGGCTTCTGACGGTACACCACAGCCTTCGGAGGCTGAAGGCGACCGTGAAACTGGGGTACGATCGTTACACCGGGGACGAGAATGTCCCAACGACACCATCAATCCGGGTGGTGCAAGGTGGTCAAGGGTGGCCGACACCGTGCGGTTGTAATTATTCAACATCCCGATCACGCGACCTAGAAGATGAGATGTTAACAAGCGGGGGCCGATCGATTGCAGCAGAAGCAGCAGCAGCAGCAGTCGCAACTGTAGCGAGGGATTCATTGTTCCAGACAATAAATCGACTTTCCATAGGAGCTAAGTGTTCGGAGTAAGGGTGACGTCGAATGTGAGCAGGTCATGATCAGAAATGGTGCAGTCGATTAGCGTTACGTTTTCGACCACCTGGTTGTACGAAATCTCTATGTCAAGCTTATGGCGACAGTTGTGAGCAAAGGAGGTTAACCCACGGCCAATAACCTCTCCACGTACAACAAACAAACACGAGCTCGCGATTTTAGAATTTACACCCAACGTCCTTTTATGAACCTCGGGCAATATCAAGGTGCTGCATCGCTAAAAGAAAAAAACATTGCACGCCAAGCCGCATGCACGCATACGAATCATAAGATTATCAGTATTTATATTCACTGTATCAGACTGACCTCAGTCAAGTGCCTTGTATCGGCCCTGGAAAAATCCACTATGCACTTGACTGTAAAAATCTTCAACGATATAGGTCGCCGCGTTTATAATTAATGCACACTTTCGCACTCAGAGCGCACGATGCAAGCGGGTCTAAAATTTGTGCAATTAAATTTGTCAAATGACTATTTGTCGTAAGTTACTTTTTTAAAATACGGGAATAAAATGCTTGTCAAAATTTTTTTTGGAAATAAATGAATGCATATTATAATATTGCCCTATGAAATATAAAATGTCATATTTAAATCAACTCCGCTATTTTAAACAATATCTCCCATGTATCTACACGCTCTCTACGCATATTCACGTGGACTGCATTAGCGACGGCATGGTTTCTACGCGGTAATACACCTGCCGAACACATTCCTCGTCACTAATGTATCATTGTTCCCACAATAAAAGAACCTCTACACTGCGTGCATCACCTATCCAGAAGACTAAACACAGAGATACCACGAAGTCAAGAGATTACACAGTCAACGAATCAACGTGTCTGTGGACTTAGTTGATTGATAGCGATTTTTTTTTCAAGTGGAAGACCTTTAAGATAGCGCATTTGTTCTCCCCCTCAAAGGCATATCCGGAAAATGCAAATAAACACAGTATAAAAAGATGTAAATATCGAAAATAAAAAATAATTTTAAACCTTTCGAAGTTCTAAACACATTAAAGACACGCGCACAGCAAGAATGCGCTCACATGTCAAAGCGAGAACTGCGCATTCCTGCACGCCAATAACTGCGGCCTTAATCACAACAATGTTTTACGATCGACAAACTGTGTGCCACACATCACAGGTAAAACACACGCACGCCAACGAAACAAGAACACAAATACGTGAGCAGGTGCATTGCTTAGCACCACGCAACAAAAAAGAACAAAGCTAAATAATGCCAGATCTTCAGTTGTTGTTTTCGCGTGTTATGGGGTTACCAATCTACAACACAACCAGAGCGCACGGCCGTTCTGTCCCGGTGTTGGCCACTGCTCGGAGGTGTCGGCGGCTTTGACAGTCACGATGCTCTTGGCCAGTGGGTGCCACCACCCCTCTGCGTGGACGCTCGCTGCGTAAGACGAAGCTTGCAGACGCCGCAGCACGGCGGCCACGCGCGTGACAGCGACTCCACAGAGACATGTCTTCACGGGCGCCTTACACGGATTGGTTATGGCAACTACCACTTAGTGCTACGGAGCTTGCTTATTTTACACCCCCCCCTCCTCCTCCTCCCCAAGTCCTTCCTCTGGGACGACTTTGTAAATAGGGGAGGAAGCAGCGGCGGCGGCGGCGCGATGTTTAGGCTGCTATTAGTGCCGTAAAGTACCTGTCTGTGCGGCTTATCCGCTCAGGCGTGAACGGCGAGCGGAGAGGAAAAACAAGAGGGGGAGAGAGACGGGAGAGCGAGCGGGAGGAGAGGGAGACGCGAGAGAAGGGCCGCGCCGCTGCCGGGCGAGGTGCGAACGCGATGGCCGCGCGGCTCTGAAGAGCGATCGGTGGCACGGAGATGGATGGAGGGGAGGCCGGGCATCGGCAAAAGACAAAGCCACCCCCTACCCCCACCTGCACAGACTGTTGGGGCAAGGGCTGCGAACATGCACCGATTACGGGGCTGGCACGGTGCACTGGGGGAGGTGATGGTGTGGCCAGAACCACGCGCGCAACACTTTGTTGCTGCTGTTGACACACCACACCAGGTACACACACACAGCTAAGGAGGCCGAGTCGGCTTTGGGTACACGACAATATCTATCCCTCTACCCACAAATGAACTCGTTTAAAGTGCTGTTTCGATTCACTATGTTTTTATTTAATTGCTATAATTACAACTCATTCGCTCGTCGCAAACTTGTTAGCCTGCGTGTGCCCTGACAATGTCCAGGCCGAATTGTTTCCTGTAGCCTCACGACAAACGCGACCGTTTAATTGCGTATTACAGATGTTGTCGGGGCGGGCTCTTACGATGCAACGGGATGTGAATTAATGCAAGAGGTGCAGCGGTGTGGTCATACATCTTCCTATCATTGGCTTCGCGATTAGGATGATGTGCCACGCACGTGACGGCGTATGTGACACGCTGCTGCTGCTGCACATACCGGACAGACGTCAAGTTGTGTACTACGCACGAACGTTCATTACACGCAAACGTCACCGCACATGGAACAACAATTAGACGGGGAAGTGTCCACCCGATATGCATTAAACATGAGCACATGCTTTGCGTGGAAATGTATCGTTATACACGCAGATGTTACGTACGTCTTGCGCTGTGCGTGTAACAACTGTTGGATGAAGAGACGGCACCGCAAGTGAAAGTTTGAACGGCGTTGATATTTTATATTTATAATTGTACATTTTGTGAGCGTTATATTGTTTTACAGTAATGGTAGATCTGCCGCATGATTCACATCGATGTTTGGGGTTTTTGCTCCAATCAGCAGTTAATACACTATAGCTAAACTTAAAGCTTTTTTGTACTTTTAACATAAAAATAAGATACTAATTTTGTTAGCTTAAACAATATATGTCGCAGAGATGTGCGGATAAATTGAGCTTTAGAAAATGCTTCGTCTAGCCGGAATTCAATTTAAAAATTATTGGCAAATCTAATGATCAGAATTGATTTAATTTGTCCTAAAATCCGACCGGCTGATTTCAGAAGTCATCCTTCCCCAATTGACTTTCATTCAACTGATATAACCATCACTTTAAATATGTATATATGTAATTAAGGCCACGTATTGTAACAAGAGCCTCAAGGATTTTTAAGCTACTTCGGTATTGTGCAGACACATTCTATGTTACTCAACGGCACTAATTTGTGAAAATTCACAGGAATCCAAACAAAAGTGTGTTTAGCACATTAGAAATAAACAAACACTAATGCACAGGAAGGACAGATAATGAAGGTTTTTTGTTGTTGCAAAACTGCCCACAGTAATGTTGACCTTGGGGCCAATTCACCAAGCGATGAGCTCACAGCTGTGATGTCTGTGATGCGATGGCTCACGAGATATGACCGCTCCATCACTTTGGAGAAAACTGGAACTTAATTCAACGCGTGTCTACAGTGCTTAATTACCGCCGAAATAAATCTGCTATCGTCCCGTGATTTTCTCTCTCGCCGAGAGTGCATTACGGAGAATCGTTTTCAAATCAGTGACGCAGTTGCCAACAATTATTTTCACTCTCAAACCATCGGGGCACATCAAGCTTGCACACATGCTCGCATTCATTGTCCACTTGACGCGGCCGCGTGGAAGTTTGATGTTCAAATCCTCATTTCCCTTACCCCCCACCCCTCTTTTCCACCTCTTTGGTCGGCGACGGCCAGAGACGTAGATCGCTCGACGTCGCTTTACGTTCTCCTTGTGTCGAGACGATCCGTTGGCTACGCTCAGCCGGAGCGTGCACACGCACGCACGCGCGCGCAGGCGAGAGAGAGAGCCAATGTTGAACGATGCGCGATCTTGATTAAGAGGGCAGTTGTCAATGTCACACCTTTCATTTTCCGAACCCCTTTATTCTCGCGTGAATAAAGGGGTTCCGCTGTCTCCGTCACCAATGACCTTACCAAAAGGCTGTCATTTAAGCGGTGGAAATGTGTGGGATCGCGCGCAACGGGCGTTAAGATGTAAATTTCAGCAAATTTGAAAGAAAAAAAACCACGAGCGTGGAAACGGGGATTCGACAATAGATCAATTAGCACGAGGACGGACATTCCCAGGAAATAATCTGCCCATCTGTAATCGTAAAAAAAAAATTATACGAGCTTAATTTACAGTAATGACACAATGTGTACAATCTACAAGTTACCATGCGTGTCAACGTGTATGCACCCACGCGCACGTGCACGGCATCCTCACGTGCACCACACTGCAAAGTCCATCATTTACCGCTTAACCTAACAAACTGCTCAATAAAGTGATGTTAGCGAGCACCTATTGAAGGTCACCGTGGCACATCTTGTATGGAGGGGCGAGACCAGCATCCACACCTGTCTCGTCCAACTTTGTCTCCCCAATGCTGACGCTAACCACACCGAGCTAATCATTCAAGGCCGAGCCAACCTAAGACGGGTAGCAGCTCGGGTATAAAAAATAGCAATTGCTACGAGTGTTGAGTCACGGATGTGAATCGAACCCAGGTCGTCAGGGCCGTTGCGCAGTGCGCGAACAATCACAGTGCCACCCCTCCACACGTCCGCGTGCACTATATGCATGCGGACACGCAGAAAAACGCACACGCGCGCGCACACACACACACACACGCCGCACACACGCACGCACACACGCAGTGACATATAAAAGGGACTGGCAGTGAGTGAAAGAGCGCAAATCCTGAGCAGCACCCATGCTGACTGGCGCCCAGCTCAGCCCCAACCCAAGACAAAGATCCCCCGTACAGCCTGTAACAGACTGTTGGGGCAAGTGCTGTAAGCGAGCAGCACCTATAAAGGCCGGCACGGCACACTAAGTGGTGGGTGGCAAGCACCACGCCCAGCCACCTTTGTCTCCAGAGTGGCGACGTTTACTACACACCGTACCGGGTACTCATTTGAGGCTGAGTCAACTTAGGGGAGGCACCGGACCGCTTCAGATAATCGTCACTGATGTTGGCTATGAACGGGAATCGAACCCAGTTTGCCGGGGTTGTAGCACAGGGCCGTAACCACTACACCACCGCTCCCCGGCCCCAACCACACACGCAAAATAAAGACGCACACACACACGCGTGCGAACTGCAAGCTGCTTATTTCATTTTCAAAAGCTGGAGTGCGTTCGATTTTTTTTGGGGGGGGGTTAATTACTCAACGATAATTTCCACAAACGGTCTGTCCGGTTAAACTTGTGTGTAAGATACATAATCGAATAAACATGTGTATGGGATCACACCCAATGTCATTTCAGCTTCCTGTGCCATGCCAAATATAGACTGCTTGTAAAATGATTCACGATATCCGACTGGAAATAAGTAAATGTTAAGTTAATATTAACATAAGTTAATTAACATAATTAACATGCGTTAATTAACATGAGTTAATATTAAGAGTGAACATTTGCTGGAAGCATTCCTTAAAATGTTAAAATTCAAAGCCACGTTTTGGCAAAGGTTGTTCAATATAAATCATTAGCTAGGCGTAGTAATATCAGGGCGGTATAATTGTGGTAATTGTTAAATCATAGTTTGATATTTTAATCCATTAAAGCTGAATGACAATAAAACAAAGAGCCTTTAATCAAATATTTGATAATTATTTATCCAAAATCAGTGATTCATAACATTTTTTTAAACAAGCATAATTAAGCGTAATTTGTTCTGAATCATTATTAACGACATTTAAAAGGACAATACATTTTTATTAATATGGCATAGAGATATCGTTCGCACATTTCATAAGTAGCAATTAATTTAAAATAACGTCAAGACACATTTAACATACACCTATGTGTGTTTGAAAGTGCTACAATATATATGACTGGCCTTTGCTTGTGAATGTATGTCGTCGGTCTATTAAAGTCATTCATATTGACTTTTTTCCATTTCATTTTCCCATGCAGCCATTAAGTAAATACCAAAAAAATATATATGTTCACGCCAGATATTTATCTATGATAACACACGGCTGGTAGGCCACTTGAAAAGGTCAGCCTCTGCCTTCTCAGTCACCGCCCTTGTGGTGATCACAGACACGAGTCTTAATTCAAGGAGACTTACCCTGATCGCACCGAGACAGATGGTGCGCTATGAGGGATGGGAATTCCGGTTTCCAAGAAAGTGCAGCCTCTCCCTCTCTCTCCTCCTCCTCCTCTCTCTGCCCTCTCCTCCCTCTCCTTCCCCTGCACCTCGCTCAGACCCCGAGGCCGGTGTCGGCTGCAACGAAACAAGAGGGAGGGGAGAGCTCTGCTGTCGGCTGCGTGCGCGCTATCTCACCTCGGCGGGGATGTGTGCGGACGAGCGGCGCGCTCAGCCAAACGGCAACGAGGCATTCGGTACAATAATGCCAAGATGTGATACGAGGTAGGGTGTTTTTGCGCGCACGTTTTTGGAAAGGGTAGGAGGGGGGGTTGGAGTGCTGTGGCGGCTGCGTAAGGGGGGGGTGGTGGTAGGGGGAGGCTTGGAACATTGCAGACAGCCACCATCAACCCCCAGGTACTTTAGCCATCTCATTATCTCTCCATTCCGTGCAACTCATTACACCGCCAGGTCTGATAATAATCTGGAAGGAACATCACTGGGAGAGGAATTTATTATGAAATGAATTATTAATCGAGGGAAAAAATTAATAAAGATAGGCCTTCACAGGAATGGCTCTTTCGACTCAGGGCCTTTAACGGGGCACGTGGCGGCTAGAAGCTTTAAACAGTCACTTGGGCGCCGGCTTTGATCAATCAAGGGTGGACACACAATCGTGACACGCGGAGAGTCTGAAACACACCTTGCCGCTTTTATTGCTCATTTTTATTTCTGTGTTGGAGAAGAGAGGGCGTGGGGCGGCGGCGGGGGGGGGGGTCTTCTATGGTGTTAAAAAATAATAGTTGGGGTTTTTTAATGTAGAGAGATTGGGTGGAATAGACAGCATGAAACAGAGAGATATTGCAAGAGATTGCATTAGAATCTCTGCATTTTAAGACTCCCAAGTTAGGGATATATTTCTTTTTTTCTTTCTAGGTCGGGTGAAATGTACTACACTGCATAGTCATAATGCCACACTGAGTCCGATGTATAAATCCCACGCCCTCAGCACACTCACAAAGACCCACATCAAATGACAGCATGGCTCCATCTTCTCCCGTAGAGATACGCCAGCGATAACGCTATGACCTATTCATAATTAAGGTACAATATTGCACCGCTCTACATTTAAAAAATATATATTTTAAGAGATTGAGATATTTGAAATGTGCCCTAAAATATTCACACACCCGTAAATATCCTTCATTTCATTTTTGGCAACAATGAATGATGGGGATAAAAGAAAGACCCAAAAAATTCCCTGTAAAAATTAAAAATCAATTTATGTCATAGCCACATCAGACCGAAAAAGCGGGCAGTGGAAGCTGTAACAATGGGTATTGATTATATGCCAGGGATTGTCATTAGCGAGACTTGCAGTGAATGCAGGTAAACAGAGGCAGCATGTAAACTCTGCGGCGCAATATGCCAACTTTCTTTTTTTATATTTGTTTAATCCCTGAAAATATTTGGTGGCTTACTCAGTAAAGCAAATTAGCTCGGTGGAAATAATGCTGCGAATAATGGTACAAAAAAAAAGACTTGTTGTGCTTACAATTTATTTTCATTTCATCTGTTTATCACCAATTATATTCCACTTGTGTTAACAGTGGGGGAGAGAGGGGGGCATGTCGTGGCCAGGTGAAAAAATGTTGTTTCAGAATTCACATGGCCTCAGGGAAGAGTCCGGGAAGACAAGGAAACCCAGACTTGATTATTTCAGCTGATGAGGGCCATTGAGCTCAGCAGCTCTGATACAAACAAGGACGACCACAGCCCAACATCGTCTGGCTGTGGTGGCAGTTACAGGACATTGCAGCTACCTAGAAACCCAAATATATTCATAGAGTTGCATAGAGACCCAAAGAGTTACATAGAGACCCATAGAGTTACATAGAGACCCACAGACCATAGCCCAACATCGTTGGTAGTGGTAGCAGTTCCAGAACATTGCAACTACATAGAGACCCAACGACATTCATAGAGTTGCATAGAGACCCATTTAGGACAGCCCAACATCGCCGGTAGTGGCGGCAGTCACAATGCATTGCAGAGTGGGAATGTGCAAACTAACAAGAGTGAAAAAAACAACAACAATTTTTAAACTAAACTCACGTCTGAATTTACTGCAAACAGTAAAAATAATAAATTGCCCTGAAACACGAAATAAACCATTATAAAGGATAAGAGATACTATCGTTTATTTATAGTATTCATAGCAATTGTGTCAGAGGTAATTCTGCAGCATGGCTCGAACACATGCGGCTGAAGAAGGCAACATTGCAATATTAACATTGGGAATGAGACCATTCCAAAAATTTGGTGGTCAGCAAGACAACTCTTTCTAGAGACATTTCAAGTTGCCTCTCTTATCCGATGCTCGATGGCACTTGTTTAGGTTCTCAAGCAATGCTTGCCAAGTGCCAAATATTGCGATGTAGTGGCGATTGTCCTTGTATTTGAATCAATTTGAAAAACATCTACATTTCAGGTGATCCGAATTTTGTTTGTTTTGGGAATGACGTAATACAGCATGACCTCACTTCTGTGCTTTTCCTGCCAACAGTGATGTCACGTGACACCGAGTGATGCCACTTGTGTTACCATAAAGACGCTTTAAACCAGCGTCCTTCACTAATTTTCAGATGGAGGGGCTAATTTCGCCGATAAGATATCATCAGCGTGAGGGCCACCACACATTTCAGAAACCATTGTTGGGTTTGTGACAGCAGCACGATGATGCTGATGGGGGTTGTTGTCACATGTTGTGTATTGTCGGGGGGAGGGGGGCACTAACGACCACCAGGGGCTGCAAGTGGCCCACGGGCCTTGCAATGAAAAACACTGCTTTAAACTATTACATATGTAACGACATTAATGGGCCGTTATATGGCGACAGTGGGTGTACTATACACAAAGGCTCACTAGAGGGCATATTCCGGATGTCACAGAGGTCGGGTCAGGACATGGCAGTCTGGGTGATCCCGCGAGGGCACGTGACCGGACGAGGGGGCACGGGGGGCGCCGGAAAAGGGTGAGTGGGCCACGTGATGTGGACCCAGACTCTTCGAGAAGGATCGAGAAGGGGGCGTGACCAAGGAAAATAAGCCGAGCCCAAAGGGGGAGCGTGGCTGTTCAACCCGGGAAAGAAGTGGTCTTCTCCGATCCTCGATCTTCAGTCTCTTCACACGACGGCGTCGGCTGTTCTGGTTCAACCATATAGTGATTGCGCTGTCTCCCCGACACACCTGAGGACGGCTGCTTGCGTTGTGGCCGAAACGTCGTGATAATTATTTTATAATGTTTTATTTTTATTATTTCATTATTTCCCTTCTACGTGACTTTACCGAAAGAACCAAGAAGATGCGTTCAAGTGGTGAGGTGGTTAGGAACGGTGGCCACCAACTTATGTAGTTAACCTGTAATGTACATAGTCGCTCGGAATGTACATACTACTCCAAAGAAAATCCCAAGAAAGATAATAAATTGGCGTTAACATTTTTTTTTCCGCTGAAATTGACCCCGACTACGTTGATGTACAATGTTCGATCCCGGAGCTTGCTCAAGATAATGGAATAACCAAATGTATACAAACGGTTTCTTGCCATTGGTGACTGGGCTAAGACCCTCAACTCTCTACACACGAGAAGCCGCTTTAATCACACGTGGCTCTTCAGATTCGTACCTAGGATGTATGTACTTGTATGTTGAACTTCTTTGGCACCGTACGCAGTCAACCGCGTTAAATCGGATGCTTGCTGAATGCTCATGGACATTATGAAGCACCCCTGAGTGGTCAACACAAATAAATAACGTATGTATTCCTCTCGGTTTGGTCCAGGACACGTCGCCAAGCAGGGGATGGTGGCTCACGGTCAAGAATAAGAACGGAGCGGCAGTAGCCGAGGAACGTCGGGACGCAAGCGAGGTGACGTCTACGGAGGAGACGGAGCGCTTAAATCAATCCTGGTGCAGACGTCCCTACGCAAAGGGGCTGCGCGATAGTGAAAGGCCGCAGGGCTGGCTACAATCAGCACGAGTATGAAGCTGGAACACACTGCGTCTGTGTCTACGTATACATATATGCATGTGTATTTGATTAGAGTTTACGTGAATGTATATCCATGCATATATATACACAGTATATACACTTAGCAGGTGAGGTGGATTATTATTACATCGCGTCATCGTGAGATGTGGCTGCAGCTTCGCCGGAGGCCTTCATCCAGCAGTGACCAATGATGCTGATGCTGGTATGTCCACAGCGCAGCATCCTGAATGCATATTCCAGCATCAGCGAGTTCAATTCCCGGCCACGGCTCACATCAATGGCAAGTGAGATCTGAACCAGCCCTCAATAGCCCACTTCGCAAAACTGCACCGACCAGCGTGGTGAAGTATGGCCCAACAACCCCACGCTTGACCAAGCATAGGCATGCTTCCATCCGGCAGTGGATTTGCCGTGGCCGACGAAGACGATTGACAACATCGAATGTCACATGTTATTTTGGGTGTTGCTGTAATAGTGAGGTGCTGTGGCCCATAACGCTGAAAACACAGACATCTGCACGGCGAGAAACAGAAGCAAATCGGGCGTGAATATAATATAATAATAGACATTGCAGATGTCTGGCCCCTGGAAGCAGGTGACGCGGACCGCGAGAGGTTCTTGGCCATAGAGGTGAGGAGTGATGACTGGCTGGCAATGCGAAGTAGTGGGAGGGGTTATTGGCCATAGAGGTGAGGCGTGATGACCGGCTGGCAATGCGAAGTGGTGGGAGGGGTTTTTGCCTGCGAGGGAGATGTACAAAAAAAATGCGTGCCGAATTAAATAAGTAAATTAACAATTGTCGCATGCGGAACCGAGACCCACTGTGGGTGAGGCTCAGAGCGGATGAGACCCACAGTCTCATCCACAGCGGGTGAGACCCAGATTGGGTGAGATCCACAGTGAGTGAGACCCACAGTGAGTGAGACCCAGATTGGGTGAGACCCACAGTGAGTGAGACCCACAGTGAGTGAGACCCAGATTGGGTGAGACCCACAGTGAGTGAGACCCACAGTGAGTGAGACCCAGAGCGGGTGAGACCCACAGTCTCATCCACAGTGAGTGAGCCCCAGAGTGAGTGAGACCCAGAGCGGGTGAGACCCACTGCAGATCTCACCACAGTGGGTCTCACTGTCGAGGCTGCTACAAAGCGTGTAATGTTGGAAGCAATAAGCCAAGGCATTCCCATCAGATAGCCGAGCTCACGCGGCAGAGGTGTCGACAAAACGGATGCGGAGATAAAGCGATAGCCAATCTGGGGAAACAGATCCATCGGGGAAAACTGAATGCCCCAGAAATTGAAGCCGTGAAGTCAAAGTCAAGAGTGCCCTCCCATACCCAGCGTGAGTGCAGGGCGCTGCTCCATCTCCATTGGCGGATCAAAATAAATAAATAGTGGAAACTCTACATTGCTCCGGCAGGTGCCAGTCCATCCAAATTGGTGCAGCCTCAGCAGTTGCGGCTCAATTAACTTATCTGTGGAAGGATGACAGTGATAATGATGGTCACGAGTATGATTCTACTGTTGACTTTGCTCTTTCTGCTGCTGATGCTGTTTTTGCTGATGATGATGACATTGACGCTGCCGTTTGTCGAAGGCGATGAAGAAGATGCCGCCGATGACGCGACGATGACGATGGCGACGGAGGTTGAATGCCGACTCGCTATCGCACCAAAGTGACGACAACAACAACAACAAGATCAACAACATCAACGCTGACGACTGAACCAACAAGACAACAACAACAAGATCAACAACATCAACGCTGACGACTGAACCAACAAGACAACAACAACAAGATCAACAACATCAACGCTGACGACTGAACCAACAGCAGGTTTGGGATTCGACCTCACGACCCCACCACCCAGCACTGTTCCCCCAACTGAGCTCGCATCACGGAACGAGACGTTGTCGACATGCGCACGTGATCGTCACAACACGCAGAGAAGAGGTGGGGCAGCAATAATGGAGGGTGGGTGGGGGGGGACATTGGGGGAAAGAGAGATGGCCTGCTGGCTGGAGAGAGAGAGGCTTAGGAAAGGGTTAGACCACAGCCAGAGCTCAGCGAAGAATAAACAAAGTATTTAATTTCAAAGGAAGGCTGCACAGACATTCCATTGTTTGAGTAGATTAGTCGCCCAGAGAAGAAAAACACCAGATGCAGTTTCTAACTCCTAGGCACATTCCAGTTTTTTTTTCGCTGCAGGGCTGACACGAAAGTGAAACGCTATCTAGCGAGAGAGTTCTGTTTGCCAGCGGTGGGTAGTTTCTACATTAAGGCACCGCCGTCGACTGGTAACCCCACCTTGGAGCTTGCGGGGAAGGGGGAGGAGGGGGTGCCACGACTTTCCAGTTCACGGGGGTCCGGAATGATGCTCTTCTCTTGGACGCAAAAAAAAAACCCAGCTCCTTCCTGAGAGGTTTGGGTGGCTTCTTTAACCGACGGATTCAGTTAACAGGAGACCTCACTGAGCTGCCACACGACTCTGATAAGAATTAAGGAGGACGGGGGAGGGGAGGGGGGGATGTTGAACTAAACAGTGGAAGGCTGCCACCGTAGCTGTGATGGTTTAGCTGCGCCCTGGCCTCGCAGGCCGAAGGTCGCCGGTTCGATTCCGTTTCCCGGCGTGGCAGTTTAAACGACGGTGGAATGTTTTTTCACCCGCACCTACTAGACATCTGTGAGAAAGAGCTTCATAGCTCATCGGATTCCTCCAGTCTAAATCAAGATTTTGATTCTGATAAATCTCCCCCCCCCCCCGAAACCCTCCACACCCCCCCACCTCAGTCCACCTATCAACAGAAATAATTCCACCCAACAGTCGATCTGCAGGGCGCCTGTTGGTGGGGAAGAGTGTGGGTAGTTCCATCTCTTCCAGGACATTCAGCCAGCGTGGAAGAGTAGGCCTAAATGCCCTCTCGAGGGGCTCGCCCTCGTGGAAGCCCTTCCTCCAGCGGTGGCATTAACAAGCAATTGCAGGGCCGCACCTTTGCTGGCGAGTGCCTGTAACTCAGAGGGGAGAGAATTCACCATCCTGGTAATTGGAATAATTGCCAGAATTCGACCGATGTGGAGCAACAACTAAAATTTTACTTTGACGCAGTTGAGCCAGATATTTTGGCTCGGAGTGGTGCACGGGGCCTCCTTCGTATTTGTGAAAAGTTCCCCGCTGATGTTGGCCACGAGTGGGGAAATAACTCGGCTGGCCCAAATGGGAGCGCAATCCGCCCTCGCTCCCCGCGTAACGCGCGCACGCGCTACGTGCGCGCGCTACGTGCGCGCGCTACGTGCGCGGACTTACACAAACACATACCTTCCCGGTGACCTTACGCTCGCTCCGTACATCTCCTCGCTGCCTTCCCACAACTCCCCTGCACACCCCCCCCCTACGCAAATCCACGTGCCTGCTGCGAGTGAGCTGGGGGGCATCCGATGCCAGATGCCGCCCCTCTCACGCAGGCAAGGGGGCACGCCGGGTTTGCCGCACTGACGTCGAGCAGAGCCTCGTGCCAAGAGCGACGCGTCCACCTTCACCCTCCCCGGGCGTGACACTCACAACGCCTCAACTGAGCTTCATGGCTGGTGTTCAGCAGGGTCCTGCTTTTGATGATGATGATGCTGCTGCTGCCATGCTGTTAATCATCAGTTAAGTCGATCGCCAGGTCCCGTGTGGTGGGGTAAAGTATGGGGACTCCGACTAAAAATGCCACTCGAGAGAGATGGTTTGTTTCCAGAAGTCCGTCTAGTGGAGGCCCTTCCACCAGCGGTTGCGTGTGTACGCAGTTTCGGTGCTGCACCTTTACCATTAAATTTTTTGGTACTTATGGCGAAACTATAAATAAGGGAGGGGAAATCGGACGTAATGCACGCACGGGTGGGGAAACTCGTCTGCAGCTATGCCACCAAGTTCCCCGTGTGCGCTCGGGGTGGCCGGGCGGGCGGGCGGGGAGTGCTATAATCTTTGATGTTTCTCCTCGGGCCTCGACTCCGAAAAATTTGGAAGTTAGCGTAACTTACAAGTCACCTTGCCAACCCCCGGCCTGTCACAAAGATTTACTTTGTGCGCTTCGAGGCCCAAGCCAGCGCGGGCTTCCGTGCGCTGAGCCCCAGCGAGAAGCTTGAGCCGGTGCCAGCAGCGCGCGCTGGCTTGATTGAAAAACACGGGGGTAAGACTAAATGCTTGTTTGCCGAGATTTTGCGCCGCTCAAGGTAAGGTCGTTGCCCATTACAGGAAAAATGGATTAGTAATGTAATACCTCCGAAAGTAATCTGGATGTGTGTGTGGGGGAGAGGGTGGCGGTATTGCTTGGCAATTGAAATGATTCAATCAAAGGGCTACACACCCAGTACGTTTTATTCCTCGTATTATTGTTGAGTTTATCGACAGAAGTGGCGTGAGCAGGGCTGTGCGGTTTTCTTCGTATTATTCTTAAGGTCACTTGCAAATGAGACATTCCCAGTCCCTTGAGTCCTTTTCGGCTGGTTTAAAAAAAATAAACTTGAACTTCATGATTTGGGCTTGTTTTTGTTGACGTTATGGCTGGCCCACACTTGTAGGCTGGTGAGTTGTGAGCTGAGGTTGGTGAATTACGGGGACATAATCTACCAGGCCTGAAGAGGACAGTCCAGCAGGCAGGCAGCCGCCGCGTCAACTCACAATGCGAGTTGGTTTTCTCTGGGCACTCTGCTATCATTACCGTGCACAAAGGCACTTAGAAATAATGTGGTCAACATCGCAGCCCGGGCGAACGTATAAGGGGGTAGGGGCGGGCTTTGCGAGTTGCTGGCCAACGCCACTATTAAATAAAAAAAAGTTGTTCTTTTACCAGGTAATGCCCACTGGGCTATATATCTGTTTTCCAGAAGCGACCTGGCCACAAATAATAGCCGAACAAACAAAGAGGCGTATCATCATGTGGACATTGATGACAGCCACATACTCGAAACGCATGTTTCTAAATGTGAAGGGAAAAACCGGAGGACCCGGAGAAAAATCCACGTGACCACGGGGAGAGAGACACCGCAAACTCCAAATATACAGCAGGCGTCAGGTTCGGGATCGAACCCACGACCTCCTGCGTACCAGGCGAGGTTGTTAACATCTCACCACTGCCGGCACCCTCCCATACACCGAGCTCGCGAGAGCTACTCCAGAGGGTACTTGGTCGACTACTCAGCGCTGATCGACAAACCGTAGTGTGACCCCTTCACACTGCTAAGGGAAACAGAAGATGTGGGGGGGGGGGTGGGAGATTTAAGAAACTTTCCCCATTGTGTTTACTGCCGCGTCGGGAGATCGAACCGGTGACCTCTGGATTGTAAGTCCAGTGCTGACCGTTGCACAACGGTCGAATTCGATGTTTGCTATCTATTCAATATATACAATCTTAAATCAGATAGAATGCGTTTTATTACATATCTTGACTTAAAGCTTTTGTGACTGCAGGAATTAATATTATATGGGTCTTTCTGTAAAGTCACGTAGAACACATTTATTTTTTTAAGTATTTTTTTTACACATTTTTGTTTTATGTGACTTTACCGAAAGTCCCAAAGAATGATTACATATCGTTTCAATGTCCTTCATGAAACGCTGTTCAAGCTCACTGGTATGTGATGTCCTGTAAGATGAGGATTTGAGTATAACTCTTTGAAGAGTTGTTGCAAAGGGGCGTTAATTGTTGTTTTGTACTGTAATACCATAAGTGTAAAATTCCATTTGTTGGTTATTTCCACTGTTTGATGCGGCCACAGGTCTCTCAAGGCCACTTCACAGCAGAGGCATGTTGCGTTCGTACGTAATTATGCCCTTTAACAATGAGCACCCGTCATAAAAAAAAGTAAACTAATAACAAGTTATTTACAAAACTTGGACCTCATATCCGAAGGGGAGGGTCATTGCCGTGAAGATTGGCAGTTCACCAGCATCGATACAAGCTAGACTGACTGCTGATGAGTCACTGCGTGTCGAAACCAGTCCAGAGTTTGCCTGTCTTGAAACAACGCTGCTGGAACGACGCACTCCCAGAAGGCCGTGCGTCTGATGGCGTGTGTAAAGACGTACTTTGATTTTGGACGACGGATAGAAAAGACACGTGAAGGAGACGTCATGTCTGCTGAGTTAGACAATTATTTTAAAAATACAAATGATAGCTGCAGCGCTTTTCACGCAGACCCGGCAAAGAGGCATGCTACAATTGTCAACCTCTTACATGGGCTATATACATCCAACGGCTGTGAGCGAAAAACCTTTCATGGCTGTGCCAGCTTTACTTTTAAAGCATTATTAAAGTACAGCAATAACGCAAATAGTAACTGCGTGACGACATTGCATGTTGACTTATATCCGCGCACTACTTCATTTCACCTGTTTCGCCTATGTCGTTTTGGGTAACCCAGGTGGCACTCTTGGCAATGAGACCTTAAATTTCGATTTTAAGCTTTCGTGACTGCAAGGATTCATCTTCTTGGTTATTTCGGTAATGTCACGTGGAAGGGAAATAATAAAATAATATAAATAAACAGACCTGTTCTTCACCTGAGGACGGCTGCTTGCGTTGTGGCCGAAACGTCGTGAGAATTGTATTTTATTGTTTAATTTTTATTATTTTATTATTTCCCTTCTTCGTGACTTTACCGAAAGAACCAAGAAAATGAGACCTTATCCTGCTCTTCCGAGCTCTCACCCGGCCAAACCGACTGGACTCTGACGCGACGTCGTGTTTTGGTCGCGGGCGGCACGTGCGCAGCGGAGGGAACAGCCGCGCGCACGCGGTGAGATCCCGGCTCGGCAAGCTCGCGCCCTTCAATCCCCCGCTGTTCTGATCCGGTAATTAAGTAGTTACTCCTCCTATTAACCACTATTCACCAACACCGCGAAGTTGCTGAAATACATTCATCCACTTTTTCCCGAGAGCCCGCGTTCCCGTTTAATTGCTGTCACGATTCATTATTTGCGCGGCGCCTTTTCGCGACGCGCACTCCTCCTCCTCCGCCGCGTCTCTCCCAAGCAACGCGACCGCGCGCGCAAAAAAGCGCGCAAACACCCGGGGCCCTTCAACGCGTGCTCAACAAAAGTGTCCCTGCCGTTTTCGTCATCCCTATTTAATTCCCTCCCCCCCCCCCCCAAGACGCGACAGCGACGATTTAACTTGTACACCTCAGCGAGAATGTTTATTTTGCCGAGTTAAGTGGGATGCATTTCCCAGCGATCGCTAGAATTGCGACATTAACATCGCAATTTTAGATGATCGTAAATATGTCGTTCGCACTTTTCGTCCGTTCGTCCACCCCTCTTTGCTTCGCGACTGCCTCTTTCTGTCTGGAAAAAAAGGGATATTCTGTACAGCAACTTGAGATGCAGTTGCATTCAGATGCCACGTAAGTGCAAGTTGCATTTGTGTTGTGAGGATTACTTGGGCTCCACCGATGTCCACAAATTGCCAGTGCCGATGATGCCTCGAGTGCTGGAAACAACCGCAGCAAACACAACAGTAACGCTTGGCTGGGAGTACTCGCGGAACATTATTTGTCGTATGTATGCATGTCGGACTTCTTTTGCACACCATACGTAGCCAATAGTGGCAGTATAAAATTTAGTAAAATAGAAGGTATTATCACGGGGGTGGGGGGGGCGGCAGTAATAGGTGAAATATCACAACGGCTAAAAATAATAATAATACCGCGACTTAGCGATACTTTTAGTTTCTTATCCTTGCCCCGAACTTTCGATTCGCACAGCTGGCTATTACGGTGGGAAAGAAATTCAACGTCACACCTACATAGGAAGTTCAGCGTACACACCTACATAAGGAGTTCAAGGTGCACACCTACATAGGAAGTTCAAGGTGCACACCTACATAGGAAATTCAACGTCACACGTAAATAGGAAGTTCAGCGTACACACCGTGCTTGGTTCAACGCCCACGCGCGTAGCTGTGCATGAACGAGTCGCGCCCGCCCGAGTCTATTTCTCCGGGGTCACCCAGGAGCGGGTGACGCTGGCTCACGGCGGGAGCGCCACCATCACCGTCGCTCGCAGGGGAGCGAGCGCCTCGACCGCGGTCTCCCCCCCCCCCCCGCGCTCACGGCACGGCAGATGCTCCCGCTCGCGCCCAACAATGTCGTGGGATGGGGGGGGGATCCTTCGGGAGTGGAGACTCGGGAGGCGGCGGCGTCGCTAACGATGGACGGGGGGGGGGGGGCGAGAATCCGGTGCGAGTTTACCGCGCCGAGCGCCGAACTCGTGAGAGCGCGCAAAGACGTCACGTAACGGTTTCACACGACCGGGCGGGCACGGCCGAGTGTTTTCTTTCTCGCCCCCCTCTGTTTTTTTTCTTTTAAACTTTGCCAATCTGCTACAGGCAGCGGTTGCACCACAGTGCTTTCAGTACTTAGCTCGCAGCAGCAGAATGGAATGCAACTCTCTTTGCCGCCAAATACAAAAAAAAGGAGGGTGACCGTTTAGATACTAGAACGCGCACGGGTCTCAGAGTTTATGATCACTAAAGTCATGCCAGCAGCCCTCCCCACTTTGCAATCCTCCGGGGTAAGTGAGAAGGGACATTTCTGGGTCCCAGTCATCTTATATTCTGACGGCTCAGGCCTGAGACGGACTCCACCGTGACACCAAATGCTGAATCTCAAAACCACGTGAGTCAATGCGGGTGGCATTAAAGACCCAGACGACTTGACAAAACTTACGCCATGTAAATGACGGGCTTGATAATGCGATTATAATCGCATTACACTCCGAGACAGTTCAAACCGTTTTGAATCGCAGATGTGCTCGAACGTTATAGCTCTCCGCCATGTTGGCGGGTTCTCCCGCCGTGTTGTCTGGCACGATGTCCATCCGACGTTTCGCTCCACCATGCCTATTCAGTTCCCGGAGAAGCTCCCAGCACGTGGAGCACCGCGGTAATTTCCAGCGGAGCTCCAGCGTTCCGGCTTCGCCGAGTGCTCTGCGTTACAGCCGTGCGCCACCACAGGCCCGGCGCGCTGATGTCTAAATTTACAAAGTGCCGGTTTTCCTTTACAATGCAATGAATGCGCCCACCGCACGCAATTACGCTAAGTGCTACCACAGGTTGGCAGCAGCAGCAGCAGCGCTCACATTGCAGCCGGCGAATGCAGCGCACATCTGGAAGTCAACGATGCAACGGCGTGCTCAAACTCCCGGCATTGCAGCCGAAATAATCACCGGGCTGAAGCAGGTAATGGCAGTTTCCTTGGCAGTCGTACACGCGGCAATTAGTTCCGTTTCCACCTCTTTATAGTGACTTTTTTTGTATTACAGTCTTATTATTTGAGCTGAAGCCCGGATTAAGATTTCACTCTCGCTAATGGGTCTGGAGCTGCTGAGTGTCACGTCTGGGCCTGTTCCTCACCGGTCTCGATGAGGCACTTTTGTCTGCAGGCTTGGTGGATCGCAGAGAGATCGTGCATGAGACTCGTGACCTACTGGGCTAGTGAGGTGACCAAAGAGATAGCAGCACTCACGGACACAAAACATTGGGTTGTGAACCATCTGCACTCATTGGCCACCAATTGGATGCCTGCTGTATATTTGGAGTTTGCAAGTCTCTCTCTCCCCATGGTCATGTGGATTTATCTTCGGGTCCTCCCGTTTTGCCCTCCACATTTAACAAACGTGCGTTTAGAGTATGTGTCTGCTAAACATTTCCACGCGACAAGCCACTTCGTTGAGCTATCAATCGTGATAGCCAGGTCGCTTCTGAGAACAGAGCTACATAGCTCAGTGGGCCTTACCTGGTCAAATAAAATAGTTTAGTTTTTAGTTTAGTTTGAGAACCCGGTCTAATCACGTGTGGGGGCTGCCCAGATTCGAGCCCAGGATTCGAGCTGTCACGGCTCAGTGCTCTGAGCCCTGAAACCACCGGAACCACCACCCTCCAAATCCACTCATTCCATCGCTCTCCCACTCGTGCCCAGCATCCCCCGCAGCACACACACTGTGGGGTTTTCTCTGGGTGCTCTAGACCCGCCCCCCCCTTGTAAACGTACCTCGAAATGTAATGGGAACACACAACTCGAAGCACAATTAGACGTGCGTACATGTGTCCCACAGTGACTACAACTGTCAAAATAACACTGGTACGTGGATTTGGGACCCCAATAATACATATTCTATCAATAAAAGCGGTTATGCCGCACATCCATTTATCTGCACAGCAGCAGATAAAGTCAGTAATATGGTTATTGTGTAATTACTTACTGTGTTGTTCCTCTTATCCGCGCACTTGCGTGTAGATAACAGGATGGATGATGGTACTTCCTTGAGACCTCTTGCAGGTCAACTCAGCTCAGGCCAAACTACCGGATAAGCGCGGATAATCATATGAATGTACACGTTTCTTCTCTCACCTGTGCAAAAGCTTCTCTCTATTATCTGCATGAGAATGGATGTGCGTGAAATAGGAAGGTCTGAGGATTAACTTAGGAGTGCTGGTCATAATAAAAGTGGGAACGCTTTGGTTCTTGCCATGTCTTGCTCAGGTTACTGCTGGCGTAAGGGTCTCCACGACAGACAGCTCCAGACGGCCTCTTCTAGAGGGTATGGTGTTCTATTCTTCCACATTGGCCAGGCATAAGTACGTATGTTTATCTTCTTTCGCACCATACACAGCCAACTGTGCTGATTGGAGGTGCGGGGCAAGGACGATCAGACGTCTTAGACATTGTGCGAGTACCCACACTTTAACCCACCGCACACACGATCTGCCAATCGGCTGCGGTGAATCAATTTACACCGCTGGGTGGACAGACGCTCTTAAGAAACTCGCACAGTCGATTCAGCTGCTACGCCGGTGACTGAATTGAACCAGCGGCCTCTGGACTGCAAGTCTAGTGAGTTGACTGTGAGGGCACGGCAGAATTCAATAGTGGCAAAATAGTTGGTTTAACTGTGAATTCAGGACCGGACCGAAGCAGACTTGGAATTAAGTTTTGCAATAACATTCTCTTAAGCTGTAATTTACATGCATTTATTAATCATTAATTTTGAGTCAGGAAGTCAGCCGGGTTTGAAGTGCAACACAAGCAGCGATGAGATTGGGGAGTAGAACAACAAAATATTTTCATTTCCAGGTACAGATTCTATTTACACATCCTGGCTGCCAAAGTTCAGAGTGCATGCATCTACAGTAACCTTGAGACCTCAATTAAAACTGAAAAAAAAAGTTAAAAGAAAACCGACATCAATTGCCAACACGCTGACTGCAAACTATGCCGGGCAGCTAATTCATTGCAATGTTTAGGGCACAGAAACCGGACAAGACTGTGCAAGCGATTGAGCGGCCATGTCTATAGGTTTAGTTTGTGTCAGCTTTTGAAAATAACAAAAAAAGCACTTCAAAAAGAGCTCAAGCAATCAACAGAATAAATACTTCGCATATTGCACAGTACCACTGGCAGTACACTCCAGTAAGTACATCTTTGAATGGGTTTAGAATTCCTTTTGAGTAGCGGTGGTGGTGAAGCCCTTACACCGCTTGCTCAGGCTGGCAGAAGGGCCTCCACCAGAGGCTGGTCTAGAGGTAACTTGGCCTACTTTTCCACGATCACCAGACGCAGTGGAAGTGGGAGTACTCACACTTTACCCCACTGCATGCGACCTGCGGATCCACTTATTGTGCTGTGCCAATTTGACACCGATGTGTAGCAGATAAAAGTCAGTAATATGGTAATTTTGTAATTACTTTGTGTTTTTCCTCTTATCCGCGCACTTGAGTGTAGATAGCAGGATGGATGATGGTACTGCTTTGAAACCCCTTGCAGGTCAATTCAGCTCAAGCCAAACTAACGGATAAGCGCGGATAATCAGATGAATTTACACGTTTCTTCTCTCACCTGTGCCGAAGCTTCTCTCTACTATCTGCACAAGAATGGATGTGTGGATAATAGTAAGGTCTGAGGATTAACTTAGGAGTGCTGGTCATAAGACGAGTGGCAACGCTCTGGTTCTTTCCAACATGAAAATGGATCAATGTCATCATCGCCATCATCAACCACGGTCAATTTACTGCTGGATGAAGGCTTGCACACGCTGCCACCACCTCTCGAGATCCTGCAGCATAACAATCCACCCAGCACCTGGCATGTGATATCAGCACTCCATCTCCTTGGTGTACGTTCTTTTGGACACGTTCTTTCCTTTGGTTGAAGCTCCTTTGTTAGTCTTGACCATCGGGGCATCATGCCATTCACACGGTTGGCTACGTACGGTTCAACATACATACATACACCCTTCCTAGCAACACGCTCTGCCCAGTCGCATTCGCTTTCCTTAAAAGTGTTGGTTGGTGTCATTAAGCTGCAGACGTTCTCTAATCCACACGTTCTTCGTCCGGACATTAATTACTCCATACTTTGCATTATCATAAGAACTTCTTAACGTTTATTTTTTCATCGGACGAAATGTAAAAAAAAACAAATTCGTCTTGATTATACCTCACTAGTTGGCAGGCATCACTGTCATCATTATCCTTCTCATGTAATTGGTGATTTTGCGATGACATCAATGATGCAATTAAAATATATTTTTTTGCGGAAGGAGCAATTATATAGAACACTGCAATTCCCCTATGAACATCACCGATGTGAACCAGTTTCATTGGAAGTAAGTTGTAGCAGATACATTTGAAAATCAACCTGTTAAATATTACAAACACTTCTTGATTATAAGCACATTGTAAAAAAAAAACATTTTCTTTTACAGAATGTGTAACTTTAGACATCTTACCTTAAATCATTATGTGCATTCACTTCGGAACCTGATTTAATCATCTCGTGGCTGCCCAGAATCTGAATCTTTATTTCGACTGGAGGAATCCGATGAGCTATCAAGCTCTTTTCGAATCAACGATCCTCGCAGTACTGGCTCAGTGCTCTGACCCCTGACCCCTGAGCTCACCGAGTCTTGTCTGGCATCCCGGAAGCGCAGCGCTAATCTAGTCGTGATTCATCACAAGCGTGCATAAATACAGATTATAAAAAAAATCCTTGGCCCCCTGAAATGACTGCCACACCTAAAATAAATGAATGAAAAACTCATTGGCAAGCACACGTTGTAATTATTGCATTTGTGCATGTGTGTGTGGCCCTTGTATGACTATGTCAATGTTGGATAAAGCAATTGCCGAGTAGCAATGGTTCTAAATAAAACCCTTGCTGACTACAAGGCATTGGAATGGGACGCTCATGGTGCAATGAAAGAGCATCAATGGTAATGACGTCTTCTCCAGAAATATCTTAAATAGATTTACGCATCGTATTTGTGAATGCATAAACATTGGTAATTGTACGTCCTGTTGCCTGCAAAATATATAATTCACCTACCATGACGTCAAGGTGCACTCCAACTCCTAAAGCTCACAACAGGGGGCTGCGCTCCTCTGCCTTGGCAATAGCGAGCCAGCAGCAGGAATTCCACGTTCCCATCGTGAAGGTCAGTCCGTCTGTCCATCAATGGTCGTCGCCCGCACACTGCCCGGCTTAGATCGTCCACGGGCAGAACGTCCAATACTGAGCAGGCCCCTCCTGAGGCCGTCCACTTTGTCTCACCAACCCCAGGGTGGACGAGTGTCGACGTTGATGATCAATTCTCCACCGTTGGAAAGGAATATAATTCTGACCAAGAGGCAAAAACTCTTGGCTTTTCGAAACATAGTCTGGATTGATAATTGCGATTGACCTCAGATTTGGGATTTTAAGTTTTCGCAGGTTTTCCAAAAGCGAGTTGTAGAGTTTATAATTGCAGAGGCCCTTGACCTGCGCACTGAAATTAAGCATTCACTCATCCGTACAAGTTAGGTCTGGAGGGTTAAAAATAAGCATTTATCTCAAAATGTGTGTGTCTTGTGCTGGTATGTGTATGAGCTGGGAATTGTAGTGTCGCGGTTAGGGTGCTGCGGTTGAACAATCTACAAAGAGCGCTTGGAAACCCAGCAACCAACTTTGGTGAGATATTTGAATCTGTCCTAGGTCGACTCGGCCTCAAATGAGTACCTGGTGCAGTCTGTAAACATCAGCATTGGGGAGACAAAGGCGGCCTAGCATGGTGCTGGCCACTCACATCTTCATGTGCCATGCCGGCCTTCATTGGTGCTCGTTAACAGCACTTGCCCCAACAGTTTGCTAAAGACAATATTGGGGGAACTTTGTCTTTGTACAAGCAGGGACCATTTTTCAGATCTGCAAGCATGGTCTGTACCGTAATAGAAACGGTATGTCTAACAAATAATAAATGTGAATCCACCGACTGACAAGATTGCGATACTCGAGTGAGAAAATGTCTGAAGTTAGTTATCTCGACGAATCCTCAAACGTGAGTTTAAGTTCTTCACGTCCTAAACTTCTGACGGCCGCTCTGGTCCCAATGACAGGTCTGGCGACGATCCATCATCTCTCGGTGGGCCCAGCGGCTTGCACGCCACTTACAGGGACGGCGACCCTGAGGGCCGGGAGTCTGCGCACGAAAGAACTCGCCGCTGCGATTGACGTGACGCAGAATAAAAGCGCGCGCTACCAGCATCGGCTGGCTCGCAATGCGGACAACAACAGCAACAACAACAGCAACAACAACAACGGCACAGAGACCAGCAGCGTTGGTTGTTGAAGCTCATTTACTAGCGAGGTCTCCCCAATTTCTACCCCCCTCCTCTCACGAAAAAATATGTGAGTTAGTCGCAGGAATGTCCCTGCAGTGATTAAAAATAAGCTAATAGCTCGGTGGCCTTTACCTGGTTAAGTAAAATAGATTAGTTTTATTTGTATATTTTTTCTAGTGATTTACTTACCTTTTTGCTATACTTTGCACTCCCTATCATGTGTTGTTTATTGTTATAACGTTCTGACCCACCCCTACTGGGCATCTGTGAACAAGAGGTTTAGAGCTCATCGAATTCCTCCAGTATAAATAAATATTTTGACTGTGATGTACGTATATAGAGCGCTGCGAGATGTCCCCCACCCACCCTCCCTCCAGGCAGGAGAACGCAGACGCGACATGCGCAGAGGAGGATGGCGTGGGCCTCCTTAGGGGGGGGGGGGGGCTAAGATTATAAAGAGTGGAGGACGCGCCGCTCAAAAACAGGGGGGGGGGGCAGCTTTTGCAACGAGTAGTGTGCCGACGTCTGCCGCGTTGGCGTTAGCGAAACAAACGGCCTCGGCCCTTTGTGCGTTAAACAGACGGGGGCGGCAGTGGCAGCGGCCGTCGACGGACGATGTCACGGCAGGGCCCACGTGAGCCCAGGTGCAATGCGTTCACTTTTTTTTCGAGAAAATCCGTGAGGACGCGGGTAATCTATCCGGCGGCAACAGCGTCTGTAATGAATAAAAAAAACTCGCTACCGCTCTGCAGCTACTTGGGACGGAGGGGTGGGGGAAGAATAGTTAAGGGTGTTGTTATATGGACGTTAAATCGTTCGATATTAAGTGTCACACGGAAACTGCGACACTATTCTACATCGGCAACAAAGGGGTTCCACCAAAGTGACGAATGATAAATATGCCCTGGAAATAAAATTGCGGTGCGGTAAATAGGCTTCTTATTACAGGTTTAGGGAAATTGTTGTGTGCTGTAGTTAGATTACACGTGTGTATGCCTGCCTGTGCGTGTGCACTTGTATGGCAAATGGAATTTAAACCTGGTTCTGAGCTTCCCCAAGGCCGACACAGCCTAAACTTGCCGGTGTAGCAGTACGGTCACCACATTGGCACTGGAGAGATAACGGTGGTGAGATGGGTGTTAGTGTTGGACCTAAAATTCTCCCATTTTGGCCTTAATAGGCGCTCACTATTATAGTTATACAGTATATATTCATGGACTCGAAAAATAGTTGTGATGTGTCTGCGATTATTTTAATATATTTTGGCCCAGCTTGTTTCACACCGCTGTTCCACAAAGCCGAAAACTGCAGCAAATGTGTTTTGAGAACTACTAAATATTAAACATGTTCAGTTGTATAATTTAAGGAGCTCTAACTCAAGAAAACGAAAGTGGCGATAGTACAGCAACAAAAAAAACACGGGCTCAAACTGGCTTCCACCGCCACTTAAGCCACTGACTGCGTCTGCAAGCCAAGGCCAGCGGACTTGCAAAACGACTTTGACAAGTGCAAGTCAAAAGCAGCCAAAGCAAACACCGTCACATCCACGCACAAGGCTCCGAAATTATCTTGAAAAATAACCGTACTTAATCAACCGACGTTTGCTGAGAAAAAAAGGAGGCTGCTCTACGGCATGTTGAGGCCGAATAAATATTTGTTTTAATGAGCCACTGACATTAAAACTCTTAAGGTCTGCATCAACGTTACTGCGATGAATTAACGTAAACAATGTGCGTGTACGAATCCTCGTCTTGCCCAGGCCTCCCGTCCCCGATATATATTTTTTTTACACAGCGGGATAGCTGTTGCTCTTTAACGACTGCCAAGTGAGCACAGCCCTGCTTGAGGTCCCAACGCCTCTAAAACCACATCCTCAGAGTCAACAAACTCCCTCCCGAGTGAGCGGCACAAATCTCAGAGCCCCTCCTCGCCTTTTGCCTCCCAGCAGAGCCAGTACAACTGGCTGCAGCACTAAATAGGAAACAGAGGAAGGTAGAGCACATTACAGATCAGTACTGAGTCAATACGCAATTTTTTCGCGTGTGTATGTTTTGCCGAGAGTTGCCTTGTTTCCCAGATATATTTTTCCGCTCCCCTCCACCCCACCCCAACCTCCGCTCGACCGCCCGCTGGATTCAAAATTGACTCGGGTGTCTCACAACAATGGTCAGGCCATATCCTGACGACACTGAGATCATCTTCACGATGGCACCAGGCTGGGTGTATGCGCCTTCTGGGTGTGTTTTGTGCCCCACACCCTCAAAGTAAACACTGTGCGAATGCCGATCGTTATGTACCGGGCTGGAGGAACAATTGCACGCAAAAAAAAATCCCCACGTATGAAATAAACAGTCTTCATTTTGAGTCCGTTTAAAAATAAACTGAATCTTTCAACTCACGGGAGCGTGTGTCATGCGAGATGAGCAACTCACTTCCTGTTATGCTCTGTGGCGACTGTTTGTGTTGGTGCCGAGTGTCCTTCACTACACTGCCACGTGCGTTGTCTAACGATTGGCCAATCATATAATACACCACGGTCAGTAGAGGTCTTTAATGCACACATTATAGCAGACGGCACGCGTTTGTAATGCCTCATTGCTGGGCAATCGCATCGTAACTGCTGAACCCGTGTACACTGCCAGCCTCAGTGGCAAGGCCCATGACCACTAGACTATCCAGACATGTGACTGACGATAGATAGATACGCACGGTTGTATACTGTATGCTGTTTGAGACGCAGTGGACACGGAGTGGGTTAGTGCACTGCGCTATGAACCTGGCGACCAAATATGATTCCCGGGAACAGTTGACATCAGTGAGCCAGTGAGATCTGAACCCATCGTGGATATCATGTTTCACCAACCCACGTTGACTCGTATGGTCAAACAACCCACGTAACAAATACGGCATGGGAAGGCCTTCGACCAACAGTGGATTGACAAAAGCTGTACATTTACGATATGCCGTTTATTTATTCGCTGCTAAAGTGACTCTACAATGGTTAATAAAACAAGAAAAAAAATTGTTCTTGCACTTGCAAACGGAAGGAACTGATGTTTCAGCCAACAAGCCCTTTTCAGGATCTCATATGATAAGCTTCAACATATCATATCCTGTACCACATGACATCCTCCGGCCAGTTGGCTTAGATATAACACCCTTCCTTTGTGCACAGTGAAACACGCCATTCGTTTGTGTGCACAATTGCACACAAAGTCAGAGGTCACCGGTTCGATCTCCCGGTGTGGCGTCTGAAAACAATGGTGCACGTTTATTAAATCCCCCTCCCCCCCACCTCTGTCCACCCAGCAGTATGAATGGGTTACACGCACAGCGAGTCGATCGGCAAGTGGCCTGTGGTGGGGTGACGTGTGGGGTTACTCTCACCTCTTCTAGAGATGGCTGGCCAACATGGAAGAGTAGGCAAACTAAGCCTACAGAGTGGATTTCGAGAGCCCCCTCTCGTGGAAGACCTTCAGCCAAACAGTGGCATGAGCAAGGAATTGCAGGGCTGCACCAAACCTTTGACCTGCCTTATCTAGCCGTACGTACTGCGAATGTAAGTGCTATTAGCGAGCACCTATTTGAAAGTGACAGGGCGGTCGGCTATGAATCACGCATGTCCAGTTACATTGGTCTCCTTAGTTCTGTTACCAGGCTGAGTTTACGTCGGCCCAGGACAAGTCAAGATACAAGTTTACACAACTGCTGTGGATGTGTTTCAATGGGATATGTGTATATTGGATCACAGCAACAGTGCACGAACCAATATACACACACACACTACATCGTTGTAATATATACACTTAATTTCGCAAGCTACAATAACACTTCAAATTGTTTTAAATGTGTGCCGATTTAATCTTCATTAATATTTAAATGTAACGAGAATTAATATTATGGCCCATTAGCGGTGCACGTGCTGTAAATATTTTCAGTGGAAGGCATGTAATTATTTACAGGTAAATAATGTGATGTGTTCTGCCCAGTGGGTTTGGCGGAATAGATTAAATCCTTGCGGTGTATCATATTGTCATATTTTATCTCAAATTAATTGTAAAGCGGTTACAGTGTTGACAGATTAATACGTGGCATAATTGAGCTCAATTCACAAGGCTTATTTTTTTTGTTGTGGATGAGATTTAGTCCTCTTGACATTAAATAATTGAAAAATTAATAAGTGCTTCATGTGAATATCCATTTAGTTGGCTTTCATTAGTTAGCATGGAACTATTGTGTCTAAAGGCATACGACTGGAAGCCTTGAAGTACATTCATAGCTAAATGCTAACGGTTCTTTGGCTATGAGGCTATTTGGCTAAATGGAGAATCTTGGCCTACGTCAGTCCCTGATGACTTATTGACGTATTAATAGCGTATTTATCCAGGATATCCATACCGATTCGTACGACTTTCTTTTCAAGAGGGTCCTGCAATTGGGTTTTTATTTAGAGATTGTGGCAAGACAGGCTCTAGCACCTCGATGCCCACGGAACGGGAGTTTCGTGATAGTTGTGCGGTGATCCACCAACCCTCGCTGCAGCCTCCACACCGCTGGGTTGCAGGCTGCCACGTGCAGCGTCGTCACCACTGCCTGGCTAAGATGATGATGACGGCACAGCAAACTGAAATTAATAAAGCCATTCGGTGGGATTTCTGGCGTGGCCATCCCTGAGTTACAGCATCCGGGAACATATCATGAGAAGAAGAATATCTCACAATACTATAAGAGGGGAGACCCTAACGCAAATGCATTGTTTTGAGTGGTGCATGACTATTTTATGCACCCTATAGAAACAACCTGGGACTTTAATGGCCTGGGAATACTTACAAATTCCCCCAATCCTGGGGAAAAGCAGGGCAGGTCGCAACCCGATGGGATACTGGATTAGCAGAGCTTCCAGGTTCATTGTGGACTTTTGAAAGAGCTGTGGCACTTGCACACCTATCGCTTTGAGGCCAAGTAAAGGCTGAGGTACATTGCATGCCAACAGCCTAATTTACCAGGCCGCGCGCGCACACACTGGTACGGTGACTGTCTGCAGGCCGCAACTGCGACATGCAGAGAGAGGCTTGTTCATTTGCCCTTGACACAATGGCCCACTTTCAGATTCTTCTGGGGGAGTCTCTAAGCATCTCTAAGAATTCAGGACAAGGTATTTCCATGCAAACGGTGATCTACGGTGATAGGACTCAGAGCTGGTTACAATAGTGAATGCTTGAGTCGTAAGTATCTATGGGACCCTTTTTGCCGGTATCAAGATGATAAAACAGAAGAGAAGGCTCTACCCCTTTCTGGCAATAACAGAGGAGGTGCATACACACCTGGGTATATGCATTTATGGTAGTAACCTAATGAATATTTATACAAGAGATGTATCTGTCTCCTGTGTAAGTATGAGGGGTGCTGCCGTGGTTATAATGGTTATCACGCTGGAAAATCCAAGAGGTCACTGGGGGTTTCTCCCTGCGTGGCAGCTGAAACAACAGGTAAGCACGTTTCTTAAATCCCCCCATGTCTGGAGAGATTTAAGAAAGTGTTCTCCAATCTCTTCCGTGCATCTGGCAACGTGGAGGAGTAGGCCAAAACACCCTCCTATAGGGGGGCTCCCTCTACTGGTGACCCTTCCTGGAGCAGTGGCGTGAGCGGGTGACAGCAGGAATGTTGCACCTTTACCTGCATGGCAAGCACGAATGTGGCAGTGTAAACAACCTGTGGAAATAAATGTGTCAGTGGCAATTAGAGCCTTTTCAGCGGCAGACAAATGAAAGCCAGGACACGTTATATGCGGCATAAAGAAAGAACACACATGCACAAGCGTAACCTTTGCGGAGAGCGCGCGCACCTGCCTACAGCACGCAAGTGCCGAGGAGGATATTTTTTTTGTGGGGGGATATGGTGGTGGGGGGGGAACAATCATAGCTGTTATACACTACACAAATCACAGTAAATAAGGCTAAAGCACGGACAAATTTACTCTTTTGAAATTATACACATGCACACGCCGCACATGCCCGCACTCCCCCCACCGCCTTACATTTCAAGTAGCTTGTAAAAACAATAACATTCTCCCCGTCTCCCTGCACATTCCAGGTGAAGGGGGCCTCGTGCAGGGGAGAGATTGAAATCAACGGGGTTTGTCGGAACGGGAGCCAGCGATTGAGCGCCGCTATTTTCACGAGCCCCAACTGGACTACCTGCGCCACGTGCACAAGATTCCCATCGTCAGTGGCCTTAACCGTGGGAGCACGCACGCCGGACAACGCGGAGAGGGGTGACCACACTGTGAGTGTCGTGGGTTACTTGGGCACCAGTAGCTCAGAGACACGGCACAACATTTTGGACAGAATTCATCCGTGGTAATTTTTTTTTCTCCCTTCGACAGGGCGACATAAGCGCCAAAACCTCCGATTGCGTACCCCGCACCTCCGATTAGCACGGTTGGCGGCAACGTATGGCGTGAAAGAAGTTCAACACACTCTACGTAGATGCCGATAACGGAACCTTAGATTGACGGTAGCGCACGAACTGCGGTGTTAAGTTCCGAGTCAGTAGTGGCCAGGACTGCAGGTGGCTAGAATGAACTTCGTTATCGTTACAGGGGAGCTCTCGTCCCTGACGACAATGTGGGGGTTGTGGAACTTCAAGGACCCTTTGTGTAACCTACCCTGTAACCACCAGGAACCAATTAGATCCCTTCGTCAATCCACGTGTATATATATATACACATCGGGAACAATCTGCCTGAATAGACCCAAGAATGTCGAAACTGAAACAAATGTTACTTCTGAGTGATATTGGTTATAGATAACTCATTGGCCGATGGACTAAACAATGTTTCTAGATTTGTATGTGGGACCACAGAAGGGAGTTTTGCTGACCTATATTAAATCTCAAGGATTGTTTTCAGGAAGATCCTGCATTGGGGTGATTGACCAATACCTTAGTGAAGAGTGTATTTCAAATGAAAACCAGCATTGTATAGAATATCCACACACACACAAGAAGACGACACCTAAGCGTTTGCAACAGATGGGTCACTTGCCAACTCACTGTACTGCCATCTGCCAATCTCAAAAGAGGCCCAGCTGACTTGAGATTTTCACGAACTGCCGTGATCCTCTGACCCCCGTCTCCTCAAGTGATGGCTGACATGGGTGGGGGGGGGGAGGAGGTGCCACCACAAGAATCATTCTTAGTTACTGCGATTGTATTTTTTTCTAATGCATTCCGTTATAAATCTACCGCATTCATCACCCCTGATGAATGCCGCTGCGGTTGCCTCGCTTCGTGTGCGGGGGGTTGCCGTCGTGAAACAGAGCGATGTGCTGTGATTACCACAACATAGTCGCGCATCCATTCATGTAGAGCCTTCAAAATTACGAGAAATCATTCAATCCGCCCGGGTGAAACTTTACATTGACTACAGTTTTAAGCACGTGCTAATAGCATACAACTCGCAGTTTGTAACCTCTTATGAAAGTCATGAATCATTACATTCACAATACGACCACGAAGGCTTTCGTGGTTGGCCTGCAACGGCTCAATTCGGTTCCCGGAGAAGTTCTCGGCACGTGGAGCGGAACGTCGGACACCGTGCCAAACAACATGCGGTGCGACCCAGGAACACATCGGCGGCATTCGTGTCAACGACCCCAAAGGGCTCCAATCGAGTCCTCAACCGAGTCAGTCATCACAATATGTTGTAAACCGGACGATGCGATCATCTTGGATATATCATAAAATATCGCAGAATGGCAACAACGCGGCAAAGTTGATCACAGGTGGCCAAGGCGATGCTTAGGCTTTGAGAGGGTGCCTCGCTACGGAATCCCCAGCTCTCAGCTACGCCACGCGCTTTTGAGACATCCGCGGTGTGACGGTTCAAATGGCCACAATTGAGAGCGGGAGATCATTTCAACAAAACACCTTTCAACCTCTGCACTCACAAGTTGGTATATTGACCCTTTTTTAAAATGTGTTTTTCTATCGCCTTCCAAACGGAAGTATTCTGATGCTAATGCTGAACAGCATTTGCCGCAGAAGCGTAATTGGATTTTTAGCAGGATATTGAAAGCCTCGTCTCTCTGGGTGCACGCCACCCGGCTCTGTTTGCATTCTGTTAACCGGCGGACGCACCAAGGAGGGCGGCGCTGTGGGTGCGTTAGACGCGAGACGCGCGGGATAAACACGCGTGCGAGACGGAGAGAGAGAGAGACACGTGTCCAGCACGCTCACAGTGAGCAATGCGGCGGTGTGGCGGCACCTCGGCTGCCTCCGTTACAGGGCCGAGGGCAACCTCTTGGCGCAACACGAAAAGACGTCTTGAGAGTGCGACGCTCGTAAGCGAGCCAATTAATTTCCATCGTTGACATTTGCCATGCGATTCGTTGACTGTTCTGATCGATTGGCCGTATTCAGCCGTATCGTGTCGTACTTTTTCTCTCGTACTTCCAATCTTATAATGAGGATAATTGCATTGTCTTCCCGGTGACGGGTTTTTAATCTGGTTGTTCAGAACAATCTTCGGCAAGAAGGGTATGCATAGCGATATGCGACCATTACCACCCAACACACAGAGGATCAGCAGCGAGTATCTTTTAGAACAATTCAGAATAGGCACAAGGTGTGGATGGAGCACGTTCCCCGAGGTGAACATTCTAGAAGGATGGGATGTCAGAAACGATGCTGTAATACTGCTGATGATGCTGTGCGTGACGATGAAGATGCTGTGATGATCCAGAAAAGGCAGACGAAGTGGAATGGGCACGTTCCCAGAGGTGAAACCTCGATGGAGGAAGTTCTGGAAAGAAGGATGTTGCTAAAGAGGCCAAGAGGCACAAGAAGGAAGATGCCGGTTGAGGCAAGCGAGGACTGAAGGAAGGCTGGCAGGGGGGAGCAGACAGCGACATAAGAAGAAGAAACCTCAAGAACGGACGAAATGGAGGGAACTCGATCCAGGGAGCTGCCACTGGGTAGAGGACACGTGAAGAGAAGCAACGCTTCACCAAGGCCAACTCAAAATGTGAGATCCGCCTCGTGCCAGCGTGAGGCAGGGCTATTATTGCGCTGCAGAGCTCATAACTGCGGTCTCTCCCTCTATAGGCTGGCTGCTTGGCCAAGTAACGTGCACAGTATTTACTGAGCGCTTAGGAGACATTACAATTGCTGTCCTGGGAACCCCCCTTGTGAAGGGGACAGCTTTCAGGAGCAGACGTGTCCTCGCACAAAAAAAACGAGGTTGATGAAGAGCAGAACACTCACCAGCACTCAAGTACACTCTTGACCTCCCCTGCACTCTGAGAGGGTACAGCAAGTAGGTTGACAACTATTTGTATTCATTGTGCGGTGGGGTGGAGCAGTTGCGCAGTGGTTAGCTATCGATCCACATCATTAGAAGATTTGCTTTATAATGAAGAGTTACTATTCCCTGTTGTCTTTTGAATTTATGTTGAACTTCTTTCGCACCGTACGTAGCCAACCATGCTAATCCAATGTTTTCTAAGTGTAACTTGATTTACGGGTACAGCGATTGGCCAGTTATTAATGTATACTTGCTATGAACCTGGTTCTCTAAGTTGGATGTTGACTTAAAGCTTTCGTGACTGCAGCAATTCATATTCTTGGGTCTATCGGTAAAAGTCACGAAGATAGGTTCAAAGAAAAAACATGTATGCCCAACCACAGCCAGTGCTAATGACGAGTGATATATAAACTGGTCCTGCCTACCAACCCAATTTGAAAAAGTGATCTAACCACGATCATGATCGATCTCAAACCCCAGTGTTGTGTTCGTGAAATTAGTACCGCACATTTGTCAAATAATCGTGTTTTTTTTTTATTTGAAGTCAATGATGAGTACGAGTGGAGACACGCAGTGAGACAATGCTGGTCACGGTAGATCGGAGGCTGCAGTGCACTTGAGGGTGACCAACAGTGACAATTGCCCACCCTGCATATGCACGGCTTACGAAACGAATTTTTGCTTCGGCTGACCAAATTTCATGCCCCTCACCAAGCAACATTTAAAAACCAAATGCCTGACTAAACAGGTGACCACCACAGTCGGCTAGACGAACAGACCCACGACATTAACTCCGCAGACTCGCCAATGTGGCTTAGCTATCACACGTCGCTGTTCGTCAGTAACTAGCCCGAGGCAATGACTTGACGCAATATTAAAAATGGGATTTCGGAAGCTACGCGTTGTTGGGTCCGGGTCGCGCTTGGCTGGGCCACCACCACCACCAGGGTACAAGGCAGGTGCAGTAGGCGCTCTGGGCAGCAGAGGGCAGCGCTGCGAAATACGTCAAAACAAACTTCCCACTCCGCTGACCTTCACCAAACCCGCATTGGCCGTCATGGTGAAGTATGATCAAATGTGATATTCTTTGGGTCTTTCGGTGAAGCCACGTAGATAGAAAAAAAATAAAAAAAAATATCACGACATTTCGATCGCAACGTAAGCAAGCGTCCTCAGGTGAAACGTCGTGATATTTTTTTTTATATTTTTTCTGCCTACGTGGCTTTACCGAAAGACCCATAGAATATGAATTTATGCAGTCACAAAAGCTTTAAGTCAAGATGGTCAAATATGTCTTGTGCGGCGGCAAGGTGCGTGTGGGGTGGCCCTCATCCAGCAGTGGATTGCACTCACGTCGATGTACCAAACTCAATGCAACATCTGCGCTGTCCACATCCCGGCAGAGAGAGAGAAAAAAAAACCCCAGCACACAACTGAGTGGCAGTAACGCGAGAAACACATTCGCCGAGTGTGATGCCCCTTGCAGCTCCAAATGTATGCGGGGTGTAGTGACTGCGTTCTATTAAATGCTTCGTTTGTCGTCGTTAATCGTCGAGAAGGGCTGACGCGGCGGCTGAAAACACCACGCAGATATTATTCCTGTTTGGAAGTCGCTCACTGGCAAGGCAGGAGGAGGGCTATTTTGAGATGAATCACCGAATATGCAAATGATGTCTTTCTGACGTGACGTGCTCTACATATTAAGTGGGCACGGGCTAAGCCACCCCCCAACCCCCACCCCCTCCTCCTCCATTCCCAATCGCTGTAAATGTCCACTCGTGATGAGACCCGCGGATCAGAAAAAAATTAACCCAGCCACGAACACACAGTGCGCACACGCGCGACCACACACGCGCGCGTCAGCCAGGAGCTCCTCCTATTTAACAATCAAACTAATTAGGCGAGTACAGATTGCATATTGATACAGCGGCGTATCGCACGCTTTAACGTAGCGGTATTGCCTTTGATGCGCTATATATATATTTTTAAAAACCACTTAATGCATAGTGCACGACGTATGCACAACTGTGCTGTAGATCGGAATGAAATGAAAAGGATCGTGCAACGCATTGGCACGTGACAAGTGGGGAAGCGATGGTGGCACCCAAACAAGAACCTCATTGAAGGGCCGACGGAGGAGCGGCGCTGGGTGTGTCTCCGCGGCCCTGACGAGAGACTTTGTGGACCGCTCTCAACCATGGCACGACGCAGACGACGACGCGGAAAGAGGTGCGGATGTTTCCTCGACGAATGGAACGTGTCGAGGGCTCCCCAAGCCGCGAACGCAGCGCGAGACGCAATCCATCAAGCGTGCGTCGCCGATGACCGACCACCACGACACACGTCTCGTTCTGGTGGAGCAAGTGGACTACACTCGGCTACTCAGGATGCCGGAGAATGGCCTGCCAAATTAACAAGCTCAATACGAAAGGAGATATTTACAATAAAATAACAAATTATTTACAGTTCATATTTAATCCACTACTAGATGAATACTCCCACCCCCTCCACCCACATGCCATTTGTTTGACCATACTTCCCCATATTGGTCAACGCGGGTCTCTGAATTCTGCACCAGTTCAGATTTCACTTAAAGCTGATGTTAGCCGTGGCCGTGAGTTGAACTTGAGTCGCCCAGTTCGTAGTTCAGTGTGCTAACTGTTGCAACCATCACTCTACCTTAATTATAGCAAAGCATTATTTATGTGTCTGCCCAGGAAACATCTCAGTGAATATGAAGACTCTTTACCGAGAGGTTGTCATCTTTGCACTCCTTGGCACATGGCATTTCTTAATGCCCAACATTGTATTTGCATCCAGCAGAAGCTGAAGACGGCCTGGAGAAAGCCCATAAGTGCGATGGGGATAACCCTCGAAGATCCACACGGATGGATTCAATGAACCAACTCCACTTGATGCACTGCCCATAAATTCCCGGAGGTCCCGGGGCTGTGGGCTCAGATCATAGCGCCAGGTGGGGCCCCTTTACCCATTAAACACAAATACGGGTCCATCGCGTGGTCCTCTTCAGTATGCATGCTGAACTTCCTTTTGTGTGAAACCCAGGGCACATTCCCCCCTATTGCCTCCCCCCTCCCCGCCCTTCCTTCTGGGAACACGGTTGTTCCATCTCCACTCTGTCCACCAACCCTGCCCGGATTGCAGGCAAAAGCCAATCAAACACAACACAACAGCATTGCTGAACAACCTGGACGTGTCACCGTGGTTTGTGTTTTGGAATCTGCCTCGTCCAAGCCTTGGCAATGGTTACTACGGCTTCACTTGTACATTATTGGTCAGCTGTTTAAGAATGTGTTAGCGGGTGAGGGGAGACGGGTGGGGGGGAATAAGCTTTTGGGAAATGAAAAGGATTATGGAGGCATGCAGAAAATGCAGCAGACATTGGTCTTTTCAGCTGGGCTGCAGCGCACCGAGCACTTAATCAGCAGATTAAGGTAATATCATCCTGCTTGTTTGAAAACTCAACCTCCCCTTCTATTCTGTTTCAAAAAATATTTTTGTGCACTCGAATATAAATATATATCCACACACACACGTGTGCAGATCTGCGATGGGCTGTTGGGTTTTTAAGCATGATGTAATTTCGTAAAATATATATTTTTTGAGGTTTGTTATGTTTCCGTTTCGACCGTGAACGCTGTGTTTGCTCGTGGAGAATTGTTCATATGCCATCTCTCACATCTCCACATTTTCAAGGCCCACCCCCTATACTGTCAGGCGTATGAGCTTCAAGCCTCTCTTCCCTCTTAATGTTCCGGACACTCCACTGCCAAAAGCATTCAGAACCATCAGCCATGGTCAATCCACTGCTGATTTGAGGTCGTGCTACCACTTTCCAAAGGCAAAACGAGCACACAGCCCTGAATCTATAAAACTGTGCAGTCCACTGCAATACATATCAACAGAATACCACCAGATCTTGGTACGAATACATTCCTACCACCAGATGCCAAATTCCGGGAGTGTCTGAGTCAGCTGGACAGATGATAACCCTACGCCTGATGAAGGCCTACATCCCAAGCTGCTGCCACCTCCCGCTATTCTGCACGTGATCCTGCACGTGAACTCATCCCGTCGCTCCATCTCCTTCCGGTTGTTTCATAAATGTGCGCGCTGCCACGAAGTAACGCATTCTCTCCCTCTCTCTCCACACATCGCTCTCTTTCTCTCTCTCCCCGCGCCCACCCGTTAACTTAACTCGGTTACTCTGGCTCATTTCCAGCTCCCCAAAAATGGACAGTCTCAAACTCCTAAGGTGACTGCATTGCGGGCTCATTAGCCTGTAATCTCGTTCGCGTTCTCCTCCGGTTGCTAAAGTAAACAGCAGCAACCATGGCGACACGGGGTTTTTTCTTCTTTTTCTTCTTCGGGCCATTCCGAGTCAGTGAGTCATCACTAACCTTACACAATGAACAGACTTGTACAATGTTTACTCTTTCCACAAGCACACACAGTATCAGCAGATGAGCTGTCATGCTAATTTCCCCCTCCGCCCCCAACTCCCCGCCCCCACCCTCTACGCCGACCGCCCCCCACCCCCCAACCAAGCTCGCAGGGAGTAGTAGAGGAGAGCCCCTGTTGGCCCTGTAGGAAAGGGCAGTGCTGGCAAGAGCGATCGACGGAGACGACGCGTCCCTCGGTGCCCCGGTTCGGGGCGGCGTGGCACGGGCGCGCTGCGACCAAGAAAATCCCTTCTTTGCACCACCTGAAGTGGCAAAGTCTAGTAATGATTCATGTAATCCTCCATGTGTGTGGGGCATATTCTGATATGACAACCTCTGCGGAGTGGCAGCTTAGTAGTTGCAAATACCGTGAATTGTATACCCATGCCCTATGACAGGCGTCTGGAACGATGAAATGGGCATTATTACTGAACAACTACCTTGACCATAGCCAGTTAGGTTACAAGCTGGTCTTTATTGGTTTAAATACACAATGAAAACACAGGATAATAAGGAATACCGTAGTGAGGTAAGGAATTACTTGAATATTATAAACATTGACATTCGCATATACTTAGTGAATGATACATTTAATCCCATATATATCGTTAATGATGGGTATATGTGAAGAAGGTTACATTATTGCTATCAAGCTCTGTGTGTACTTAGATGGTGTTAACAAGGGTAACCAAGTCCAGAATCACCACCCTG
The DNA here is from genome assembly GCF_964198595.1 of Lampetra fluviatilis. Classification (NCBI taxonomy): domain Eukaryota; kingdom Metazoa; phylum Chordata; class Hyperoartia; order Petromyzontiformes; family Petromyzontidae; genus Lampetra; species Lampetra fluviatilis. The sequence continues at coordinate 1,644,951 of NC_136308.1, forward strand.
TGTCACTCAAACTGCTCGTCTATCTCGTCATCTGACTCCCCGAGTTCAAAGTCAGGTTCTGGATCATCCTGCAGTTTTTGGTTACTGCAGGTCTGTAACCTGCACATGTCTGTGCATGTCAGTCCATTTGACAGGCACGTGCAGCTTGGCATTCTGCATGAACGCACACACTTGCATGCTAGCAGTACCAAGACCACATTTGGTGCAGGTGGGGCACGCATCCAGTAAATTTCCAGCTTGCCATCATCGCCTGTCCATCCATACTCAGTAGGGCTTGGCACCACAGGGTTAGCCTGCAGACAGCACTTCCAGAATGCTGCCTGATAGTTGGCTCGTTGAACTTGCGTGAAGAGACCGTCTCTACATGGTGGCAGCTGGCGGGACTTGACTTCTCCCCCTTTTGGTGCAGAAGAGCTGGTAGCACAGTTCGTTCACCTCCCCAGTGCTGCTATTAGCAACATACAGGCGACAGGTGAACTGCTCAATTTTCTGGAACAGCTCATCACTCACATTCCATGACTGCCCCAGTCGACTGAAAGTATCTTGGCAGGAAGTGTCCTTTCTCACCATCTTCAGGGCATTCAGCTTCCCTCGACCGGCGAATGCACTGACAGTGTCGCAGCCTGTGAAGGCGTGTAAGCCAATTAGGCTGTCACAGATGCTGTCTCCAAGTGACCTTACCAGTTTGCTGATATCGACAAACTTCTGGTAGATGGGACAGGTGATGTCCTTCTGGAAGCCAAGACAAAGCACCAGGTTCATCCCATCAATGATGGAAGGCGATGGGGTTGGGATGTCTTCTGCAGAAGACACATTATTTTCAAGCTCTCTGGCAAGTGCAGCCTTGTTTGTTTTTTGTAGGGACCCATCTGCATTTGCCAGTGCCCATGGCAGTGGGCCCAGTGGGTGGGCAAGGGCATCCTTCATATTCACCTTCCTGCTGTCAGTCACCAGGATCATGAACAGGTTTCTATCTGCCTTCAGAACCACATCCTGTGCTTTCTTTCCATGTGCTGTTTTTGTGCTGATAGTGGATAATATCTTTATACTTTGCTTGGTCATCTTGTCATGAGATTTCACAGATGATGGGTCCTCAACTAACCTTGTTTTCATGAATACCTGGTAGGCCTCTTCTCCTATCTCAAGAGCTCTCAAGAGATCCCTGGTAACACCAGGTGGAGCCATGGTGCCAGTGGAGAGGCTAACCAGATCTGTCTCATCAGGGGATATAGGATTGATCCAGTTATTCTCCATAAGGTCATTGAGAGACTGGACATCTGCTTCATCTCTCTTGATCATTGGAACCTGTAGATCTGTATGGGACAGTTTGGACCTGCCTTGACCTATCAGGTCTCTCAGCTGTCTGAAGTATATGCTTCTGTACTCAGCTGTTAGTGTAATATTTGGTCACGGCTCCTGGCTTCAAGCTGAATCCATTTGTCCCTCCAGCTGTCTGGGTGTCTTTGTTCACCGTTTCTTCTATAGTTTGATCAACAGGGATTCGGCCAAAGGGATTGGTAGAGCCCAGTTGAACTGAGAAGCCTCCTTCCATGAATTCCGTGGACACATCTGGGTGTGTGATGGGCAGCTGAGACATCTGGGCGTAATAGTAGGGGAGGTAGCGTGCATAATTAATCCTATTACAAGCAAAGCATCATGGGATCATTGCTCGAATGCTTGCCAAGTGTTGCATCCAGTCTCGCTCTCTGGATGCTCGGTTGAGCCCCATCAAGATTTCAACCATGTCCAAATAGGACATCCAGAAGGTCGAGAGGCTGCCGTTTCCACCTCTGAGGAACTCGCGGTAGACTTCAAACAGTTCCATGATGCGTGTACATGAGCTGTTCTCGAGGACCTCCTTCAAAGCTGTTGTCAATGGTCCTCAGTGTCTCATCCAGGTGAACCATGTCGTTCATGTGAGTTGCTTCCAACCAGGACAGGAAACCATTCCATGTCAGCCGCATGGTAATAATAACACAGTTATTTGTGCATGTTATGAAAGTTTACAATTTATAGAAGCAAAATATAAAAAATATAAAAACTGACAAACTGAACAAAAATCGTTATTTTTGCCTGTAGTAGCTGGCCTTAACTACTAATCTTAACAAGTACATTAACAATACATAGAGGGTAAAGTCAGCACTTGAGATATCTTTACTGAACAGAAATAATACAGAACCACCAGTACTTGCCTTACCTGCCAGTAAATGAACATGTGCAAACAAGCTGCTGGAAACAGAAGGAAAACAGAGAGCGCCAATCTAACAGAGACTTCACTAAGTCACTGACATTGAAGAACAAGCGCGAATAAATGCAGGAATATGTATGAAATGCATGCCTTGGGGACAAACATCAATTTTGTAAATTATATATTGTCTTAATTAACAGCAGAGGTGTTGGAGTGTCAAATTTGTAACGTCCGGACAAATACGCGTGATTGTGATAGGTGCAAAAACAGGTTTCCTGCGAGAAAAATTAAAACAGCTGCTCATTTGGAAAGGTTATCATGTATGATTTTACTTCTGTTGGTGTCACAAATAAAATGGCACCATTGCAGCTTTGCCACCTTTGGCGCAATCGATATCTGGTCTGGCCCAAGGGTGACTTGTGTGTTGGGGAGCGACAGTCCTTGTCGCCTAGGTTGCATACCTGGCTGTACTGATCGCCAGCAGCAACTGAAATATGAATCTGGCCCTTGACATCTGCTGGGCCAATGTCACCTGGAGTGTTAGATAACACTGGGAAGACAAAGGGCATGGCTGGTCCTGGTCAAAGCCTCATCATCCACTTGAGTGCCACACAGCATTAACAGGTGCTCGCAAACAACACTTTCCCGATTAGACCGCGGTCTTAAATGGGGGAGCTTTGTCTTCGGCTGTGTATAAATGTATGTAAACACTCGTGTGTGTGCGAGACAAAGCGAGTCTGGCAGTGTGAGTGTGTTGTACACTTGGACGCCTGGACGCACACGTGCAAACGTTTGTCTGTGCACATGTTTGTGCGTGCGTGTTAACGGTGGGGAGTGGTGGTGCAGCGGTTAGCGTGTTGCGCTACGAACCTGGCGACACGAGTAGATTCTTGCTCATGGCCAACACCAGTGACGATTATCGGAACCTGTCCTGGGCCTCCCCTAGGTGGACTCAAATGAGTACCTGGTGTGGTGCTGGCCACCCACCCCCACGTGTACCGTGCCCGCCTTCATTAGGTGCTAGCTAACAGCACTTGCCCCAACAGTCTGTTAAGGCTATACCGGGGGATCTTTGTATTTGTCTTGCGTGCACAACGTGTGCACGCACAGAATTCCTGTGCTCAGCTCTCTTTCTGGGATGGGGGCATGGAGGGTGGTGGCTGGAGGTGGGGGTGGAATAACCCAATACCTGTGTTTTCTTCTCGTCTTTGTCCATCCCAGCGTGTTTACACATGTCCCAGTACTTGCGTAAGCGTACTTAAGCGTGTACATGGACTGTCTTATTTTTTGTACGGTTTTTTTTGCGATTAAAATCAATAAACGCTTTCCACGATGATTTCGCTGGTTCGGAAAGTGAAATAAAAACAAGTTCGCAAGAGTCGAGGTGGGTGCGGCAGGAGGAGGAGGGGGGGGGCATGGGTGGGTGGGGATGCATTAATGGGTTTTTGTGCGGCTAACTCCTGTCGGGCAGCTGTGGACCGTAAATAATAGAGGCCCAATGCATCACGCGCAGCCCCGTCGCACTCCCTTACGAGGGCCAGACACATGCAGGGATTTTCATTGCGGCTCGAAAAAAAGATGAACACGAGTTATGTCACGTGCATCTATCATGAGCCCCGACGCCTAATCTGCACGAGAACGATGCACATGCCTCCCCCGCGTGAAGGTCCAGAAAAAAAAATCGTGGGCGGGGGTTTTAGTTTTATTTCTTCAAAATATATACATACGCCTTCATATACATTCTATAGAAAATGCGTGCACAGAAAGTGAACATTCTGATGAAGCAGGAAACACCCCCCCCCCACTGACTCTCAGGACTCTTACAGGACGGCGAGGAGGAGGAGGGTCTCGACTTCGGGTGTTTAGCTCAATTCCTCTTCAGCACGTTTGCAACAAACGAGCTCAGCCTTGGTGCCGCACATGATTGGCTACGACCGACGAATCGGGCTGCTACGTGAAGGCCTCCCGCCTACCCCCCCCCCCCCAAAGCTACAGACACCTCTACGTAATCTCGCAACGTAAACATCGACCGTCCAAGCACGTGCTTTAGTTTATCGCCCCGCCTCCAAGGTGGACGTCCTCCGAGGCGCGTTCCCTCCCTTGACTGCCATTCCTTCGTTAGCCTCGGCCAGCGGCCAGCGGCCTTTCGAGCGACGCGTCCTGGCCAGACCCACTCGATTTTATTGACATTCAAAATGTCTTTGACCTGCGTATGTTTTCGAATCCGTGTGTTCCTCTTTGTGTCACTCAGTATAATTCCAAGCAAGCATCTTTCCCACACTTGTTTGCCAAATCAGACACTTGTACTCTCGCAACGAATATACTGCTTGCATATCAAGAATATACGATCTATAGATATTTCTCGCTAAACCTTAGATATGTTACCGCTTTTTGAAATAATTCCTAGGGAAATATCTTCAGCCTTTTGCGTGTGATAACATTTGATAGCTACCAAAGTGTTCACCCAAGGCACGTAGTAGGATTTGCGGAAGATGCGATGGCACGCAGCTGCGTGGGTTCTCGCCGTTGTGCTGCTGTGCGGATCTCTGGTAAAGCGTGTTTGTCGAATCCTCGCCACTTCTCATTTGGCACGATGTCCGACGTTTTGCTCCACGTGCCGGGGGAGCTTCTTCAGGAAATGGAGCAAAACGTCGAATAATCGTGCCGAACGACACGCGGTAACAAGACGCATCCGAGAGCTGAGTCAACTCACCAAAGCGCCACCGAAAACAGCAGCGGATTCTACCACAGTTGAGCAAACAGAGTGAGTGCTATCAGACTTTGTAAAAGAGGCGCTGTTGTTTCACGTGCCTCACTCCCTCGCTTCATTTCACCTCCCGGTTCGTTAAAATTGAAGGAGATTACCGACACCGCTTGCCGAACGTCATCATAAAAAACGTCGCCAACACTTTGGGGAATTCCTTCACCTCGTTAGCTCGAGTGATCCTAGCACTTTACAGTGGGGTTAGAGGGGGGGGGGTCCGGGGAGGGGGGTGATACAAAAAAAGAAATGGGACCATGTATGATGTGAACCTCTTTCGCACCCTACGTAGCCAACCGTGCGTATCGGAGATGCTCGCAGCAATGACGGCAGCCGGCAAAGCCCCCCCCTCCCTCCCATCCACGGAAAGCTGTCCCCCTTTTATTTACTTTTCAATCGTGAATCCAGAAAAAAAATTGTGGCGACATAACAAGAAGAAACTCCCCGCCACACAAACCGACGCATTCTCGAATGTGCAACGGCACTCTCTGCACACGCGTGTGTGTGCATGTGTGCGCGCGCGCCACTCGCCACTTTTGTTTCCTGCGATACACAAAACAGTTACACCCATCCTGTGCGGTCGCGCGGTGCAACTTTGGCAGCGCGCGCCTCCTCCTCCGTGCGGACGAGCCGCGGCCGCGGTGGCTTTAACGCAGATTACGAGCAATAATAGCGGCGCGCGTGTAATGGCACACCTAAAGCCGTCCTGCCGCGAGAGTCAAAGGGATCGCTCTTCCTTGGCATCGTAATTACCGTCGTCATTACCGCTCACCTGTCGCACCGCCAATTCCTGGCGGAATGCGGGAAATCGCAGACGGCCACGGGGGGGGGGGTGGGGGTGAGGCGGGAAGTGGGGGGGCTGGTAACGGGCACGAGCGTGGCTTTTGCGTGATGCCTGCGTGCACTTTTACCTCCCGCTGTTTGACTCCACTGACCTTAAATCTGGAATCTCGCGTGACCCACCCTCCCTCCCACCCGACTCCTTCCCCACTCGACTGCGCCGGTCTCCACGCGGTCTCCACGCGGTCTCCAAGCGGGCATCACCCAGTCACGGCGGCAGAGTGACGTGGATTTGTCAAAGTGGCCGAAACGTCGCCGTTCAATCACGGAGATTCGCGCCCGAGCACGTACGGCGTGCGCGTGGGTCGGGTTGGCGTCTCGGATGGTCAGAGCAGCCGAGCAGTCGAGCGTCCGTGGCGGTCGAATCCGCGTGGCCGCTCGCGATCGCCGCTGGGTTTCTCAAGCGGAGCACAGCGGACGCTCTTGGCTCGGATGATTAAAACTGCCCCCGTGTTAGCATTCCTTCGCGTGTGTTTTCGGGTTATGCCGCTGAAAGCTCCTGGTTGTTCAGGAACAAGTTGAGTTCTTGGAGGAACAAATTTCAGTTATTGAGGAACAAATTCAGTTCTTTGGACTTGACCGTGCGTCCGTCCATCCCTTCCATCCAAACTTTACGTCCTGCCTGCTAGCCAGCAAAACTTTTTTCGAATATAGTCCGATGTAGTAGGGCCCTATTAAAAAAGTATTACATTTTTAACCCCCCCCACCCCCAACTATCCCCAACCCCTCCACCCCCCATTCGACCCCCCAGGGTGTTTCTGGATGCCCCCTCTGGCAGTCAGCGAGAGTTGTGGGGGTAATGGGAAGGCTTGAGTGGGTGGCTCAAGAGGCCGTATCGCGTCGCAGCACTGAACTGATATCGACCACGAGCTGGGTAAACTCCAGGTTGCAGTCAACTTCGACTAGATCACGCTGTCAAACGTAGTGAGCTCATGATCTTGTCCCAGTTACGGTATGGGTAGCAATGAACTGGGAGCGATGGAAAAATGGAATGAGCGTCTGCGTAGGTGCTACGCTATATGTAGCCATATCTCGCACAATGAGATATGGCTACATATGGGGAGGAGCTAATCCAGCAGTCGATTGATCATGGTTGATGATGATGTTGATTATCGATAGGCTCATAAGCAGTATCCTTCACACAGCTACTATTCGTTCGCTAACAAAGACTGTATTATGACATATGAAATATCCTCTAAACAGACATAACTCCGGTTTGTAATTCCCATCGTTAAATTCACCACCGTCCAAAACACTTCACTCTCTGTGCAATCGACACAGGGGAACGTCTGTTGAGAGAACGACAACACACGAACCTGTCATCACTGTGTAAGTCCCATGCAGGAAACGTGGACGGATCGTGTCGGGAACCACCAAGAGGGGCTGGGTTTGAGTCTGGAGCCGGAGGACCCCCAGACACCTCGGTCCAGTGCTCCGTGGAAATCTGCGGAAAAAATCAAGAGAGGGGGGGGGCGCAATGGGTGTCAAGCATTCGTCACAACTCATCCGTCTTGTCAAAAATGTGAAAGAAAAAAACCATTGCAACAATGATTTTAACCAATGCGCATTATTTACTGTTTACCCAGTGTGTCGTGGGATGCGTGAAAATCAGAAAAGGTCGGGTTGAGGTCAGGATGTCATCACAGCCGATGATGTCACCCCCCCCCCCACCTTGTTTCTACCAGATCCAGCAATTGTTGCTGGATCTGGGTAAACTGGAGTGGTGAGGTCGGTGAGATCTGTTCCGAGTCGTCTGGCCTTAGGTCTTCTCTTCCCCTTGTCGATCTCTTCTGTCATCTCCCTAGCAATGTTTACGTTGAAAGCGTTTCCCTCAAAAAGATGTTTCCGCTTCGGGTTCTCATCGATGGGTCAAGTGCCCCACCAATGAGTATGCCGATATGTTTTACAAAGTTTAGTCCCTTGGGGACGGGATGATTTAAATTAAGTCATGCGGCGGCCGTGCCAAAGACCATAAAACTCGCTACATCCGAGCAATGCGCTCGCAACCCAGATTGCAACCCAGGCTCTCAGCCTTGCTGGCTTAGAGCTCTTGATGGGGGTGGGGGAGCTTTACGAGCCCCCCACCCACCCCTCACGAGCCATCCGGCCGCCTCACTCCGCGTTATTTTCTGCCGCGTGCTTTGTGCAACGTTTTTCCTTTCTCCTCCAGCCCCCTTCTCTCCGAAGCGGCGAGCGCCGCGTGAAGTCCATGAAGTGGGGGGGGGGTGACCCAGAAATTCCACGGGGGGGGTGGAGAGGGGGAAGCCTTCGACCTCTGACCCTGAAAAAAATGCCTGTTGAGCTTTCTGCCACCCGGTTACATTGAGACAACGTGCAAACAATAACAACAGCAGCAGTCTGCTGCTATAGGAGCCTGAAAAGCCTCCACAAACGCCCCCCCCCCCTCAGGCAGGCGGCTCAGCAAGGCACTAATAGCAGACAAAAATAAACTCACGCTCCTTGCAAAACTCCGCAGGAGAAAGCTCTGCCTTGAGGGCACACAAAGTGGTGCGGGATCGTTTCTAAAATTATTATTGTATTAAAGAAATGATTACGGGCGCGTTTAAAACATTAAACGCGCCTGCTTATTGTGCGTTCGCCCGTTCGCTTGTTGACTTAAAATTAGCGCTTTCCCGTGATAGAGTCCAGCAGGCCAGAGACTTTGTTATTGAATTGGAAGTAATGCGTGTGCACATAGATGTGAAATTGTGCTGAGGTGTGTGCACAAAGACAAAGATCCCACATATAGCCTGAACATGATTTTGGGGGAAAGTGCCGAGTAGCACCTATGAAGGCTGGCACAGCGCAAGAGGGGGTGGGTGGGTGGCCAGCATCACACCCGGCCGCTTTTCTCTCCCCAGTAGCGATGAATACACACTGCACGAGGTACCCATTTAAGGCTGAGTCGATCTAGGGGAGGCCAAGGACAGGTTCAGATACTCGTCAGTGGTGTTGACTGCGAGCGGGAATCGAACTCGGGCCGCCTGATTTGTAGCGCAGAGAGCGCTAACCACTGCACCACCACTCTCCCGCGCTATTGGATTGCTTACAAACACACACAGACAAAAACAAGTGAATGTCTTTAAATAAGTGAATAAGTGAATGTCTTTTGTAACGGAAGACATTACAAGTGCTACTGATGAGAAATGGTTTCACATTCCTAATCGAGGGGCGGGGGGGAGGGGGAGTGCTTCGAAAAGTAAATTTCTTTGTTGCCTCTAATATTTGTCAAGTGCCCCGGCGGACAGCCGCTCATTGTCGGCGTCACAAAGACACCGCAATTGGGAGGCGTTCTTTTAGTTGAGAAACTTTCTGAATGACAGTACAACTGCGGTGTGGCCGAACACGCATCCAGCCACAGCAGCTCCGCTCACGTTACCGCTTGCTCACAACCGCGGCCACTTTAGTTTTTATTTTATCTCGCAGGCTGCTTTAGTTAAAGGAGTTCGATTCACGCCGAGGACGATGCGAGCAGCAGACTTACTTTAAAAATCGCTTCTGGACACAGCGAGCTTTGCATTGGTAGCGGGCCATCCATGTCTCAGTCGATCGGCAGTGGGGGGATCAAATGTGGGCACTCCGCAACTCGTCCAAGACGTGGAAGCGTAGTGGACAATACTCTCTAGAGGGTCTCTAAAGAGCTTCCCCTCGTGTCCCGAGCACGTAATTGCAGGGTTACACCTGCACCTGCTATCGCTATGTGCAGCACACACTGCAAGCGTTAACTTGTCAACCTCCCCCCCCCCCCCCCAATTCATCGCAGGAAGAGATCCCCAAGCCCCCCGCGGAACGCGTGGATTGTCCGAGCGGACAGACCGAGAGACGCTCCACGGCGCGTCTCTCGCCGCAGTCACACGCGTGTCGGTGTCGCTGGGGTAACCCCACTTCCCTCACATTGACCTTTGACCTTCCCACCCCCACCGTTCAATGGCGATTTCTACCAGCAGTCCGTCCACTCTGTAAGGAGTGGGAATTACCAACATGTCTACAAGGACCAACATCTTAAACGAGAGGGTCTACTTGCCATTAACTGGCAGTTTGTATCGGTATCGATTCAACCAAACCTGACCCTGCCGATGAGGTCACCGCACGTCAAAAGCCCCGTCCAGAGTTTGCCTGTGCTGTTAAGCGAGCGCTCGTCAGGGCCAGCACGTGTGGGTCGCGTGGCCAGAAAAACGTGCCCGGCCGCCTTTGTCACCCTGGTGCCGACGTTCACACTCACAGCAACTGGTGCCCAGCTAAGGCCCGAGTCAACCTACGGGAGGCAATGGCCGCATTTATCCAGCACGGACCCCTGACAGTGGCTGCGTTCGTGAAGCTGACGCGCCGCTGGGGAGATGTTTGTGGCTGTGGCGGCACCCTTTCATCGTCGGAGGCAGGCGTGGGCTTGAAATGTATTGCCCGTTTTAATTTAATCACTGCCTTTTCTTGGAAAGGTTAAATATGTTACAGCGGAAATAAAAGTTATTTTTTTTTACAGAACTAGACAAAGGATTAAACCCAGGGCGTCAAGCTGTAACGCGTAGTTCGTGGCTGCGAAGGCGGTGGAGTTTTCGGGTGGGTTCCAATCGCAATTTCTGAATGGGGAAAGTCACAAAGGTGCAGCCCTGCAACTACTGTACATCAGGAGCTTGAGAGATAGAGAGCACCTCTAGAGAGTATTTGGTCTACTCTTCCACGCTGGCCAAACAGCTTCAAAGAAGTGGGACGTTTCACACTTTAATATCACCACACGAGACCTGCCGATTGACTGTGGTTGGCACTTACATTGCTACTGATGCTGGGTACACAGAGGCAGTAGTGATGGGGGGGGGAGGGTAACTGCAATAATTGTTGTTTTATTTTAATCAGGTAAGGCCCACTGAGCAATGTAGCTCTTTGTCAGGAGCGACATAGCCACAAATGATAGCTCAAATAAATGCTTTATCATGTGGAAATCTGTATAGAAGCCAAATACTCTAAACGCATGTTGATTCTAAATGTGAAGGGAAAACCCGGTGGACCCGGAGAAAAATCCACGTGACCACTGGGAGAACATGCAAACTCCAAATATACAGCAGGCGTCAAGGTCGGGCTCGAACCCACGACCGCCTGCATGCCGAGCGAAGGAGTTCAAATCTCGCCACCATTGTTTCGGCAGCTGCACAAGTGTGCTGACCATTACTGAACTGCAGGGTTCCCAAAGAAGCTCCACGGACACGTGGAGCAAAACGTCGGACATCGTTGCCAAACCGCGTTCGAGATCCGTACAGCACAACCGTGAAAACCGAGACGGTGGTATTGATTTTAACTCAAGCCTGTGTCTAAGTATTAAAAATGTTTTATGAGGGTACAACTTAGCATATTTGTCCAGTGTCTTGAATATGTGTAGGAGGGAAACTTGAGTGTCTGCAGAAAACAAACATGACTACCTCGCCTGGTCTACAGGAGGTTGTTGGTTCGATACTGCACTTAGCGTATCTGGCTGCTACAAATGTCCACGCCATAAACCACTTCGTTTAGCTATCATTTGTGGCCAGATTGCTTCTGAAAAAGAGCTGTATATTTAAGTGGGCCTTACCTGTTAAAATAAAAATAGTTGATAGTTTTTTTTTTATATCATGGAAATAACACTGAAATTCTATCAGGAAAAATACCCAGTAACCAACTTGCTGGGCTGTCTTCCTACAGCATCAACTTAACATGCCTGCAGGTGCGTGTCACACAAATCATAGCTCCTCCTTTGCACGATCCACCAACACCCACTTCCAAGTCATCATATTAAAGGTGTTGTATCACCGCCACACCACGGCGGAATAGCACAAGGCACGCAACCGCACTGAAATATATACGAATAACCTTTGACCAAAACTATCGCACGGCAATAATGAACAGGGCCCAGGCTTGCCTACTGCAACATAAAACGGAAATAACGGAATATATAATGGCATGAGAATGGATGTTCGGAGCAAGAATAATGCAGACACACTCCAGCGATAACAAGACGATAACAATGGGACTATTCACCGTGGCAATAGGTCACAACACTGCACGTTTATGTCTTAATATTTGCCATTGATTTATGCGCCACGCCGTTGTTTTATTTGTCCTGAAAGGAGGAAAAAAATTGCCGCATTTCTCAATGGTTCAATTCAGTAATGGAATTGCTTTGCCACGCAGCACACCTTCAAACGACCGCGATATTTGACTGACTAAATCGTTAGTGGTGTAAAGCGTTAGACGATAAACGCCTAAAGATAAATATGAAGGCGGCATAAAAGCCATAATTGGAATTTGTACGGGATACGCGAGTTGTACGTACGGTTGTGTTTTAGGCACATTTTTTGAGTTGTTGCATTTTTAGGCCCAATTTTATCTATATGTCCCTCTATTTTCTTAATTTCAGATTTGAATTCATTACATTTTAAAAACTCAATGCTTATGGGCTACATTTTATAATTGTAAATCATATGAAATATTGATCATTACATTTTAATGTCCAACACGAAGCTGAATCGGTAAAACGTTAGCTTAAACGTAAATCAGTTTTATATTCTAATAAGTTAAGCAAAAGTTACGTCACACATGATGGCACTTTTGGCAGATAAAGTGCAGATGTTTCATCGTAGAAGTGACATCACTTCCCGTGATGCCGCATTTATGGATCAATCCAAAACAATTGCTTTTTTTGGATCGTTCTAAATGTTCGAATCAATGCCCAAGTTTTGGATCTTCCTGTTCAATAAAAATATGATCTTTCACTTACATGTGGAATGCAGGGGTTATAAAACAGTGATTGTTTTATACCAAGACTGGGCCTCATCATAGCAATGCGGAATTTACAATGCTGGTTCACTAACGGAGAGGAGCACTGCTGGATTGTTTAAACAATAAATCAATGTCTTATTTATTTACACGTGTAGCCAGTTGCCCAGCTAGGTTTGCAAGTGAGATTCGTGGTGCATCAGCACAGAACACGAACAGCAACATCAAAGTGATCCACACGAAGGAACAGCCAACAAGGGAACAGAACGCGTGGGAGGTACAGTACAGCCAAAATAATTGCTTAACAACCAAAAATGAATTATATTAAATTAACAATTAACAATATAAACAAGACACATTGGCACTTTGTCTGAGACATATTCCTTACAGCTTCCACTAAAGTTAAAATAGGTGACAACAACTCATGTTGATCTATTCTGTACACGTATTTCTTATTGCACGACATCGTGAACCCGGTGACCCGAGTTCGATTCCATGCCGTGACAAACATGAGCGGCAAGTGGCATCCGAACCCGTCCTGTCCTCCTCATTCATCAACACGCATCGACCAGCATGGCGCTGTATGGTCAAAAACAAACCTTGGTTGGACACGGTGCAGAATTGACAGGGAACTAAACTATGATTATTATCATTAAACCTACAATCTGAGTTCCTTCTATTGTTACTCCAGAGATTCACTAAATTATAAACAGACACCTTTACAATGCTCATTAGACCGGCACTTAGACTTTATAAAACCATCTTATGCTGGAAATAGTTTTAAGTAACCATTCGCTCACCCAATTGTACCCGAACCTTGCATCAAACTTAGAAGCTATTTCTAAAAAGGCACAAAGACAAACATAAGGTTTTTATTTTATTTGATTTTCGGGAGAGAAAAAAACTTTGGCAAAAAAGAGTTTTTTTTCATCCTTTCCTAAGGATCTCACGGCGAGGTAGCACGTGTTTGTGTTATAATCTCAGGTTACTTCAAAACATCGAGAGACTCACATCGAACAAAGGAGGTAGCCGCCAGAAGAACAGCTGAGATCCGTAACTAGGGCGCAGCATGCAACGCAGTATGCAGTGGAAAAATGATCGTTTCAAAATGATGACAATTACGTTTGCTAATGTCGCCAAGGTTTTTTTAGTGTTGTTGCTTTCGATTGGAAGCAGCAAAGAAAGGTTACGTTTTAGCTTCACCATTCGCTAACGATCATTGTAATTAATTATCCAGAGATGGGTTTTTTTTTCATAACGGGTCCTGCTTTGGAATGTTTGGCCTATCATCATCATCACCATCAGCCATGGCCAATCCCCTGCTGGATGACGGCCTCTCCAAGCCACCGCCACCACCACCTCTCACGTTCCTCCGATGTAATAATCCACGAGGCACCGGCAGATTGCATCGCTCCATCTCTCGGGTAGGCAGGCGCTGCGATCCATCCCATTCCTTGGCTGCTGCCAAAAAATAATTATTCGTGACCATCGGCCATCATCCGTTAGAGCCACGTGACTTTTAGTCACACAAATATCCAGAAAAGCAGCTTCATTGAGTCTCAAGACTGCATCGCCAGGGATCTGCTTCTGGGTGTTTAGCTGGTTTTGTTCTGCTCGTCCAGAGGCCAAAGTCAACATCGTCACCATCAGCCATGATCAAAACGCTGCTGGATGAAGCCCCCCCCCTCAATCCGCTGCCACCTCTCACGATCTTGGTTTGTAACAATCCACAGGAGCGCGCACCGGCCGTTTTAATTGCTCCATCTCCCCAGCGTACGTACCCTCTATCTAGGACATGTTAATTTCCTTTCGTTGCCACTCTGGGTTACTTTTAGAGGCCAAAATTCCCGGAGAAAACCCGCACAACATAGAAGACAATAAAGTGAGGATCCGTACAGGTGGGCTTCACAAACCGACTTGCTGTACTGCCATCTCCTGCCCATCTCTCGTGAACATGAGAACTGGAACAATAAACACAAAGATCCCCACATGCAGGCGACAAACGCCGTTGGGGAAAGTGCCGTTAGCGAGCACCTGTGAAGGCCGGCACGGCACATGGAGGGAGGTGGGTGGCAAGCGCCTCGCCTGGCCGCCTCTGTCTCCCTGGTGCTGATGTTCATACAGAGCACCAGGTACACATTTCATGCCGAGCCGACCTAGGGAAGGCCCATTACCGGTTAAAATATTTGTTACTGGCCTGGGATGAGAATCGAACTCAGGTCGCTGGGTTCGAAGCGCAGTGCGCGCTAACCACCGCGCCATCCCGCTTCCCACACACAACAAGAAGAAGAAGCTGCCATTCGCCACTCAGCGGCGGTGACGTCACCTTGGCGCTTGTGCCAGGATATGTGCACACACAAAGACAAAGATCCCCCGTATAGCCTGAACAGACTGTACGGGCAAGTGGTTTAAGCGAGCACCTATTAAGGCCGGCACAGCACACGAGGGGGTGGGTGGCCAACACCGCGCCGCATTTGTCTCCCTCGTGGCGATGTTTACACATCGCACCAGGTACTCATTATGAGGCTGAGTCGACCTAGGGGAGTCTCAGGACCGGTTCAGATAATCTTCACCGGTGTTGGCCGTGAGCCGGAATCGGTGGTACATGTTGTTTATGTCGTTCATTGTGAACTTTCGGTCACAGTTCCGATGATCACTGTTACATTGCTTATGGCTTTATTTTGGTGATTTAGAAAAAGTTTTTTGGTTTGGCCATGTTTGTTTGTTGTAGTACGGAGTTAGAATGATGGCTTTAATCTAAGTTGTCTTGTGGCTGTTGTTTGACTTGCATCCCACTGGGATGTTTGCACAGCGTTGGTGTACGATGCTTTTTTTTCTGGAAGACTTTGCAGTTTTTTCATGGATTTTTCTGCTTGCGCATAGTCACTTGAAGATGTTTTCTTCTTCATGTTTTTGTTTTTTGTTTGTTGCGGTTGCAACTGATTCAAGAGCCGAATGGCTCACAGGGCTACACCAAATAAATGAAACCGAAACTGAACCTGGGTCGCCAGGTTCGTAGCGCAGTGTAGCGCTAACCGTTACACACATCCACACAAGCACACACGTGTACACACAAGCACACACACGCAATTTGACAACAAGTGTGCACGTTCACATAATGCCTGAGCAAAAAAAAAAGCTGGCAATCCACTGCCAATCATTGCCACTCTGATGATGATGATGATAATAGCCTCCCGGTTAAATGACCGCTCAGCAATTAATTAAGATTTGATGGTATAATTGAGACGTGCTGTTCAATAAAACAAACACGTTTCCCTTAATAAATTGCCGCCAGCGAAGGCTTGCAATCGCGTTAGAATGATTTATTTATATTTTTAACAAGTCCTCCACTTCCACGGCATATGTTCAACAGGTGTTTGCTACACGAGGACTTGTCCGACGATGCTCAGTGCTAAATGTCAAATCTCATCTTTGTCTCGCTGTCCGTGTGTGGCATTCATTGGGGAGCGGTGGGTGCAGCGGTTAGCACACTGCACAACGAATCCAGTGGCCCGAGTTCGATTCCCGCTCATGGCCAACGTCGGTGATGATTATATTATCAGCCCTAAATCAGCAATTGGTGCGGTGTGTAAACTTGGGAGACAAAGGTGGCCAGGGGTAATGTTGGCCACCCACCCCCTTGTGTGCCGTGAAGGCCTTCATAGGTGCTGCTCGCTAACAGCACTTGCACCAACAATCTGTTAAAGGCTATACAGGGGAACTTTGTATTTTTGGGGTCTATCCAGATCGGATTGTGCGAGGATCTCGCATTATACCCGACAGATCTGGACGTAATCCCATCACTGGCTTCCTCTGGCAGGCGAGGGTGCATTGGCTGAGTCATGTAGCCCCCATGTCCAGCCACTGCCATGGCCAAATAGCTCCCGTTTGGCCAGATAGAGTGAGTTAAACTGACACAGCATAGACAAAGGGGAGAGACGGGCTAACGTGGTCGAGAAAAAAATTTTTGGGTCTGGTGGATTTTGCGGACAACTGCTACCAGTGGTGTCAAGATCAGCCTCTGTGGAAAGGGATCGTGGAGGGCGCTGCTGGGAAGGTTGTGGAAGCGCTCCCCCCCCCCCCCCCCAAACAACATAGAGAGGGGGAGGGATGGACTCTCACAACAACGAGCGGCGCATCGGGTGGCTAAAGCTCGGCGAGATGGCATGGTGCCGAGTGAAGGTTGTGCATCTGCCGGTCCCCACGGCTGGTCAACCCGTAACACCTGGGTCCCTCCAGTGATCTCCTGCCACAGAATTCTCACCTCTTTTCCATGGCTTCAAAGAGCACCTAGCTTGGCACAATGCCGAGGTGACCTCGCCACTGTGTTTGTGAAGGGCGCCGGCTGCTGTTGTTGTTGCTGCTGGTGTTGTTGCTGCTGGTGTTGTTGTTGTTGCTGGTGTGGAGTGGTAGGATAGTGGGGAGCGGAAGTGCAGACAGATTAGCGTGCCGAGCTCCAAAACCTGGCACCCCAAGTTCGATTCCCACTCAGGGCCAACAACATGGACGATCACCTGAACCAGTCCTGGGCCTCCCCGAAGTCGACTTAGCCTCAAATGAGTATCTGGTTGCAATGTGTAAACAACGCCAGTGGGGAGACAAAGGCGGCCGGGCGTGGTGTTGGCCACCCACTGCCTCCGTGTGCCGTGCGCTGCCTTCATTAGGTGCTGGCTAACAGCACGTGTCCCAACAGTCTGTTTGGGAGCTACACGGGGGGTCCCTCTCACCGTTTGGAGTGGTAGGAAAGTGTTTTTTTGTACGCTGCCTTCGAGTCTGCTTCGATTCCTAAGCGTGCACAGCAGTGCTGACACAGCACGGCTGAGGCTGCCTCCTCGGTGGTGGGCTCAGACTGGGACAAGTCGTTGTCGGTGTCACGGTCGGCATTGCGCGAGAGATATCAAGGCGGTCGGGGAGTGCAGCTGGCCCCACACCATTCCAGCTTGTAAGCATGTCACCCCTAATAGGTGGTCACTGGCATTACTTACCCTGACAGTCTATAAATCTACCCGGGGATATGTCTCCGTCTGTGTGTACACGTGTGTGTATGTGTGTGTGTGTATAACAAACTCCTAAACTTTAAATTCAAACACAAACGCAATCTCAAAGTGCGCATGTTCAAATGTTACCAGGCCCAGACGCACACACACAAAAAATATAACAAAATTGTAACGCCGCCGTGTTTGAAGGTTGCGGTGATTAAGTGCAGAATTCACAGGCTTAAAAACCTCGTGGAGCCCAAAACTTCGTATCAACATGTGGCTTCAATAACGTTAAACCTTTGTGTAAACTCCCAGACGCTACAATGTCAGGGGCAGAGCCCATGAGTGGGCTGACAGACAAGGTGCAGCGCAATACAAACGATCCCTTCACGGCAGGAATGCGGGTTATGAAGAAACAAGAGCTTGGGAGCAGGTTACGCATACCGCTGCTGAAAAGGACAAAACAGAAAAGTTTGCCCCGCCTCGTTGCTTTTTTTCTTCTTCTTTCTGGTGTCAACTTTGTCATCGCCGGTAACGCCGGAGGAATTCATGATATCATTAATCAGGGCCGCACATCTTCCGACCGTCGTCGTTTCCCAAAGGAAAAAAGCCACCGTGCCGTGCCACAGTTGTCATTTCACCGCTGCCCGCGCTCACACAAAGGAAGGGGGCATTGAGGAGGGGCGGCGCTGGCGTTGCAAGGTCACCACCGTGTGCCATCGCCGGAGCTCCTAAAAACCATCACCCCCCCAAACTCGGAGCCATCGAACAAAGACGGCCACTGCATCGCGCGCAGCTTTCGGACGCGCCTCTGCGGCCGTCTGGAACGCTCTTCCGTGCGATGTTAGGAAGCCACTGGAGCTGTGCACTTTTAAATCATCAAGGTTGAAAACTCTTTCATTTAGAACTGATTTTTTTGCGTATAGCTGCGCTTCCCCGCACTTCCGATTGGCGCGGTTGACTATGTACGATGCGAAAGAAGTTCAACATACAGACATACACATCACAACCTGTACAATTACCAAACGTGTTTGAGATGAGTTATTCATGTCTACTGCGCACACGTCTCTACGTAAGAACGCTTAGACGTCTCCTTCCCCCACCCCCCACCATGAAGACTGTTAAACTGAAACTCAACGGTCTCGCACAAATTAACAAACACCGAAAACGATCAACATCGACAACTGCACAGACATCTCAAAGCGACGCGTCGGTGACCGCCAGCGTGCATCTAGTCGCATAATTAGCCATCAATGCCAGCATCACTGGCAGCATCATCTTGACCGCCACCTCTGTTAGCACGGTTGGCTACGTCCGGTGCGAAAGAAGTTCAGCATACAATCAGGACCCAGAAAAACGGTCGAGTGGGCAGCAGGAAAATTCAAGTTGCACGAAAAAAATCCACGGCTACGATCCGTCTTTCGCCATTGTCCAATGCTCACAGGACCTCGAAGTGCTTGCAACTCGCTGGCTTCACCTTGCACGAAGATCCGCCGCTGCACCGTAGCCTCCACCTCGCAGGGTACAGCTGCCTCCTCTTGCATCTCATCCACGCAGCCAAGCCACAGCTCAAGTATATTTCACCGAGTTTCTGGATTTACCCTGCTGACCGCCGAGCCGCTGTCCGGGGAAGCGACAGTGAGATTCCCACTTCCTCCCACCAGCGCCTCCCTCGCCGGCCGGTGGGCGGTGATCCAGGGTTGGTGGACCACACGGAATGTTGTGCAACTCCCCTCCCGTGGGTGTCGAGGTGCCGTACCCTGGCGGGCTGTGAGAAGGCTGCACAGGAGCGGTGGCCAACTGGCGTCTCCCGAGCCGCCCGCGGCTCTTCAATGCGCAACATTCGTCTCCATCGAAGGGGCATAACGAAGAACATACTATCAACAGTAGCACAAATAATAATGAATGTCTCCCGTGCTGTGCCAAAAACAGTCTCGAAATTCACTTACATTTCCCCTTGGCTCTTGGTACAGGTTGGCCATCCCTGCTGTAGAGCAAATGTGGACCTCACCTGTTCCATCTGTACGAGATAGAAGTTTCCCTCCGCGTGTAAACATTCATTAATTGGCCGATAGCGCCTTAATATATACAGGATAATATATAGAGGACCGCTGAACTTGGTGGGATGTTTCATAATGGCTCAGCACGTGGCAGGCCTTTTCTGTGGTTCCTCCTCGCATCCCCAGTTCGCTGTTTCTCTTTTGAGTTCTGCGGCACATTACGAGTTGAAATTATCATTGTTGTTATTAAAGTGTGATAAGTGTCAGCAAGGTGCTGTTGGCAGGCAGCGGAGCAAGCAGGTTGGTAACCTGCCTGTGAAGGGTTGGGAAAGTTCGCATGTCTCGTCTTCATGTCTTTGTGGTTTTTCCCCCAAGGTATTCCAATTTCCCACTCAAACACAAATTAACCCAACATCCCAAGTCCGGGACCCTGTTGACAAAAAAACAAGACTCGGGATGAAGTGAAGCTTTCTTGAGCAAACATCAAAATGAGTAGGGGAAGCGTACAGACGTGTGGAGCAGGTGTATGATGCTAAGCAATCTGGCCTTAACGTCATGCGAATTCGCTGAAAGCCAATGCATCAGCAATCTTAGCAGCCTAACAAATGTCTCATTGTGCTGGTTCCCGCTTGGCCGTGTGCATGCGTGCGTGTGCTTGCACTTGTTTGCCACTCTGCGTACTTGCTTTCCCGAGAGACTGAATGATTGCATTCCTTCACCTTACCCAGGGCCCGGACAGGTGTCCTGTACAGACGTTCACACCCCATGCAACGGGTCATCGAAGCGTCCCTCGTCGCGCTCGCACGCGTGCCACGGGGAGAGTGCAGCCGCGTCGTTGCACCTTCAACGTCGCCGCCGCTTTACCAACGCGGATGCTCGAGGCCCGTGTTAGGTTTGTAATTAAGCGATCAATTAACCAAAGGGTAAACAGGGGAAAGGTGCAGCCCTGCGATTGACTGCTCACACCGCTGCTGGGCAGAAGGCCCTCGACGGGAGGGGGCTCTCGGAACCGACTAGGGCAGGGGTGGCCAACCAGTAACAGACGAAGAGCCAAACAATATACCCAGGCGTTGTGCAAAGAGTCAAGTGTATATATGTAGTCATTACTCTTTGCTACTGTGATCGTATGTTCTACGTTTTGCCCCTTCGACAGAGGCGCGTGTGGTGGATTAAAGAGCTCCACGCGGTTGGGGAGACGCAGTTGACCGACCCCTGGACAAGGCATTTTTGGCCTACTCTTCCATGCTGGCTAGATATCTTTGAAGAAGGCGGGAGGCACCCACGCTTCGCCCCATCGGACGCGACCTGCGAATCGACTGACGCCGCTCGTGTGGACAGAGGCGGTGCGCGATCGTTCCGCACGTCCGCCAGATTGAACTGGCGGACGTGCGGACTGCAGGGCCCCAGTGCGTCGACCATTTACACCGCCGCCGCCGCTGCTGCTGCTGCAGCGACGGCGGCAGCCGCAGCATCCCAGATGAATAAAAAACAATCAGTCGCATCGCGGTGTGAGGCCACTCGGCTCAGGAGAGATCGGGGGGGAGGGGGGAAGTCGAACAATGAAGAGGACATTCCAATGTAAGAAAGTGCGAGGTTTGTGAAATGCATGAAACGCGTTTTGTGGAAATTAAAAACAGGTTTGTTTTTAAATAAGGGGGGGTGGGAATGCAGATTTGGTGCAGGCTAAGTTATGCACTGCACGCTTATAACTATGTGTTGCCGTATGTTCGAGAATAAAAGTGGGAAATAATGTAACGCGCCAGTATCATTGTACGGGAGTGGAGGCAGGCAATGTAAGAAGGCAGTAGGGTGCGGGCCTCGGTGTCCGGATATTGAATGTTACCTCCCTCACACATGGCTGGGAGTTCTCTGGGCACTCCGCTTGCCTCTCTGACTGTGTAAATTCCTTCATTGTCTAATCTTTGTCGCAAGGGATTACAACCTTACTAAAGTCGAAACGTTACCCGTTCACACCTTCAAATCGTGCCACGTGTTGCTGGCCACTTGTCATCTTTGCGCTTTTGGGGACCTGGGCTCAGCGACTAAGATTTTTTTTTTTTTACCCATGCAGAAAACACAATCAGGGAATTGGGATAACATCCTTAACAGGGCCCCCGCCTTGAAACTCGAGAGTCTTTCTGGGCAAAAAAACACGTGAATTAATAAGAGTAAATCAGACATTTGGCACATCTAGATATTTCCTCCGAATAACAGAAAATAATTAGTTTTTTGTTTTGTGTTTAAATTCGCTTCAGGAGCAAAACGGTTTTCCAGAGCTCTCTCTCTCCGATGTGTTTACGGGTCGCACCGCGGGCTTTGCTCGTCGTGAAGTCCGACGTTTCGCTCCACGTTGCCGGGAGCTTATTCAGGTCGGAGCTTCTTGAGGCAAGCTCAACTCAGTTCGTCTTGTGCTCCACATGCTGGCAGGTTCTTCAGGACCAGCGTGGTGAAGTACGGTGAAGCAACCCACCGTCGGCCCCGCCATAGTGACATTAAACTAGACTGAAACTAAACTATTTTTTTTTTTAACAGGTAAGGCCCACTGAGCTGTATAGATCTTTTTTTTTATAAGCAACCTGGCCACGAATGATAGCCCAACGAAGTAGCTTAATCACGTGGAAATGTATAGCAGCCAAATACTCTAAATGTGTGATGTTGATTATAAATGTGAAGGGAAAACCCGGAGGGCTAGGAGAAAAGTCCACGCGACCACGAAGAGAGAGAAATATACAGCAGGCGTCAGTGGTCGGGATCAATGGCTTGGCGAGGCTTTGACTTAGCAGTGTATTATTTCATACTAAATTCAGGTCTCGAAGTTCCTCAAGAAGTGAAATCAGTTAAACGCCGAATCTCAGCACACGCAGCGAAATGTCAAAACATCGTTCAGAACAACTGGCAGCACAGCACGGAAACCCAATAGACAACTGCACAGCACAATCGCAAAAACCTACTCAAGTAGCATGAATTTTAAAAAATAAATGGAAATGTACAAGACAAAAGAACACATTTCGGAGATAATTTTTTGAAAGCTGCGCTGACAAAAATTTCACCAGTGCCAATTTCACGGCTCTCACAGAACACAGTTCAAATGAGTAGACTGGCTTTGTTGTTGGTGTGGACTAGTTGTCTTGCAGAGGAGGTTCTCCTGATCCGTGGCGAGGCACTGACCCGGGCTGATTGTGAGCGCGGTCCCAACATCTTGCTCTAATTAGCAAGAGTCCTGGGCCCGTGCCGGTGTGGGTGCCGTTACGGCCCAGTGTAACCGCTGCCGCTCTCTGTCTGCATGTCTCGCGACTCGCCAATCTCCCCAGGGGGAATGCTCGGCAGCTTCAAGTGAAGGACGCGGCCTCGCAGGTGGACGAGGAGGTGGCGGCGGCCAGCCGGCGAACTCGGGAGGCTCACGGCGTGTCGAGAGCTCCAAGCCGCCACCGCCGGCATCCCCGGGGCACCACGTTTGGGCTTCAGTCGCCGCTCCATTAAACCGGGTTCCGAAACTTAGTGGGGTGGGCACCACGGTCGCGAGATGTTTACTACCTCGTCCGGTATGCAGGAGGTCGTGGGTTCGATCCTGACCTTGACGCCTGTCTATTTGGAGTTTGCGTGTTCGCTCTCCCCGTGGTCGCGTGGATTTTTCTCCGGGTCCTCTGGTTCTTCCCACCATATTTAGAAACGTGCGTTTAGAGTATTTGGCTGCTATAAATGTCCACACTATAAGCTACTTCTCGTTGGGCTATCATTTGTGGCCAGGTAGCTTCTGAAAAGAGCTATATATATAGCTGAGTAGGCCTTACCTGGTGAAATTAAAATAGTTTAATTATAGTATAGTTTAGGAGTTTGCCGAATAACGAACAACAGCCTGGCCTGAGATAACGGATAACAAAAATGCGCCTTGTTAAATTAATAACACAGTACATAGCAGCCCTGACGCTGCCACGGTAGAATATTTAGCACGCTGGACTTGCAATGGGCAGGTTTCTTAAATCCCACCACACTCCAATCCACCCAGCGGTGTAAATGGATAACAACCCCAGTCGATCGGATACACCAAACTCTTCCAAGATGTCCTGGCCTATGTAGAAGACTCCCCTATAGAGCGACTCTCTAGGGCTCTCTCTAGCGGAGGCATATCCACCAGCAGTGGCACAAGTAAGCCATTTGCAAGGCTGCACCTTTAACTCTCTACGTCAGCCCCGAGGCTCAAACATGTTGGTTTGATTGCAATACTAAAGGAAGACTCAGCAGAGCGCATCTGAAGGGACGCCCCCTTGTGCGTGTTTATCAGCCTCCTGAAGTAATCCCAGACAGAGTTCCGTGACGTTTGCTTCCAGGAACATTCTCCAACACGCGCCGTGAAGTGAACACTGCTCGTTCCGAGAGTTCCAAACGGACATTTTAGAAAACTTCTTGAACCTGGCACCATTCACATGGCGAATGAAAGCGAGCGTTTTGGTTTAGTTTTACATTTGGCGTCATCATTGTCGTTCACACAAACAGCATCTCTCACGATCGCAGAGGGACCACAGACGAGCGGGAAGGCAGCAGCAGCCAGCTGGCGATGCGGCACCAACAATTGCCTACGCTCTGTGGTGCTCTATATATGAAGATGCTTTCAGCCAATCAGCGAGTGTTTACACAAGCGGGAGGTCACCGGAGCACGCGGAGAAAACCCACGTGTGGCGAGGGGGCAACGCTCTATCCCACACAGAAGGAGACAGACGATATTCGCCCGCACTTCACCGTACCGTCTTCTCGTGGCGAGCCAGGATACAGCCACCTCACCAACACCCAAAGGGAGTTTCACAACATGTGCGCGGTGATGCACCAACCCTCGCTGCCTCCACGCTGCTAGATGACGAGCATCCGACATGCAGCACGGCACTGCCGTGAATAGAATCAGGCTTGGGAAACACCTATTCTTGATGTCGACTCACACCTGCTTGGGAGGTTTTGGGTTGGGGGGGAGGAGTAGGACGAGGACACTGTGGTTCAACACGTGGATTGGGGCCACAAACCTGTCACCCGCTTTGTTGTTTGGATGTGGCTTGCGAGGCGGTATCCGACAGCGTGGCACTGCGGTTGGGGAGCGCTTGACTCGCGAGTTCAAATCGCGGTCAGGGGTTGCCTCCGCCGAATCGTGCCTCCGAGTACCACGTTTTTTGGGAAGTCCAAGGAGTGGGTGTCACACGGAAAGATGGGCTCCCGTCCACTGGAATGTGGACTTTCCACCGCTGGCTGAGGGTAACCAATAAAGAGAAACCCCACTACACACTTTGACTCTGATATGCATATTGCAATACAAGGCTAAAAGAGTCCTTAACAGGGCTTGTGTTGTTAGCCGGCAGCGATAAGTAAGCGTTGTTGATCACCAGGAGCACAATTCTAATGTCTATTGTTAACAAGGCCACCTTGGAGGGATGCTGCCACGGTGGTGTAATGGTCAGTACTTACTGCACGGGGAAACCGCAGCAGTGAGTCCATTGGCAGGTGGAGTATGTTGGGTACATTGTGGGCGACTCCCACCTCCTTCAAGACGTCCTGGCCAGCGTGGAAGAGCAGGCTAAAGTGAACCCGGCAGAGGAGCTCTCCAGAGCTCCACGTTTCGGAGGCTCTTCTGACGGCAGTGGCGTGAGCAAGCCATTGCAGGGCTGCGCATTCACCTTTGCTGCACGCACGATTTAGAGCGACGATGTACTGCTGTACTCGTGGACTGAGCCACTTGTAGGAAACGTCTCGATACGCGCAGGTCAACACTGCACATCCACTCCACTTCGCATCGAAGCGTCCCGTAATCGCCACCACGGCAAACTTCACACTAGACAACGATCCCCCGTGTAGCCTCGACAGACCGTCGGGGCAAGTGCCGTTAACGAGTAGCACACGATGAGTTGGGTGGCCAGCAGCGCGCACGCCCGGCCGCCTTTGTCTCCCGAGTGGCGATATTTACACACCGCCACTCGCTACTCATTTGAGGCCGAGTCGACCTAGGGGGTTGGTGGTGGTGGGGGGGTGCTCAGAACCGGTTCACAACAACCGTCACGGTGTGGGTGGAACTGTGAGCGGGATTGGTTCTCGAGTCGCCGCTGGGTCTGTAGGGCAGCCCCCCCCCCCCCCCCCCGGCTGGGGGCGGCAGCAGTCGCTTTGTATGTGGGGGGGGGGGGGCACCACGGCAGCGGCTAAGGAGAGCGTCAATCCACGGCCGGTGGGGGGGAGGAGGGGGTGGTGGAGATGGAGCAACGCGGATCAGACTCGGACAAAGGTCCCCACGGTGAGGGCACGGGTCAGCGGTCGCACGGGCTTCTGAGCGAGCGAGCGAGCCAACAAAGTGGCGCGCCACGCTGAGGCCACGCCAGGGGTTACCGCGGTCAGGCAGAGGCTGCCCGGGTCACTCGGCGCAGCCTCCTGGGTAGGCAGGGGGGGGGGGGGGGACGAGTGGACTCTCAATTAACCGTGGCCAGGGCCGGCCGGATGAGCCCGGCCTTCCCAGCCCCTTTAGCAGCGTGAGGTGCAGGCCCCCAGCCCTCCCCCTGTGCACACTCCCACTCCTCCTTTGGCCAGAACCCCCCCACCCCTGCCAGGCCCCCCCCCCCACATCACCCCCGCCCCTCCCCCCACAACTATGACACGGGTGAGCCCGACAGCGAGTCGGATTCTCCTACGAAAACTCTGAAAAATAGTCGCTTTCTACTCAGATGTATGTGTGTGTGGGCTTCACGGTGGCGAGATGTTAACTACCTCGCCTGGTATGCAGGAGGTCGTGGGTTCGATCCCGACCTTGACGGCTGTATACTGAGTTTGCATGTCTCTCTCTCCCCATGGTCGTGCGGATTTTTCTCCGGATCCTCTGATTTTTCCCTCCACATTTAGAAACTTGCTTTCCATTTCCACATGATAAGCCACTACGTTGAGCTATCATTTGTGGCCAGGTCGCTTCTGTAAAACTGACCTTTGTAGCTCAGTAGGACTTGGTAAAATTTTAAATAGAATATAAATGTTAAACTTCTTTCGCACCGTACATAGCCAACCACGCTAATCGGAGGTGCTGGAACTAATCGGCTGGGATTGCACACAACAATCATCGCCTCCGACTGGCAGACTAGCGCCCGTTTGCAGGCCAGGGTAAGGTCGGTAAAAACGAGTACTCGTCTTTAGTGGGCAACAGACATCATTATGTTGATACTGGCCCACAGTGTCGGGGTGCGGGATTAACACCGGTGATACAATCGGGGATGTTTGAACGACTACTTATATCCAGGGGAGCCCTCACTGTCCCAAGGCTCCTTCTCACCACGGTAAAGGCTTCAGAGGTATGGCGAATTCCTTTTTGAGCAATCGTGGATGGTTGGAGGAAACCACAGTACCTCGTGAAAAAGCTACACGCAGTCAGGGAGAACGCCAAAATAAAATGCGTGGGTTTCAGCAGACTAATTGTTGTACTGCCACCTCTGCCCCTGCAGATGGGCATCTCGTCCATACGATCGGAGATCTGTATACGACGATTTTCAAAGTTGGAATACTGATCTCACGTAAGGGCCAGAGTTGCTACCTCTCCGTACTTGATGGAATTCAGCGCAACGCAGCCAGGTCGATTGATGATCCAGCACGCCGCTCATTTCACTCAAGTGGCTCGCTCACTGGCAGTCGGTCAGCCCGTTATCACTCTTCAATGATGGTTAATGTCCCCTGTGAACTTCACTCGTCGATTCACCCACCCATGTTGAGGACTTGGTCTTCCAGACCGTTTCATCTCATCCTCACCGCATTCATCCACAATGAAGCAGGTCATAAAACAATTCACTTTTGGATACTCTCGACTTTGGGATTCCATCCAATCACCGTATATTTTCAATAGCAGAAACATATCAACTCTCACGCACTTTTTCTTCAATCCGTGCTTGCCACTTGGCTTTTTGTTGTGCCTATGGGCACAAAGTGCCGCTTTGCAGGTGCGTTGTTATTGTTATATAAAAATCACTGCCGGCAGTTTTTTTAAAACAATGTCAGGATAAAGGTGCAGCCCTGCAATGTCTTGCTCACGCCACTGCTGGCGGAAGGGCGTCAACTCGAGAGAGCTCTGGAGGGGGAATTTTGAATTCCTCTTTCACGCCGGCCAAGGAAGAGGTGAAAGAGTTTTGGGTGTACCCACCACTTGACCAAACCGCACACGAAATGCCAAGCAACTGTGGTGTCAGTTTATACCGCTGGCTGGACAAAGGTGCGGGGTGGGTATTTAAGAAATGTTCACCATTGTTTGAAATGCTATCCATCGAACAAAAACGGCCACTGCATCGTGCACTTTAAGATGCGCTTCTGTGGACGTCGAGAACGCTCTTCCTTCTGATATTAAGAAGCCACTGGAGCCGTGCACTTTTAAACCATCTAGATTGCAAATTAATTTATTTAGAACTGATTTTTGCGTTTAGTTTGTTGTCCTTCCCCCGCACCTACGATTAGCACGGTTGGCTACGTACGGCGCGAAAGAAGTTCACCATACATACATACATACAAATCGTACCCAGTTTGCTAACCATTACACCACGACAGCATGGGTTTTAAAACGGTTTTCAAATTTCACATTCTCCAAACGAAAGCACTGTCCGATGGCTCTTCATCATTCTCTTCTTCTTGCACCTTTGTGCATTTTCGAAGCGAGCTATTTTCTCGGGCAAAAAAATCAAATATTTCACGTTAATCCAGGATAAATTACATTTCTGCATAGAGGATGCCAGCTGATCCACTTTAAGACTGCTTATTGATATCAGGAGGGAGAAAAATAAACATTTGATATCCACAAATCTCAGCTCCGATCTCCTGTACACAGGTGAAGCCTCCAAATTGTGGTGACAGGATTAAGATACGGAGTACCAAACATTGGTGGACTTTGAAGACAAAGCCAATTATAAAATGGACCAAATAATTATTATTAGAAATACAATTTAGCATGTCAATTAGGCTGAGAAATTGTAATCTTAAGTAAGCAGGTAATGACTAACTTTTGGCAAACAGCATGGTCAACTAATTATGCATTTTTACCTTCGGGCAATCGGCTTATGCTCTTTCTCACGTCCACTCACAATTATAAGAGAGTTTATTTTATCAGACCCTGAAATAGACAAAACATTTGTACGATCACATGAGAAGTCCTGTGTGGTCTGACCCACGTGTACATTGTTGCCTCTGTGATGTCACCGGAACCTAACCTGCCTCTTGGTCACGACGCTGAATGGGAACACGGTGACCTGATCATGATGATGTGTCAGTGGTGTGTCCAGCAGGCTATTCACCAACCCACTCGTTCACTCACTCACCCACTCACTCGCACATGTTAGTGGTGTCCCACCTATATCCTCACTAACCCACTCACTCGCACATGTTAGTGGTATCCCACCTATATCCTCACTAACCCACTCACTCACTCGCACATGTTAGTGGTGTCCCACCTATATCCTCACTAACCCACTCACTCACTCGCACATGTTAGTGGTGTCCCACCTATATCCTCACTAACCCACTCACTCGCACATGTTAGTGGTATCCCACCTATATCCTCACTAACCCACTCACTCACTCGCACATGTTAGTGGTATCCCACCTATATTCTCACTAACCCACCCACTCACTCGCACATGTTAGTGGTGTCCCACCTATATCCTCACTAACCCACCCACTCACTCGCACATGTTAGTGGTGTCCCACCTATATCCTCACTAACCCACCCACTCACTCGCACATGTTAGTGGTGTCCAGCCCACCCACTCACCCACACAACCACCCTGGCTGTCCAACTGATGATGCTAGTTGTAATTACTGGCGAAACTTCATACTCAGATTGTAAATATTGTGGATTTGCTGTCAAACACGCCGGTGTGCTGTACTAGTGACGGATTGCCATGTTCTGTGTACGTGATAAACCTTACTAAATCGGCTTTGTCGGGTGGTGGCAGGTTTAACGACACATTTAGATTCACGCGATCTATCCCCCTCAAAAAACCTATATTATGGATTTTTTAAAATCTTGTTTCTACAGGTACTATAACAGGCTAATATTGCAAGCAAGAGCTCTTCAAAATGGGCAATTGCAATAATGGTCAGTGCTTCTCCACCGCTGATAACGCCACCTGCCCCCCTTGAAGCTGTCAAGGCACGCCAATTGTGTCTCGTTTCCACACACACACACACAAAAGCCACAAACCGTGCTTCGCCGTGCCGGCAGAAGCTGCAGAGTCCTTTTACCTGCACGGGGTGGAGCGGCGGCATTGTTGTTGCGAGAGGCGAGCCGGTGGGAGGCAGACAACAACAACTCCTCTGTTTGCCCGTGGCGCTTTCAAAGTGGCGTGCAATAGCTCGCCCTGGCGCTGTCGGCTCGCGTTGAGTGAGCCGCGCTCACCCCGAGCGCCGTCATTCCACACGCACGGGCGCGTCGTGAACAAGCGCGCGCTGCGTGGGTTTCTGCGTTCGGGTTTTTCTTCTACTTCTTCTTGGGGGCAAAACATAAAAATTGGTTCTTGACAATTAATCCCGAATTGCGCTGCAATAGCGCCGGATCGTATAAAATAAAAGGCATTGTGCCATTACACAACTGACGACAGGTGACAGAGAGCACAGAGCTACAATGGGAAACTCTCGAATGGTGGAACCGTTCAATGTGTCCAGCCACGTGGCACAATGTTTACCAACGGTAGCAGAATCGAATCAACACATCATCTCCCGAGGTGATATAAAGTGGGTACTGCTTTGTAGGAGATCGACAATACTCATTGTATGGGGGAGGGGGGGCTGGGGGAGGCTAAGCACCACCTCCGTCCCCAGCTAAAGGTTCGGCCCCCCTTTAAAATGTAAAGTCAAAACAACGTTGGTACAAATATATCCATGGAAGGGCTGAGACCCCACCCCCTTTAAGAAAGGTCCTGCTACAGGACATAGAAGTGTCCTGATGCAAACATTCCATCTCAACAGTGATTGTATACGCTTCTAGGCCAGAGACAGTGGTGGAAATGCCACATTCATCTGTCCTTATTTACACAATATCTCCTGTCGGCTTTTCACCAGCTGGTGGTGATTATTGATCATGTTTGATTGAAGGTGGTGGCCTGAGTTGATCAAGATCTGGAGTTCATATCCCCAATGAACTTTGTTCGTCATTGAGTGTGAAGTACTCCCCCCTCCCCCCGCACAAAGAACGGAACTGCCCCGGGCCTGAGAATGTGGAATGTATCCCATTGGCTCGAGGCTGGCCAATGGGGATGAGCACTGCCGAAGCTCACGCAGACAGACACAGTCACCTTTGAAAATAACATGTGGTGTGTTTGTTATGAAATCTCATGCAGCAGCTACATACTTTGTAAACAAGGGCACATCAATTTTCAGATCAGACACGCACCGCAGCACGTGCATCATGTGACCTTGCTATGCTGACACGCACGGAGGCGTGGGTGAGCTGTGACACCGAGCCAAGTCCGTGGACGTGCACCCCAGAGAGTAGGTGGTACCTGAAACGGACCTGGGACCTCCGCTGGATTGACCCTGCCTAAGACGAGCACCTGAACGCATCGCCAATTGGCGCACAGACAAAGTGCAGCAGGGTGTGCGTCGTAGCAGTCACCAGGGCCCTCCGGCGTGCCTTGCTCGTACTTGACGGTACATCGGTAAAGATGCCAGCGCTCTGCAATTGCTTGCTCAGGCCACTTCTGGCGGGAGAGACCTCCAGTTGAGGGATCTCTTCTTCTTCTTCTTCTTTCTTCCGTACGGCTGCTGATGTAGATGCAGTGCATCGACTACAATCTCACGTCTCGGAGGTCAAGCCAGATAACCGCGTCAAGAAGAGCGGAGTGTCGATCATCGCTGCGATGTCTCCTTCGTATGTTTGTGGATTGGGCATTGCGTCGTTATACGTTGTTACGGTCTGTCCTGGATGACCACAGTCGCAAGCTACTGGACAGTTTTACATTTTTCATTTGTGCATCGGGTTTCTGCGGATGTGGTTTAGGGTGGACCATGAGTCTTGTGGCAGATCAAACCCAGCGGTCTTCTGCGTTGGGTTTTTCACAGATATCTCTAAAAAGACCCTTTTTAGGGGCAGTTGGCCTACTCTTCTATGCTGATCAGAGGCGGGAGTAGCCACTCTTTACCCCACTGCACGCGCACTGCCGGTCGACTGACTGTGGCCTACCCGAGTGTATTGCTGGGTTGACAGAGGTGGTGGGGTTGGGATTTAACAACAAAAAATAACAACCTGTTTGAGCACAGTTATCACTGCCTCTCCAGGAGGTCAGATCAAACCGGTGACCTCTTCATTGCAAATCGGGCGTGCGTGTTAACTACAAACCACCGTGATGGCAGCATCACCCTTCTGATGAATGTGTGCTTGCAGAACACTTACCGCTGAGAGTCTATGAGGCTAACCGGGAAACACATTGATTTGCTACAAGGCCTATATATACACACACACACGGTGTGTGGTTATTTTTTGATTGGAGATTAAATAAACTTTCATTACAGGCTTGAAATCATGCATGGAAATAACATCAGTAACGCCCGCATGGAGGAGTGAGTGCGTGCTCGAGACGAAGGCTCGGGGCAAGCGTTTGTGGAACTGGTTGCGAAGGATCAGACCGATCCCATTGTGTCTGCACGCCCGTTTACAAAGTGGCCAATTCTTACTCATTAGCCGTAATTAAATAATTACCGAGGATTAGCCGCTCTAACGCCAGAATTGTAATTCTAACAGTTACTGCTAAGGGGGGGGGGGGGGGGGAGAGACAACAGTGTCGCTCAATGCCGAGGTGACTTGCAACCCGCACGGGCGCCTTGGGCAAGCAGCGAGACTGGAGCACGGCTCCTGGCCCAGGGGGATTGGCGCACGGATGGCGGTGGTGGTGGTGGTTTCTCTGCTGTTCTTGTAAAGGAGTTAATAAACACGGGAGAACTCCTCTTATCCATTGTGATACGGAGGACCAATATAGGACCAATATCTCGGGGGACGATTGCCATGCACGCCGGGATAGAGGGGAGGAGGGTTGCCCGCGAATTGACTCCACGATCGCGGTTAAATCGCGAATAATTCGAGTGAAACCTTGTACCCGTGACACACCGCGGGAAGGGGAGGAGAGTCAACGATAACATTAATGCGCGAGAATAAGACAAAAGGAGAAGAGAGAGAGGATGGGGGCAGACGGGCTTAGATGGCCAGCAGAGGGAAGGGTTGCCGAGAGGAAAGTCCCCGAGGTGGACAGCGGAGGCACGGGGCTCGAGAGGGGCAGCAGGAAGAGGTTGAGGAGGGGAGCACCGGGCAGGAAGGAAGGAACTGTCGGGCCAAGATGAGTAGGTGGTGATGATGATAATGGTGATAATGAGAGGGGAGGAGAGAAACGGAGCGACAAGGAATGAACGAACAGAAGTGAGCTGCATGGAGTGGCGTCTGTTTTGGCAGTGGGCGGAGAGGGATTCAGAGTGGGGGGGGGGCAAAGATAAGTCACGTGATTTACTGGAGGCTTGGAGCTGATTTTAGCACCAGGTACTTATTTGAGGCTGAATTGACCGACGGGAGATCCAGGACTGGTTCAAACATTTGTCACCGATGTTGGCCAAGCGCGGGAATCGAATTCGGGTCACCAAGATCGTGGCGCAGTGTGATAACCACTACACGACCACCACTGCCCATTTTGTAACACCACCGGACACAACACCGCCGCAGTAGCAAGAGGATCAAACAACGCTCCGTGGATGTGGCGGGCCAAAACCAGTGCTGTGAGTATCGCTCGTAGCTACGTGTCAGTGGCATTTACCACTGGTTTCCCGAGCAAGGCGGACGCGCTGCCTCGTCTCAGTGGGCGCCTCATCTGCTTTTAAATAAAAGGGGACTGAATGGATGAAAAGTGAACATAAAAGGATTGTATTGATAATGTAACGGTAATGCCGATGATAAACACCACCGGACAAAGAGGTGACACGCGCAGTCAACAAAGCGGAAGAGCGCGCGCGGCACGGTTTATGAATATCACACGCGCCTCCAACGCCGCCGTAAACAACTAAAAAGCAAAACACTGGAGACGCTCCGCAGCTTTGCCGTAACAATTGCACATTACAATATAAAAGGAGCGGTGGGTGGTTTTTTTCTTTCTTCTTTTTCTCCACTGGTAGAAGCGAGAGCGACGCATAATGCTGTTGAGTGTTGCACAGTTTTTTTCCCCCATGAAATGCGCATTAAATATTATAGTCCCCGTGTGATGTGGCTTCCCTGATCATCACGAAAAGGCTGGATTTGTTTTAGCTTGTGGATTGGAAAACGAACCGCGAGCCACGTGTGTCCAACCGGTCACCGTCCGACCGGCTACCACAAGGGTGCGACGGGTCTAACGCAGAGTTCGATTCCCGGCCTTGGCTAAGGTTCGTAACACAGTAAACACACCACACGGCCATCCCTGTACATTCCCCCGTCCACCCTCCCGTCACCCATCCGGAATTGACTGACAAGGAGAGGTATGGGACAAATAACCCCCTTGATTGGCATGGCATCAGAAGTCCTTCATCCAGCAGTGGTTTGACAAAGGGCTGCCAATTGCGTGGTATCGTAATTATCGGCATCACCACAGCAGTGATTGTATTCATTTTGCGCGACTGTTTATCGTCCACACTTGTTGCATCGGCACACATGCTGTGTCGGGTGGCGGCGGGCTGAACGACAACACATTTGTAATTACTTTTTGTTTCGGCAAAGTAACGTAGAAAGAAAAGAAAAGAAATAATAGAATACCACGTTTCCATTCAACACAAGCAATCGACATCAGGTACGAATGACTGAGAACACATTCCTGCGGAGGGAGCTGGTAGGAACGTTGGGTTGCTCGGTCAATGGCCAGGATCAACGGCGGCGTGGTGTATTCCGCAAATATGCCCGACTGTGAGGGCGGGCACAAGCCGGCGTGAGTAGGTTAAACGTTGAGTTTTATAAGTGCACCACGGGGTGATCAGCCCCTCCTCACCCAGCCCCACCCCCCACCCAGCCCCACTCTCCCCACCCAGCCCCACCCTCCCCACCCTCCCCTCTCCACCCCTCCCATTTTTGGATGCACGACGGACGGACACAATAATCCCCTGTGGGCTGGTGTGACCAGGAGGTTCCTACCAGTAAAAACCAAAACCTAGTAAACGTAGAAATATAATGCAATACAACACAGACAGTCGGCTAACACAACAGTCAACACCCGACCTGGTTGACTACGTTCTTCCAAACAGTGCTAAATTTGAGAGAGAGAGAGAGACAAAACATTTGTAATTGCGCGATCTAACCCAGAAGCAACGCCGGGCCAGCAACGTGAGGGCGGGAGGAGGAGGAGGAGAGAACAAACACATCTCCAGCGCTGT
This sequence comes from Lampetra fluviatilis, assembly GCF_964198595.1. NCBI lineage: Eukaryota > Metazoa > Chordata > Hyperoartia > Petromyzontiformes > Petromyzontidae > Lampetra > Lampetra fluviatilis. Next base: position 1,679,823 of record NC_136308.1, read on the forward strand.
CGCAGCCGCAGCTTGAACGCGAGCGTCGGCTGCGGTGGCGCGAGTCACGGGACCCCCAGGACGGGTGGCCATCGCAGTGCCAGCACGTGGAGTGGCCAAGCCGCCGCGCTCGGTAAACACCGCGCATGCAGAGCGCGTTGACTATTTGCCGAGTGCTGCTGACATTTTAATGGGTGACCGCGTTCACGCGAGCGCTTCTTTAGAAAGGTGAGCGGCGGTGTTTGCGAGATCCAATGCACCGGGGGCTCAACATATTTAAAAGAGGGGGGGGGTGGAGGGGGCCCACCTCCTTCCCGAGTCAACGTGTACGATCCGCGGCCAATTGCCGGGAACAGCAGTACACCGTCAGATATTTTAAGAAATCCCGTGGGTTTTTTTTTAAACACGTAGACAACGGTACGATTCGTGAATTAATTTGTTTTGGTTGCGCGTCCGTGTGAGCACGGCGCAGTCGATTCGATAGCCCGGTGAGATCGGCCAATGTCGACTTCCGCGGACACGCATGTGCAAGCACGAGTGCTGGCCACCCACCCCCTCGTGTGCGGTGCCGATCTTAAATCGGGGCCACCAACAGCACTTGTACCCAAACACACTGTTGCGGCCATACGGGGGGGATATTTGTCTTCTTGTCAGACTCCACAACGGCACACATTGCCCTCGCTTGCCAGTGGGCTTGATTGATCACAAATATATGTGGAGTTTACAGCATGCTATTGTCGACAGGGAAATGAGGTGCAGTCTGTTCTCCTATAACGCGGTAGTTGCGTTCCTGAAGAACACCGCGTTATGGAAACATCTCGTTATAATAAATGACATGTAACAAAAGGGTAAAGCAAAGTCCGCGATAACACGGCGAGATGCGTACGCAAGCTGAACAAAGACGCAAGCACGTGGGTAGCATCTGGAAGCATCCAGCAGTATCCCGCCGTCGTGTGTGGTGATGATGATGATGCTACGCCGAGGCAGCCGTACAACTGCTTGTTCCTACTCGCGCGACGAAGTTCTGTTCATTCAATCGCATTATATCAAATTCGCATCCGCGTTATCAAAAAATGTGTTCCCTCATACATCCATCGTATTATTTCCAATTCGCGTTATGGCAAGAACAGACTGTACCGGTTATTAGCAAGTATGTTAACGAAATATTTGTTGTGCAATTATCGAGTGGTATCTTCTAGTTTTAGTGACATCTCCTCGCAGGTATAGGTGTGTGTGTCTGCGTGTGTGTGTTTGCATACACAGACAGAGGCTGTTGTGAAACTCGTGGCCGTCAAGGTGCCGATACCCTGGCGAGGCATGGTGTGTGTGTGTGGGTGGGGAGCGGAAGTGTAGCGGTTAGCGCACTGCACTACGAACCTGGCGACCCGGGTTCGATTCCGCTCACGGCAAACACCAGTGACGATTATCTGAACCGGTCCCGGGCCTCCCCTAGGTCGACTCAGCATCAAATTAGTACCTGCTGCGGTGTGTAAACATCGCCACCGGGGAGACAAAGGCGGTCGGGCGTGGTGCTGGCCACCCACCCCCTCGTGTACCGTTCCGGCCTTCATAGGTGCTTGCTAATAGCACTTGCCCCTGCAATCTGTTAAGGCTATATGGGGGATCTTTATCTTTGTCTGCGTGTGTGTCTGCGTGTGTGTCTGCATGTGTCTGTCTGCGTGTGTGTGTGTCTGCGTGTGTGTGTGTCTGCGTGTATATCTGCGTGTATATCTGCGTGTGTGTGTCTGTGTGTCTGCGTGTGTGTGTCTCTGGGCACTCCGGTTTCCTCTCACAAACTCAGGAGAGTAATCCGCTACAGATCCCGAGGCAGCACTTTCCTGACAGTGATCGTTGAGACGCATTTAGGATCTATTGGGTAAACAAAGAATGATACGGGCATTAATTAACTTCAAATTGCAGCCGCGGCAGCTTTGAAAAATACGTGATAACGGCCAATTGGGCAAATTGTGCTGATGAAAATTATGTAATCATTGCAACCTAACGCATCAGTAAATTACAAGTGCATTGATTTTGCTCTTTCGTGATGCACACTTGATGAGCCTTATCTGGAGCATTTGTCTGTCTTTGGCCAAGGGGCCTTTCGTGCAGGACCCGGGAATATGACCTCCATTAAAGATATAATGAGGCCCGAGCAGTTGGACTGCGGGCAGCGCTTACTGAGAGAACACCATGCAGAGGTGCAGCCCCTGCAATTGCTTCGCTCACAACACTGCCGGCGGAAGGGCCTCCCCGCTGGAGGGATCCACTCTCCAGGTACCGTCCTCTATTTTTTGGCCTACTTTTCCACACTACTGACCAGATGTCTTGGCAGCAGTGGTGGTAGTAGTAGTACATGCACTTTAGCTCTCTGACGTTCAACATGACGATCGGCTAACTGCGGTGTTACCCAGTTTCACCGCTCGGCGGAGAGAAGCAGGAGCGGCTCAGGAAGCGTGCCCCCATTGTTTCTGCTGCCGTGCCGGGAGGTTGGGTGAAGCAGGCATTGCTGGATTGCAAGTCAGGTGTGTGAACGTTTAAACCAAAACTATTAAACTCAACGATGTTTTATTTTACCAGGTAAGGCCCACTGAGCTATGTAGCTCTTTTTTCAGAAGCGACCTGGCCACAAATGATAGCTCAACGAAGTGGCTTATCATGTGGGCATTTACAGCAGCCACATAATCTAAACGCGTGTTTATAAATGTGGAGGGAAAAACCGGAGGGTCCAGAGAAAAATCCACATGACCACGGAGAGAAAGAACATGAAAACTCCAAATATGCAGGCGTCAGGGTCGGGAGAGAGCCCACGACCTCTGCATACCATGCGAGGTAGTTAAGATCTCACCACCACAGCGACGTTCCAATGAATACATATGGCAATTGTTTATGAAGACATCATGACCTCAAAAATTGTATGCCCACTGTAGTATTAATGTACACTTCAACGGAATTTCGTGTCTTACATTAATGAAAATGCTATTTATTCTATTTGCTTTCACTAATTTTGTCAAACGTTCTTTTCTTACTTTTCCCCCTTGAAAGCGCCTCAAGTTTCCCCATGTAAACCGTGCACGTCACGTGGTTAAATAAAGCACAGAGTACATTCAAGAATTCCCAGCAAGACACCGTCACAATTGCCCCTCTCTCCCTTTACAAATCCACACTGGCCTGCTCTCACGCGCAATGCACGCACAGCGTTGCCCCGTGCAATCACACATCCAGAGAATGGAAAATTAATGGAACCGCTCTACCAAGAAACTCTAACGGCTCAGTCCCAAACATGTTGAACTCGTAGAATGCCCACCAGGGACTCCTCCAGGGTGAGGCGGAAGGAGAGAGCGCCTCTGGTTCCTGCCTTACAGCACTCAGCGCGCCATCACGCTGATATAAATCAACAGATACGGATACAGCCGCATTCATTTTATTGAGTTATGTACATTTTCAAAAGCCCAGTAGATCCCTTAAAGTGAATCCACAGGTTTCACAAACCACTTCACTTGTAAGCACTCGCGCTATAAGGATTATAAAATGGTAATGATTTCTTATTTGGCCAGGTAGGCATAATCTTAAGACATGTATTTTTTATGGGGGGGTAATTATTGGAAGGAATTTCTTCTGATCGTTTTAAATCACAGTTGCTCTGAACAGGCCCAAAGACCCAACATGCCGAGCAGGCAGCAACAAAAGCACTACAGAGAAAGTTAATCAACATCCATTGATTCGAGAGCAACGTTGTAAGAACTCGGGAAAGCAGTCGATCATGTCTGCATGTATGTTGAACTTCTTTCGCACCGTACGTATCCAACCGTGCTAACTCGGAGGTGGAAATTCTAAACTTTGAGCAGTGCGAGGAAAAAAAGCAGCAATTGGAGTGTAGTGACTGCCAGTGTGGTGGTGGTGGTTGTGGTGGTTGTGTTGGTTGTTGTGGTGGTGGTGGTTGTGGTGATGGTTGTGGTGGTTGTTGTGGTTGTGGTGGTTGTGTTGGTTGTTGTGGTGGTGGTGGTTGTGGTGATGGTCTGGTGGTGGTGGTGGTTGTGGTGATGGTCTGGTGGTGGTGGTGGTTGTGGTGATGGTCTGGTGGTGGTGGTGGTTGTTGTGGTGGTTGTGGTGGTGGTGGTGGTGGTGGTGGAACAGAGAGCGTGGATGAGATGAAACGGCGAGTCTGGGTAGACCGAGTCCCCAACGAGGGTAACGGAATCAGCGAGTCAAGTTCACGGGTAGAGTGGCACCGGAGTAATCGTGGCGGAGGAGTGACGAGGAGACGACTGACCACCGATGAGTGGGTGGCATTCAGTGTCACGATTAACGCTGGCAACGATGTCTTGAGGTGCACGTTTGTTTTGTGGGAGGAAAGCAGAATGCAAAGAGTGAACTCTGGTCATGCTCGCAGCAGCGGCTTTTGGCTAGCGAAGACGGTCCCCGCATCTCGCACTTTCAGATGCGCCTCTGCGGCCGTCTGGAACGCTCTTCCTTCCGATATCAGGAAGCCGCTGGAGCTGTGCACTTTTAAATCATCTGGATTGAAAACTAATTTCTTTAGAACTGCTTTTTGTGTTGAGCCTGTTGGCCTTCAAACGCCAAGTACGGTACGAAAGAAGTTCAACGTACATACCATACATATGAGCAGATGGTCCTCAAAAATACGAATACAGATAGATCAAAGACGTCATCACCGCTCTGTCTCACAGAGGCGACACCACAGCCTCGTAACCGCGACTCTCGTGTAACGTGATGTCGTTTGGACAAGTCACCCACCCCCCTGTTCAAAGGCATTGGATTACAGGCGTGAGCCACCACACCTAATACAGTCTTGACATGGCAATTGTATTGTGTTAGATTATACAGTCATTAATAATTATACAGTGATATACAGGAGAGGGAAGGGCAGTGATGCAATGGGCTGGGTTCAATTCCAGGCCATGCCGAACGTCAGTGGGAGAGCGACGTCTGAACAAGCCCTTTCACTAACCCACACAGACCAGAAGAGTGAAGTATAGTCAAACAACTACCATGAGTGACACAGCGTGGGGGGGGGACTGCTTTCAGAATTGGATTGACACAGTGCTGTTATTGTTTTGTATTTAGTAATTAATGCAGCACAGTGTTTACATGTGTCACCGAGTCAAAGCCAGCAGTGTGTTTTAGCTCAAGCAAGCATGCGGTGGAACTGATGCGGCAGTGATGTTTGAGGCCTCGAGCACGCGGTGAAGATTCCACATTCCTGCTTTTTTGCGTCTCGTTTGTTGTCCTCCCCGCACCTCCGATAAGCATGGTTGGCTACGTCCGGTGTGAAAGAAGTGCAATGTGCATACATACATACAGGGGTCATTGTGCACACACTCTTTTGAGCTATTCTACCGAATCAAGGCTGACCTATCTCCACGTGCTCAGTGCGTGGCCAAAATGCGCTCCGAATCCCAGTGGGTGGGCCTTTGTGGAGTAGTCCCCAATGTTTATTTTCTCATGGCAACCAGTGCACAACGAGCCTACGCTGGCCCACCGGGTCTTGGGCTCGCTCGCACTCGGGGAAGTGAAGATGCACTTGAACGACTATAATATAGTAGTGTGTCCCCGACTGCAGGTAATTTACAAAGGCTGCGGTTTGGATGTGAATCGGTGAACCCTGGATTGCCAGAGAACGGGCGTTTCTAACCGCTAGATTTTGCGTACATTTCGTTCAAGCCGCAGCCAACTGAAATACCACTACATGTTCCACGTATTTTTCACCTTGACCTTCAAACCCTCTGACGAGTGGTGGAGGAAGTGACACTGACATTATTTGCATTAAATAGCTCATGATTGTTCATTTAATGTGTTAATTTAAATAAGGTACAAATTTTGAAAAATTAACAAATCTAAAGGCAGGCATTACCATTTCAATCATGGCAAATATTGAAATGAAAATGGGTTCTGACAACATTAAATATGGTCTATAACAACTTCACCCAAACATCAAAAATACAGCGTGACAGGCATATGGCATTAATGCCCCTTGGCTGTTTTGATCCGCAAGAACAAATCTGCATAGTGTGTTAAGAATCTTGGTTCAAATGAAGCCAAAATTAAGGATGAATATTACATTCCACATCAAATTCTCGCCGTATATTTCTTGCCGGCGTTCTCTTTTTGCGTTTTAAGGCCACTATAAATGCTAAGGTTCTGCATTTATCTTAGGAAAATGTACTTAAGGAAATTGCACAGCTAATCAAATGTTATAAATGAAAAGTGCTTTAATCACAATGCAGGATCGAGTCTGCTCCAGTTTTTTTTTCACTCATCAGAGCTGCATATTCGCCAAGACCTTACATGATGTCTTAAGCCTTTAGAATATCTATTTGCATGAAAGTGTAACTCTCTTTTTATGCAATTGTTGGATGTTTAAGTATAAGGTTTACTTTGAATAACTTTTGTTTATTTATATCGCATTACTAGATATAAGTATTATTTTTGAACAACAACACTTTCATTGTTCCATATATAATTTCAATTGAACCTTACAATTTATATATTTTCAATAATAAGTTGAAGGTCAGAGCGTGCAAATTTAAACACCCACATTATTGCATTTGCGTTCACATTTGACTATTGTAACAAGGGAAAGAATTTTCTATTACACCACCTTAGCATTTCAATACAATCCTATAACCAAACGTGTTTAATGGGATTCTTCTCACCATTGGCGCTGCGTGATTATCAAAAGGGATGCGGTGCAGAAAGTGCACGCAAAAGTCAGTATGCACACGTATTGAACAAGGAACAAGTGCAAAGGAAAAGCCACTACAAATTAAAGCCACTACATACCTGTATTATATTCATATACACATTCAGTATAATGCCTTCCAGGTAAGAGTCAATTAAGTAATTGGTCAAGCCTACTCAGCAATTAGACAGCTCTCATCAAAGTCAACAATCAATTACATTCAATTAGACTCCTGTTAATTTCTGTAGTCGGTTTACAAGTTGTGCACTTTGTTGAAGGTATTGTAATGCCATTTGGCAAGAGGAACAACCATTGTATACTGGTGTATCGTCTTCAAAACAATTATAAAAAATTACCTGCAACTAAATATTATTATTTTTAAACAGTAGCTGTCACTACGTAGTGATTAAATCAGATACCCATATCATTAATCGGAATATGGAACAGGAATGTGTGGCCCTTTGTCAATCCACTGCTGGATGAAGTCCACCCTCATGCCATGTCAGTGTTGGGGGGGGGGGTGCTGTTTGACCATACTTCACCACGCCGGTCAGTGGCAGGTTGGTGAAGTGGGGGATATTGAGAACCACTTCAGATGTCACTCGCCACTCTCCGTCAGCTGTGACCGACAACTGTGCGTAGAAATAATAAAGTCTAAATGGGCTCTCAGCAGCTGCCTAAGTAAATAAAAAGTAGGGCTACTGCGTATTTTGTTCTTGCAGTAATTATAACCCTGTGCTGCATGAAGCGTGGTAAAAATAAAAACCACTCATGGATTTTCAGAGCTGTCAACCCAGACGGTTTTAGTCCGTATTCTTGTACAGGGAAATTGAGTTCAGGTTCATACGGCGTAGAGCCCGTTCAATACGGGGGCATATTTTTTTGTCTATTTGTTTGTGTTTCTCCCTTGCGATGGGATTGTCGGATGAACGCTGTGATGTACAAGGGCACGGGGTGACCAATACGGTCTGAATTGGTCTGTAATAAGATAGGCACTGATAAGGGGTTGGCACGTATGGATTTCAGCAAAAAAAAGTTTGACAAAAACACCAAAAATACAACTCAAAAATAAATCCAACATCGAGCATCTCACGCACGGGAAAATTCTTAGCAACGAGGAGGCGGCAAATGAGACGGAGAGGACGTGCGTGGCCTTGTTCATTCGCTCCCAACGCCGCAAAGCATTATACATCATTCCTTGAAGGCTTTGGAGCAACTACATTTTAAGACAGCGGGCGGCAACACGCGCGCACACCACCACGCAACAACAACAACGAGACCTCGTAACTGCAGCCTGAACATCGCAGAGATCACCGTGTGAAAACCCCGACCCGACAGGCCGGCGTAGCCGCTGTGCTTGCAGCATTGACGACGCCGCTGTCACTGTTCGTTGTGGGAGTCGCTGCTACGCCGCCCGCGTCAGTTCTTGACATGTGCACTGCGCCCCCCCCCACCTCCACCCCTCCACTAACCCGACTTAATGTGTGCCGGGGTGAAGTCACACTTGGACTCCATCCACGCCACAGACGCAAAAGTGCCACATCTCACCCACCCACTTACCCCCCAGCCAGCCAACAGACAAAGAGCCCCCACCCCCGTATAGCCTTAACAGGCTGTTGGGGCAAGTGCTGTTTGCGAGAAACTTTGAAGGCTGGCACGTCACACGAGGGCGTGGGTGTCCAGCACCACGATGAGCCATGAATCTCTTTATAGAGGCGACCTTGGGGAGGCCCGGGACCGGTTCAAATATTCGTCACCGGTGTTGGCCGCGGGAGGGAATCGAACGCGGGCCACCAATTCCGTAACGCGACACGCCAACAGGCGAGACTACCGCTCCCCACTATCCAGCCAGCCAGCCGCCCGCTCACATCCGAGCCAGCCAAACCCAAACCGACCCACCACTCCCTCCCGGCATGTCTGCCCACCGTCCACGTGGCCTTCGTGTCAAGCTGGGGCTGGCGGCCACGGCAGCCCCGAGCCGGCGGAGTCTGCCGGAGGAGACGCCCGCTGCTTCACCTGTCTGACGTGACCACCTGCAGCAGCAGCGGCAGCAGCAGGCACTTACGCAGCGGGACCTCATTACAGGAACGACAGTGGATACGACACGCTGTCCTCGAATCCGGCCAAAAACACACACACACACACCACACGTACGTAAATAATAAATTAAACCCACCTTTTTTTTGTAGAAATTTAATTAAGTCCCCATGACGTTTGGCGAGGCGACGTGCCAAAACGTGTCCCGTGCAATTGGGAAAGGTGATTTTTTTTATGCTTCCGTTTGTTGCCAACAAACTCGTGTTTTACCTCTATATTTATATTTTTTATATATATAAATTAAACTTGGGTAACTTGGTAAGTAGGAAGCATATTCGAAGCAGATGGCTTGCTATAGATAGGGGGGCCAGGTAGTTGAGGGTAGGGAGAGGTGATTGGGCAGGTCGGTAGATCAGTGAGTAGGTGGTGGCACATGCCTCTGTAATCCAGCACTGTGGAGGCAGCAGTCAGGGTTGGTGGGTCACCGCACGAATGGGAAAATGTTGCGAGATTCCCTTCCTATGAGCATCCGAGGAGGTTCCATTCCGTGTCTCGCTGGCAGAATGCAGTCCAGAAAAGTGTGGACTCATATCGTCTGTCCCCCTTCTGCATGGTATAGAGCTCTGCCCCCTAGCATCTGTGGGTTTTCTCCGGGTGCTTCGGTTTCTCCCACATGTATATAACACTCGCCAATTGCCTGCAAACAACTTAATATATAGACAGAGTTGCAGAGCAGTTGCTGATGCCGGCTGACCTTCTGGCAACCTTCCAGCCTGCCGTGGTTTCCCGAGCGACTGCGACACACAATTGAACATGAACGCGTGGACAACACAAGGGTAAATATACCGCACACCGTACACTTAGTGGATTTATAACACAGCAAATACATATTTACATTGTCAGCATGTGTGGAACGCGTGACCACTCTGTGCTCGATTCACAAACACGGAGGAGGAGGAGGCGGCGATGATTCACCACTCCGCTAATCCCGGCGCAATCATCGAGCTCAGCCGCCTCAAAGCGAGATCGCGGTGGCTGCTCGACATCAGTATCAGTCACACGAAGAAGATTTGCATTGGGAAGATTAAACATTGTATGCGTTTACAAATTGTGCAGATTCCTGAAAAGTTATATTTTCTGCACTCAAACATGTTGCGTTATATATCCGTGCACTTCCCTCATCCAAGTTGCCCGTGTAAAGAATACAAACTTTTGTCTCCATGGGCTTTTAACTGATTATAAATAAGATTCATGTATATATACACATATTGTGCGTTTATGCATGCAATCATAGAAATTAAAGCTGCATGAGGAACGTATTAAAAAAACAGCCAATCGCCAATCGATTAGAGGATCGGTCTAACCAGACAGCTACGTCTTGCCACTCTGTGTTCACCCATCACTCTGTGTTGACCTGCCACCTCGGGTTCACCTGTCACTCCAGGTTCACCTGTCACTCCAGGTTCACCTGCCACTCCAGGTTCACCTGCCACCTCGGGTTCACCTGTCACCTCGGGTTCACCTGCCACTCCAGGTTCACCTGTCACTCCAGGTTCACCTGCAACCTCGGGTTCACCTGTCACTCCAGGTTCACCTGCCACTCCGGGTTCACCTGCCACTCCAGGTTCACCTGCCACTCCAGGTTCACCTGCCACTCCAGGTTCACCTGCCACTCCAGGTTCACCTGCCACTCCAGGTTCACCTGCCACCTCGGGTTCACCTGCCACTCCAGGTTCACCTGCCACTCCAGGTTCACCTGCCACTCCAGGTTCACCTGTCACTCCAGGTTCACCTGTCACTCCAGGTTCACCTGCCACCTCGGGTTCACCTGTCACTCCAGGTTCACCTGTCACTCCAGGTTCACCTGCCACTCCAGGTTCACCTGCCACTCCAGGTTCACCTGCCACTCCAGGTTCACCTGCCACCTCGGGTTCACCTGTCACTCCAGGTTCACCTGCCACTCCAGGTTCACCTGCCACTCCAGGTTCACCTGTCACTCCAGGTTCACCTGTCACTCCAGGTTCACCTGCCACTCCAGGTTCACCTGTCACTCCAGGTTCACCTGCCACTCCAGGTTCACCTGTCACTCCAGGTTCACCTGCCACTCCAGGTTAACCTGTCACTCGAGGTTCACCTGCCACTCCAGGTTCACCTGCCACTCCAGGTTCACCTGTCACTCCAGGTTCACCTGCCACTCCAGGTTCACCTGTCACTCCAGGTTCACCTGTCACTCCAGGTTCACCTGCCACTCCAGGTTCACATGCCACTCCAGGTTCACCTGCCACTCCAGGTTCACATGCCACTCCAGGTTCACCTGCCACTCCAGGTTCACATGCCACTCCAGGTTCACCTGCCACTCCAGGTTCACCTGTCACTCCAGGTTCACCTGTCACTCCAGGTTCACCTGCCACTCCAGGTTCACCTGCCACTCCAGGTTCACCTGCCACTCCAGGTTAACCTGTCACTCGAGGTTCACCTGCCACTCCAGGTTCACCTGCCACTCCAGGTTCACCTGTCACTCCAGGTTCACCTGTCACTCCAGGTTCACCTGCCACTCCAGGTTCACCTGTCACCTCATGTTCACCTGCCACTCCAGGTTCACCTGCAACTCCAGGTTCACCTGCCACTCCAGGTTCACCTGCAACTCCAGGTTCACCTGTCACTCCAGGTTCACCTGTCACTCCAGGTTCACCTGTCACTCCAGGTTCACCTGTCACTCCAGGTTCACCTGCCACTCCAGGTTCACCTGCCACTCCAGGTTCACCTGCCACCTCGGGTTCACCTGTCACTCCAGGTTCACCTGTCACTCCAGGTTCACCTGTCACTCCAGGTTCACCTGTCACCTCGGGTTCACCTGTCACCTCGGGTTCACCTGTCACTCCAGGTTCACCTGCCACTCCAGGTTCACCTGCCACTCCAGGTTCACCTGCCACTCCAGGTTCACCTGCCACCTCGGGTTCACCTGTCACTCCAGGTTCACCTGTCACTCCAGGTTCACCTGTCACTCCAGGTTCACCTGCCACTCCAGGTTCACCTGTCACTCCAGGTTCACCTGTCACCTCGGGTTCACCTGTCACTCCAGGTTCACCTGCCACTCCAGGTTCACCTGCCACTCCAGGTTCACCTGTCACCTCGGGTTCACCTGTCACTCCAGGTTCACCTGCCACTCCAGGTTCACCTGCCACACCAGGTTCACCCACCACACTGGGTGCTACAAAGAAGGGCCAATGCCTGCACGTCGCCTATTATCGTGTGGCCATTCTAAGGCCACGGTGCTGCTGATGGACGTGTTTTGTTTTTTTTGTGCACCGATGCCAAACGCGGCTTCAACAGATCGTTTGTTTACTTTTGCCGAGAAATCACCTTGAAATAAGTAACGTGTGGCACATTGTGCTGCATTTTGCAGGCAGGTGGTACAGCAATGTTCACGTTGCATTGTGTACACTTACACTGCAGGAAAAATGTGGTAATTCTATCTCAAGTAATTGTATTTATATACTTGACTGTAACATTACAGCGGCATCTCTATTTAAATGTAATAGGAGTAACCTTTTTTTTAACCAAGTGGGAGCCCACTGAGCCAATCACAGTCACATAATCTGCAAGGGAGACCAGGAAAATAATGAACAGAATTATGGTAATGAATACTGTGTACATTTTTAAACAAAGCACCTTCGCACAATTGGGAAACATTAGGAGTGCGAGGTTGGGATTGCTGTTTAATACCATAACAGGGCTCGGTTAAGATTGGAAATTAGGTTGTGAATAAAGCTGATCTGATCCAATACAGCATGGAATTAATCAGTCAATAATTCCATCTGATATCGCATGGTTTGGAACGAATTACTAACAGCAGAAAATAATAATAATAAAACATTGACAAACCAATAATAATACAATAACAGACGACAATAATAGTCTAATAATACAACACTGAAGTTCACTTGACAGTACATTTCTATGAAATGTAACAGTTTCCAACATAATAATAAGCAAGCCATCAATTGGCAAGAATTAACTTCGATGGTACTGCACACTGCGTACTGCAGACTGCAGAGACTGCTGGACCAGATTCCACGCACGGGAATTCTCACGCAGCCCCTAACGGCACTCGTTCGATGCATTAACCAGAACTGATGAATGAGATTGTGCGCGCGTGGAATTGAGCTGTGTGAGCGTGTCGAGCGTATCGTATTTAGTCGATGTCGTGTAAACCGCGTGCGTAAACGTTGCACAAGAGTGGAAAGGAACGTATGGAGAGAGCACCACGACCACAGACCATGCATGGGACGGTAAGTTGCAAAGACAAAAATAATAGATTTCAGAATCAACTCGTAATCGCCAATCGTGACGAACGGTGTAAGAGGTAGGAGCACCGTTACTATTCTTAAAGTATAAAAAACAATTGCAGTGCTCTGCAAGCGAGGACGGGGTGAAGTAATATTTGCAGTTCTATATTTACCGCTAAATAATATTTACTATGTAATTACAATGTTAATATTCAAATGTTTGTCTTACAAAAATTCGTGGCATTACTTACTAGTTAATAGATGATTTACGGTCCTTGAATGTGTTTTAAGTGGTTTTAACCGATTCTCCGCACATATCACCATAACTATTTAAGGGATCAGATGTAAGCCAATATAACCATTGCGCTAAAAATCTGATAAAAAATATTTTAAAATGTTTTTACGATAGCATTGGTAAGCCAATCCTTCTAACTGGAAGCTTGCATGCTTCAGGAATTGTTCCAACTCCTGATGATGACTCGATGCCGACGGGTAACCCCTACCTGTCAACACACCGCGTGTTCACGTTGCGCTCTCAGAAGTAAGACAACAGCAGCAGCAATGCATCTTATAAAAAAAAAATCTCATTTCTGGGCAATTTGAGAAGCCCTACTGAAATGACAATGGTGAAACGCGTACTTGAGATTGTGATGATACGCAAAAACGAGTGAACGATTATTATTGTTATTATCGTAATGTATAACCTCTTCATTTGTTTTTTATCCTATTGACTTCAAAACTGCCATCGGCATCATGTGATGAGATGATGCATTCACGTCCGAAATCTGGCACGGCAATGCGGGCATCTACATCACAGAATGGCCCGCGAAAGAAAATTTACACAGGACTTAGGGAAACTCTTTCAACTGTCATTTGTTTCGTTTGCAGTTGACACGATAGGCAGCACACTTTCCTGTGCATCTCTGCAATATCATTTCTTGTCACAAGACAGTCGAACCAACATTTTACATTTTCAGCATTTAGCCAAAAACATATTTGATCCATTTTTTGTTGCTGTCATTAGGTGATCAACTCGCGATACAATACTTGAGAAGCAGGTTTAATCATGCACAGCTGCCTGGATCAAACCCCAGATTTCTAAGCTGTGAATAGCACGGTTGGTTATGTACAGTGCAGAAGAAGTTCAACATGCATGCATGCAGCACCATGACCTACCAGCCGGCCGACCGACCAATTAAAGCGAACGCTGATTTAAAAGAAATGTAACAACAAATGCACATCTAATTCCTTTCTATATTTATTTAAATATAGAACCCATTGTTAGTTTGTGCACAATTCCAGCTATTAAAACCTTGACTTAAATCGCATTTGCATTGTAGAACACGAACCGTACATCGTCGGCATGAACACAGCACGACCTACAACTAAGTAGCCATTTTTTTTTACAGAAACCTGTTACTTTCCACAATTGGATGAACGGACTTAAGCTACGAGAAACACGATTGGAAAATTAGACCTTAAAGACAAAGACAAAGAGCTAAAGGTCTACATATTAAAATCACATTCTCGCATCATTGGTTTAGAATACTGCGCTGGGTAAACGACGAACCTCTCCGTCTGAAGCAGCTCAAGCCTCTGGTCAAGCACGTGACTTTGTGTGGCCACGCCCACTTTGAATCACTCTCCCCACCCCCTGTGGAAACAGACGCTGCTCCTCCGTGCAGCAGCGTCAATGCCCTTTGGTAGCCGCTTTTTCCCCATGCTCATCTGCTTTCTGACCCTTTGGTCCGGTTCTTACATTCCTTTTCTATCATTTTCCCATTCTTTCGCTTCTCTTTTCTTTTTCCATTACATCGTGGACTCGACTCCCCTGTGTGTTAAACGTTGCTAGTCTTTGCCATACTTTTTACTATTAACAAACTATTTTTTAGTTTACCAGGTAAGGCCCAATGTGCTATATTGGTCTTCTTCAGAAGCCATCTGGCCACGACGAATTGGAAATTTATAGCAGCGGAATACTCTAAAACGCATGGTGTTAATTCTAACTGTGTCGGGATAAAAATCCACGCGACCACGGGGAGAATATGCACACTCCAAATATACAGAAGGCGTCAGGGTCGTGATCGAACTCACGACCTCCTGTATACCAGGCAAGGTAGTTAACATCTCGCCACCGTGTCGCTCCAATTAATGCATAGCACACAGAGCTCAAATAAAAACCTTGGGAATGGATTTGGTAACTCACATCTTCTTGAATGGGGCATGTTCTATCAATGAGACATTCAAGGTCAAACAACACCTGAATTTAGCGGAATGTAGACTCATACCTGAGATTTATTTCTGTGAGCGCTTTGCAAACATGCCATGCGTTTCACTCGCCAATGGGGTACGCATATGATAGATTGGCATCTCACAGAAAAAGTGAAACATTCTTAAAGTTATTGTATTAGCAATGCTGTGCAGCATTAAACATGTACGAGATTTAGATATCATCAAGCTTGCTCGATAGTTTAAATCAAAGTTTGACAATTGCAGTACATATTCACAAACACACACCTACCTACGTTCCATAAAAAGACAATGCTAAATGTTGCAACGCATCAATAAAGTGTTGGTGTTTTCAAGTGCACTCCACAGAAGATTTAACAGCAGCAAAATATCCGTTGAACCCCACCTGTAACACTATAACTACAATATCGTTACACTAAGCAAGCACTTAACACAATAGTCATGACCACGTTGGATAAAGAACACATGTGCACTTGAGTGGCACGACCGACAGTAGAGACGGGCTGGAGCGGTGGGTACAGAAAGATGCCGAGTTGATTGGACTTCACAGAGGACTGGTACGGTAACATGAACGGCGTCAAGATCGGCCCCTGTGGATGAGGCGCGTGAAGGACGCTGCTACTGGGCAGTTGGAGGCAGTCGCCCTCCCAACGACAGAGGGCGGAGGAGCGACGCTCACAACAACGAGCGGGAGCATCGGGCCGATAAAATACACCGGGCGGATACAATTAACTCAGGAGCACAGTTATCTCAGTCCGGCAACCCACGGGACCTGGTTTTGTCCCGTTACCACTTGTCAGCGAGCCTTCGACAGTTTACGTATCCTAAAGGTGCACCTAGCCTGGCACAAGCGCCGTGGTGACGTCGCCACCACTTGGTGGTGAATGGCGCCTGTTGTTGCGCTGTTACATCAATTTCTCAAATGTTGCAACTGCTCCTTGTACACAATAGCAGCGTGCGTGTAATTGTGTAAGCATACAACAAAATTACAGTAATTAAATACAAATACTGCTGTAGTTGTATTTGCATTGTTACCGAGACGAAAGGAAACTCGACGTTTCGACCGACTGGCCTTTTTCAAGAAACACGGTTAACGTCGAGAATATTTAGTCTTGGTAAGTGAGTGTTGGATGTTTAACGATCTTCTAATCATATTGACTGCTATCATAATCAGAATATGTATTTAAACACTGGAGGAATCCGATGAGCTATAAAGTTTTTTTGTTCACAGATGTCCATTAGTTCACAGATAGTCAGATACTATTATGCGGTGATGCCTCTGCGGTAGTAATGGTGCACAGGCACAACACTTGTCAATAATACTTCCTTTAAAACAAGACAATATATATAATAGGCAAAGTTTCAGGCAATGGTCCTCCTTGATAGCACATTATATTATGCTAGCACGCACACTTGTACTATGAAGGGTCATTGCCCGACACGTCGTCTGTGTAGTTTCTTTTTAAGGCAGTGTTATTTACGCTTGTGTAAAGTCTTATTTTTATTCATTGAAAATGCGGTCTTAATATGGAACATGGCATCATTGCATTTCACAATATGTGAAGTATACAAGTCTATTCCGGTAGTATATTTACATTGCGCTCATTAATAATAGAAGTATACGGAAAGTACTGACAGCATTTGAGTCGCATTGTTGTTCTATTTGTACGTGCGTCATGATATCTTTATGATGAAATCACATTCCATCGTAACTTACCGACACTGCCATGTGTGATGCACATGTTTACAATGTACATCATACATATGTATGAAACGTACATACCTACATTACATCTCACGTACATACCTAAATACATCTCAAGGGCAAACAATCTTTATTTCTATTACTGCCATTGAATATCGATTATTATAAACAAAATTAAACCATCTCCTCACACTGAAAGTTGACTCCTTCGGATACATATCGAGTTCTTTATAGTAACATGTTAGAATTCATAATTATGGTGTTTAACCTGTTATAAATAGTACGTAATCCTAACGTTTGCTATATATGAAAATAACTATTGCGTGTAGGGATACTAATATCGGAGTCATCACGCACGCCTCTGAGCCAGTTTGCAAACAAGTTAAGAGTTCGATTCCTCCTAAAGGGAAACTACCGCGTTGTAAAACAGATTTCACACTCGTTGAAATAAGTCTAAATTAAAGACTACACAACAGGCGTGAGATTCTAACTCGATGTTTGACGGAATCCTGCTATGACTGGCTTGCAGTTCAGATTGTCAGCGTAAGGCACTATCACTATTCGTAATCATCGTGTATCATTGTGCTCTATGCGGCTGTAAGGCTATGAACGCTCCACGGCACCATGGGGTTGCAGAGCAACAACGCGAGATTGGATGAAGCGTGCCAACAGCATTCTTGGAAGAGCGTCTGAGACTGAAACGCAGCACTGTCTAGGGCATCAGGCTCGGAAAAGGCGGCGGAGTGTCGCTGTTGTAATCCACGCGGCGACCTGCCGACATCACCTGCAACGCGACGATCAAGACACGAGCCTTCCTTGAAATGATCTCACGTAGTATTCCATTTCGAGAGACACCGCATATATATACGGTCATTTATTGGCGCTCGCATGTTCAATCAATTAGCTAATTGAAATCAATAATATAAGATCATCATCGGCCATGGTCAATCCACTGCTGAATTAATGTCTCCCCCACGCCGTCAGCTTTCACAGTCCTGCAATTCAATAATAACAATAATCAATTGAACACGATCCAATTTCATCGCTCCATCTCCTTTCTGTTTGGCCAATTTCTGACGGCTTCCGTTCCTTAGCTGTCAATCAAATCACGATTCTCGACCATCTGCCGTCGTCGTCGTAGCTTCTAGCAATGACGTGGCCTGCCCCAATCCCGACTCACCATTTGAAACTGCTTGTCTAATGTCAGTGACATATGCGTATATTCCCCATGTTCTGTATATACTGGATATATATACGTGCAGTATGATTCTGACCCGGTCCTGGTACCTACGGCCGGCATCACCAACTCACATTGGCCAGCGTGGTGAAGTATGGCCAAGCAACCCATAGGATCGAGACGGAGTGGAGCGAGCGAAGCCTTCATCAGGAAGTGAAATGACAAAGAGCTGTATATTTGTCATCTAAAATATACATAAAGTATTGCGTCAACTCACGACATACGCTGACAAATGTAAAGTATGCGTGTGCCGTTGGCAAACAGTTGAAAATGTAAGTGCAGGAGCGTTATGCATAGGCGCTTCTCAGAAAGATCCATTCACTCATTCATAACACACTGCTTTGAATGCAACGAGAAAATCTCAAACGGATTGAAATTTTAAATATATATAATGCGTCTTACGGGTTATTTCTGCAAAAAAATAAAATACGCGCAATATTTACTCTGATAGAGTGTACAGAAATATTCTCTGTAAAAACACTTCTACTGTGATAAGATTGCATGTGCAGAATTCCACAGCAGTCTGAATTCACCACAGCACTTCAGCAAACTACTACCCACTCATTCAGACCACACGTTAACTTCCCAAAGCACACACATACGCGTCTTTGATATCTATATGCACATCATCCGTGCGCATATTACCGATTCTTGATACGAACATCGATATGGTCTATACTCTGCATAGGCGCTCGTGTCATTATAATTGAAGGCTTCCCTCTCAGCTGCGTCGGCCATCGGAGTCGGCTATAGCACTTCAACCACGCGGTGCAACAGAACACGTTCAGACATCAGTCAGCACTGATGTCAGCCCTAGCAGGGAATCGAACTCAGGGGATGTGGCCGGGTTCGTCGTCCCCGGTACGCTAACCACGTCGCGTGAGCGCTCCATCCTGTTCCCATACGCGGTGATGATCCTAAAGCGTTTACTGCTAAAGCTACTTACAGGGACACAGCGTCTGTGTATCGAGTACATGCAACACAAGTATCGTTCACTGCTATGTGTGTCGCTGTAATGGTGTACAATTAAGTTATCCCGTACACAACAAACTTCATGTTAGCTGGTGCCAACTATCCCAAACAATGTAACTCTTTCATATCTCAACGCCAGCCAGTAAACGTATCGTAGACAGTCTGTAATCCCTCCGCTCACGACAGTACTTTTGCGAGAGAGATCATTGAACTGATCCTGCCCTAGATATCCTCCCTCCGCCAACCGACAATGACCAGCGTGGTGAAGTATGATCTAACAACCACCATGAGACGATTGCGGCGTGGGGAGAAAAAAAGAACAGGACTTCATCCAGCAGTGGATGATGATGGTGATGACTATGATGACACTACAGTTGATTTTATTGAAGATTACAGTGCTTAGATTTAACGGGCGATGTAGACTTGACAGGCGCCCTGTGCGCAATACGTACTCGATAAACAAACTGAACGCACAACTTCAACTTTGCGATAAGACATTATCTTTCTCCGTAAGGCGCTATCATCTGCCAAACTACTTCACTTATCCGGCACACATCAGGCGATCGAGGAGAGTGTGTGTGTGGTGCGTCAACGCGATCGGTATGACCGCACTCCAAAAACTCGACACCCCGTATCAAACACCAAGCGAGCACACAGAACGTGAGAGAGCGTGGCGGCGGCGTCTCTTCGCCTTGTACGCGCACACGTGAACACGCGCGGGGTGCGATGTTTAAACAGTCGCGCAGACGCAAAGCTGCAGTGCTCTCAAAGCAAGTGGCGCTCCAAGTAAGAACACGCGCGCGCACGCGCTCACTAGCTCATACAAACTCGACAACACGGCACGCACACACACACCACCACAACACACACACTCTCACCTGTAAGAGTCACACTTAGTGCCCGTGAACTGCAGTCACTCCGGCAGTCAGTCCGGCAGTGTCACAGTGAGAGATGGAAGCCTCTCTCGGACACACAGAGAGAGAGAGAAGCGTGCTTGGTGTGTGTGTGTCACAGAGGGACTCACACACACACAACAAGGAGTGTTCTCTAAACTCCACACACGCCCTGCTGATGCTGCTGCTGCTGCTACCGGCGCTGCCGCTTTGTCGCTGATGCATGTGTGCGTGCAAGTGTGTGCGCACAAAGGGATATGTGTGTGTCTCGTACAGGCGACCTAGGTCGACTCAGCCTTAAATGAGTATCTGGTACGGTGGGTAAGCATCAGCAACTGGGGAGACAAAGGGCGGCCAGGCGTGGTGTTAGCCCCCCTCCCCTTTCCCCTTCCACCCATCGTGTGCCGATCCCACCTTCATCATAGGTGCGACTCGCTAACATCTTTGTCTTTGTGTCTCTACAGTAGTCATATCTCTGTACACAGGGATGGCACGTCAATTAAAACGACGTGTTGTCTCACTGATGGCGGTTAAATTATAACTTACACCAATCCACTGCTGGATGAGTGGCCTCTTCCAAACCGCTCACGCCATGCAGGGCGGCGAGTTATTATTTGGGCATACTTCACCACGCTGGTCAACGCGAGTAAGTGAGAGTTGTGCGCAGTACAGAACAATGGATCTCGATGCACTGCCCTCTACTGCCCACGACGCCTGCGCTACGGGTGGACTGTGTGCATGCCGGTCGCCCATCCTCGACACTCGCCAGGCTCACACGCCTGCTTGGCTTACGAGGTCTAACCGATGCGTGCATGTTCTTCGTAATGTAGTCATATGCTGTAGTGGTGATGGTGATGATGGTGATACAGGGATACAATTCACATCCAGAGTTATACCTACGTATCTGAGTATACAGTGGAAAGCGTTGCCTCTTTGTGCTGTGTATCCCCTCCAGCACCACAATGACACACAAGCAGCACCACAATCACTCACAAGCAGCACCACAATCTCACACACGCAGCACCACAATCACACACAATCTCACACAATCACACACACGCAGCACCACAATCACACACAATCTCACACAATCACACACAAGCAGTACCACAATCACACACAATCTCACACAATCACACACACGCAGCACCACAATCACACACAAGCAGCACCATAATCACACACAAGCAGTACCACAATCACACACAATCACACACAAGCAGGGCAGTTTCTCCAAGCGACGGCTCCGCAAAATGTTTCCTTTGAGGCCATTGTCGAGTTCACATCCCGTGGCTGGTCACTAAAACTCACCCCCCGTGCCAATCACCCAACGACGACAAAAACACCCAAAACCCACCCCGACGGGCGAATAATGTTGCCGCATTGTAAGACGCCCCGGAAAATAAGACGCCCCCCCCCCCACAACAAAGACAAAGATCCCCCGTGTAGCCTTAACACCCTCCCCCCCAAACGTGTGCCCGGAG
The DNA here is from genome assembly GCF_964198595.1 of Lampetra fluviatilis. Classification (NCBI taxonomy): domain Eukaryota; kingdom Metazoa; phylum Chordata; class Hyperoartia; order Petromyzontiformes; family Petromyzontidae; genus Lampetra; species Lampetra fluviatilis. The sequence goes on from NC_136308.1 coordinate 1,701,369, forward strand.
TTAAGAAGGTGACAAAGACGCGTATATACCGGATTATAAGACGCACCGCACATAATTTCCTTGAGAACGCAGGGGAAACGTGCGCCTTATGATCCGGTGAACATGATCACTTATATCTTGAGCACACAAAGCCCCTGTACGGTCACGTGTTGAACTGGTGACGTGTTGTCTGCAAGTCTGTGATGTGTGTGCCGTAGTGTAGCGGTTAGCGCTACGCTGCCCTGTGAACCTGGCCACCCGGGTTCGATTCCCGCTCACGGCCAACACCAGTGACGATTATCGTTCCTGAGCTCCCCCTAGGTCGACTCAGCCTCAAATGAGTACATGGTGCGATGTATAAACATCGCCACTGGAGAGATAAAGACGGCCGGGCGTGGAGTTGGCCATCAAGTTGTAGCGTGCAATGATTGTATTACATTATACTACTAGTCACTCACGCCACCGCCGGCAAAAGGGTGTTCTCTCGAGGGGTCTGTTCACCGACTCTTCCACGCCGGTCACACGCCTCGTGAGACGCGGGAGTCACCCAACACTTTGCCCCCCCCACCACCACTACACGCCACCAGCCGATCGTCTGCATTCTACCTATTTGCACAGCTGGGTGAACAGCGGCGGGGAGGTTTTGGGGGGGATTTAAGAAGGAACTTGCATCGTCGTTTTCCACTGCCCTGCCCCGAGATCGAACCAACGACCCGTTTGGATGAAAAAGTTCAGTACGCTCACCATTACGCTACGACAGCCTCCTTCACACAAACATGTCACGGTTGAGATCTGTTGAAATAACAAAGGAATTGTTTAAGAAATATATTATAATTGATGCGTTATTTAAATTTGGGAAATTACAACTTAAAAAAGGAGTTGCAGCCTCAACTATATAACGTTTTAATAATTACAGATACAAGTAAATTCACTGCTTGTTTACGATTCTTTACACGTCACGTCGGCCATGAGGTTTGTTTGACCATACTTCACCACGCTGGTCAATAAGAGTCGGTTGAATGGAGGGCAAGAACCAGCTCAGAATATCTATCACTCGCCACTGATTGTTGAGTGTCAAACTCAGGTCGCTTGGGATTCATAGCACATTGTGCTTACAACTGCGCCACCGCTCCTCGCTGCTGTATAATGCTATTCATAAGCTATAATAACTGGACAACCGATCATATTTAACCGGGTAAAGCGATCAGACATGCGTATGGGCAAATGCACGCGTACATTGCTTGAGCTGCATCATGTGTAGGTGTGACGGGCTGTTGTTTTAGGATGTGAACGTGTGTGTACTTGTTCGCCGCGTTCAAAGGGTGTAACGGTGTAAAAGTGGCTTTTAATCCGAGAGTCGATGGCTGATGCTCGGAAACTACCAATGTAAACACACGACACGTGTTTCGGGGCTGATATTAACCCGAGTTAATATCAGACAAGGTCCATTTCACCTTGCCACACCCTCTTCACCATCATGCCCTCGCCAGGGTGGTGAAGTATGGTCAAAACAATCCCCATCACAGACACGACACGGGGAGGTCTTAATCCGGCAGTTGATTGGCACGATGATGTAAATTATTGTTGCTTAATTATCGAGTATACTTATATTACGATAGCTCCGCGAACATGTAAGCATGAACTCCACGTAGATTTGGATGATACACAGCAGTTACCGTCCCCTACTGCCAGTGGGATGCCCGACGGTGTATGTTGGCGTACTCTGGTTAGAGAACATCAACTTGAACTACACACAATCACCGCCCCCTGGTTGACCCCACACACGGTGGAGACAGACAAAGCGCCAGGTCATACTGCCACGACATGCGAGGTTACGTGTCCAGCTGCACTCCAAGCCGTCTTTGTCTCACCGCACCGTACCCGGTACTGATTTGAAGCGGAGTCCATATCCACTGAAGCTCAGGGTCCTTGTCACCGATGTTTATGGCTAGGAATCCAACCTCGGTATCTCGAATCATTGGCCAGTAACACGAACCTCACACACAAACACACACATACAGTATATAAAACATAATATATTGGTCGCGAAAGCCTACGTGTTAAACTGAGTATATATATAGATAGAACCGGGCTGTGATTAGCATATACAAACCGCCCAACATGTATGGAAGATTGGTTCCTGCACAACTCAGGTTGAACACATGTTAAGGCATTTAAGTTCTCATTCGAGAGCAACGGCATTGATATCGAGCGAGCGTCAACATCGCAACTATGCGGTGCAATGTGCAGCAACGCTGTCGTTCTTTGTTCATCTTCCAAGCACACTTGCTGCAGCTTAGGAAGCGATATCCCCCTATTTCCAACCTGAATTTTAATTTAACTTCCATTCTCTACGCCTCGGAATTCCAAAAACCGCGTGACGGATCAGATTAAGTGACCCCGGTTACAATTCAGGGGCAGTCGCTTGCTGCCATCAAGCGGAGCCGTGTGAGCGGCACAGCCGTCGCGAGCGCTCCACTCGGTGGGCACGTGACCCTGCCATGGCAGGCGTTGCATTCACACGTGGGTCCAACAATGCAAGCTGCGGTCACCAGCTGGCAGCGATCTCAGACGTTCACAAACAAATACAGAAGAAAACATCCACTCCCCGTAGTAGTCTCAATATCAACACGGAATGATGTTTTATGTTCAATTGCGTCGTTCGTGCAAATTGCGTCTCGTAACGCTGTCGAATTTGTATGTAGCTCTTGTGGAGGGTTTCACGCCACGCCCGTCGCCCCCACTGATGTCCTCTCCTCCACCCCCCCCCAATGTGTGCAGATACTTCTGACTATTGTATGTAGGGTGTGTATGCATACATGCCTACAAAATAAATGTCGTTTCTTTTAGGGGGGGGGGGGGTGGACATATAATAGCTGTATGTTGAATTTCTTACGCGCCCCCCCCCCCCACCGTACGTAGCCCCCCTGTACTAATCGGAGGTGCGAGACAATTTGTAACACGTGACTTCGTGCGGATGCCCCGGGAAACCCACGGAAAGGCAGAACGGGCGTCAACAATTGCCCAAGCTCTGCGTTTCAATATTGGGATGTTTGGCCAACTCACCCGCTCATAGGGAAGAAGGAGAATGGGCAGAGGTTGCCCCGTCGCGTCCTTACTCATTCTGCTCGGCGTTTAACACGATGCTTAAAGTTTGTTTAACATTGTGTTCACTCGCGAGACCAAACAATAATATGCTGTATTGTAAGGCACATTATACAGGTATCCCTCGATTTACGAAAGGGATACGTTCTTTAAAAAAACACACGCGAAAAACTACATTTCGTAAATCTGAACGGCCTGTCCCATTAATTTAATACGAACATTTTGGGATACGTTTCGGACAATAAATCCAACTCTACTCCTGACCTAAAATATATATATACACCTGTTTCACTTTTCGCAATACAAAACACATTACAATAAAGAACATAGGAAAACCATTCAATTAATAAGTAACTTTAAACAAAAAACAATTCACCCTTTCCAGGGAACTCACCAAAGAAGATCTTGCCGCACGTTGTTGGGACGACTGTAAAGTGGAGACTCATCTCTGCAGGGACATCCTGGCGAATGGATGACGACGCAACCTCACATGCGTTTCATGGCGCGTGCCGTCGTGACAATTTTCGTGAACGCAGAAATTCGATTTCGTTAATCGAAAGGTGCCCATAATTTGTCAATTGCCTTCACGCGCAATGTCGTACACAGAATGTTCGTAAATCGAGGAATACCTGTATATATATAAATTGTAGTATGTATGTCGGCTTGTGTAAAGGTAAATCACCTTTCATATAAACACAAACTCACCCTCGGTGTTAATAAACCTACATATGCAGTAGTTTTAATTTGATTGACTACAGCGCATTGCCAATCTGCTGCTGCATGAGTGTCTCTTCAAGTTGTTTCGATTGTGGAGGATGTTTGACCATACTTCACCACGCTGGTCAGTGCGGTTTGTTGAAGGAGGCATCCCACGGCTCGTGCAGGTGCCACGCGCCACGAACTGTAATCGAAGTCAGGTGGGCCGGGTTCGAATCGAAGTGTGGATCAGACAAAGATAACGTACACAAGACACCCGCCAACAGGCCAGCAGGATGCAACATGAGGAAGTACAGCAAGTAGGTTCCTCTATTGTTTTCACATTCCCATGTTGCATCATCATCATGTTACTAATAATGCCATTATTATTTGGATGTCACAGAAGGCAGAACGGCACCTGCAAGCGTATTGTCCCGCCATCCTGCGCGCACACCTTGTGTGCTGTGTAATGAGATACACGTGCCAATTAAACAGAAATGGGTAATTCTCAGGGCTGCAATAAATACAAACGGCCAAATTGCGAATACGACTTTTTAAATATCCATTGACGACTGAGCTGAGACGATAAACTGGCTCTATATGAGAACCCAGTTTAATCATCGGTGCCATTCCTGGATTCGAACCCGGGATTTTCATGTCACTGGCGAAGTTACACAATGCAGTCGAGTATTAATCTGCTGAGCCTCTTAGCCATTTCCACACCATCTGTGTTTGAGACCTCTCTGTGTGGAATTTGAGTGGTCGCCCCTCATGCGTGCATTTTCTGCACGTACTCCAGTATCGTTGACACATTAAAACAAAGGAAATGCCCCAAAAAATCCTAGCAGGACCCTCCTTAAAAATAGTACAGTGTTGAGACTCGGTGAAATATAGACAAAAGATAATGGTGTTTTTGCCATAACTTGTACTGTGATTGCACCTTGTGGCCAAAATGCAATTATATCAAGGTGAATATTTCTCCCTCTCGAGCTTGAAACTCCATGTTGCAACGTAACGAGCTGCGGGGAACAAGCATGGTGATTAGAGGAGGCAGGATCACTACGGGGGTTTTAAGTCAGCAGGGTTAAGACACTGCAATTGCCACAATTCCCTGGCTAGGTGTGGCCAGTACAGCGCCAATCAGCAACGCGACGTAATTGATTTCATCTTCAATTAGCTCTCGTGACCACACCTGACACACAGTCCCAGTGGAACGTAATTAAGAAGGTTCTTCTCTCTCTCTCGCTCGCACCTCCTACTTCCACCCCCAACTCACACCCCAGAGACGCGAGCACAGTGCCTTTGTGAGAATGATGGGGTGTCTGAGAGACACACAAGGATAAAATACGAGCCGTTTTTTTTTAGTTTTCATTAGACACGGAGTACGTGTGCTCTTTGTCTTGTAATGTAGCAATATCGACGTTGAAGTGCCCTCTTACTCAAACGAATGTGGGACGGTGCTCATCGTGGTCGGTGGCCTTAAGCAAGTGGTGGACATTCCTTATTCTCTCCGTAGCTTCACTACTTAGACGTGCATTTTATTTTATTAAGCCCACAGTGATGATGAGCCTTCGACATTACCATCGAATTGATCTGGTTTACTCATTCAGGGCTTGAGACAGTACAACAATAGATTGTGTTGCTCTGTTCTCTGCTGACAAAAATAAATCCCGCAGCCCCTTTCACCAGTTGATTTTTTGGATGGTGGTCGCCCATGCAAACGTTATAAAGGCTTAACTCGGCTTAGCTTGCAGGATCTGATGAGATTGGACGCATTCCATGTGATCTGTCGCTGTACTTAGCGACGCACACACCATTGGTAGTCAAACGGGAGTAGGGGGGGAGACAGACGGGTGGATAGATGGCAGTGGTGGGAGATTCTAGATGGATGGAGATTTGGCAAAGCAGTGACTATGTCTATAGACAGACACCCAAGGTAAGAACTCACTCGGCTCCATTGTCGCCAATGAGCCGACGGAAGGGATAAATGAGGATGACGATTATTTAAAATCCGGGTCTTCCTTAAAGAAGGGGGGGGGGGAGACTTTTAGTCTCAATGGGCTCTTACCGAGATATTAAAGTTATCCGTCTTAAATCGTGCACACATTAAGCGGCTGAAATAACTTCTAACTTTCCTATGAGGTTGTGTTTTTAGGTCAGTGGTGTTTAATTGCCCTGATAATTTTTTAAATGAGCGCCACGAGAGTTACAAACACCCAACGCATTGAAGTGCAACTCCCGCCTGAGAGCGCCTTGCTTTGGGGTTTAAGCGGTGCTATGCTGCCACCTTGCGCTTGTGTTCATGCCTACGAGCATAACACTGGGAGCTGACCACATTTAGAAGAGAGAGAGGCAAGCAGTCTGTTGCCCTGTAACATCTGGCAGTTAACAAGCTATTGGTTGAAGCAAGCCTGACTGCTGAAGAGAGACACTTGTAGGTCAAAACCGGTCCAGAGTTTGCTTTCATCGAACCAATCCTGCTGACATGATGCACTCCCAGAAGACCTTGCGGTTGACGGGAAGCATGAAACACACCTTGATGTGTTCCGTGGGGGACAGATATGTGAAGGAAATTCATGCAGTAGATTGCCTGCTTATTTATTTTGTCGAGAAGAGCGAATGGCTGTGCACAAAGGACATGTATGCAGGTACAAGTGAGGTGTTTCACTCATGTATAATAAAGTGTAATATGTAATTAGATATCATGTAGTGCTGTGAGATTGTAAACAAAAAAATACGAGTGTAAAGTTTGTCAAGGGATGCCGCCGTGGTGTAATGCCTGGCACACTGGACTTGCAATCCAGCGGTCGCCTGCTCGATTCGATCTCCCGGTGCGGCAGTCGAAACAACGGCGCGACCTTTTTAACTCACTTAACCTCTGTCCACGCAGCAGTGTCAATGGGTTCAACCACACTTCGTCTATCGGCGGGCGGTCGCATGTAGTAGGTTAAAATGTGGACACTCCCACCTCATCGGATATGTCTGATCGGCGTTGAAGAATAGGCCACATAGCCTCCAGCAAGTGATTGCAGCGCTGCACATCTACCCTGTATTTTTCATGTGTATGGGGGGTTGGGACATGTGAGGTTAACAGCCTTTCACCAGCGGTGGAAATTCAACATTCCTATGTGAGGATAAAGTCAAAGCATATAGGTTAGATTAACTGTGAACAGCAGACCACGCAATCTGCAACAGAGTTGGCACTCATTGTTTAAACCGCCGTATCAACCCCAACCGGGATTTGAACTCATACTTTTGAATGCGGGCTGCGCGCTTTAACCGCAGCAGTCGCACCCCACTAACACAAGAGACGTATCAGAGAAAACAACATTGTTTCAAATCATCCACGAATGCTCCCACCAATCCCAATACACTGCATTAACTCCTGTTAACATCCTCCTCCTATGCACGATGTTTAAGCCATTGCCTTCACAATATCCAACCGCCAGTACTAGCAGAGTGCCCAGTATAAGTCAGTACTGTAGTGTGTACGTACATGGATAACCCTGTACAACACGTGCACTAGCTGCGTTATATACATAGACAAATATTACCCGTATCGCCTTCAAAGGATTGTTGGGGCAAGCGTCGTTTGCGAGCACGTATGAAGGCCGGAATAGCACACGAGGGGTGGTTAGAGGTCACCACCACGCCTGGCCGCCTTTGTCTCCCTAGTGGAGATGTTTACACAACACACAACTGAGGTTGAGTGCGTAATATACGCACACGTGAGCACACTATCGTAATTGATCACAGACGTATTACTCCAGTATTTAAAGCGGATGCTTTGTGAGGTAACTCGAGAGCTATTTAGCTGCCCAACGTCGTTAATGAACCGGTTTCTCAAGTGTCATGAGCTGATGGTCCCAGTGCGATTTATCACGTAGGCTTTTCCCGACCAGTCATTGATTATTTGGTGTCGTGAACCCTCCTCCACCCGACACAGTCAATGAACGAAGACGTCACGCGATCAACAAAAGTGGCAATTTATTACCGCTTGAGCAGCAGCAGCCTCACCACCGGCGATACTGGATAACAATTCCACGACAGCGATGAACAACGTGGCACGAGGCTGAGCTGGTGGTCACAGCCAGCATCGTCAAACAGTTGATTTCAATACACACATGTGTACTGTACTCTCAATATATTTCCAGGTTATATTTAGTTAAAAAAAACCCATAACGTAAAAAAAACGCTCAATATAATGCAATGTATTTATACACTTCATAGCAATATTGTAATCATTCAGGATAAGGCACAATATACATTTTAACATTGTAATCAGCACAGGATGAGAAAAAAAATCTACATTTATCAATGAGCATTATGTTAAATTCCCTTCCACTCAGTATGCTGCCGTGGTCAGCACACCGAACTTGCAATCCAGAGGTCACCGGTTCGATTTACTGACACGCCAGTTGACTGAGTGGAAACGTCAATTAAATCCCTCCACCATTGCCCAACCAGCAGTGTAATCGGGCACAACACAGTCTATCCACAGGTCGCGTTTGGTGGGGTAAAATGTGGGGACTCCCACCTGTTCAAAGACATCTGACCACAGTGGAAGAGTAGGCCAAATTACCCTCGAGAGGGGCTCTCGAGAGCTCCCTCAAGTGGAAGCCCTTCCGCCAACAATGACGTGATCAAGACACTGCAGGGCCGCGCCTTTAGCTCTACACTGAACAGTACAGACTGGGGTGGGTCAACGCGCTTGTTGCAATGTTGCGCACGAGACAGCCATGGCAGAGAGACAATCCGGGCACAACCCAACCCCAGGAGCGCGCAGGTGTTTCAGCCCAGCGCATCGCCTCCCGCCCGCAAGAGCACAGGAGGCACACGTGGGGGGGAGTAGTGTAAGCGCAGCAGCAGAGGCCCCGGAAATGCCACCCGCAAGCGTCCATCGGACCACTCGTCCGCTCCACCGTGAGCTCGGGATCACGGAATCCCGCCGGTCTCCTGCGACGCCGCGAGCCGAGGTTCAGCCTGAAGTCGCCTCGCTCGAACGCCTCCACGTGGGGCTCGTGGATGCCCCAGTAGTTGCCCTTGCCGTCCTCGCACCTGCCCACCTTCACGAAGCACTCGTTGAGGGACAGATTGTGCCTGACGCTGTTGCGCCAGCCGCGAGCAGCCCGGCGGTCCTGTCGTCCGTAGAAGGGGTAGCGCTCCTCGATCCAACTGTAGATGGAGCTGAGGTTGAGGCGTCTGTCTCGCGAGGAGAGGATGGCGTTTGCGATGAGGGCCGTGTAAGATAATCGGGGCTTCTCGCTTGAATGTTGCGCAGGAGCCGACGCCTCTGCGGGTGTTCGAGTCGCGCGGCCAGGATGCTGTCGGACGCCCGCTGAAAGAAACGCGAGATCGTCTCGAGCGGTGTCCGAGGCACCGCTGCAGCTGCTCTTCGGCGAAGGCGCACTGCGCACTTTGAGAGTGTGCGCGCATGCATCATCAGCATCATCAGCAGCAGCAGCAGCTGCTATCTGCGTTTCTTGGCTGCCGTAAGAAACACGTTGTCCATCGATGTCTTCAAATGGTCGAAATAGATTCGAATGCGCAACCTTGCGAGGATCCATAAGCCCGCTCGTGTTGTGTGTGATAGTGGTCACAATGCGAACTCCTGCGTAAACGAATTAAACCAACCTCCTTGGGCGAGTTCCAGCAAAATGCATGGCACGCTTCTCGCGAGGTGAATACAGCGCATACTTGCACCCGTTCTTGGCTCTGGCTTCAGAGAAAAAAATGTGGACATGAAAGAGGCCAAAGCCGAACCGCTTTGAAACGCCTTATCTATACCAATTGGTTAATGATTGAACGCTGGAACTACCTGAAACAAAAAAAAGTATGACATTTTTACGGCGATAAGAAGGCTCTTGGATATGTAAACAACAGCTTTAGGTGAAAACAATGTTTACACAATTCACGCTACTTTATTGGTAAATCACAAGTATGTGTTCTCTGAAGGACATATCATAACACTGGCCTTGTCCAAATATGTTATACCTCCGGCTAAACGAAGCATGCGATCTTATGAATCTGTGTATCTACGTTGTTTGAAACAATCAGAGCGAGTACTGTGAGCGACTCCCTATTACGTCCCACATGATAGGTTTGGGGGTGGTGCGGATTGCATCACACCCGGCCACCTTTATCTCACTCGTACTGATGTTGACACGTTGCACCAGTTAGGGGCGTATGGTACAGCCAATGCCATCCAATAGCAGCAACTCTGCCTTCAGCTTAGCCGCACTCCCATGCTGCGGGGTGACTGTGGGGCTTTGGTCGCCCCATACTGGCACTCACCTCCCCCCTGTGCCTCCAAGTAGCTGCTTGTGTTGTGTGGCACTGGGCACACCCAGGTCGGGCACTCGCCTAGTGGGTTAAACCAGCCGAGAGTAGCCGGAAGATGTACCTGTGCCGGTGACTGGAACTCATTCTGTCCCTCCTAATGGCAGACCAAATCGCTAGGTCACTTTTGCAAGTGAGACTATCCTGGCCTCTTGCGTTTTCACCTAGTTAATCAAAGTAAACTTAATTATCTGATTTAGATGTAGTTCTTGTGTAAATGAAAGCCAATACTTCAGGCATTATAGATTGCAATTGTTTTCATGATTAGAGGCTTATTAAACGCTTATCTTGCATGATCGACAGTTGAAATAACTGTTAAGCAATTTATATTCATCCTAGATACATCATGGCACGCAAAAACGCAAGACGATAAATTTATATATTCCATTACAATGCGAATGCAAACTGATCACGCAATAATTGTCATCACGTGAAAAGTTAAAATGTATCGTTTAGAGAAAAATAAACACTAATAACCAGGGAAATCGCTTTCCCATATCTCTCACGCCCCTGCACGTGTTCGTGTGAACGGGAGTCAGTTCTGAAGAAAAACGCAGCGATGATACCACCCACCGTGGACACATCTGGCAGGACATGCAGAGGCAAATTCCAACACTAGCAGTAGTCCGTGCGTTTTACTGCCAAACGACAAATTATATTCATTGTAGTGTGTTGAATCGGGGGGGGGGGGGGACTGTGATCTGCAGAAAGTGCTCACTGCCAACACAAATGTATAAGCTGTGCAAATATTTGGGGCCCAAAAGGTTTAGATAAACGATGGTTGTTGCCAGCTTTATCAGCTTTCAAGCCACAGGAACAAGCCGTATAGTCCTGATTTGAGTTTTTCTCTGAAACGTTGTACACGAATGTAGTTTTACAGTGTTGTTCCACCACCAATATTCTTTTTTATGTATTAAGCAAATAAAATCAGCAGAATGTGCACACCTAAGGGAAAATAGTGCACGGGGTTTGGGATCAAAAATGATTAATTAAGGAAGTGAACAATATCAGGATGCAGTTAATTAAAAACACATCAACATTTCATGAGATGTTCAATCAGTGTATATTTGCTAGCTATAAATGCTACATTTAATATCTGTATTAATTAGATTGTATTAAATATTAATATGTATATATTATATTCGGATCACAATGTTTGTGTGCACGTTTATAATAAAAATATATATATGTATATAGAAAAATAGTGAGTTTGAATTTAAACGGGTGTCACAAGGTGTCACTGTCATTGCCGCAAGGACAATTAATCAAACTTTTTGCTGATTTCAGACTTTCAATAAATATATGAGAATGGAAAAAAGTAAACAACCTTAAATATTACATTATTCATATAGCCAAAAAAGCTTCACTGAACCTAAATATTATTTTTCAAGCGGATTCTACGTTGTTGATGCTTGACCGTTTCCAATGAATCTCACTAAGGGGCCGTCCATAAATGACGTCACGCACCTAGGGGGGGGGGATCAGACATTTGTGACGATGTGTGACGGTGGGGGGTTTGAGAAATGTGACGTCACATCAAAATGCGCAACTTTAATTAAATATAGACACGTTCTACTTAATTAAATATACTTTTTAATAAATGTTTTCTCCTACAACATTAGAATGCAGCGGCACATTAAATACGCATTATAATGACAATAGTTTAAAGCGATCTGAAGCATGTTTTTTTTTGGGGGGGCAGAGCTTTGTGACGTCATATTTGAGGGGGGGTCTAACATTTTGTGACGCCGTGTGACGAAGAGGGGGGGGTCAAAAATCGTCCAAAATCGCGTGACGTCATTTATGGACGGCCCCTAATGGTCAGATACCGAACTAGACAAAATCCATGCACAAGACGGGAAAACGCTGCGAAGTTGACGCAGACGGCTTCCATTGCTGCACCGCCATCTGCTGGTAACGACGATGCCACCGCTCGTTTGGGAAATGAACAATCTACGAGAGCCACTTACCTTAGTGGGCCCCCTCGTGGTGGCATGTTCCGTCAATACAATATCTTTGAGACGTAAGTGAAATTCACAATGGAATAAATTGTACTACTGATGCCTCCTATCCACCACCCATATCAACACTATCCAGGTTACAACCTGATTAGCTTCCTGGTGATGCTGCTGCAGAGGGCATGTGGACATCTTGATGTTAAACGTAACTAATCGCTAAAAGTATAATATAGTTTAAATATATGTGCAAAATATAAATGATCAGTTTAACACGTAGGCTTTTGCCACGAATATCCACAATAAATATATTTTGTAAACCTTCATTAAATATATAAATGATGACAGTAAAATTCACTCCGTAATTAATTGTAACAATAACATGTTTATAGTGGAGCACATATTATGAACATGTTTATAATTTCAGTTTTTACCTTGTTCCTTCATGGTATAGATAGAGTATGTATAACTAAGAGTACAGTATACCATGTATACTGACATATCACTTGAAAAAATGCAGCCATTTCTGTACACTTAATAATACATATAAGGTGATGTTTAACATTATACGATAATGGCATGACTACTCTGGATGCACAACAGTACTTATGCATGCCTTAGAAAGATGAGGCTTACTTTTTTCACACGGAATAAAATTCAAAACAAATGACAATAATAGTCTTTGGTTATTTCGGTAAAGTCACGTAGATAGAAAAATTATAAAGTAAAGTGAATACAAATAAAAAAAACATTAATGTCGACTGTAGCCTGGTTCTTAATCGGAGTGAGTCGACTGGCATTCTATAATGTAGACTGTAGCCTGGTTTTTAAGCAGTACTGGCAGTCTATAATATTATTAGTCTATAATATAGACTGCCAGTACGCTCACCAAGCTTGACAATAAGATTAGACATTGGTTTGTTTAACATATGTATCACGAGTGTTTAACATTTTAAACATATCAATATTCATGAACAATCGTGATCTATCCCTTACAAAGATGGCGCTGCCTTTTTGACTACAATAATATGCACATTAAAAACAATCCCTAAAATACATTACTTTATATAAATGAAGGTGGTAAAAAGTGTGATTAATTCGAATAATATTTCATACGCGATTTTAAACAATAGCAGCACTATAAATATACAATATACCGTGAGCTATCCCTTACACATATGGCGCTGTCCTTTTTTTGCACACAAATAATGAATGATGCATAATAAATGGGAGAAGATTTGACCTAAAAATGCTATTTATACACTTTAAGCAATTACAGCATTGTAAATATACAGCTAATGCATAGAGTACTGGACTGTATACGACGACGTATCCCTTACAACGATAAGCACTGCCTTTGGGCACATATCCCGCTGTAAAAATACATTGAAGAGAGGGGAGTGTTTATTTATAGCCACACGTAACATTCTACAACTTTAAACACCAGCTGCAGCATTATTAATGTACGTCTCGTCCATATGCTGCTACTATTATCCCTGACAGAAGACGGCAGTTTGTTGGCAGACACAACATAAATGTATTATTAAAATAAGCCATAGATACTAGCGAGCAGTCGTGCTTGCAGAGAAACAGTCAGTCAAAGGTATAACTATTCATATGCAACATTTAAAAGCTGTTCATCAGGAAACAGACTTTTGTAAATGTAATCATGCTGAAAAGTGCAGTCTCCGCCACTTATGAAGGGCCATTGCTTGAAACGTCGCCTCTGATGTTGTTATCCTCTGCAGAGTTCATCTTCTTGGTTCTTTCGGCACGTGACTTTACCGAAAGAACCAAGAAGATGAATCCCTGCAGTCACAAAAGCTTTAAATCGAAATTCTCTGCAGAGTTATTGGCTGTGCTGGTTCAGCTTCACCTGCATCGTCGTCTTTGTTTCAGGGCAATGAGAGTCAGGATGGAGATGAGGATGTTGATAAGGATGATGAAGATGATGAGGATGGTGATGATGATGATGATGATGATAAAGCAGATGATGATGGTGATGATGATAATGATGATTAAAATTATGATACTTATGATGCGGATGGTGATTAAAATTATGATGAAGATGATGAGGGTGGTGATGAGGATGATGATGATGAGAGAGGTGATGATGAGAAGGAAGATGATGATGATGATAACGACGATGAAGATGATGATAAAGCAGATGATGAGGATGATGATGGTGATAATGATGATGGTGATTACAATTATGATACAAATGATGCGGATGGTGATGATGACAAAAGAAGATGATGATGAAGATGGTGAGGGAGGTGATGATGATAAGGAAGATAATGATGAGGATGGTGATGACAAGGAGATGATGAGGATGGTGATGGTGATGATAATGATGATGGTGATTACAATTATGATACAAATGATGCGGATGGTGATGATGACAAAAGAAGATGATGATGAAGATGGTGAGGGAGGTGATGATGATAAGGATAATGATGATGAGGATGGTGATGATGACAAAGAAGATGACGAGGGAGGTGGCTCTGCGAGGCACGGTGATGTCATTGCCCACGTGGCTTGCCGGGGTCGTCACCACGAGCCCGGATAAAGAGACAGAGAGGGGTGGGGGGCACTGCGAGGCTGCCGCTGCAGCAGTCCCGGAGCAACGCCGATCGCCCGTGGCTCGCTCTCTCATGCCGCCCGGGAGGGAAGAAGGCGAATGTGGAGAGATTGAGGCAACGACACCACAGAGATAAAGGACGACACGACGAGGAGCGGCGTGTTCAGTGTTCGTCGTTTAAAGCATCGGCAACCACCGCCGTGCTGGGTGGGCGACGCGCGCTGTCTCCGCGTGTGAGAGTTGTAATAAGTAGCAATGATGTTGTTGTTGTTGTCGCCCTAATGTTGTTGTTGTTGTGATAATGTTGATGTTGTTGGAGAGCTGCGCTCGGCACGGTAATGAAGGAGCCCTCATCATCACCACCCCACCTCCTCTCGCGTGCGTGATAGATGAGCAGTTATTCAATTGGGTTCGCAGCAGCAGCATTGGCAGCAGCAGGTAAATGTAATAGGATAACGACGCAGAGACACACCGCACTCACACCCCCACCACCACCCCCACGTGGAGTGTGTGTGTATGGGGGGGGGGTAAGTGGCGTGCCATTGGGGAGGAGAGCTCCTCCACGTCGGCGTTGTCGCCCCTCTCGTCACAACTTTGCTGCTGTTTCGCTCCATGCGTTGTGAACGTCGTCGTCTGACGCTGCCTGCAGGGGAATAAAGCGACGGACATAGAGAGGGAGACAGAGAGAGAGAGGGAGAGACACGAGGGGCAGTGGGAGAGCGACAGCTGCGCACACCGAAGAGGCTATTTGAAGCGGAGCTCTCCGACTCTCGCTCTGGTGGTGGTGGGGGGTGGGGGGTGATGGAGCTGGGTTAAATTTAGGAGCAGCATTCCCCTCCTCCCCTCTTGCTGGACTACAGCTACTGGGGGGCTGTCTGCTCGCACGTAGACGCAGCCGCCACCACCATCGGCACCACCCACCCTTCCGTGCTGCTCGAACAACAACATCAGTTGTTGCTGCTGCT
Source organism: Lampetra fluviatilis (assembly GCF_964198595.1). Taxonomy (NCBI): domain Eukaryota; kingdom Metazoa; phylum Chordata; class Hyperoartia; order Petromyzontiformes; family Petromyzontidae; genus Lampetra; species Lampetra fluviatilis. The sequence goes on from NC_136308.1 coordinate 1,716,989, forward strand.
GCTGGAACCATTATTTACAACCACCACCAATTAAAAGTTGCCTAACCGCTCGTCCTCTAGAAGCTGCTCTGCCGAAGCGATCGATCTCGATTTGTGCTCCATTCACCACGAGACTCGATCTCGGCAACGACCGACTCCACCATTTCAGTCGTCGGCGGGTTATTGTTTTACTTTTCACGAGGCTACTTGCGATTCCCCATTGGCGAAGAGGGGGCCCATCCAGCCCAACGTTCCATCACCTTAGCACCTCCACCAGGGGTCCACCATCTCGGAACAATCTGCGCCGTCAACTCTGCGGTTCCTCAAGCGCCACCGACGTTCTACACCAGCAGCATCACTCACCCCCCACGCTCGACTTTCGGCTCTTTAACTGCTGCCAACCACCAGAACCAAGCAGGCTTTGCGAGAGCTGCCACTCATTGTTCAACGCCGGCTGCACACCTCCATTCGAGGTGGAGGAGGAGGAGGTGACGATGTGGAGCACGGCCACGTGCCTGGGAGGTTGATCACTTGGCCGCGCCGAGCGTTGTCGAGGTGGAGCGCGAGTTGAGTTTCGTTTGATTCGCGTGCCTTTTCCTCTCCCGCACACGCGGGCTGGGCTTTGTTGTCGCATCGTTAGAGCTGTGTTTAACTTTGCTCTCTCGCTCTCTCTCACTGTGGCCCACGTGTGCGTCTCGCTTGCAACTTTATCGTCAATTGCAACTTGTGTATGTTCTCTCATTAGCTCTTGTTTGATGGTGTAACTCTCTCTGGCTTTGCTCTCACAGACTTGAAGACCTTCAAGTCACCAGAAGCTCGAGTTCCAAAGTCTTGACGCCGTGCACGAACACTATAACTTGACGCCGAGTACGCTGCCTTCACCACCACCACCACCAGCAGCAGCAGCACCAACCTACTGGCTCGTCCACCATGGCTCTCCACATGTCGGCCGATGGCCTCCTGAGCGTGCATGGCAAGGAAGACTCCAAGTGTCCTCCGACGCCAGAAGATCAGGACGAGGGAGAGGAGGGTGCCTTCCATCTCCTGCCCAAGTCGTCGCCACGCTTGCCCAGGCGATCTTCCAACGACGACCTGGAGGTGGGAAGTGGGACGGAACCAACGAGCCCGTTGATACCTACGTCTCCTTCCATGGGCTCGCCCAGGAGACGCGTCTCCTTTGCGGACAACTTTGGACTGGAGCTGACCGCGGTGAAGTTCTACGACGAAGCCGAGGTGCCGGAGGTCCCCGAAGCGATTCTCGACCCGCTCCGGGATGAGACCGACGACGATGTGATGAGGAGGTTGACGTTGAGATTCAGGAGCTGCGACGTGATGAGCGCCGCCACCAACTCGACCTCCCCCATCTCGCCCCCCTCCGCGTGCAAAGGCCACCTCTTTTTGAAACCCAACTTTGATGTCCCGTCCAGCAGGTCCGACCTCCTGGCCGAGGTTTGTGCAAATCAGGTGGCGCTGGAGTCTGTCACCGTTGAAGAGGAGGACCCGCTGTGCGTCCGGATTCTAATGAGGGTGCACAACATCTGCTACCAGAAAGCCGTGTTCGTCCGCAGGACTTTCGACGGCTGGACCAGCTTCTACGACCTCCTTGCCGAGTACGTGCTGGACTCGAACGATGGCGCCACGGACCAGTTCGCGTTCCGTCTCTCGCTGCCACCTCTCCTGGCACTGGAGGGCACCGCCATGGAGTTCGCCGTGCGTTTTGAGACCCCCTTTGGCTCCTTCTGGGCCAACAATGGGCAGACGAACTACAGCCTCGTCTGCTGCTGGGCAGATGATGTGGACGGGATTGGAGCGGCGGTGACACCTGCTGCTGAGGAGGAGTCCGCAGACAAGAACTTGAGGAGCTGTCTCAAGACGAAAAGGTGCGTGGTGGTGAGATACTTCTGTGTAGTGTTTACATTAGGGGGGGGGGGATGGTACGGCCAGAGTAACATTTGAAACAAACTTTAACTTAATGTTGAATGTTAAACTGAGTAACTATACGGTCTGCCCCTTGTTTTTCATTCTGCTGCCCATGTCCTGTGTAAGAAGAATGGCAGCTACGGCCGTGATTTAAATGCCACTGGCAGGTTTTAAAATATTGTCAAAAATTTGGCTTGACTTTTCACAAATTAGAAGGGAGGCCAGTGGATTCCATACAAAATATATTTATTTATTTTTACGAATGGTGACAATCTATAATGTTGTGGTTGTATTTTTACAACCAATGAAGGAATTTACATTGGCCATAAAATGTAATAATTGTAAAAAAAAACTAAAACGCTCAGTCTCATTTCGGGGATGTGGTTTAAAACCACGTGGCTTTTCACAAAGTTGTACATTCTCAACATTGATGATGCGTATATTATCAACCACAGAAATAATCTCTCTAGCGTATGGCAAGTGTGCAAATCAAACGTCCAAGTTTAAGTCTGTCTGATCAGTTGGCCCTTGAAAGGACCGTTTTTTGGACGCGATTTACACATTTGAAATAGAAAATACACGATTTCCAAAAAGGCCGAAGTGATGGTATTAGTCGTGCGATGAGGCACTTAACAGGTGGGCCGCGAGAAGGCTACCATCTTCCACCCAAAAATAATAATGAACTGTTGACACTTGCCAACCCGTAGCCTCATGATTTGGAGACCTGTTAGAATATATATTCTATTATATGGTTAGTACACTAACAGTATTCTTCTTTTATGTTAGATAGAATTGGGCCAGCTTTTCTGGTATACCTTCACAATAGTTTCAAGTGCCAAGTTGTCAATCACTATATACAATTAGCAAATTGCCTGGTTTAGTTGCTGTCACACTTAACATGTATTTTTTCATCTCAGTTCTGCATGAGTATTTCTTGAGGTTTTGTTTATCATAGACCGTATAGTTACATCATCTCGTGCAGCCAAAACACCTGTTCGTCTTGACGTGTTACTGGACAGGAGGTAAAAACAAATGCAGATTTTTTTTTCATTCGGGATGCGATACAGTAAAATTGATTGTTCTTGAATGACATTGCGGCGATGAACATCACCCAATTGTATTCAATTGAATCCACTTATCCACGGAAAAAAACACGTGATTGAAAGGATGAGTTTTCCAATGAGCTTATATTATCTGCAGAAAAAACTTCCCAGATAATAGGAGTTATGATGTAATTTCCCACATTGCATTTCTGGAATAAGGGCTCCTTCCAGACTGGTGCATGGCCCCTCGGATAACAGGATGAATTTGCCGGTAGCTTCCTCTAAATCCACGAAAACTGTGAATAATATGAACCCATGTTGCAATGCAGACAGAAAAAGAAACCGATAATTGTAGATAGGGAGAAATAATGGTGTGGATGCCAGGACTTTTTGCAGCTCCCTCTGATAATAGGAGCTGTGGGTAATATGATTGCGGATTAATATGATGTGGATTATGCTTTTGGATTGGGGTTTTAAGGTCCTCTCGTTGTGCCCTCTGCAGCTGGGAGCCCTCTTCAGAGACACTGCAGGCCGAGGACATCGCTGACGGTACGGAGATTAAAACGTGTAAAGGTATTGGTTGAAATGACGAATCGCCGAAATTCATCTGTTGTGGGCAACATGTGTGTTTTGATAACAGCGGATTTAGATTTGTTAAAAAATAAAACTTTGCGTTCAGCACGATCCATCTGTTTAACATCATTGTTAATAATAAAGAACCAAAGAGTAATACAGGGTGTTTAAAAATGATGGACCCGATTTGACATCGCTATATCTTTGAAATTGGGTCCATCTTTTTAAAACACACTGTATAAGAGTTGGTAAGTAGAGGTTTTTGCTGGCAGGTATTGTCCATTATTTAACCAGGTGAGTGCATTGAAATGTATTACTCGTGCAAGAGGAACTGAGTAACCATGATTTCAGTTGTTGCGAGTGCAGCATTGTGCTAAATTTAAATAAATAAATCTGGCTACGTCACTTGGCAAAAATAGCCCACAAAATATATGGAGGTATTTTATGTGCACTCTACATCAACGAATTCCTTTTACAATGCAGTAAGTGGACCATTGACTTTGTGCAAATACGTTTTGCCACTCGGGAAATGTATTTCTCCACAGTTCTAAAAATGGGCATACTCCCTGAACCCCAAAGCAAGCACCAACTATCCTTACCGGGGAGTAAATGTGGACATTTCAATGCATTTATACCGCTGTAATGAAACGCAAATATCAATTCAAATACGTGTGTGATGGCGTAGATCTCCAATGGTGATCTTGATCCTTTTGAAATTGCACATTATTGTATAGCAGGGACAAGTCCACCCACAATGCAACCACTGTTTATCGTTGCACAAAGTGATTCGGCCTCCTTTTAACCGGGGGCGGTGCTCGTTTCACCGAACCCAAAACAAATGATGATGGCTTGGGTCAACTGATGGTCTCAAAGTTGTGAAATTTGCTGCCTTGCAAATGTGTTGAGGTCGCGTGTACTATCCGCTGCGTGGCTCCTGATAGCTGCTTCTTAGCAACCGCTTCATGATTGTAGTTAAACACTGCAGTGCCAATGTTCATAGCGTCGCCACTGAGCTATTGAGACTGCCCAAAGGTTATGTTTTCATTACTGTACTGCCGTTTGTTAATAACGTCGCCTTCTGACTGAAAGTAAGCTAATGCATCAACCAATGTGTGCCTCTTTATTGGTGACAAGGCGGTGTTCGTGATGAAGGTGGTGAAAAGTGTTTTCAGCTTTAGCTTCTCCACTGCCAATTCGGACTCCCTCCCGAGTGTTATTTTTCTTAACTCGTTGAAAGGGAAACTGCAACGCGTGTCGTTGACTTTTTCCTAAATAATATTTGGTCAATTTAACCAACACACGACGACTTGTTGCAGACTTGTCTTTGCACATCGACCTTGCCTTATTATGTTATCTGGGGCATTTGCTTTCTGCTTGTATATATTTTACGGCCGGGCGCATTCCTGCATGTGCAGTTGAAACAAGTGCAAACTAAAGCGAGTTTCTAGCACGACTCTATTTTGTAATTCACATCACTGCCTGTGGCCATTACTGGGCCGAGATGTTAATGAGTTTCTTCTTTAACCCAGACGTCCTAGCTGCAGCCAAGAGTCGAACTGTTGAGGGCCTATTTATTGTCATGTTAAACTCCCATTTGCGATAAATAACAATACGTGCCAGTGTTAACATTACTTGTGCGTAGGTTACTGCTCCATTGGTGGTGGGGTGGCGCTGGGAACGAGCCCTCGTTTTGAAGTGGGGAAGTCTCGTGGAGACGGAGGGAGCGTAAAGTTTCGTCTTCCAACAGCTGCAGCGTACAGGGAGAGATCCTTTGTTTAATACGTAGGCTTTCGTGACCAATATCATCCATAAGAGGCTTTTTGGGTTAGAGCGTGTAAATATATAAATGCATTTCTGCGAAGTGCATTTGTCGTTTTAAAAAAGTGTGAACACAATTCTAGAAAAACATATTTCTGTAAAAACGTATCGATCCACTGCTGGTTAAAGGCCTCCCCCAAGCCATGTCAGTTGTGACCATACTTCACCATGCTGGTCAATGTGGGCTGGTAAGAGGGGGACAGGTGTGTGTGAGGGGCAGTCTTTCAGGACGGATTAATTTGTCACTGGCAGCCGTGGCAAGTAATCAAACTCGGGTAGCCCAATTTGTGCGCTAACCTCTATGTATGTACGTAGCCAACCCTGCGAATCAGAGGTGTGGGGGAAGGACAACAAACTAAACGTAAAAAGCAGTTATAAACAAATGAGTTGTCCATCTATATTTAAAAGTGCATAGCTCCAGTGGCTTCCTAATATCACAAGGAAGAGCATTCCAGACGGCCATAGAAGCGCATCTGAAAGCAGTGACTGTTTGTTCGTTGGCTAGCCAAAAGCCACTGCGAGGAAGACCGGAGTTCACGTGATGGTTTGTCCCCTTAGACGAGATCGGCAAGGTATTTTGGTTCATCTGTGCCACAATTGTGTTAATTAACGTGTAATTATCCTAATACTTAAAGACCCTGAAAATCAACTTTTGAGTCGTGTTGCCCTACAGTCTCTTTTGGTATTAGGGACCTGGGTGACATTCAGGTGTCCAGCTCCACGCCACCACCACCACGACCTTCCCTAATCCACACAGACCAGCATGGTGAAGCATAGTCACCCCCCCCCCAAACCAACATGGTACGGGAGGGGTTTCATCCAGCAGCGGATTTGAACAAGAGCTGTATATTGTTTCATGTTATATTTTCAAGATTTCCAATTCTGGTTACACACAACCAACACTGACTGGGATTATAAGATGTGCCAACTACTTTTGTTTTAAAATACAAGGGGGGAGAAAAGTGCATGTCATACTGTAAAGAAAACGGTAATTATTGACAGCTTTTTTAAAATATCTTTTTTGTAAGTTGGCTATTGGCCAATGGCACGGGCACTTGGGGGACTCCTTTCATGGGTGATGGGGTCTCTGACTTTTGCTTGGGCAGAATAATTTATTTTGGAAATGCCTCGCTGCATTACACTGGGTCTGCAGGTATCAAACTTCCAAACCAGTACAGACTGGCGCAGTGGCTTGGCATGTGAACTGCGCTGTCCTCGGTGTAGGTATTTTGCCAAGGTTATCATTGCAATCGTTACAATGAACATGATGGTAATCCGTTAGATTCCACTTTCTTTCCTTTTTGAGTGGAGTCCAAGACCATAATAGGATGTTTTTACAGCAATGTGGCCGAAGCTCGTAATTCCGCAGCGTTAAGTCTGAAACGTGAATCTTTCTTTCTGGGATCCGATTGTAATCCGCACGGCTCGATAAAATGCGGTGCTTCATTTTGACAAAACGCGTGCTCGCATTTTGTCAAATATGCGTATTTAAACGTGTATGTACGTTTAAATTGTTTTGCACCTAGGTAGCCACCGTGCTAATCTGAGGTGTTGTTTGCAATTCAAGGCCAACTAGTTAGATGAGTGTTACGTTGCAAACCTGCCCGATCAATATGCTTGAGGAGTTGCGGGCGAGATGACTGTGGTTTGGCGAGGTCAATCGAATGCTGGATGAAGTCCATGTCTGATGATGGCTTGAAATGCAAAATTGCATAAACTAAACACGTAGACATAATGCTACATTTGAATAGACATTGTTGTTTGACATGCAAAACCCATTTCACAATGTACAAGACCAGTAGTATACGTTAGCCATTTGCATGGCATTGTCACTCGAGTTTATACTACGAGAGTAACCATGGTAAAATGTCAGTTGACTTCGCAAGATCCGTCCCATTGGTGACCCGTGCCATGGTCATATTTCATCGGCCAATCATTCATTGCCTTATCAATCGTGTTGTGGGCGCTGCATATCAAGTTATGCCACGGAGCAGTATCTTTATTTTCGTGCAAACACCAACCTTGGTGGCGAACGGCCCAGCGTGTTCATTTGCTTGGGGCCCCATGCTGGGCAATAACCGTGGAGCCCATTGCAGCAAAGCACTGTATACTGCTTGGCCGCGTGCCATCATTGAGCAGGCGCATTTGCAACGTTGCACCCCCCCCCCCCTATGCATGGCTAATGAAGAGACCAATATGGCAAGATGAAATAACCCACCAAACCTCATCGTGCCCAATTCCTGTGCACGTTGCTTTCTCCGGGTGAAAAGTAGCTTCGTGATTCCCCCCCCACGTCCAGGAATAAAAATCCATGGATTATGTGTGTGGCTTCCCCCCCCCCCATTATTTGGCACACAGGCTTGTCGCGTTGCCTTGTTTGACCCGCTGGTCTGGCTCTGAGCCCGAGGCATTTCAACAAATCCAAGTCTTTTCAACCATGCCCAGTCTCTAGGGGGGTATTGACATACGCCCACTTATTATACTCCCCGACTATGTTTATGGTTTTGTATTTACCAGACCCCCGTCAATTGTAAATATTATTGTTAATGTTTTTTTATAATTATCGCAATCTTATAATTTAGATTTTATTTAAACAAGTGTTTGTGGAATTAGTTTACAGCAAATCAATGGTGACCTAACTTTTGACATTGCCAAGAATTGATTTCTGGTGTAGCAGCCCATGTTGCAAATTAAATCTGGCCGCAACTAAAATTGGAGAAGTATTTACTTGACCTACAAATGTGTTTTCCAACCTTTTTTTCCCCTTTGCAAAACAACACCGGGCACTTCTTTGAGCAAAGGGCATGCAATAAAATGAGGGCTACAAAATAACTATTATGAATTACAACACTATGGTGTAAAGCAAATCTGATCTTCTGGTTCTGGGGGTTAAATGTTCTCGCTGCAACTGCTGCAGTGCATTGGCGTGAGCACGAAAAGTAATACTCTGCACTGTACTGCAGTTTTTTCTGACTGCGCTAAAAATATCACAGCCAGTGGGCCAACGCTGACAACACTAACTGACCGCCAAGGCATCTGTCCTTTTGCAGAATAAAACCCCTTCCAGTTAAACGCCCAGGCTCACACGCCGAGCTACGCAGGCGGGCGCACAAACCTAGGCATTGTCTCAAAACGCCAACGTTGATTCCGAAATGTAAACACGTCCTTGCCGTACACTGCAGACAAACCCCCGTGCAGCTCACCTTTCCCCCACCTTGACTTCGCTTTTGTAGCAGGGAGGGTTGTGGTCTTTGAGCCACTGTAAAGTCTGCAGGAATGTGGTTACAGTTGCTTTGCTGACCCACTTGGATACCGCTCGCCGATTCGAGTGTGCTTGTTGTACCGCTGCATGGGTTTTGTTATCGCTGTGGTGCCGAACGGCTCTCCCTCCGATGCCTCCTTCGGATTGAAGAACACGCGTCGTTCATTGTGATGTCTGACGTTTCGCTCCTCGTGCCGGGAGATGCTTCTGCGGCGGAGCTAATGACACCGAATGAGTAGAGAAACGACATTTGGACGTTGTGCCGAGCAGCATGTATTGTATTCCACAACGCAGTGCTCCTTGCTTGACTTTATTTTTATCTCAACATTGGAAACTTACTTGAAGGTTATTTTGCATGACATAGTGGAAGAAAATATTGGGATTGTTTTTAAGGCAACGTCTGTGTCTGTCTCAAGACCTGTACACTAATGTCAGAGGAAATTTCTCGTCCTTGTCCCCAATTTTTTCGGACGACTTTTGGTGTCGGTAGCTAGTGCTGGTGATTAGCCAGCAGAAGGAGATGTTGCAGAACTACTTCTGAGGTCCCCTCCACACTAGCAGCACGACACTTTCCCACATGCCCTGCCGTAGAGAAGTTGTCGTCGTATGGCAGCCAAACCGATATTTTAATTGCCAGAGCTGGAATGTTTACCAAATTCATTAAAATAACCTAAATTATAATGATGGATTTGTTGTGCTCATTGGCCAGGCTGCTTGATACAGCTGAGACGCGAGTGGTACAACCCAGAAACACGTGGCACTATAGCATTAACAGGATATCTGGCAGGTGTTTTATCCAGCGGAAGTAATGGATTTCATCGATTGTATTCGATTTGTTATTGAATATAATGTTCGGAATTCATACTCGGCATGAATGCATTTCAGTTGCGTATTGACATTCGTAAGAGAAAGTACTAAGCTATGCACCCTTTTAATTCCAATTAATTGTTCAACATTTTCATGAAATATTATTGATGTTCATTGGAAATCGTGCACAAGAACACTTTGAGTAATACAGACTGTATAAGATGTGATTGAATGAAGAGCGTCTTTAATATTGTTGCCATTCTCCCACAGACATGAAGGTGAATGATCTTGGAACTTCAGACCCACTTCACCCAAGCCATCTCAAGCCCAGCAGTTCAATGGAGGTACATTTCCATCGTGCTGTTTACTCCACAGAACGTGGTCGTATACGAGTCGTGTAGTAAGGCATCGACTTAATGGATTAAAGCAAATTTTGCACTCGTGATACGTTCGTCGAATCGTGCACGCAAGAAGCGATTTTGTAAAGTGATATTCACATGGTATGCTAAAATGTAACATTTAGGATAATAGCAGAAGGAAACCATACAATGTAAGAAACAACTAATGAGAGATGGTGTTGATTCCTTAATCCTGACTTAACACCTAATTGTAAGAATTCTTTGATTTGCCGGGGGGATGTATCGGTTGGTTAACGCTGTGCCTGTCTCACAGCGTTAAGCCAGCGCAGCAAAAAAAACGAGTTCAAATCCTACAATGGATTTTGCTTGCGTACACAACTATACATTGTGTCAATGCAGTGTGTGATGCAGAACCGTGTATACATTGCACAAGTCAACAGTGAAGCAAACCTTGGAGGTTAGAGGAGGTTGACTTTGCAACAGCCGCAGGCTGTAGCAGAAGGAAGGAAACCATGGTGAGTTGTGGTGCCATCAGGGTATTGCTCTCGTCATGAATTAGGAATGAGACTAAATTCCGCCTCTCAGAATGACATGTCGTTGTGGCTGACATGCGACGGACGTTACGCTCTGTGACGGAGCAGGTGGGACAAGTGCTGCCCGCTGTCGTGTGTGCGAGGCCCAGAGGTCGCTTGCAGGGATCTCGGAAGTAGCTCTGCAATATCTGCTTCCGTGGGTCATTTTATTACAGCAGATTCCCGTGAGAGATCCAAATGGATACTTTGTTTCATGATGCTGATAGACAAATTGTGATAAAGTTTGGGAACATTGCAAACCCTTTTTTACAGGAATTTATTAAACATGACTGCCATGTATTAGTTTTGAGATTTGGAGGATTTTTTGGTTAAAGGGGTGTAATAGTATGGCCACGTGTGTGCATATAAACATCAAGTACTGCGCGTGTCCAGAGTTCAAGCATTTATCTCTACGAGAAGCTTTTATTATGAATCGTAACATGTCACAGTGGGTATGAAGAATCTCTTTCCCCACGTAATTGCAGCAGCTCCATAACGACTATAGCTCCTATGTGTGTGTGTTTACACAGTACAGTATTGCAATTATCGACTTCCATTCAGCCAGCCATATTGATGTGTCCCGGGTTCATCGAGTTCATAGCCATGGCTGGCAAGCAAAAAAGTATTGTGAAATTGATAGCACTTTCATGTTGGCCAAGGCCTCTAAAAGTTTGTTTTTACAATCTCAGGGCATTTAATGAGAGTTTGCACACACATGGCCAGACACACGTGCAAATATCCTCAATTTAGCTTTATAGGCTGTTAGGGTAGTTGCTGTTTGTGAGCACATGTTTGCACCAGGTATGATTTATTAGGCTGAACTAACTTTAGGGGATACCCAAGCCATATCCAAACACCACTGTACTGTCGGTGTTAATTGACAGCAATTCAACCCAGATTCGGGGTGATTCATAGCACCGAGTCCTGCAACACAACAGACATGCGCAGTCTAAATTGCAGTTCTTGCATTTTAAGCAGTGCTTTGTGCAGGTTATCTCTGAGCAGATTTTAAATGGCAGCGTAAAAGGGCAAAGCACAGCTGCCTCTTGGCTGGTCTGCTGGAGAATGCCCTTGGTGTCAGAGCAGAGGGCACATTGAAGGAGAGGGGGGGGGGCTCTTCAAGGAAAGGTCGCGTGCCCTTTCTTGTCCGTGTGCGTGGTGTAACATCCTCGCCACTGGGGTGGCGAGGATGTTTCGGGTGCGCTTCTGCGACCGTCTGGAACCGCTCTTCCTTCCGATGTATCGGGAAGCCACTGGAGCTAAGCACGTTTAGATATAGATTGAAAACGAATTTCTTTAGAACTGCTTTGTTTTAGTTTGTTGTCCTTCCCCCGAACCTCTGATTTAGCACGGCTGGCTACGTGCGGTGCAAAATAAGTTAAACATACATGTAAACTCCCTTGCCTAGTACAGAAGAGGTCATGGGTTCGATCCCGACCCTGATGCTTGTATATTTGGAGTTTGCATGTTGTCTATCCCCGTGGTCACGTGGCTATTTCTCCGGGTCCTCCGGTTTATCCCTCCGCATTTAGAATCATCATCACACATTTAGAGTATTTGGCTACTATAAATGTGCACATGGCAAGCCATTTCGTAAAGCTATCATTTGTGTCCAGGTCGCTTCTGAACAAAGAGCTATACAGCTCAGTGGTCCTTACACCCTGGTAAGATAAATAAAGTTTAGTCTTTTATAAGGCCTGTGGGACAATTGAGAAAAAACTTAAACTTAACTCGTTGGGGTCAGATCAACCTTATGGCGGGACCCCGGGGTCTCGAATAAACGGAAGTCAAAATCGTAATTAATTTTTGGCGACTCCGTCCCACCGCGCACATAAATGCCACGACCCACCAAATATCAATCCTCTCGTTCTTCACCAAGCACCCGTCGTTGCCAAAATTGCCGTAGTCATAAACAAAACTGATTGGCGCATCGTGTCGAGCTCGTCGAGAGGAATAGATTGCCTTATCGTTTGCCTTCAACAGACATAAAATTACGTCGCAACGCAGTTTATGCGAGAGCCGGGGGGTTATCAGATCCCCGGGGTCCCGCCATAAGGTTCAAGAGTGGAATGAGTCGCAGCGTTTAAAGCAGCACACTGCCAACCGCTGCCCCACATCACACCAAACTTCCAAGATCGATTTTCGGTTTCTCTTAAAAGCTGTGTGTTACAATTAATGGAAACAAATAAAATCCATGAATAATTTAATCCGGGCATTTGCGATCCACCAGGCCTCCGTTTGGAAATTGCGACCATACTTCACCACCCTGGTCAGTGCAGGTTGATGAAGGCCGGGTTCTGTAGGAACGATTCTGACGTCGCTTGGCTCCCACTGATGTTAGCCGCGGCCAGGAAATGATCTCGTGTCACCGGGTTCGCAGCACAGCGCGCTCACTGTTGTGCTGCCACCCGTTTGTATTTTAACGCAATGCTTCGTACACTTGTCGCTATGTGTAGTGATGTGTACATTTGTTATTAAATAATAATTCCCCGTGTCCACGAAAAGCCTGGCCGAGTTAAAAAGTCATGAATGTTTGGTGGGGGGGGCGGGAGGTTGGTTTTATTTTAAGGAGCATTTTGTTTCTGGGGGACCGAAGCAAAGAACGTGTAGCAGAAAAGCAGCGTACTGCTGGCCACCAGGATGAGCTTCACTCAACGATAACGTGGTCCCATAACCTTTGCCTCTAATGCACTGCATTCCAGCTATGCGCCACCTCGTCTGGCGAACTTTTCCACGCACGAGCGGCGCAAAGGCAAACGGCCAAAGCGGTCGCCCGGATTGAGCGATCCCTTGGGGTAATTGCTCATCCTGATTGGCTGCCTTGAGCGCGGTGGTGGTAGTGGTGGTGGAAAATCAGAATCTGTATTTATACTGGAGGAAGCCAATGAGCTATGAAGCTCTTTTTCACAGATTTTCAAGTAGGGGGCAGGTCAGAACGTTACAACAACAGTACAAAAACACGATAGGAGTGCAAAGTATAGGATCGGTAAAAATATATGCACAAAAAAACCTAAACAATTGAATATCTCACCAAATAAAGCCCATTGAAGTATAAGATTTTTCAGAAGCGACCTGGCCACAAATGATAGCTCAACAAAATGGCTCCTCGTGGAAATGTATAGCGGCAAAAATGAACTTGTCCCGAGGCAGCGAGTGCGTCCCCTTTGCTTGTCGGTAGTTTTGTTTCGCCCCAGGGGGATGGATGGCTAAGCTGTTCACCGAATGGGATTCTCTTAGTCTCAAACCTTTTTTTAGGTTGTGATTGATGCAGTCTGCCGCAGTTACATCCAGCGAGAAACTATTACAAAACCCACAGTTGTGCCAGCTTCAACGTGCTCCTATCTCGGGGAAGTTGCCGTGGTGCAATATAAGATTGACAAGGAGGAAATTACGCAAATGTTTGGTCCGCCTACGTACTTTTGTATGTAGGCATGATTATGTGGTCGAATTTTTTTTATTTCACTAGACGTTAAGAGTTGACTGGCCCATGTACCAATTCTGCGAAATGTTATTCACTCTGTGCTGTGAACAGAAAACTGTGGATGACACTGCTGTGTTCGTAAGATGGTGCCCCAGGCTAGACCTTGGGTCCATTTATACATACGAATATAGCAAGCATTTTTCGATTTAAAGCTTTCGTGACTGCAGAGATTCATCTTCTTGGTTCTTTCGGTAAAGTCACGTAGAAGGGAAATAATAAAATAAATAAAATTAAACAATACAATAAAAATTCTCACGACGTTTCGGCCACAACACAAGCAGCCGTCCTCGGGTGAATAAACAGAGCTGTCGGAAAGACAGCGTCCCAATGTCTTTCCGACAGCTCTGTTTCTTCACCTGAGGACGGCTGCTTGTGTTGTGGCCGAAACGTCGTGAGAATTTTTATTTTATTATGTTTTATTTTTATTATTTTATTATTTCCCTTCTATGTGACTTTACCGAAAGAACCAAGAAGATAGCAAGCATTGTTAGAATTACATCGTGATGGCTATTTGTTATGAATGACGTAACTGCCGTTCATCTCAGGGCCTGGCCTAAGCTGCCACTGAATAGAATTAACACAATTTTCAGACTTGCCTTTGAAGAAGTCTATTCGATCAGGTGTCCAAATGCCCGTCAGCTATTACTCTCTTTCATTGCTGTACCCGAGCCATTTGTGGACGTTCCACGTTCCCGTGACGGAATATTATTTACTTGCAACAGCCACCATTTGAATGAACTAACCCCGACTTGGGAGTCTAATTACGCTCCGTTCTAGCAGGGCCTGTCTGTGCCACGTGGTTCATGTCCTGGCAGGCGACTGCGGTTCACACAACAGCCACCGAGCACGACCGTCCAAATTTACGTTGCCCGTCAGCCTGGCTGCACATCCCTTTCATTGTCCCGGTTGTTTACGCTCCGCACGTAGGTTTAAGTGACTGCCAAGCAGGTCAACCGTGATTAACGGGGCTCTGCTGCAATTTGCAGTGCATCGACGGCAAAGGCGCGCGATCCAATTTGTACCAACGCTCTGTTAATTGTCCCGCTGCCCGACCAAACGAAGGCACATCTCCCTTTTCCCTCCTCATTCCACGCAGCTATATCTGCACGCTGAGATAGCATGACGAGCCCGAACAGATTGGCACGAAGGGTAGAGCGAATGCATTTGGTATTTATCGTGGCAAGACGTAGTCCCTTAAGGGAATGTGGCTCCTGTTAGCTGAAGGTGCAGCTCTGCATTTGCTTGCTTAGCCAACTGCTGTCAAAGGACCTCCACTGGAGGGAGTGCTATAGACATCCGCAAAAGGGCATTGATGGATAGGAATACGTGGGAGTGACCCACACTTCCCGCCATATGCATCCTGCCGATCGACTTAACTGTGGCGAACCCATTAACTGTCTACTGCTGGGTGGACAGAGGTGGAGGGATTTAAGAAACTTGCAACGTTGTTTCAACTGCCGTGCCGGGAGATAGAATCGAGTCGGTGCCCTCTGGATTGAAAGTCCAGTGTGCTAACCATTAACCACGGCATGATTCCCTCTTTCTGCTGTTACTTTATTGAAAGATTTTTTTAAAATATTTTCCTTGAAAAGTTTGATTTATAGTCAAAGATTTTCCTCTAGGCTCGTAATAATTTACCCTCCCCACAGTTAGATTGATTGTCCCGATTCGGGGTCACAATTAAATTGTTTTGTGGCTCTAGTTTAATTTGATTCATTCCACTAGTCTAAAGACAACATTTCCAAATCTTAAATAATTGTCACTTGTACAGTTTTATGAAGGCATGTGAGCATAATATTTTAATTGCATTGTTGAATTGCTACTTTTATTACGTGTGCTTGCAGGCACTACAGAAGCACCTTTCTTAAAACAACACGTTATGGCAGCAGGATGCAGACCCTGCTACCTTCCTTAGGGGGTTAAAACATACCGTTTGGCTTCCGATAACTGCCTGGAAGGCATTTGTATAAAGTAGGTTTGTAATTTTCGACATAATTCGAGGTCCATTCTATTATTTGGCAACAAGACACGTGAATTTAACATAATCGGTTCTTACAAGCATTGTTCAATACTCGTATCATAAACATAAGAATCGATGTTAATCGATGAATTGATACATTCTCCGTAAGATTAAACAGCTGCTGTAAACCAACTGCCAAATATGACAGCCGTAGCGAGACGTATACTGGATGTGGTGTGCAGGCCGCGGCAATATTTCCCGCGTCGTTGGTCGACCGGAGGTGACGCGCAACTTGTTGCTACAACCACCGCAACATGAACACTGGAGAGATGTCATGTGACATGGCTCTCATTGCACTTGTCTGAGTGTTGAACCTGCACTGCAGAGAGATCCTGGGTTTAATTTTGTCCAGATATATGTTTTTATCAAGCCAGATTTTTTTTTTTTCTATCACGGTCACCGGGCACGGACCTAAAGCCACAAAAAACGTCAAGTGGCCAGCAGCAAACAGTGCTATGGACGGGTGTAATAGGTGAGGGTGTAATATCCTTGGTTCTTTCGGTAAAGTCACAATAAAAATTCTCACGACGTTTCGACTGCAACGCAAAGCAATCGTCATCAGGTGTGAAATCCACAAGCAAGAAAATTTGATAAAAAAAATCTTGCTGTGGATTTCACACCTGATGATGATTGCTTGTGTTGCAGTCGAAACGTCGTGAGCATTTTTATTGTTTTATATTTATATTATTTTATTATTTCCCTTCTACGTGACTTTACCGAAAGAACCAAGAATATGAATCCCTGCAGTCACGAAAGCTTTAAATCAAGAGGGTGTAATAGATGAGGACATTTCTTGATTTTAGCAAGGTTAGAAAAATTGGGTGGGAACAGAAACGATGATGGCAGGAAATTAGAGTTTAGCAGTGTAAGGAGTGAGTTGCTTGTCCTTAGCTTGGTCATCATTGACTGCACAACACTAATATTCTTGGTTCTTTCGGTAAAGTCACGTAGAAGGGAAATAATAAAATAATAATAAATATTAAAATATACCGAAAGAACCAAGAATATTAATCCCTGCAGTCATGAAAGTTTTAAATCAAAATTGTGCAACACTAGGTTTGGCTTTTCACTAAATTCAGCTCTGCCCAGGTAAAACTGAAATTTATCAAATGATGAATATTTAAAGAACAATTCTGAGGGCAGTGGTTTTCATTTGCAAGGCCCGTGGGCCACTGGCGACTCGCTTTGGCGGCCTTTCGTGTGGCCCCTTACGTGTGGCCCACGACAATACACAACATGTGAAATCACTCCCCATCATCATCATGCTGTCAAACACCCAATGGTTTCAAATGTGTGGCGGCCCTCATACAGATGTCTTATCGGCGAAAGTGTATACCCCCCCCCGCCCCTGAAAAATGTGTGAAAAATGCTGCTATAGACTGTGAAAGAGCGCCGTGCAGTGTTGTGTGAGAGGCCGATTGGAGAGATTCCAGACGTGGTTCTGTGGTGTCGTCTGTCATGTGCCTCTGCTGACAGCGGTGAGAATTCTGCAATGATGTGACTCCACCTCAACATATGACTTGGCCAGCACAGATAGGATATAATTTATAATCGCGATGCCACCTTGGTGTAATGGTTAGCACGCGGGGCTTTCAATCCATAGGTCACCAGGTCATTTCAATCTCCCGGCGCGGCAGTTGATCAATTCATCCCCACCTCTGTCCATGCGGTAGTATGAATGGGTGCGTCGGTTAGTCGATGGGCAGGTTGCGCATGTTGGCGTTTAATTGTGGGGCACCCCCACCTTTTCCAATATGTCAGACCAGTGTGGAAGAGTAGGCAAAAACACCCTTTCTTGAGGAGCTCTCCATAACTCCATCTAGTGGAGGTCCATCTGTCGGCAGTGGGGTGAGAAATCAATTGCAAGGCTGCTTTCTTTGTCTTACTCTTTAGAATACACTCATGCATGTCTGTGCACAAAACGGCATAACTCGTGTATGAGTGTGTGCCATAGGTAGTTGTGCTATTTCCTGTGTTTTATCATCCAGCTTCATCATATAAATGCTGGGGAATTTAACACTGGTGGCAACTATAGCAAGTTACAGTGAGCAAAACCAATTTCCTTGCTTCAGAAGCCCACGGCCTACCACCTCCTATTAGTAACAATACTAAAAATAACTTGTAAGCATCCCGACTAATCCTAATACTCCGTGCCACCACCAAAGCACATCTACGTCTCCCTCGGAAGCATTTCGTCTGCAGTCCCGAGTCACCTCTTCTGTCTGGTGGCTTCGTTAGCTTTCTCCGGGTGTCATTGGCCTATATTTAAACGGATTTTAGTTTTTTCTCATCGTTGGGGGAAATATAATTTAATCGGTCTTATTTCTTATTTCTGGATTGGAGTTTCACACAGAACAGCTGCCGGTGAATATGAGATTAAAATTAATGCGTGTGTGGTGTGGTCACCGGATCGCTGAGCTCGTGTAACTTTTCATTTGCTGGTCTATGAATCACCTTTTTGCGTGTATTGTTATTCCTATTTGTTTTCTTCCTGGATACACTTTTTTGACCGAGTTTCTATTACGGGGAAAAAAAAAGCATCGGAATTGGTTTATTGTCGCCCTTCGGCAAGGCCAAACGGTCGCCACAGTGTCCAGGCAGGGCTTGTCCACACGAAGCCCTCCGAGGCACAAGGCAGCAATAGTTGGCGGTAATTGCTGTACTGTCCCGGCGATTCCTAACAGGGATGAAACCGGTATACTGTACGGTTATCGTCAATGCTGCTGTCTAAAATAATATGGCCGCAATTTTTACTCCTTCGAGTTGGTGGTTTAACACACGGCTCTATGTGCGCTTATATATACCGCACGTACGGTGTGGTGATGTGACGTGCAAGGCATGATGGAAGAACCGATCTAGAGGTCACTATCACACACTTTTCCATCTCATCTTTTGTGTGTATTACTCTTGTGATGTTTACTTAGATTTTTACGTCTCGCTTTGGCAGGTATTTTTTTCTCTGCAGCCCTTGATATTTGCTCCTTTTGAAATCGCATCCCTTAATTTCCCTCCCAGATAATGAGTATCAAATAGTTAACAGAAATCTGTGTGCTTCAAATCTGCTTTCAAACTATTCCCGAAGTATATATACCATTGTCTTCCAATGGCAATCCAAAAATAATAATTATTTGATCAAACTTGTTACGTGTGCAACTTTTTGCTCGCGTTTATCGCAGGCTAACTTGATAGCCTTCTTTTGTCAAGTTCTTAAATCACACCTTGACCTTAATGTCATTCTCATGACTGTTGTCAGAATATCACAGGCGGTAAATCTTGTTACAAAAGTCAAATTATGGTTTTATTGATGGTGACAACGATTTTGGTGATGATGATGACACTTTAAGACATGCCTATTCCACACTTCTGTTGGCTTATGTTGATAAGTATTGTAATAATATGGCTCTAATGGCTAGTCATCGAACAAAGACGGACAGTGCATCGCGCTCTTTCAGATGTGCTTCTGTGGCCTTCTGGAATGTTCTTCCAAAATTAGGAAGCCCCATCGAGGGCTATGCACTTAAATCTAGATTGTAAACTAATTTCTCTAGAACTGCTTTTTGTGTTTAGTTTTCCTTCCCCCGCACCTGAGGACGGTTGGCTACATACGGTGCGAAAGTAATGCATCCATAATGATGATCTCATTAATAAGACCCGTTTCAAACTGTTGTTTGCAGAATTTTGTGCCGCTGCAGCTGATGGTGACGAGTCCAACTGGAGAAGAGAAGGTGCTTGGAGGAGGAAATGAAAACAACCGGGAACTTAGGCTGCATGTCGGAGGACAAGAGGGCACCCATGCTGAAACGCCTGCAGACACTGGAGAAATCAAGAAGCCTGAAAAACGGTCCAGATTTTCAAGAAACAAGCGAATCGCGGCTCTTTGCAAGAAAATGAAAGATGAGGGTGGAATTCACCCATTCTCTCACATCAGCCTCGACGACGTGGAAGGGAATGACAACACTGACGATTCCTCAAGTGAAGCAACTTCACCGGCTGCTAATTTTGAAGCCGACTCTGAGAATAATAATGTGTTGGACAATGCCAGTTCGATGATGCACCGGGATGCCGATTCGCGCAACGATAATTTGGCAAGTTCCAAGGACGCCACTGATATGGTCGAGCCATCTGCTGATGCGGACCGGAACGAGGATCCTGACCGTGCTACGCGAAACGAAACCGGCGCCGCGCAGCGACGCGTCGAGCTCGCCAAGATGACGGAGGTCGAAGTGAGCACCGTGCAGACTGTTGTGAGGAGCGAGTTGCCAGTGGCCACCAAGTTGGACGACGATCGCTCCAGGGTGCTGGTCCAGAACGACGAAGAGGTAGGGGGGGAGGCCGCCTCTGGTGATGGTCCTTCGTCGGCCAGCGAGCGGGGCGCAGAGGGGAGTGCCGAAGGTTTGATGAGCACTTTGCGGCAGGAGCCGGCTGCGGACTTCAACATGAACATGCCAACGGATGGTGACGCCGCCTTCGAATCGGTGGTAGTGGTGCCGCCGGCGGCGGCGCGCAGGCCGACGGAAAACGCTTACTCGCATTACGAGAGCTACGAGGACCTCCGGATTGTAGGTGAAGCTGAAACGACTGCTAACCCCGGCGAGTGCATTGATGAATCCCCCACGTCGCTCGGAGTGGATGAGGGCTGGGACGTGGAGGGGAACAAAGCGGCGGGCGTGGATCTACCAGGAACAACCGCCGCGGGATGCTCGGAAAAAGACGTGCAATTGAACTACTCCAAAGATGACGCAAATGAAGCACTTGAGGCACAGGCGGAATTGGACGTTTGTGACGAACCGCAAGCTCCGGTGGACGTCGATGATCATGTGGTTGCTGCTGCTGAAAGGGCTGCAGTGACCGAGTGTGATGTTTCGGTGCAGACTGAAGATGCCAGTCTCTATGAAGAAGTCTTGCCGGCGGATCTCAAAGGCAGTGAATATTTGACCGAAGTGGCCTCCATGCCGCTGCAGGCTTTTGAGATGGCCAATGTTTCCTACTCAACTCGTCTGCACGAACATCGTGCTCCAACAGAACACTCGGAGTGCGAGCTCGATACTGCAGACGCCGTTGTTCAGCACGCAAAGGAGGCTCCTGCAGATTTTGGTCGAAATAGCAATGAGTTGCAACACGACTCGATATCGTGCGTTCATGTCAGAGGGCAATTGGAGGAGTCTTTGCGCCCCGAAGAACCAGTCGGAATGGATACAAGCTGTGATGACGTGCAGTTGGGTGAAGAATTGGATCCTCCTTGTGCGTATGTGTTGTCAAAACAAGCGGCACTGGGTGATTACAAATTGGTACAGGAAATGCACGAAACCTCGGACGAG
Source organism: Lampetra fluviatilis (assembly GCF_964198595.1). Lineage (NCBI taxonomy): Eukaryota > Metazoa > Chordata > Hyperoartia > Petromyzontiformes > Petromyzontidae > Lampetra > Lampetra fluviatilis. The sequence continues at coordinate 1,738,141 of NC_136308.1, forward strand.
GACTCCATAACCCCAACTAATGTCAGCCAAGAGCACTCGCCAGAAGTCTGCCAGGGCAATGAAATGGCCAAAGGGCATACTGAGACCGATCTGAATCCAGCGAGCGAGGACTCTTGGGAAGATTATGAAATTGTGGAAGAAACGCCAGCTGTGGAAAGTTCAACCGAGGGGGTGCTGCTGGATTCAAGTGATGGAAAAGCTCGTGCAGCACCGGAAGCCGAAACTGTTGGTGACTTTTCGTGCATGCCAAGCGACCCGACCTCCTTGTGTCACGAGCATGCCGGTGCAGCCGAGGCGGCGGAAGAACGGGAGACGGCTGTCGAGCAGACCCTGCCAATCCAGGAAACCCCCTGGGTGGCCGATAGTCCACCGCTGCAGAAGGAACCGTGGGTAACAGGGGTAACACAAGATGTGATCGTGAAGTCGTCTCCCGTCTCCGCTAAAGAATTGGACGAGGGTAGCGAGTGGGTGCCCGCGCGTGGAATGCATGCTGACCGCGAGCACGAAGTTCCTGCAGAGGGGTTGGCCGGGATCGTCTATCCGGTTGATGAACTAGTCCAAGAACTCCTGGAAAGTTCAGAGATGATCTGTTCAGAACCATGCCTTCTGGAAAGTTCAGAGATGATCTGTTCAGAACCACTGCTTGTGAAAAGTTCAGAGATGATCTGTTCAGAACCACTCCTGGAAAGTTCAGAGATGATCTGTTCAGAGACCTGTTCAGAGATGACATGTTCAGAACCACGCCTTCTGGAAAGTTCAGAAATGATCTGTTCCGAGATGATCTGTTCAGAACCACTCCTCCTGGAAAGTTCAGAGATGATCTGTTCAGAGACCTGTTCAGAGATGATCTGTTCAGAACCACGCCTTCTGGAAAATGCAGAGATGATCTGTTCAGAGATTATCTGTTCAGAACCACTCCTCCTGGAAAGTTCAGAGATGATCTGTTCAGAGACCTGTTCAGAGATTATTTGTTCAGAACCACGCCTTATGGAAAATGCAGAGATTATTTGTTCGGAGATTATCTGTTCCGAGATCTGTTCAGAGCCACTCCTGGAAAGTTCAGAGATGATCTGTTCAGAGACCTGTTCAGAGATGATCTGTTCAGAACCACGCCTTATGGAAAATGCAGAGATGATTTATTCAGAGATTATCTGTTCCGAGATTTGTTCGGAACCACTCCTTCTAGAAAGTTCAGAGATGATCTGTTCAGAAACCTGTTCAGAGATGATTTGTTCAGAACCACGCCTTATGGAAAATGCAGAGATGATTTGTTCAGAGATTATCTGTTCCGAGATCTGTTCGGAACCACTCCTTCTAGAAAGTTCAGAGATGATCTGTTCAGACATGATCTGTTCAGAATCGCGCCTTGTGGAAAGTTCGGAGATGATCTTTTCAGAACCACACGTGCAGCTTCAAGACGACCCATTATTCGCAGCTGTCCCTCCAAAGCCCATTCAGAAAGATGTAAGCATTGCGAGAGATGCTGTTGAAACTGTGACTGACTTGGTACCCAGTGTAGAAGATAATCAGTGCATTTTACAATCTGCTGTTTTAGAGCAACTCCAGCTGGATTCATTATCTAATGCTGAAGAAGAAGACAATGCTCTAGACCCCTTTCTAAAGGTGGCAAACCAGACATTGTGCATCACTGAAGCATCTCCACTGCCTCACCAGCCCATTGGTGATGTAGTTAAAGTCCAAGAAACAACTGACATCGAGCAGAACTTTTCAGTGCAGGAAACTCGGCCTGTGGCACAGGAGTATCCATCCTATAATGATTTCGCACTGCAGGCGACGGTTACAGAAAGCCTGCCGACGAGTTCCACGCCAAGGGTCTGTCACGTGCACCATGCAGTCGCGGAGGAGCATGATAATCATCCGACTGATGTGCTTAGAGAGGAACTGCAGCAGCAGGAGGAGGAGCAGGAGGAGGTTGACGTTCAAACGGCTAACGTCTTGGTAAAAAAGAAGACCCAAATATCACACTTGGGTGAAGAGAGCGTGAAGCGTTACTTCGAAAGCGGCGACGCCGATGCACACTTTCCTGTCGGTGCCTCCGACTTGAACCTGCAGTATGAAGAAGTGCCGCTGTCCGAGTTCATGTCGGACGCAGTGGGACTTGGAGAGGCGTCGCCGTGTGAGATAAACGAAGAGGTCAGTGTTGCGAGCGTCATTGTTGAACCGGGCAGCTGTAATCTGTCCGACGTAGACGACGATGCTGAACTAGATCAGGATGTTGAAGAAGCTCCCGATCTAGAGCACTATATGGAGCAATTCAAGCCAAATCACGACTTCTCAGATGTGACGTTAAACATTCAGGCCATTCAGGAGGCATTGCTGGGAGCGATTCGCCCATTAGTCGACCTGCCAGACAGTGAGGAAATTGAAGCTGTATCCTCTCTTGTTGAACCGCAGCCCAGAGACAGAGGTTTTGAATCCACGGAAGTAACAGTTTGGAATAGACCCTTTCTTGAAACATTTTCAGCTGTAGAATCCTACGTGATGACAGAGCAGCCAGGACAACTTGGGGAGACACCTGATTTAACCCCAGAGATCAAATACCAGCACGAATTAGAGTTTCCAAAAGTGCCAATCCAAACGCAGTGGTTCCCCGAAACATCTGATGTGCCCAACGAACGCGTGGACGAGCTCCTGAAATTGAAAGAAACAAGTTTGATTGAGAAGACTCCACCAGAGGAGCGAACCCATTCACTGGAGGAACATTGGGCAGCTGACTCGAGCGTGACTGATGATCCAGCTGCGGGGAACGGAACTCAACATGACCTTACAAGGGGAGAGTATGTCGAAGACGACGAACAAACGTCCGGTTGTGAAACCCACGTGCTTCTGGCCGAGGGGACCGATAAAACTGATGCCCTGGCGGAGCCCATCATTACGCCAGAGCAGCTAAACAGGATCGTGGGCATGGTGGAAGAGAACGTCAGACGCTTTTTGGAAGCCAACGCCGCCACGCTGCAGGTGTCGCCAGACGATGCCGGCTTGGCGGAGCGATGTTTACCGGAGGGCGAGGAAGACTGCGCAGGGCCTTGCGCGCAGCCTGAAGGGGAGGAGATGGTGCCCACAGCCCACCTTGAAGATGCACAAGGCGACGAACTCGCGGAGGAGACTAATTTCGAAAGCTCTGCTTTTAAACCTCCGCTGAAACTCGCCGATTTGGAAACCCCTTGGGATGCTCTTGCCGTGTCTTCGTGTACTCAAGGAACTCGTGATTTGGAGGCCTCTGCAGACGTCGTTCAACCCGCTCGGTTGCTACTCACCTCGGTTGCGCCGGCCGTAAGCAAGGAGGACGGCGCGGTAACTCCTGAACTAGAATCCGTTGACCAGTGGTTACTTGAAACCCCGCCTCTATCGCGTCGTCGTCCGGCGAGTAGGATTAATGAAGGACTACTTGACGAGGATGCCGTGCCCCAGTCGCCAGTGGAGCAGCATCTCACTGAGGAGGTGAAACGGGTCGGAGAAGATGCGCCTGCAGCGGGAGAAGGCGACGAAGATGTGTGGGATAATGATGAGGATGATGGCGTTGACTTGCGTTTTGAGAACCAAGAACTGTATAAAGATTTGGAGCCTCGTGTTGCGTATGAGGAGCTAAACAAAGATGTAGACTCGTTCGAAGAAGACGAAGAAAAGCAGTACCCGGAAACAAATGTTGTAGATTTGCAGCTGGAAGAAGAGAAGGCTGACTTGAAACGAGAGCAAGCAGTATCAACAGGTACCATCTTTCTTCACTCAGATCCGCAAGTGCAACTTCAAAGTCTGTCCGTGTCTGGCTCTGTCTTGGCAGAGCCTGAAGTTGAAGTGCTCCCAGTATGTGATGAAATGGAAGCGGTAGGTGTAAAGAGTAATGTGCTTGAAGCAGGCTGTGACTACATATTAAATGTACAAGATACTGTCGCAGATGAAAGCCTCTCTGAGGAGGCCCAAGTGTCGCAGGGATCGTTGAATGAATTGCCAATGTCAAAGAGGGGAATTTATGACCTTGCCACCAAAGTTGACCTTGACTCTGCATGTGACCCGTCAAAAGCATTTGGGGAGGAAGAGCAGCTCCGTGAAACTCGCCTCTTGACCGAAGTTGGAGAAATCCGGGACATTCTGCAGAGCATGCTCGTGGAGGTGAATCAGCCAGTGGAACGGTTCACACTGCGAGACTCCGCGGAGGGAAAAGACGTCCTCGCCAGCATCATTGAGGAATGCGGCGAGACCAAGGGGATCGTGGGAAACGCGCTGCGGGGCATCGCCGACGACAGTCCGGAAGAACGGGAAGAGCCACGTGCGACCGAAGGCTCTCCTCCGCTCGAAGGCGATCTGCACTCGTCTCATCACTCGCGACCCGACTCGTCCCACGCGGCTCAAGCGTTCGGCAATTCTGAAGGGCGCCCTGGCGCCGCAGCCGACGGCGACGGCGGCGACGAGTCGGCCGAGCAGCCGGTTCCTGACGCGAACAAAGCGAGGCCCAAGCCAAGAAGGCCCAGGCCGGCGTTCCCGACCATCATCGTGAACGAGGTGATTCCGGAAGAGGATGAGAGCCGGGCGTTCGTCGAGGACGACGACTCCTCGCCCGGAGCTTCGGGCTGGGACCATGTCGCCGCCGAGCCCTCTGGGGGGGGAGGCGAGGTCAGGCAGAGGAGGGGGTGGGTGGAGTCGGCCACGGCGGTGGCGTCGGACGTGAGCCCGAGCTACAAGCGGCTGCAGCAGGTGTTCGAGAAGGTTTTGTACTTCCTCGCTTTTGTCGTTTTCCTCGTGGCCTTGTACCACTACGACATTGTGGTGTGTTGCGCACTTTACGTTGTTTCCTTGGGTGTCCTTTACTACGAGAACGAGATAACAGAGTCCGGTCACAGGCAGTATCAACCCGGGGAGTGAATAGCTAGATTTTGACATGAAGTTATTTTAAAAGTGGTTTTAAGTACAGTTATAGGTTATGCAATAATGTTAACGATGCCAATTTATAATTATCTCAATTTGGTGTTGATAGATTACATCTGAGGAATTGTTCTCCTTGTTTGTGAGCTGTTTGGTACTTAGGGTATCTTGTAAAAAGTGTAAAATGACTTGGCGTTCAGTCATCCTTAGTCTATTTTTATAAGCAATAGATCAGTTGTCCATACTTGCACAACATTTAAAAACCTTCAAACCCACACCATGCACACACCATTAACTATGAGCAGTTACAAAGTAAAAGCATAATTTATAGCGTGTTTAAAAAAACATACTGGCATCGAATACTTAAAAAAATCACCTTCAATAGCGTGATAATTTCTTGCGTAATGGTAGAAGATTAACTGAATGTAACATATATGTGCATAAAAGGATTTGGGATATTTTTGTTAGGATGAAGACATTAACAGCTCTGGATTTTATATGGGGGGAATAAGTAATTGTCCAGCAGTTACAAAGTGCAGTCGGACTGTGTGCAGTAGCTGTCGTTATTTCCGTACATTTCAAGGCGTTGCAGTGAAGCTGTTTTTTCCCTTAATTGTTTTGTTGTTGGCATCAGCCTCCTCGGATCGTTTGAAGCAGCTTCCACGTCGTCAAATAACCGCTTTTACCTCTTTCGTACCTTGAGCAATAATGGGGAAGACTCGCTTGGGCTAAACACACGGCAATGTTAGCGGAGCACTAGATTTTTGTAAAGGATATCTTTTGGAACGCGTTGGGTGCCACTCGTCCTCCAATCGGCTTGCGATGCAATTGGCGCAACGGCCAAATTTCGCGTTTTGAGGGCTTTGCACATGCGCAGGCCAGTGCGTGCGCAAACTTCACGGACTTCTCGTACCGCGAACCTACAGTAGCGTGTAGGCGAATTGAGAGTACGGCGAGTGTCAATGCTGAATTTGTGGCGTGTATCAAATAATACACGAGGATTTGTATAAAGCGGCTTGGCTTCAAAGCATCGCGCGATAACCCCCCCCCCCCCCCTTTCCCTTCCATTGGTGTGAATTTGATCCTGGGGGTTGAATTTTAAGGCAAGATGGTCAAGGCTTTTTTACATTTCAATCCGTCACCTCGATCCATAATGAACGTCTCCCAATTCACATGGAGAAATTAATAAGCTTTCATGAAATAAATAGCCTTGACAGCGTGTTGCCTTCTTGATGGTGTAGTAGTGCGTCTTGGCCCACTGTTTTCGATGTGGCATCAACAGCCGTTGCTATATTAGCAGTACAGTTTGGGCCCTCCAGGCAATTCTGGCCCCCCCACCAGTTAGCCTGCGATCGATAGAGAGATGGACTTGTATTAACACTGACATTTGTAACTTTATTTCAAAGTCTTAGCATGTTGGCGTGCTCCTGCATGCATTCTTCACAGACGGTCTTCCCCCATCGCGTGTGTCCCAATGCAGCCAATGTAAATTGTATTTTGAGTAATAATCATAATAATAAATGTATTACCGTATCAAGATGTGGTTTTCCCGATTGGCCACATCTGACAATGAGCGTTTTATCGGTGCACGTGTTTTTAACTATGCCCACCTACGTTGAGTTTGAATGAAAGGTAACTCCAGAAGATTACGATGAATGTTTATTGAAATGTTAAAGTGTTTGTTATTTAAGGAAAGAGTAAGGGGCAGTGCAAACATAGGTCTGCGTTGGGAATTCACTTTGGGTATGTCTAAAGGATATTAAAAATTTTAACTATTAAATAACGACCTATATCAGGCCGATGTGTACAAACGTGTGACTTGGGTTTCTGAATTACTTGCATCCATGACATTTTGCCACTAAAATTTACATTTTATAAGATCACCATTGTGATGTTGTTAAGTCTACAATAAATCTATATTAAATGTTCCTATTTTATCATTAAAATCTTCTGCAGTGGCAATGTGGACAATAACGATCTTGTGACCCCCCCCCCTCCTCCATTTACAAGAGTAACCCCCGATGTGCCATAACCAAACTCCAAACCTCGGCTTCGTGCAACTAATTATATCTTTTAAAATGTAACATTCTCTTGCCCACCTCCCGTTCTCAGGTCCCCGCTTTCTTTAACACGGCTCGCGAATCTCGGTGGCCTCGTCTGGTTAAACAACTAACACGAAATGGAGTTAATAATACGGTGATTTAAAGTGCTGCGTTTCCCATCCGCTCCCATCCCAAGACCGGCTTTAACACACTTTTGCCGCGACGCCCCATCCCAGGATTCGCCTCCACCGCACGATGTGGTCACGTCGACCGCCGCGCTTTTTGGCATGAAGCTCGAGCCACCTGCTTTGTGTGTACAAGGCGGGGGAGGGGGGGTCGTCTCGCGAGTGTGGTCCCTGTCCAAAACTCGATTTGTTGAGAATGTGGGAGCCTGCACGGAACACCGCGTTCAGGCCGGCGGGTTTGATAACCGGGGCCTAAAAATAGGGTCGTGCCAACCGTGCGTCTCCGGCGTCACGTGGCCGGTTGAACCTGCGGTGGTGGAACGACGAAGGGAGCAGCACGTGTTGGTTCCTGTGCTGTTCGTACAGCACAGGGAGGTTATAAGACGGCTTTTGTGCGGGGCAAATAGGAATACGCATAGACGCGCCGCCTTTCCTTGAGTTTTCGTTGTCGCGACCCCCCAAGGTCGGCATTGAATTGAAGTTGGGCCTAGAGTTACGTTGGCGTGCGTTTGAAATGGTTAATTTTTTTTCACCATTGTTCATGAACCGTTTTGCCGAGCCAGCAGGAAAGAAACGAGGTGATATTTTTTTACACGCGTTTCAAGGACTTTATTTTCGATTGTTCATGAGCGACTACTTTGGTTCGAGTTGTGGTGAAGAGTTTGATGGCTCAAGTTGTTGTCAATGTTTTCGTTAAGCCCTTGTAGTACGCATTATTTTCTGAAATATATTCTTGTCATTGTTTTTAGAACATTGATTATCCATAATTTGACGTGATTGCTAAAATTACGTCAAAAACATATCCCCGCAATTTAAGTACAAAGTATTATTTGGGTGCCGTAATTACCCTGGCAATTTCCAAAACGATCACCACTATGAAATGTTACACAGTGCATTTAATTGTGCACTTTGCGAGTGTCTTATGTAGTCGCGGATAACACACTTGTATTAATCATAAGACACTGGGTAGCCTTGTTCTTTTACTCTAACCTTTGTAAAACACAGCGTGTTAAACTTTTCGCGATTTAAAAAGCCTGGCATTTTAGTCTCCAACATTTATTTGGGTTTAATCTGCCTTGCAGAATGAGTGACCCATTGCACCAGAAATTAATGAATGGACAAAACCAGCGCCCATTCTGGTTCGCATGCAAAAACCGTGAACGGTCAAGCGTGAGCACGGGCAATATTACCTGTCTATTGTCTCTTTATTGGCCCTCATTTCAATTAAGTTGTTGATTGCAAAGGCCGGAGGACATTTCAATTTGAGTACAGAGATGAAATGAAACATTGATCTGCTGTGCATACAAAGACTCGGCCTTGTTGGAATTAAAATGACTTTGAGTACATCATTCACAAAACTGTTTATTTTTTGGTGAAAATCAAATGATTCGGGGGTACGGAACAAGGTAATTGCACAACATCGTTCGGAGTCGGCTTGGATAAGTATGGGGAGGCGCTCGGTTATTTTTAAGAATGAGATACTAAAAAGGAAATTGCACCGACTTAACACTTCTTCTCACGTCTCGTCGCCGAGTAATAATTACATGGTGGCACTCGTGTTGATGCTGCGAGGTTGTCATTTGAAGAAATATTGTAGTCGTGCATCTGTGCGCTCACGTTGCGTCCAAAATATTTCAGAATGTTTGTTTCGAAGGGATGGCTTGTATCATTTAACTGCAAAGCTTCCCACCTGCAGCGATGTTTTTGTGGAGTGTTTTTTTGTTTTTGGGGTGATCGTTTTTTTAGGTAATTCTCTAAACTGAAAATCGAATTACGGCTGGCACGGATTTTCTCACAGTCGTGATGTAGAGCTCTCCCGTGTGTCATTTGGATTGTGTCGCTTGGTTCTCTGGCGCGATGTCCAAACGTTTCGCTCCACACGTTTGTACCTTGAGGAGTTCACTTCCTCTAGAACAACACGTGGTACAGTCATACACTCGGCGGGAGATACAAGTCTGTTGCTAATGAATACAAGCATAGCGTAGTAACAACTTGCAAGCATAAGTAATGTCTAGAGGTATGAATGTAAAGCAGGTTCTGAAGCTAAAAGGGATTTTCACCGTACAAGTTTAGGCTAATTGTAATTCCATTATAAATATATGCAAATAGTTGTTTTTATATATATACAGCGTGGTAGCACTAAACTTTTGAAATGCAACCCAATAACTGAAAAAGTTGATTTTTTGGGTTAAGTGTTTCTTTATGATAGCCATACACATTAGGATATGCAAACTGAATATGCTTTAATGTTCATTTGAATCGGCCGTTTCTTCGCAGAGATTACGTGATTCTTTTTGATTTTTCCGTATCGTTAAGCAAACGTTTAAATGATAAGTATGGAGACGTGCATGCAATTGTGTTTGGTGGTGTTGAAAGCGGATTCAGTTTTTTTGTGATTTCTCAAATGCTTATGTTTTGACGAAAGTATTCATTGCTTCTCTTTTTAAATTGTCACGTTTCTCTGCAGTGGGATGGCATTTTGCAAATGCCTGTTTCAACACAGTTAAATCGGAGGCACCCTTTTATGCTCTGCAAGTTCATCCGTTTAGTTTGGCAATACTATGAATGCTATAACTACTAAATTAGCGTGTAGTGTGCAATGTGTGTGTGCGCGCGCGCGTGGTTAGGGTTCTTGTCCACACTGTGTATTTGAGGTTGCTCGTTTGCACTGTCGGCTTGCGTTGTTTTTTTTGTGTGCGTTTTTTGAGTGAACCATTTGTTGTCTGCACTTGGGGACTGCTGTTTCAAGGGAATTGAAGTGCAATTAAAGAAAGATGATCTCCTGCTATTTGTCATTTGTTATTTATTTTTGTTAGAAGCCCCAATTCTACTCCTTAGCTCGTGAGCTGCGATGGTCTCTCACCGAGCGTGACCCCAGGAATCTTGGTGCATGGCCCTGGGAGCAACGGCTGTCCATCAGCATGGGCGGGGCCCCAGTGGACAACTGCAGCCTCCTTCGGGTGCTTGTGGTCATCTGTTTAATTACGCGTTGGTAGTGGCTGTATATGGTTCCTTGTATGCAATTTATGGACAGCGTTCTGGGATGCGATTAGCATGAATGAGGCTATTTAAAATAAAAGTGGTATCATGGGTCAAACGAAGGCCACTTGGTGTACAAGTCTTCTTGAGTTATGATGTCCTTCCGACAAGCAGTTTCTGTATTTAACACACTGCAACCTGACCCACGGTTGCTTTGTGTAACAATTGCTGACCGCCCAGTGACGTGAAGATACATTTCCTGGAGCCATATAGATCACATTGTACTGTTGGAGTAGCTCAAAATAACCTTCAAGACTTGGAGCAAGGTGACTGCACGCGCAAGCCAATACTGAACACGACGTTTGTGGCAGTACACGCAGCACCATGTGTGTGTCGGTTCACATGTACCATTTAAAAATACATTGGCTTTGGAACTCCCTGAGCTCCCAAAATGTATGTAAATGCATTTTTGAGCATTATATATAGAATAATCATGCAGGAGATTTCCTTACGGTGTATTGCATTTCCTGAAATGGATGATTTAGACGACTTAGACGTTGGCTACTTGTGCAATATAATTGAATTCTTGTTACCTTCCATAGGTCACGCTGAGACGGCGGGACCCGGAATGTCAAGGTGCCTCCCTGATGTAAAAACATGCAACGGGGCAGCATCCATTGACAGCCCTGAGCGAGTGATGGAAATCCCACATTCCTATGATGGGATATGCCAGTTAAAGTACAACCGCTGCTGACTTTCCATGAAGCGGTACTTATTGTATTGACCCAAGAGAGGTGATGGTCCAAGGCAGGGATTTTTATTTGCAAGCTTCCAGGAGAGTAAATCTCTCGAATCGGGACGCAGCATAACGCACCTCCGATTAGCACGGTTGTATGCATACGGTGCGAACACAGGTTCAGCATTCATACAGCCAGTTCACCATACATACATACATGCAGTTCACCATACATACATACATCCAGTTCACCATAGATGTAGAGGTTGACAACTCTCCGATTCCTGGATATTCTCCTCGGCCACGGCCAAAACGATCAAATACCACAGCGTTTATCCACAAAAACTCACACTGACGCCGATCTGAATGCAGAGTCGCACCATCACCCTGTACAGAAATTCACTCCTCAAGATGCTCATACATCAGGCTAAGAAAGTGTCGGATGGTTATAGTCTGAGTAGTGAGATTGAACATGTTAAAGAAGTGCTGCAATTGAAAGGTTACAATGATGTGCAAATCAACCGGGCACTAAATTCCAAAACAAAATCAAATAGCACAAGCAGTTAAAAGTATTAAAATACCATACATTGCAGGAGTAACTGATAAATTAGCCAATTTTTTGGGGGAAAAAACATCTGAGTGAGATTTGGCGCGATACATAAAATACAGGAACTAATATCTGGTACTAAAGATGCATTACCGAAGCTATAGACAGAAGGTGTATATCGGATACATTTCTATTGTGGCAAATGCTATGTTGGTCAGACAGAACGAATGATCAGCATGAAACTAAAAGAATAAAATAATATTAAATCATCCCAAACACAACTGTCGGCAGTGGCACAACACGCGTGCCAACAAGGACACTCAATTTATTTTGATAATGTTGAAGTTATGTGCAAAATTAGTTACGACTGGCCAAGACTAATTAGATAATCTATTGTAATTGAGAGAGAAAAAAATAATTTTAACCGTTCTGATAGCTCGAGGCTTGGTGCTGCTTGGAAGCGAATCATCCAGTAATACTACACTGATCCACTTCAGGCCACCATCCGTCGAAGGTGATTGACCTTGAGCAGACAAGAACAGGTATTGTGATTTCTTACACACACAAACGTCAGGATGTACATGCATGGTGTGCATGAATAGCGTGTGTTGATTATCCTATGTACAACCCAACCGGTAGTTGATATCCATTGTTATGCATTTGCATACATAACCCCGACGCCTCTGGCCTTCGCACCTGATTGGCTGACAAGTGACGACACCACGTGCGTCACTGTTTAAGGCCGAAACGGAAGGAAATATCCACAGCTCTGGCTGCCGCCTGATGTTGCCAGTGGCAATTGCTGGCGAAACGTACTCGAATTGTTAATGTCGTGGGTTTACCCTCTAACACACCGGTGTGCTGAGCTAGTAACGAATTGGCACGTTCTGTTTACGTGACAAACCTTACGAATTGCCTGTGTCGGGTGGTGGCGGGTTTAACGACGACACATTTATATTTGCGCGATCTAACCCCCCCAAAAAACGTATGGATACATACACAGCACGTCGGGCACGTTTTATAACACTTAGAACAGGACACATTAGTATGACAAGCGAATGTAAACTAAACCCCATCTAACAACTAAAGATAGCCCTGGTGCAACAACGTGAGCCATTGAGTGAGCTGCCCCGCATAGACAGACCTTTGGCTCCCAGCGTGAGGTGTGACCACGAGGGCGACCGTGGCCTGAAGGTCGTTACAGTTCAGCGAAACGCGGATGCACTCGGAGACCGAGCCCCAATCGGCATTCCTGCCTGGAAGAAAACAAACCTCACCCCCCCCGCCCCGCACCGTAAATGTCACCGACTCAGCACGATGCTAAATGCAGTCTGCGAATTGAAGGCTTCACAGTTTTCCCGAGTTGTCTCATCCTGACCACCCGGGCCCCCCCGCCACTCCACCGCACCGCGCGTGTGCGCGTAGCGTGTCGTGCGGCGTAACCGATAGGCGCCTCGTTCCGATGCAATATCACTCTCAACCCCCCCCCCACCCCCCAGACTGTCGTGGCGACAATGCCACGGGTGGGTGCGAAGCCGTCAGCCCCGCGTATCCTCGCTCGCCCCGCACGCAGCCGCCAGCATCGCTGCGATCACATCTCACACGTCAGGGACACACACCCGTCTCAACTGACTTGTTTTTATTTCCCCAGGTAAGGCCCTCTGAGCTATGCAGATCTTTTGTCAGAAACGACCTGGCCACAATTGATAGCTCATCGTGTGGAAATGTATAGCAGCCGAATACTCCGAACGCGCGTTAGAAGGAGTAAAAAAGCGAAAGACCCGGAGAAAAATCCACGCGACCACGTGGAGAACATACACACTCCAAATATACAGGCGTCAGGGTCGGGATCGAACCCACGACCTCCTGCATATCAGGCGAGGTTGTAAATATCTCGCCATCGTGGCACCAACATCAGCGTCAACCACCGCTCGCGATCCTGCTACGCGCTATTCCGATTGGCATCCGAATCCATGTGACTCGGCAGGAGAGCGGCCGGTTCACATTCCGAAGGTTACGAGTTCAGATCCTATCTTGATTTGAAGCTTTCGTGACTGCAGGAATCCATACTCTTTGGTTCTTTCGGTAAAGTCACGTAGGTAGAAAAATTATAGAAATAAAACAATGAATAATTATTATTCTGAGTTCAAATTCTGGTTTGGCGTTGACGCATCACCTTTCCACAAGAGGCAGTATAATAGGTACTGCATTGTACAGTGTTGCAAACAACACGCGGGATTTTTTTTTTTATAAAAAAGCAGTCTTTGCAAAATCCATCAGATTATCCTGAAGAAGTGCATTGTGGTCCTCTTAGCCCACCATTAAAATAATTAGATAAAATATAATCAACTGACAGCAGCAGTGATAGACAACTCCTCATTGGGGCCCATCACAACAGTAGCTATCGCTGCTCTCTGGAAACTACACCCCACAAACTACACACCACTAACTACACACCACAAACTACACACCACTAACTACACACCACAAACTACACACCACTAACGTGTTAAAAGCGCACGGTGTCAATGCGCAAAAGCCAGCCATCAGCGGTGCATTGTGGGTCCATGGAAAAGACCGAGGAGGTGACACCGGAGGAATACTTGTGGAGTCATTTCAAGAGGCTCTCTTACACAGCATAAGCCGGTGCTGTTTCGCGACCTACACAGAATGTGAATGCCGATGTCACTCAACCAAAACGGGTTTCCTCCATACTGTTGTATTGCCAAATTAAGCTCAACGCCACATTTTAGATGATGGGAGATTTTTGTGCAGTCACCGGTTTAATCGAATCCATTACCTCGGCATTCCTCGCCGATTGCTACGACATCGGCGTTATGAACCCGATAAACGATCCCAAGTGATAGTCTTGAACAGAAACTTCATAAACTGATGTCTTCATAAACGTTACCCATTTCGAATGTAACAGGAGGTAACGTGTATGCATATATTGCAGCTGTATGCGCAAATCGTTGAAAATCTCCCATCCAATTTTTTTTATTTGTTATAACTTCACTCTGATGCAATTCAAAGTGCTCACACGTCCGCGTGGAACTTGGGAGCCGTACGCAGTGGCGTTACGTTGAACGCTGCGCACACGCTGGGAGAATGTCTCTCCAAGTTGACACGGTCCCTTTTGAGAACACTGACATGGGTTGCGTTCCCTATTGCGACGCGTTACATAGGACTGCGCGTCGCTGGTTGCACTTAAACGAAAAATCTGTACAGCCACTGAAGATGACTCGTGAGATGGAGTGTGTCAGCACAACCCGACACGGAGAACTACCGAATGAAAGATGTTTCTCGCGGTCATTCTCCCCCCCCTCCCCCTCCCCGTGCATTCTCTTCCCCATATGAAACACACCGACCGCTTGCCGATCACAGTCCCTTTACGTGCGTGTGGCAGTGAGCCCCAATCTCCTCCCCTTCCCAGAACCCAGAAGCATCGAGTTTCGACTCGGGGGCCACACCAATGTCTGTACTCCACCTTCACTCGCTCCGCTCGGTGACTTGAACCGGGCTCTCGTCAAATACAAAACAAAATTGGTTTCTCGTCGCCGTGCTTATTTTTGTTTTGAATCCAAATAATAATTCGGCACGCAGAGTGATTGTCCTTTGCAATTGCAAAAATAAGTAAGCACGTCACACACATCCGGCACCTCCGATTCGCAAGGGTGGCTAAGTACGGTGCGCAAGAATTTCACCATGCATACATGCTTACCATATCTGTCCCATTCGCATAACAAAATAGAAGTACCCCTTACATATCTCATCAGCTGCACGGCATTCTGGGAGTGCATAATCTGAGCATCATTGGTTCAACGCGAGCAAACTCTGGACCGGATTCGACATTGAGTGTTTCAGTGTCGGATTATCCTAGAAGCAAAAGTAGCTACATATGTAGCTACACATGCAGTAGCTACATATGTAGTAGCTACATATGCTACGGGCTCCGCACTCTCAAGGGCCCCGCGATAAATGCTTTCAAGCTATCAATTCCGGTTCAGTGATTCTGCACTTGCTCTCTTACTATAGTACTATGCTGCCTTCAACTTTTATGAACGACTGGGTATTTACGGTTAGCGATTCGTGGTATTATCTGGCTGTGTAGCATTTTTTTTTTATTTTATTACTTTACTATGCAAGTAAAAAAATTGTGTCTTAATATTTACGTGTTTTTTTATATTTAGGGCCCCTTTATAACATATGCTACAGGCCCCGCGCTAGCTGAATCCGGCACTGGTGTCTCATCAGCAGAGGCGGGCTTGCTTTTCTTCGCTGTGAACATCGGCTCCGACGAGCCACTGCTGCCACACACGAGCCTCGCCCCGATGATAACTGGGAGGGGATCAAAACCCACACGTCACCGTCATGCGCTTTAGGGATGACCAAGTCTGATCAGGTTACGAAAACCAAAAGGGTACTCTTGCACTTGATAACCTCAAGGAAAAATAACCTCATGTATTTCCGTACGCCAATTAATGCATACATCATACGTTACTTGACAAGTCGCTGGCTCTATGTCTAAATAATAATCATCATCATACGGGACCGCTGAGGTGAAAACAAAACGGAGGCGTAAATTACCCAGTTATTGTTAAACAAAGTTTAAGCAGACGCTAAACGCCACACACAGAATGAGTAACGACACAATCTGCTCTTGTCTGTTATTCATTCTGCTCCAGCGGTTACCTGCTGTTTGCACGAGGCATGGCTGTGACACTCAGTTTACTTGGGCGCCACGGTGGCTAGGAGATGTCAACTACCTCGCCTGGTATACATGAGGTCGTGGGTGTGATCACCACCCTGACGACGCCTGCTGCTGTGTGTTTGGAGTTTGCGTGTCTCTCTACTCGTGCTCGCGTGGAGTTTTCTCCGGGCCCTCTGGGGATTTCCTCCACATTTAGAATCGACATAGCGCGTTTAGAGTATTTGGCTGCTATAATTTTAAACGCTGATAAGCCACTTCGTTGAGCTATCATCTTTTTCAAAAGCGACCTTGGATACATAGCTCAGTGGGCTAGGTTGCTCAGTGGGCCTTACCTGGTAAAATAAAAAAAAATGTTTAGAAAAATTATTGTCATTTTTTTTGTACATTTTGTCCAGTCCTCTCTTAACTACTGCCGACAGTTTGCACATCAAATGATTTGACTGCAAGAGTTGAAGACTTTGGAAGGGGGCCGAACCCCCCCCCTCCCTCCCCAGTTCCCCAAGGCGATCGGCCTGTGGTAAAGTATTATTATTATTATCCTCAGAGTAGTTTTTGGAAATTCCACATTCCATTGTCTTTTCATAGCACAACCACTGTTGAAGTCCCACGGATTGGTACCCGTTTTATCAACTGCAGCTTAGATTATGGGCTGAATGTTAACTTCCTTGAAGCAGAGCACCGTCTGACCAAATACAATAATACATTCACCACGAATGTTCCTTGTGCACTATTGTTTGTAAAATCAGTGGTAAGTTCCCAGATATGGAGATATCTATTCAATAAAAATAATGAAATCAACAAAATAATAAATGTATTCTTCTTTAAACAATATAATAATAGTAACACATCACAGACTCTCCACTGCTGTATGAAGGCCTTCCCCATGGCCTATCAGTCATGGGGTTTGTTTATCGCCGCAGGTTGGTAGAGGAAGACTCAGGACCGATTCAGATATACCTCACCACTGATGTTAGCCGTGGCTAGGGATCAACCCTTGCTTGCGAGGTCACTCGTGCAGTTTGCGAACCACTGTTCCACCCCCAAATATGACGTCTTTTATTTGCAATTTCATCACGAAACTGCAAAGCTTAAATGTGATGTAAGGTTCTACATCAATCCACAATTAATACGGTTCTGTTCTTTAACGTTGTTGTTCTCTTATAAGGAAACAGCAGCTGAGCTTTTTTTTTTTCTATGTTGCAAGTTCAAACGATTATAAACAATGAATTGTCATGATTTTGTTAAACAGGTGAGGGCCCGTTCATCAGTGGTATCCGCTATTTTACATGAGGCAAAGGTAAACATTTATTGTAGACAAATACATGAAAATAAGTTCGGAAAAATTGCGCCTATGCATGAACATATACACTTTATAATATGCGGAGTGATATATACAGAGCAAAATTTACTGCTGTAACTGAATAATCTGCCCAATGTGACCATACAGTAAACAGCAGCCCTGCCCAGCCACATGATACAATTACTAAGTTAACAGGACACGCTTTCCTCAACATATGCCTTGGCTGACTGTTCTGTGCTGATTGGGTTTGTTTATACCTAGTAATTCGATGATAAGGTCACATCTGTTTTTTAGATCTGGCCGGGCAGTGCTGTTGTGAGTTCTCAACTCAACAACTTGAAGGTGGCACGTTCACATCCAAAATGCGACAGTGGATCTGCGTGTCCGTCCCATCATCCCTATGCTGTGATATAAACCGGGTATACCACTTCGTGAGTGGCCAACAGTGGCCATCCTAGCACGGAGCAGTCTCCTGTACGTGAACGTGGAATTTCCGCCACTGGAGATGAGGGACCACTCCGTTGGCCTGTTTGAAAAGAGGGGCATCTTGACTTGGATGCATTGTGGATGTTGACGATACGATGGTTTTCACTCGATGCTTTGCGTTACGTGCATGCACACAGAATGGCATAATCGTTATCAATCAGCCACGATCAGAACCCACGACGGAAAGAAGACCGCGTCACACCCCCAAGTTGTCGTCATCTCTCACAGCTCTGCCCGTGAACGATCCACCTGGCACCTTCACGCAACCATATTTATTCACCGAGTTTCGGCGGCGTGTCCTCGGCATCCTTGGTTATCACTCTGTTGACCAATCCTGACCATTGCCCATCATATCTTGCCGTGACCTGTCCTGGCCAAGCCCACTTACATTCCACAACGGGTTGAATGATGTGACACCCATTGTGTGTTCTCTAATCCATCCATGTTCGTTCCACTTTACGGCTCTCAATCGTGCATCTCTCAAGCACATGCACGTCATGCAACCACGTTAGGCTGCATGATTCTCCCCATTTCTGATGGTTGTACGCCATACCACGTACTCATTTAAGGCTGAATTGACCTGGAGAGACCCGTACCAAGTTTAGATACCATTTGCCACGAACATTATCCATGAACAGGAACCAATCTCAGGTTGCATAGTTCACATCGTAGTGTGCAAACCACTGTACCCCTGCTCTTATACACATGCACACACATATGCACACATATACACAAATGAACACAACAGCCACCAATTTTCACTAAGTGATGGCGACATCACCACAGCGCTTGTGCCAGGCTCGATGCACCTTGAGGCCACGTGACGTGTTGAAGGCTCGTTGGCACGAGGTCACAGGACAGACCCAGGTGGTATGAGTTAACGGGCTAAATGATTGTTCGATGCCACACCTGTGCTTCCCACTTTGCCAAACTTGCTGTGTGGTGCTCTGCTCATTGTTGTGAACGTCGCTCCTCTGCACTCTGTTGTTGTTGGAGGGCGATTACATCCAATTGGCCAGTGCCATGCTTCATCAGCCTCCAAAGAGGCTGATCTTAACACTGCCGGTACCAGTCATCGGCAACTCTAATCATCTCAACGTACTTCTGTACCACATGAGTCTATGTCTTCTTTAGCCTATCCTGTGCCTGTTAAGCCTCCTCTATATGGTCAAACAGAAGCTGCTTGGACATGCGGGCGACATGATTTAGCCAGCCAGCCTCATCTTCCAGAGGAGCTGATGGGACAATGCCCAGATGTTTAAAATATCTGTGAGCTCTTCACACAATCCAGCCTGGTTAAACCCAGGATGGATTCCGGGCAGGCCACCCTGAATATTTCAAACTGGTACAGATGTGTCTTTAAAGGGCTCAACGTTTCACAAGAATATAGGAGGGAGAGCATAACTGTGGCCGAGAAGACCCAACTTTGTTTACCGAGTGCTGATGTTCACACAAAGCACCAAGTAATCATTTAAAGCTGAGTAGACATAGGGGAGGCCCAACACCGGTACAGATATGCGTTACTGATGTTTGCTGTAGAGCGGGAATTGGAACTCTGATCACCGGGTTCGTAAGCGCTGTGAGCTAACCACTACACTGCCATTCCCCATCTTCATATAATTTTTAATACGGTATACACAATTATAAACACACGCGGATATTCCCACACATATGCCCACAATTGTGATCACTTGCCGAATTTAGGCAACAGGTTTTTTTTTATAGCCCCAATCATTAAATAGCTCACTGGCATCCCATTAATCATGTGTGTGTTTGGTAGAAGCTTTCATTGGAGGAAAGATGGTCAAAACCCCGGAGTGTATACATTCATTTTATCCAAGCGCGACGTTTTGCGGCCGCGTATTCGATTTTTGGTGAGCAAACGAGCGTCTGGTTTCAGACTTGCAGCATGACCCGGGCATACACGTGTTTTATTTATAACCGTGCCACGTGTGTTGGTCTGGGTGAAATTATTGAGCTGACAGCATAGCCATGAGTATTCTCTATATGCATGCACACAGACACATGCGGGGACAAATACAAAGATCCCCCGTGCAGCGGAAGAGATGGTGCCGCTAGTGTTGATAGCGAGCACGTGTTGATACTGGCTGTCGCATAAAAAATATAAACTAAAACTAAGCTATTTATTTTATGTATTTTACCAACTACGGCTAACCGAGTTCTATAGCTCTTTTTCAGAAGCGACCTGGCCACATCTGATCGCTCAAAGAAGTGGCTTATCACGTGGACATTTATAGAAGCCAAACACTCTAAACGCGTGTTTCTAAGTGTGGTGGGAAAACCGGAGGTCCCGGAGAAAAACCCACGAGATCACGGGGAGAACATGCAAACTCCAATTATACAGGCGTCAGGGTTGAGATCGAAATGACGACCTTCTGTATACCAGGTGAGGTAGTTCACATTTCGCCGCCACGACATAAAAATATGATGACCGCCAACCGGGTCTAATCACTTAGAAAGGAACGTTGATGGGTTTGCGTGTGACTGGTAAGACCAATCGTGGCTGTGTAGAGTTGTTTTGCACTTTGGGCAGAAATGGACCGAGTCTTGCATTGCATCTTTAATCGGTTGTCCAAAGATGACACACAAGTGGGTAATGTGGCCGGCAACTCGGCCATTGTCGATGTTAACACATTGCCCCAGGTATTCAAATAAGGCTGAGTTGAAATAGAAAAGACACCGCCTGCCACTGGTGTTTATTCATGGCCTGGTACCAATCACAGGTCGCTCATTTCACAATATAGTCCACGAACCTCTACAGCACCCCCCCCCCCCCCCCACGTAAACGCTCACGTGTACACTTGTGCGGAATAGAACCATAGCCAAAAAAAGATTGCCGTCAAAAATCCAAACACTGCTTTCATTTTTGTGATAGGCCTAATGTGGGAGAGCAATTCACAGTCAATTTTTTTTTATGAATGAGTTCTACGAGCATACAACGAAGAACCCCCGTATAGCCTTAACGGACTGTTGGGGCAAGGGCTGTTAGCGAGAAGCAGCACCTATGAAGGCCGGCACAGCACTCGACGGGGTGGGTGGCCAGTACCGCGCCAGGCTGCCTTTTTTATAGTGGCGATGTTTACAAACCACACCAGATATTCATTTGAGGCTGTCGACTTTGGGGAAGCCCATGATTCGTTCAGATAATAGTGACTCGTGTTTGCTGTGAGCTGGAATCAAACTTGCTTTACCCGGTTCGTACCGCAGCATTTTAACCGCTCCACTGCTGCCCCCCACTATACAAAGATCCCCCGCATAGCCTTAACAGTCTGTTGGGGCAAGTGCTGTTGGTGAGCACCTATGAAGGCCGGAACAGCACACGAGGGGGTGGGTGGTCAACACCACGCCCAGCTGCCTTTGTCTCCTTAGGGGCGATGTTTACACTAATTTGAGGCGGAGTCGACCTAGGGGAGGCCCAGGACCGGTTCAAATAATCGTAAAACTCGAGTCGATGGGTTCGTAACGCGGCGCGCTAACCGCTCCACTATCGCTACCCACCTGCTCTATATGAGATCGGGGTCGCATGAATCTAACGCGGTTAGCTGCATTGTCATCTTGCACGTGGTGCTCGCTATTCACGAACACCATTGCAGTGGCGCTCGTGGTAGGAGTTCAAACTTGTGAGCGAGATCACAGGAGGGGGACTGTTAACTGAGAATTCTGCTTCACTTGAGTTTCTCTCCAAAGATCATCATCATCATCAGCAATGATCAATCCCCTGTTGGATCAATGGCTCCTCTCTCGTGATGTTGCAACATCGAAATCCACCACGATTCCGAGCAACTGCACACGAGCTTATTGACTCGCTCCATCTCCTTGGTGGACGGTCTTTCTAGCACGTTCCATTCCTTGGCTGCAACCCAATCATTGCCCTTGACCATTCCCTATCATTCCTGCGAGCGACGCATCCTAACTCAGCCCACTTTCTTAACAGCTTGAAGTTGTCTTTAACCCGAGTGTGTGTGCACTAATCCACGTGTCCCTACGCTTGTGTCCTTCGCTGTAATTGTTTCTTGCTCATGTTTTGTTAATGAAAGACCGTGATTATGATCTGCACGTCATAGCAGTGAGCACTCAATGATTGAAAGCCTTTGGTTCTTTCGGCACATTGGCGAGTTGCGTTTCATCATCAAGTTCGGCTTTACAAAAACGTAGACCAACCGGCTCCCATCCACAATCTGTGTCATCGGTTTTATTCCAGTCTGCCTTCATTCGCTGTCCGCGCCTCCTCTGGATTGCAAGCCCAGCGTTGCTGACGGCCTTAACACCCACGGCAGCCCTCCCCCATGCGCTCTACGGCAATGCTGCGAAGCACCAAACGCACGCGACGTATTGCCACCGTGTCGTGTCAAGCGCGTGTCTTTCAGAACGACACCGCGTTCTCCGGTGCGCGCTCTGTCAAAGTGCACTGCTGCTGCTGCTTGCTGCTGCTGCTTGCTGCTGCTTGCTGCCTGCTGCTGCTACTGCTGCTGCTTGCAGCCCCAGGACCCTGGCGCAATAAAAAAAACCGACCCAGGCTCGACTGCCACCACTCCCCCCAGCCTCGGGCTCTCTCGGGCGTTGGCGCACACACGCAGACGCACAAAGCGCGTCGGGCTATATCAGTCCGCATCACCCCCCACCCGCCTCCCAGCCCGGCCACTGCCACCCGATACCCACGCCTGCGAGCGGCCAGGGGCGGCCGCATGCCGCCAGAGTCACGCTTCGGCATCGGTTACAGGCGAGCGGCGACTCTTTGGAGGAACGCTCACACTTCTCTCACTCTATACCACACGCGCGCTCTCTCTCTGTGCCTGTTTAACAAAACTAAAAAAAATACGTTGTGAAGCGGTGGTCCGCAAAAACACATTTTTATGGGACTCTTGCGTCTATTCGGATGCGGCCGTGGTGTAATGGTGAGCAGCAAAACCGGAATTGCAATCCGGATGTCGACTGTTCGATTTCCCGGCGTGGCAATTGAAAGAACAGTGCAATGTTCTTAAATCCCACCACCACCACCACCAACTTTGTCCATCCAGAAGTTTAAATGGATGCAACCACCGTTAGTCGATAATCGAAACGTCACGTGTGGTGCGTTGATGTGTGGGTCACTCGTGCCTTTTCTAAGACGTCTGGTCAGCGTGGAAGAGTAGGCCAAATACACCCTCTAGAGGAACGCTCTCGAGCTCCCTCTGCTGGAAGCCCTTCCAGTAGCAGTGGCGTGAGCAAGCAGTTGCAGGGCTGCCCCTGAAGGTGTGCTTGGTGGATCGCATGACGATTATCATATTATTCTATTATTTTATTTTATTATGTTTTATTATTATTATTTTATTATTTCCCTTCTACGTGACATTACCGAAAGAACCTTAAAGATGAATCCCTGCAGTCACGAAAGCTTTAAATCGAAAGATTATCATAGCGTTGTGGTCCTGCGTGCTGGATAACCGGCCGAGTTGTGAAGTTTCAAGGATGTGGCAGTACAGCAAGTGGGTGGTTGTGTGTCCCTTTGCATACCTTTGAGTGTCATGCTCTCGTATGTGTGGGATTTTTCTGGGATCTCTATTTCCTGACTAAACGAGATTGTTTTGTTTGTAATTTAGGCGTGGTTCATTTCCAACGCAATTGGCTTTGTAATTAAATACATTATAAATCAATTGTCTGCTCGAGCAAATTGGAGTGACCACATTCATGTTCATTTAATCGCACTTTTTTTCGAGTAGTTGCTCATTGGCCACACGGAAGATGACGAATCTCACATTAGTCAGCATCAGAGGGAACGTTGTCTTGCAGTGATTGTGTAATAAATGAGCTTCAGTTCTCCTCTCACACTCCAAACTTAATTGGACAAAGTGTTAGGGTGCAACCAGGGCCAGATTCAGGCTATGAGGGGCCTAAGGCTAAGAGGAGCGAAGGGCCTAAACATGTATTGCATATTGCATTTGTTAAAATCAAGTCATCAAACATTTATTTACCAACGTAAAGATAACACGTGTATTCGATTCAAGGGAAATCCATTAAACATACATCACTCACTACATTAATTCCTTCAAAAAGACTACACTAGTTTCCCTAGCTTAAGCTATGGAAAAGTCAGAATCAAAATCTGTATTTCTCCTGGAGGAATCTGATGAGCTATAAAGCTCTTTTCCACAGATGTCCAGTAGGGGCAGGTCAGCAAGTTACAACAACAAACAATTGGCTGCTAGAAATGTCCACGTGATAAGCCACTTCGTTGAGCTGTCATTTGTGGCCACGTCGCTTCTGAGAAAGAGCTACACAACTCAGTGGGCCTTACCTGGTGAAATAATATTTTTGTTTAAATACAAAAAAAACCCGATAGGTGTGCGGTATAGAGAAAGGTAAGCAAGTTGCGAAAATAAATAAACATAAATTCAAGTCCAAATTGCATGAGTACGTAAATTCCTAAATACAAGTTTGGGCAAGGCAGCAAAACAACAACAACAACGAAAACAGTCCCAGACCACACCAAGACAATACCACAAGTCATGAATGACACCATCGTCAATAAAAGACGACAAAAACATTCCAGTGGCTGAGCTAACGTCGCTCAGCTGTCACTTCCACATTGAATGGAGGGCCTAAAGGGGGGCCTACACAATATGAGGGCCAAAGGCCTAATTAGCCTATGAGATCTCTCTTTTACCAGTGGCAAAATATAATAGTAGGTTTTTACCCTTTTAACTGGTACAAAAGTGACACCTTTATTCAAGGCATCATGTTTGCAATGACCACAACACAAGTAGTCAAAAAAGCAACAAAAAGAAGCAACTCTGATAAGGATAATAATAATTATATTTTGCCACTGGTAAAAGACATCTCATAGTGTAAATGCTTACCCCGAGCTCTCAATAATCTGATATTGCACTGTGTTTGAGTTGTACGCCTTCTGGTGTCATCTGGCCCAACACCAATAGGGACTAGGCTCTAAAGAAAGCCGTCTCGGGTGTGGGCCAATCAACTTCAAAGGACAGTGCATATTATTATCCTTATCAGAGTTGCTTCTTTTTGTTTGCTTTTTTGACTACTTGTGTTGTGGTCATTGCAAACATGATGCCTTGAATAAAGGTGTCAGTTTTGTACCAGTTAAAAGGAAAAAAACCTACTATTATACCTTATTAGCCTATGGGTTAAACCGGCCCTGGGTACAACAACGCAGAGCGATTTGGTGTGGCCGGGTGCTGTGGTGTTAGGGTTGTAAACCACTGCGCCAGTTTGCACACCGTGACTTTACTAATAAAAGTAATTGTGAATATCAGCAGGGGTTCCCTCAGTTAAGTAAAGGCCAACAAAATAAGTTACAATAAACCAAACATGAATGAACCATTCATGTTTTCACCGTAAGATACTAGCCACCTGTGATGAAACTGAATAATTCAGTGTAGTGAGTTAATGGTCTGAGTCCAGTCACCAACGGCTTACACGTCATTACATTCAAATGTTTTGCACTTAATTTGGCTAAAATTCCAGTTCTGAGAATTAAAAAGAAGCTTCGATTGCCATGCGACAAACGGCCATGTTGAGTGGGGCTGGTGGACGAGGGCTGCCGCCTGGTGGAGAGAATGGCACCTGAAAGAATCTCAGAAGGAGCTCTGTGATATCTGTTTCTGCAGACAATTTCTCTAGCGTGGGAAGTCGCACTGCGGTGTGAGAGTTCCCAAACGGACTATTTGACAGGATAACATTCTATAGAGAGATAAAATAACTTACGAATCCTCCCATTCAGAATATTCCCATAAAATTGCCTTAAAAATCAGTGGGAATATCCCAGATAAATAAATGCCAATTTATTGTATTGACCTATTCAAATGGTCCACTGCACTAATTCCCTTGACACATCCCTGAAATTCACTCTTGCATTTCCCGAAGCTATGGACTGCTTATCAAAACCATACAGCATACGGCAAAGTGTTGATGCTTCTTCCACATTACATCATCCCACAGCCGTAGTGTGCCAAGGTGCTTCCGCGTCAATGGAGCGCTGTTCAGGTTATCTATGTTATTGGTTACTGGCAGCGAGAACAAGCCCCAGATATGCCGTTACTCGGTGCCACAATCACCCTGATGCCAATGCCATGGTGGAGTGGTGCCTGATTCACGGGACCTGCTGAGTGAAGCCGTTGAGAGAGGTTAAAAATAGACTTTGCAGAGATTTGTCTGAGCGGTCTTGATGTGGCAGCCTGAGAGGAGGGCACCGTGCGCTGCTATTTAGAAATGTACAAAGGTCGCGTTTTTCTCGGAGTTGATACGGTCATACACCTATGTAGGTACGTGTGTTGAATTTCTTTCGCACCATACGTCACCAACCGTGCTAATCGGTGGTGCGGAGGAAGGACAACAAACTAGACACAAAAAGCAGTTCTCAAGAAATGAGTTGCCAATCTAGATGATGTAAAAGTGCACAGCTCCAGTGGCTTCCTAACATCAGAAGGAAGAGCGTTCCAGACGGCCGCAGAAGCGCATCTGAATGCGCGGGATGCGATGACGACCGTCTGCGTTCGACGGTTAGCCAGAAGCCGCTGCTGCGAGGATGACCGCCGGAGTTCGCGTGATGATTTATGCTCCCTTGAGATCAGCGAGGTATCGTGGCTGATTTGTGGCAAGCACTTTGTTGTGTGCAATGACTGCTACCTTAGAACAATGGATTCGTTCGGCAAACCGGAAGCCAATGCAGACTCGGCGAGCACTCGCGAACGAAGGGCGTTGCTGGCGGCACAGCTGTTGGAACCAATGGTGCAAGCATCTTAACACATTCCTGCGGAGGGAGCTGGTAGTAACGTTGGGTTGCTCGGTCAATGGCCAGGGTCAACGGCGGCGTGGTGTGTTCCGCAAATATGCCCGACTGTGAGGGTGGGCACAAGCCGGCGTGAGTAGGTTAAACGTTGAGTTTTAAAAGGGCACCACGGGGTAACCAGCTCCTCCCCACCCAGCCCCACCCCTCCCACCCTCCCCACCCAGCCCGTCCCATCCCAATTTTGGATGCACGACGGACGGACACAATAATCGCCTGTGGGCTGGTGGAACCAGGTGGTTCCTACCAGTAAATCTCCCCAACTCTCTCCAGCCAGCGGCATCAATGGATTACACCCCAGTTAGTCGATAGGCAGGTGGCGCGTGGTGGGATGAAGTGTGCGTACTCCCACCGTTTCCATGACGTCTGGCCACCGTGGAAGAGTAGGACAAATCCCCTCTAGGCCCAGGGGGTCGTCAAACAAAATACCGAGAAGAGCCACTTTTTTTTTTTAGAGAATTCGGTCAAGTAAAAATCCGCCTCCTAAATATTTCAAGAGCCACAATGCAACGTGGAGAACGTCACGAAGCAGTGCTGAAAGAGGCGCTCGCGACTGCGGAGCCCGCTCGAGGCCTTCCCCATCGACAGTGGCGAGGGCGAGCAGGGGGCAGGGCTGCACCTCGCCAAGCGCTTTGTGGGAAGTCAATGATCATTGTTGTGATATGGAGGGGCTAACCCGTGCCAATAGGAAGGTGGAACTCCCATCGCTGGCTCAGGTGAGCGCACTCCTGTGCTCATTTCACGCGGTGAACATTTCTCCTTTAGTTTAATTGGAAGAAAGCGAGCTCAGAATGATTATTATCTTTAAGTGCACGCGCGTATTTACAATTGCTGTTCTGGTTAATAAATTTTAAATGAATGCCAGATGATCCAGTGCTGAACAGAGCCCTAATTCATACCGATGTCTACTACAGAGCAACGTGCAGACAGCACGGCATTGTTCAGAAGCAAGTGCCTCATCTGTGTCTGGTTGATCGCTATGACAGTGCTATTGAAGTTGCTCAACCAACTAGAAAAGGGACACAGAGTCTTGATGGAAGAAAGAAAAAACGAGGGAAAAAGCTGTGGTGTGTGTATGTCAGGGCGCGGAGAGTCGCTTATTGTTGCTGGACTTGTGAACAGGCGCGCGTTACGTAACAACATCGCGCAAACGTTGATGTTTTCCGATGAGAAAGGTCAATGCGCACGTCGAAAAACATGTTTTGCAATGACGGAAGGCTCCACGGCCGGCTGGATTGGCGACGAGAGTTCACATTCATTGGCGTATTTCAATTTAATTCTTGCAAACGAGGTCACTACATATTTATATATACAATTCAGGCAATCATTTATATAGTTACTGAAACGAATAGCACTTTGTAGGGAAACCAACAAATTACATGCTATGAATGGACTGCCTCTGCCATAGGAATGTCACATTTCAATCATTGGCTCGAGGTCGCCAATGGAGATGGGTGCCACCTTTGTGCTTATCTCTTAAAACTGCAATTGATAAGACGCGCGCGTGGACACAGCGATAATGTATAACACATACAATGTCCATTTTCACCTACGCGAAACTCAGTCGCCCAAGATATGATGGTCACCGTGGCCCTCTCAATTGTGGCACGACACTCCTGTTCGGCAACACTCACTGGCACTCTTCGCCAGATGAAACTGAGTTCAATCCACTGTGATCTGTGCTTTCAGCTTACTCCATAATTCATCAAGTTATGAGCCAGGCAAATATATATATATAGCATTGGGTGGAGCGGTGGCGTCGTGCTACGTGTGTTGTGTTACGAACCCAGTGACCTGAGTTCAATTCCCGATCGCCATACGTGGCGAGTGACATTTGAACCGATCATCGGTGTTCCTTCCACCAATTCACGCTGAAGTATGTCCAGACAGTCCCCACGTCTGGCGTGGCACGGGGAGGCCTTCATCCAGCAGTGGATTGGCACGCGGCTGTACACCGCATCTTTCTTCACTCCTGTCCCCCTGCACTACAGGTCACGGTGGAAGTCTCCGCAGCAGCAGTAGCAGCGCAATTCACAAACCTCGTCCTCTCTACACCGAGGACCGTCAATTATACACTGGTCCATATTCTTAGGTTTTTTCGGTAAAGTCACGTAGGTAAAAAAATAAAATTAATAATCACTTGATACAGCTATCGTGCTGTGACGGCTCCATCTGAAGACGGAAGCTTGTGTTGCCTCCGAAACGTCGTGATTTTTATTTTATTTTTATTTTACTTTTATTAATTTGAATTTTTTTTACCTACGTGACTTTACCGAAAAACCTAAGAATATGAATCCTTGCAGTCACGAAAGCTTCAAATATAGTAATATACACTGGTCAACAACAAAAAACAAAACATTTTCTGGCCTGGACTTTTGCAGCTGTTTTAGACTAATTTCAGGGTGCTGATTCCAAATCTGATCTCAGATTTGCTCTATCACATCTTATTTTTATGCTATCGGCATACCCCATTTTCATTGATTTTACCCGAAATTAACTCTGTCACTTATGATTGCAAGTTGTTGCGAGTCAGTGACTGCTTTAGTGTTAAAATATGGTGCTGTATTTTTAGGATAGTGTGTTTATAATACCATTTTATGTAGATATCCACATTTATTTAATATTTTTTTTCTGAACTTTTTATTGAAAATGCAATATTTGATATCTCAAAAACCTGATGTGATAGACAGAAACTGATGCCAGATTTGGAATGAGCACCCCAAAATTACATTAAAACCGTTGGAATACCTCATGCCAGAAAAAGTGTGTTGACCAGCGAATTCTCCGTGTGCAGTCCACGTCATCTGGAACGCCCGCTACCAAAGACAGCAGCAGCAGCAGCGTTCAGCCCACACGGACTCTGAAGAGGCAAAGACCACCACAACTCTTTCGCTCCGGGCTTTCGAGTGACACTAAGCTTGGCTCCGCAACGCACAGTCACGGGCATTTAGATCCGTGAAATACCGTGCGTGTTTCAAATCGCATCATCGTCAAAATAGTATGGGGCCATGCTCAATTACATTGAGGGTGCTGTGACAGTGGTGGAAATTCCATATTCACATTGCAGGAGCCAGTCTCTGTATAGAAAATAACTGTTGGCTTCATCTACTGCAATAATCATGGTCTGGACCGTGGCTCACTCAGTTCTTAAACTGGAATTTTAAAGTCACGTACGCTGTATAATAATGTTAATACAAGAATATTCATATCGTACACATTATGGAATATTTTGTTGAAATTAAATAATAAATGATAAGTCATGGCCAATTTGTCGATCCATTTTTGGAGAAAGCCCTCCACCATACCAAGAGATAGGTTCAGCAAGCTTTGGTTGAGCTATCGCTTACCGGCGATTTTAGCCACAGCCAAGAACTGAACTGGGGTCACCAGGTTTGTAAGGGAGGGCTCAGCCCACTGTGCAACTGCTCCCCATTCTATTACAATGCACAACTTAAAAGATTGAACGTATCAATATGTATGCACTAATTTGTACAGGTACCGATATACGATATGAATAAATAATTTCCATGAACATTTATAGTGCTTATTTGTTGTTTACCACAATAGTATATTGTTTTATATCATTGCTTTGGTAAAATGAATGTTAAAACAAAGATAAAAACAATGCATGTGATAATAATAATAATAAACAATAATGTGCAATTCATTCAGGGTTCTCAGTGCATTGACTACACAATCTTTGTCGTCGGTGCATTATTTGTATTCATTCCTACAGGCAATGGCTCACGGTGGCTTTGCGTGCAGAAAGCTTTTGGCTGTAGTGATCCACTAATGTAATAGAAAATACATCTGTAGCATTATTTAATATTTAAACAGTAACATGTGAGATGTGTGTTCCATTGGAAAGGGATCCAAAATACCGTAATTCTTCATTCCGGTGTACCATTATTATTATTGAATGTTTCATCAGGCTATGTGACCCGATATTAATCTTAATGTTCATTGAGTGTGTAGTATTGTATCATGATGAAACAATAGAGACGGGACTGGATCTGAGTTCAGCAACAGGAGTTCTCTAAAGCTCCCTCTGGTGGACGCCTTTCTACCAGCAGCGGCGTGACCCGAGACATTTCAGGGCTGCGCCTTGACCTCCATACGCGTTGTAACCAGTGTACAATCATTCTGTCCGCCTGTTAGTCGATTCACTTTAACGCGGGGAGTTCATGAGGGTTCGTGCCTGGGTTATTTTGAGGCGCGGATTTATTTACAAAACCGGCTGGTTTCATGAGGGTTTGTCGAGGACACTTTCCAATATACACCGATACATTTGTAATTACGTCTGGCAGGGACATATGATGTGATTTGAGTATGGTAATATGCAATCCACATTGGGGGGTGAGTCCACAGATGGCTGATGGCAGGCACTCATTCTTTCCTATGGAAATAGCTAACATTTGCAACAGTAAATGGGGTTTAGATATCTAGTCAAGAAATATCATTGCATACCGCATTCACTTTTGTCAACCTGCCCCGGGAAGTGACTTTAAGGGGCCACTGTTCAGTAATTTGCTGTGACGGCTCCACCTGAAGACGGAAGCTTGTGTTGCCTCTGAAACGTCGTGATTTAATTTATTTTTATTTTATTTTTTACCTACGTGACTTTACCGAAAAAATCCTTGCAGTCACGAAAACTTCAAATCTAGAATTATTGTTTGAAGTTCGCAACAGCCGCATTGTCGATCGCCTTTGAATCATCGCCATTCGTACGTCAAATCACATCAACATCACTCGTGGGAAGAAGCCCCGGTGCCATTTATCATCACCAACTGCCGCGGGTAAAGCGCGAAGCCAGGAGATTCAGCACGTGGGATCGTGCACAGTGCAGTACAACATCTGATCTTTACGTATCCGCCCCGACCAATGAACCGCTCACATCCAGTGCAGCACTTGAACCGCGTGGCGGGACCCCGGGGTCCCATAAGCCCCCGGGGTCCCATAAGCCCCCGGGCTCCCATAAGCCCCCGGGGTCCCATAAGCCCCCGGGCTCCCATAAGCCCCCGGGCTCCCATAAGCCCCCGGGGTCCCATAAGCCCCCGGGGTCCCATAAGCCCCCGGGGTCCCATAAGCCCCCGGGGTCCCATAAGCCCCCGGCTCTCGCGTAAACTGCGTTGCGACGTCATTTCATGTCTGTTGAAGGCGAACGGAACGGCAATCTGTTCCTCTCGAGGAGGTCTACACGACGCGCTAATTAAAGTTTAACATTTTAGTTTTTTTCTGCGCATTCGTCCTCGCTTCTGCGCTTGGACACGACATGACAACAGAAAGATCCGCGCCAAGCAGGTCACGGCGTTGATGTTGCGCGGTGGGACGGAGTCGCCAAAAGTAAATTTTGTTGCCAGAATAAATGGGAAAACCTATTCTCAAAAACAAATGAATTAATTAATTACGGTTTTTTTTTCGGGACCCCGAGGTCCCGCCACAAAGTTCACTTTGTGTAATGACCGAAATTAACGAGCGCTCACCCCAAGCCAACGTGCCAGCCAAACGGTTATTCAAAAGTAGGCCAAGTGGTCTCCGATTGGCGGAAGGAGTCCTCAACGGTGATTGGTCGGGAGTCGGAGCTTTTGGTTTGGTTCGAGGAAAAGGCTTTGAACGGGAATAGGCTGGAAACAAAGCGGAACCCGGAGGCTACACTTGGGAACCGTTAAGAGAAGGACAGGGAATTGGCTGGGGGTGGGGGGAAGATTCTAGAAAGGGGGCTCGAGTGATATAAAAGGGCAGAGGACAAGGGGAGGAGACGTTCAAGGGAAGGGACGAGCTTCAAGACGAAGCCCGGACCTCGATTGTTCTGTGTTATAATAGTAGTCTGTCGTTCGAGTCATTTCACTTGCGCGCGGACTAAATGTCAAGTTTTATAGATGTTAACATATCGTCGGCCTGTTACGGTCCGTGGCGACGTTGTTACTGTGCATGGATTTTCTCTAGGGTTTTTTTTCTTCCTTCGACGCAAACGATCTTGGATTTACTCTGAGGGCGGAATAATGGCGGATTGATTATACACTTAAATCAAGATTGAAAACTAATTTATTGAGATTTGCTTTTTGGGTTTAGTTTGTTGTCCCCCCCCCCCAAGATGAAGAAAAAGACGGATCTGGTGTCGTGGTGTATGCCATGCTGACCTGGCTCAGCGTGTCGTGCATCACGAAAGCTTGTACCCAGAGGAAATGTCGGCATGCATTGGTCCATCGACCTTTGAACCCGTAGCTGACATCGATTGGCCATCGATTGATCATTGGCCATGATCAATCCACTGCTGGATGAAGGCCTCGCTAAGCCATTGTCATCTCTCAAGATCCTGCGATGTAACGATCCATCCAGCACCTGCACACCACCAATTTCTTCGCTCCATTTCCACAATGGGTATCCACAAAAGATGCGTTACATTCGTTGGCTGCCACTCTTTTTATTGTTTTTCACAACCATCATCAATTCTCGTGACACATCCTGCCCAAGGCCGCATACTCTTCTTTATAGTTTGAACAATGTCATCAACATGCTTATCGTTATCTTTTTGTATCCGATTGTTGCTCTTACTGTCTCTCAACGTCATTCTAAGGGTGCATCTTTCCAAAGCACCATTGGATGAACAGGCTAAAATACTCAATCAAGACTGAACATTCCAATGCTGGATCTGCCACCGAAATTATTTATATGTTTTTGGACAATTTGGAAGGAATATTCACAAGCTCAAAATACTGTATTGCACTGTGTATATGCATTTCGAGAAACGCACATTGTATTATTTGTCTGCATTCCGAGAAATGCATGCATTATGCATTTCGAGAAGGTTGCACACATTTTTTGTTGAGAAACCCATGTGGCGAGATACAATATTGTTGGACTTTGGTCAAAGTGTTGCATCGTTCGTCCACCAAATTATATTACAAAGCGCTCACATTACCGTAACGCAATGTAAAGTAATTGTACCCAGGCCAATGGGAAAACGAACTTAATTAATTCATTAAATATTCGCCGCCATAAACGCTGTTCGAGTAAAGCGTGCCTTCTGCGCTGCGTTTCTCGTGGTGAACCCAAGCACATGAAAACATCAGGGTAGAATTACATTTGCTCGATCGCTGGATCAGAATTGCATGATAGCCAAGCGGGGCACATTATCCTTTGTCGCTGCAACGTCCACGCACGGGCATACCACCGCCTTTGAAAAAAATCGGGAAAATTAATTACGTTACCGTCTGCATGATGTGGGATCAGACGCAGGCATTGTTGAGTTGATGAAATACGGTGCCAAGTTGTAACACGTGGGGGGGTTACTGCCAATGAGTAATCATGCGCACGTTGTTGTGATGCAACCCTCCGAATTCACGAGGTCAGGGTCAGGAGGTCACCGTGGTCAATGCCTTCTGCTGCAACCCACAACTCTGTTGCACAGTTGACACCCCTCCGATGTGCCACTCTCTGGCGTCTGGTCTCCTGCCTTGGGGGCCAGGCCATCCTGGGCGTCCTGCGCTCCTCCACTCCGCACGCGAAACCCACCCAGCGCATCTTTACCTTCCTTGAAACATTCCTGTGACGACTTCAACAAGAAGCAGTGAAAGGACAGGAAAAAGTGAAACAGGGACAAGGGGAGAAAGAGAAGAGATGACGGGAGGAGATCGTGTGATTGGAGAGAGGGTTCAGATCATAAACAAACCATCAAAAGAGGGCCAATCCTCCTATGAGCCATGATTGATCCCTGCGATCGAGGCCATCACTGTTTAAGGGTGGAGACTTCTTGCGATAATTCTTCCCAGCGTTGAGCGCGGGTAGCCCATGGGTCGTGCATTGCCTCAACTGGAGGAGTCTAAGGGCACTGAGAGACATTCTCAGCAGGGTGCCGCGTGCCACCCCAAATCAATGAGAGACCAACAGCCAACGCCATTGGCAAAACTGATTTATCATCCAAGTGGCCTTTTTTATCGTTTACACAGTCGGGGCCAACTTTCTCACAAGCTCCGTCATAAGATTGCTACGTGGCGATGAAAACGATATTCCTTTTTTTCATTATCAGAGCTACAATTTAACCGTATCAAGTGCAAAACCAAATGTAATAGAATGCGGGCTTTGTTCTCTTGCAGTTATCAATGAGCTGCACTGCAGAAGGAGCATTCATCACGGGTTAGGGGCTTAGACTCAAACCCGGATCGTCAGTTGTGCCAGCTCAACGCTCTGACCTCGAAGCCACCCAAGATATCTCGACAAAGAAGGCAAATTGGCAGAAGGTCATTTTGTCTTTTTCTGTCTGTTCATGTAACTTGATAGCGGTGTAATTTTTGCTGTTTTTTTTATCTTGCACTGTATATTAATGTACCCTTTTAATGCTTCGTTTTTTTGGTTATATTTATTATTGTTCTTCTTTTGCTTCCACTGCACACGTTTTCTTTCGTTGGATGTACCTTTGTTTAAATGTGTTCTTAAATATACATTTATATAAGCCAAAAATTGCAGTCATTTTCAATCCACCGATGGATGAAGGTCTTTTTTTTTAGCCATACTTAACCATGGGCTGGTCAATGTGGGATTGGAGAAGTGGGTGGGAACGGGAGGAGCGCTCCTTGTGTCACTCTGCACTCGTGTTTTTCGTGGTCGGAAATCAAATTCAGGTCACTGGGTCCATAGCTCAGCCGCTGCGCTCCCCCCTAATGGACACTCAGCTACGATGACAGTTAACTGATTGATAGATTGTTTCAATAAATAAGCAGACATTACACCTCCCTCTCAAATTTGTCTCTCCACGTGTTTGTTTGTTTGTTTACACAATGCATCGGCGCTAGGGTTTCCAACTTTTATCAGCTAACACGGGGGTCTCCTGTGATGAAGCTCAACAGGTACCAGGTCTCGGTACAAATCAATTGCTGCCACCCTGAATACAGATGCCAGTTCCCAGACTGCCCGGGTAAAATCCAGACAAGTGTCACCACTACTTTACGCTAATGTTAATTTTGTATTTGATTTATTGATTAAAGGGAATCCCATTGACATGCGGTGGGAATTAACTCCCCCCGATTTAATTCAGCCAATCAAAGTAAGCACAAATATCTGCTGCGGTTTCTTTTGTCGAGTATTACGGATGTGTATAACTTCCACATCACAAGCAAGTGATTGTTTCCCTCCCCATACTCATAAAACGGTGCGTGAATTAACCCCAAGTAGGAGAGTCTAAAGCGTCGTGCGTGCTCAACAGAGCTCACAAGCTACTATTTATACATTTTTTCCGGGGTAGATTTCGCTTACAACACTGCCTTATTATATTTAGTTTGAGCCCTGCAAATGTGACAGCTCGTCTTACAGAAAATGAGACCTACGGGGAGGGCATTCTGCCTCGTACGTGGCTCGAGGTGTCACTGCAGCAGAGCAACCCGCGGTTCAGATTAATTCATTTCGCTCCAAAGCTGCTCCCTTGCAGAACACGAGGATGGTGTTTTGGGCACACGGTCAACTCAGTATGTGCCGCGTGACTGATCCTTAATATTATTGTAAAACATAGTTACGTATAAATGTTAAATAAAAACATCATTGATCTTCCTTATTATATATATGTTTTTATTCCCAGCACCAATGCGCTTATCATTGGCCATCGATTGTTTAGCTTCCTCAATCTTAACCCTGAATGCATCTCGCGACGAAATCATCGCCCGCGTGGGCCTTTTGTGACGTGGGCGTGCGTCGCTCCAGCAACGTGCGCGCAACACCCTCGGGTCAAATTTTGAGTTTTTAATCTTCGCGGGGTTCCCGAAGTCGGCTGCACCGGAGGTCAGAGTTCAGATGTTAAGCACCATGTTGACGGTCGATGCAAAGATAACGTCTCTCGCTGTTGATATCTGAACCGTCCTGGGCCCTAGCCCCCAGTCGACCTCCACCTCGCCCCCTCGCCCCCCCGCCTGCTGCTCTAAGCAGCCTGGTGAATTATGGCAAAACAAGTCACGTGGCATGGTGGTGGCCTTCATCCAACAGAGAACTGACACCATGGCTCTTATTTATTGTTATCAGTATTATCTAATCAAAAAATTTGTAAACATGGAACAGCTTGAATTGATTTTACGTAAAGTAAAACATATGTAGGAATATGTTGAGGATTTGGATCAATAAAGGCATACAGATGTATATGTATGGTTGAAAGTATTTACCATCTTCGGTGTGCTGATGACATTATATAATACCGATGGTAATGATTGACAGTAGTCAAGAAATTACGTGGAAGATCGAGTGCCAAATCCTAATTTAGGCCTCATATAGCAGTACACCAACAGCATGCTATTGTTCATGTATTCATGTACTACTGGGAACCTGTTACAATTCTGTAAATTACCTAATAATACCGGTGTAAGTTTTTGCTTACATATTATACACGCCTATGTGCCTGTGTGTATCTGATTAATGAACATCTAGTCTGAAGACAATTTAACAAAATAATAACTCAAATCGCATTAATTTAAATTATCATTCTTTATTCACTCAGGAAAGCGTCACAGAGACTCATTTTTAACAAGAGGTTCCTGCTTTGGATCTTTGGCCAATCCCTCTTTTGGAATATTTGCTTGTCACAGTAAGCCAGGGAAAACTCCCACGCGAACAGATCACAGAGGGGTAAACGGCCTACTTGCTGTACTGCTACACCGGCATCTCCATATACCTGCATGTGGATGTGTCTTGCATACAATCTCTCCGTGATCCACCAACCCCACCTACAGAGAACACGTTGGGCACTACCATCACAAAACACTTAATTAAGTGTAAAGACAAATTCATTTGATTTGTCTTTTGCACATTCAGTGGTGAGTGGGCTGAGGTCTCAAATCCAGAATAGCATTCATTCATGCTGGCTCATTGTCCTGACAATTGTCAATTACAAGCCATCCAGATATCTTTATTTAACAATAATGATAATTATTATTACAAAGTATAAACGTCGCACTAATTTTGAACGGTATATTAAACGCGTCCCAATCCTGCAGGATTTTGCTCCCCTAATGTTCGTGATTATATCCCACCAACGTGACACATTTTTTTCTACGAAAGCCGCCACCTTTGGAAAATTGTCTTTTAGGTCACCCCAGAATTTTCTCTCTCTCTTCTTATTTGTAGACACCGTAGATTTTCCCAGACCCAAGTCGACAGGAGCAGCTGTTGGTGTTTGTCTTTCAACGCGTGGGTGCCGTGTTACAGCTTGCCAAGCCATTGCCCTGCCAGCGCCAAGGTCGTGAGCTGGCTTTCAGGCGACAGTATCCCATAAGCTGCAACAATCCACCGCTAAAATAAACAACTGATGTATATATATTATTGCTTCAGGGAATAATATTCAAACGTGGCATACAGTTGGCATTGGTAAAGGTGCAGGGGGCGAAATTATTTTCCCATCTCACTGCTGGCAGAAGCCCTCTCACTAGAGAGAGGACAGAAATTAATGAGGTCATATTCTTCATCGCCGCGGTGAGTTTTTCGTATTTTGGAGGCCACGTGCCTGGTGACAATGAATTTGTTATATATATAAACATATTTTAATTCACTATTAATCAGTTTAGTTATCTGATGTGTTTTCTGTTTGAGTCGCGTGTTGTTTGACATGACGCCTGACATTTTGCTCCATGTGCTGGGAGCTGATTCGTGAACTTGATATGTTCTGAACTGATTTGTTCTTAACTGATTTGTTCTTCAAGAACAAGATTCCAGCATGGTGGAGCGAAACATCGGAGGTCGTATCAAGCAATACGACGGCACAGCCCGAGAATACATCGGAGAACGAAACTGGAGCTGTTCTTCAGGGACAATTCAGCGTCACCGAGATAGTTCAAGGTTTTGCTTCGGTTACTCGGCTAATTAATTCGTGGATATTTGTGCATGTAGAACAGCATGTCCTACCTGGAGAAACCCCGTGCATATGAAATAAGGAACCAACAAACACCCGAATGGACAGGTTAGTGACTTACTGTGCAAATCACAGTGGGATAATCCGGTGTCCAAATAGGAACAGAGAGAAAAATACAATTTGGGATGACCAAAAATAGAATTTCGAGGGTGGTGGTTGCATAATGTTTCCCTACCCTGCAGGTTGGGTAAAGCTACAGTCCTGTCAGATGAAAAAAAAACTGTCATCACTTGCCCACCTCATTGTTGGTATAAGAGGGAGTTCTAGTGGTCTCCTCTAGAGATGGTATTTGGTCTACTCTTCCACGCTGGAAATACATCTTGAAAGAGCTGGAGGGTACCCGCAATTTACGCCACCACGTTTGCACGTAGAACTTATTTTGCGTCGTACGTAGCCGACCGTGCAAATCGGAGTTGCGGGGGAAAGAAATCGACTACCTGTGGTGTGACCCATACCGTGCTGCTGGGTGGACAGAGGTGAGCGCGTGGGGAGGGGAGAGGGATTTTTTTTAATGAACTCTCACCATTGATGCGACTGCCGCGCCAGGAGACGGAATCTAACCGGCGCCCTCTGGACTGCAGGAGGTCCAGTGCGCTGCCCATGGCACCGATGATGTGGCAGCTTCATTGACAGGTTGGGCGTGCCACACATTTTATGGTCTCCGTGCGGACCCGACCCGCCGTGATTGCGAAGTGTGGGGTAATAGGCAACATTTAATGCCACCACACCCGGCAAAGGCAACGAAAGCTGAAGGCGGGGGTCATATTTTGCTGGGTAAATATAGCTCGGGCTTGGGGGAGCCCCGACCGCGCGTGAAGCTGCCAGTCAAACAGGGCCCCCACGCTGCCCCCCCCCCCGCGCCATTCAAGGCGATCTACAACACGCTTCCTTTGGCTGTTTGAGTTGACAATTGAGAATGCGCGTCCGTTTGAAGTTGTTGCCTTTGTGTGTTGAACTTCTTTCGCACCGTACGTAGCCAGCAGTGCTGATCGGAGGTAGGGGTCTTTGCCGGTATGTCAGGAGGCCGCGTTGTCGAGGTGAGCGGTTGCATTCCGTGACAGTGTTGACCGACTGAGGGCCCTAAGCAGAACGGTTTTTTTTTATTTGGAGGAAAGTCACCCCCTTTCGAATTATAAAATCCTCGTGCGATGACTGAAGATATTAACGCAAGAGACACCGATGTAGCAGAGAGAGCGAGAGATGTAGATTAGACGGAGACAAGAATAAACATGAATGGG
The DNA here is from genome assembly GCF_964198595.1 of Lampetra fluviatilis. Taxonomy (NCBI): domain Eukaryota; kingdom Metazoa; phylum Chordata; class Hyperoartia; order Petromyzontiformes; family Petromyzontidae; genus Lampetra; species Lampetra fluviatilis. Next base: position 1,777,939 of record NC_136308.1, read on the forward strand.
TTCATTAGGCCTCGTATTGAGCTGATATTTGACGCACACCCCGAGCTGCTTGGGACCAGACGCTTTGATCCCTGCACTGCGGATGACTGCCCGACTTGTTCTCTCCAACCCCAAGTTAGTAAGCCAACGCCTGGTCACAGCAAAGGTGCCACCGGAAAGTAAATAGGGACTTTGAGATAACGAATGTCAAAGTTTAAAAGCTCGAGCGATTAATCACTTTTTGTGTTGAGTCATTTGTGAAGCAATCTACGCGTTCGGCATCCAGTGCTGATTGTGAAGCGTTGTGTACACTGTGCACTGTGGGTGTCAGCGCGGCTTCACACACTCGTGACTCCTATCGAATGGATAATTGTCCCCGACCTTTAAGTGGTGGCAAGAATGTTACCCTTTACTGGAAAAAAGGACACGTGTGTGCACGTGTGTGTGTGTGGTGTTTGTGTGTGGTGTTTGTGTGTGTGTGTGGTGTTTGTGTAGGAGCATTTGGGGAGCGGTAGTGTAGCGGTTAGCGCGCTGCACAACGAACGGCCAACACCAGCGACGATTATTTTAACCGGTACTGGGCCTCCCCTAGGTCGACTCAGCCTCAAATGAGTAACTGTTGCGGTGCGTAAAACATCGCCACAAGGGAGACAAAGTCGGCCGCCCGTGGTGCTGGCCACCCACCACATCGTGTGCCGTGCTGGCCTTCATAGGTGCTCGCTAACAGCACTTGCCTCAACAGTCCGTTAAGGCTATACGTGGGATATTTGTCTTTGTGTGTGAGCAGTGGCCCTTGTGGTTAGCAGTCGGTGTCACATTTATCAGCTGTGATTCACACCTGTGAACCCTGAACCCCCGCCAGGTGTAAGAGTTATCACGGGGGCCTGCCCCAGTGATGTACACGCGTCTGTTACCTTTCTCACTCTCCAATTTATGAACTCACCATGCGCAATTTGTAATACCGCCGTTTTGCGTCACGACAGTTTTTGTTGATTAGGATTGGCAATCGCCGTGCCGAGGTGGTTATTACATGGATTTTTTTCTTAAATTTACCACCTAAGGCACCACCGAGCTGCATAGCTCATTTTCAGAAGCGACCAGTCCACGAATTATAGCCCAACGAAGTGGCCTATCACGTGGACATTTTTAGCAGCCGAATACTCTAAAAGCGTGTTTATAAAAAATATATGTGGAGGGAAAACCCGGAGGACACGGAAAAAATTCCACGTGACCACGGGGAGAACATGCAAACTTCAAATATACAGGCATCAGAGTCGGAATCGAACCCATGCATCTCCTGCATACTAGGCGAGGCAGAGGACGTCTCACGTCACGGCCTGGCCTGCGTGGCCCACATTAGAATTCTGGCCGTGAGGCTAAGTGGTGGAGCGAGTGTCCTGTATTCGTAAGGTTGCGAGATCAAATCCTGATTGGGGGGGGGGGGGGGTGTTGACTCAGCCCATAATCCCTCCGGGGTCGATACATTTTTCTACGAAATTGACAGTGGTCGTCCTATTGACAGACTTGCCCCTGCCGTAGAAAGGTGGAATGTCGGTTTTTTTCTACCACTGGGCTAGGATTGTCATTAGGCGAGATGATCACCATGTTAATGACTGCGCGACGTTGCTGGGTAACTGGCTACACGGGATTATCCGTGTAACAAGCAAAACACATTCACCTGAATTGAAACAGCAGAAGAAGACTTGAGGAAGATGATACATGGGACCCGAAGAGGTGGGAGTAACAAATACAGAATTGCTAAAATATATAAATTTGTGCTCCTATTACTGTCTTTAAATCCCAGAGAATACAACATTTTAATCCAATTATCTTGGCATTTAATTTTATTCGCGTACATTTCAATGAAGATTATTTTTAGTGAGAAGCGAATTAAAATGACAGCTGTCTTTTCTCATCCTCCCGTTTTTTTATTCCTAATTCACAAATTAAGTTTGAGATTAGTTCAAAGTAAACCTGCACATATAAAGTATTCTCCATAAACCACAAACGCAGCGACGTAATAAAAAAAAAAGTTAAAATAAAGGCGCAACCCTGCAACTGCTGCTCACGCCACCGCTGTGGCAGAAAGGTCCCGATAGCGGGAGCTCTAGGGCGCCCCTCGAGGATATTTGGCCTACTCTTCCACGCTGACCAGACATTTTGGAAGAGATGATAGAATCCCACAATTTTCCCCACCGTGTATATTGAACTTCTTTCGCACTGTACAAAGCCAAGCGTGCCAATCGAAGGTGCGTGTGTCCCTAATCGCCTCAACGTGGATGTACCCGTTCACGTTGCAGGGTGGACAGAGGTGGAATGGAGTACAAATAGAAACTTGCCCCAGTGTGTCAACTACCGTGCCAGGAAATCGAACTGACCACCTCTGGATTCGATAAATAAATAAGTAAAGTTGTTAATTTGTGAGTTTAATCGTGACGCTGAATTGGATTATTTCAGCTAATTGGTGAGATTGAATTTGCACATCTCTTGTGCATTAGACTTGGCTTACGTGGCTTATGCTGTCCTGATTATTTATAGCCACTGGGTGGCAGACTTGTGCTGGATATCAAGTCTCACATTCAGGTTCAAATTCTTCTTCATCTGTACTCCGTTTATATCACAGTATGATGGAAATGTACTTCAATGTGTGATACGAAATAGTCATTCTCTTGCTTGCACAAGCGATGGTATTTTATTGTGTAACGATGCTAGGTTTTTCGTGCATCAAAAAATGTGGAAGTTCGTTGAACAATATCTAACCGAATGGGAATATTTGTTGTTTGACTCAAAGTGGGAAGGTTTTTGAGTTCAGATCCGATCAAAGATTGACTCAGCCAATGTTAATCTGTTGCCTGTAAATCAACTTACGAGAGACCGGTTGATATCTGGCTGCTATGAATTTCCACGTGATAAGCCACTTCGTTGAACTATCATTTGTGGTCAGGTCGCTTTTGAAAAAGAGCTACATATCTCAGTGGGCATTACCTGGTCAAATAAAAAAAACACATTTAAAATCCAACACTTTAAACTTAGAATGCAACATTTAACGAGATAACACAAATAATAACACTGTGAGAAAAACATTGTGCGTAAATATCAGTGTTGGAAGGCTGAGTCATTGGCCGTGAGTGTGGTACTGTGAGCATGTGTGGAGTTGTACTTGTTAAAACATGCAACTTAAAAACATCACTACATCTCCCAGAGGATATCAACAGTGTCTAATTTTGGGCCAGTCTTGAGCTTATTACCCACTTAATTTTAGCCGAGTGTGATGAGTCAAAATACAAATTGTTCATTCACATGAGAATTACGTGAGAGAAAAAAAATCCATCGCAAAATAAACAGGTTGTGGAAACGACTTGTCGGTAAGAGAGGCAAACCTTACAAAAAAAAAGAGCCGAACGTGTGCACAATGTTCCCAACAACGCACGAATGCTCCGCGTGATTTGTAAATAATACCTCGACAGCCAATTCATCCTCCTAGGTTTTCCTGCCCGGTACACACTTAATTGTAGAGAAATCAATATTTCATGTGACATTGCAATTCTCATCATGTTACAGAGGATAAACGAAAAGCACAGCATGCTATGCCCCATTGGAGATATTTAATTACCAGCAAGGAACATTGTTCCGTGGCTTGGAAGACTCGGTGAATGAAGACTAAAAGGCTGATCGAAGCTTCGGCCATTAACCTTGCCCTTAAATTTATAAACATTAGCTACGATAATTGGTTCTTTACCCTTCTATCTGGCAACAAAACTGACACCTTTTTACAAGGAGTCATGTTTGCATAGACCGCAATACCTGCAGTCATAATACAAACAAAAGAACATAACTCTGATAATTTGCACTGTCCTTGAAGTTGATTGGTCCACACCCGAGACAGCTTTCCTTAGAGCCTAGTCTCATATGGGTTGGACCAGATGACGCCAAAAGTGTGTTTGTATTATGACTGCAGGTATTGCGGTCTATGCAAACATGACTCCTTGTAAAAAGGTGTCAGTTTTGTTGCCAGATAGAAGGGTAAAGAACCAATTATCATATTTTTACTGGCAAATGAGGTTCCCATAGTGTAAACATTAGCTACATTTCATTTATGAATCTTAATTCAAGGGTTTGAAGGAAAAAAACAACAGGATAATGTTGATTTAAAGCTTTCGTGACTGCAGGGATTAATATTCTTGGTTCTTTCGGTAAAGTCACGTAGAAGGGAAATAATAAAATAATATAAATATTAAACAATAAAAATTATCACGACGTTTCGACTGTAACACAAGCAATCATCATCAGGTGTGAAATCCACGGCAAAAAAAAAAATCTTGCTGTGGATTTCACACCTGATGATGATTGCTTGTGTTGCAGTCGAAACGTCGTGAGAATTTTATTGTTTATAATTTTTATTATTTTATTGTTTCCCTTCTACGTGACTTTACCGAAAGAACCAAGAATATGAATAGGGTAATGTTCTTAAGCCATTCCACGGCACTATTCCGGATGGTAGCTGAGCGGAATCTGCTTGTTCCACCAGAATGCGCGTGTTGTATCGGCGCAGTCGTCGGTGATACACGCCTGCTGGTGTGCACCTCGCCGCATTCACAGCTCGGTGAGGCCTCGAGGAAAATATCCGCAGCTCCTTGAGCGTGTTGTTGTCAATGTTGTTCTGACACGGTCGAGAGCGGCCCCGACTGTCGTTGAGTGAGAGAGAATCAGCGCTGTTCGCTCGTCGGGAGTTCAACGAAGTCCTGATTTCTTTCAGCAATAGTTATGACAGTCGCGCAGCGTGCGGGAACATTGCACCATCGCTCCACTCACGTCTCGACGTTAGCTAATTGATGTATGTTTGATCCGGCTGGGTGGCACACCGGTAGTTGCAGAGTGAGTCTCACAGGTGGAAAGTGAGTCTCACAGGTGGAGAGTGAGTCTCACAGGTGAGGAGCGAGACTCACAGGTGAGGAGCGAGACTCACAGGTGGAGAGTGAGTCTCACAGGTGGAGAGTGAGACTCACAGGTGGAGAGTGAGACTCACAGGTGAGGAGCGAGACTCACAGGTGGAGAGTGAGTCTCACAGGTGGAGAGTGAGTCTCACAGGTGGAGAGTGAAGCTCACAGGTGAGGAGCGAGACTCACAGTCGGAATGTTGCAAGGTTCGAATCGCTCAGGGCAAGGATCCACGGTCTGTCAATCAACGGTGCAGAGGGTAACATTGGATCACGAGATCCATTGTATGTGAATCAATGTACAGGCAGCTATACATTATATTCAACATTAATTTAAACAAACGAATGTCTGCAATCATCCAAATGAATAGATTTTAGTTAATGTAACACTGAGCACTATTGATGTGCTGGCATTACGATGTATACAGTATTAATATTGGGTGATTCTGGGATGTTCAGCTATGTATGCAACACTTATGCGTATTGATTAAAATAAACACGCAAGGGTTGCCTAATTGATACCAGTTTAAAACAAATCTATGCACATTTTCCTGGGATTAAATTAAGCCAAGCGTCGCTTTAAAAAAATCACGTTTTCCAAGAAAGTCGGCAGGTTTCCATGTATCTCTTGTTCCCCCCGTGTCTCGCCGTTATTAACACGCCACCGGCGTGTGATGGGATTTGAATTTCCTACTTTACAACCTCCTGTCGCCTTTGTTAAACACATGCTAAAGCAGCTCGCACGGAATTATAAATGTACACTTAAAGAGTGATTCCTATTTCCCCTACCCCCCCCTCTCTCTCTCTCTCTCTTGAACAAAGATGCGGACGTTACGTCGTGGACAGCGGCTGTTGAAACAATGGGGCACGTGTTCTTAAATTCTCCACGGTGCAGCCGATATTGGTACGACAGGTCGCGTGCGGTGGGGGAAGGTGGGGGGGGGGGGTGCTCCCACCGCTTCCCGGAAGTCGGGTTCGTGTGGAAGAGTAGGCCAAAACATCCCGGAGAGGAGGCGGGGGGCTGTCTACAACGTGGTCCAGATGTCTTGTGACCCGCATTTTAAAATGTAAATGAATATATAAAAGCAAAAAAAACAGGTTGGGAACAATTCATTTGGGGTCACAGGACACCTGGGCCATCCTGCAAAGCCACCCTCTAGTGGAGACGCTTCTGCCAGCAGTGGTGCGAGCAAGCAATTGCAGGGCTGCACCTTTACGTCTTACCCCAAATAAATGCAAAACGGTTGTTATTTATGTTGCATTATTAAAGTCTGAAACATATCCCTAACATGGACGAACTATGATGTTAACTACCTCGAAACAGCTCAGCGAGAGAGCTTTACTTCCACTTATACGTCCGAACTGTCCACTCCGATGCCTTCTTTTCTAATGCACGCAATCAGAGTGACGGTCGATTTGAATACAAGGAAGCTGTGATCACTCTTCATGGCAGGCAACGAGGGGGGTCTGTCCACGCTGGGGTGTTGGCGCGTGTGCACATCTCACCGATAACAGAGGTTTTGTGAAGTTTATCTACAGCAGTGGAGCCACTGTGGTTATTATAGCATTTGACTCACAAGCAGGAGGAGATGCGAGGTCATATCCTGGGTCACGATACGCGTTAGCCCATCATCCTTCTGGGTACAATAAAATGAGTATCGGTTTTATGGGCAGGCAACGTTGGTTAATTCTGTGGAGGGACTTACGCTTGTCATGGGAATATGGAATTTCCATCAACGGATCACAGATCACCAGCGAGTATGCGCACTGCACCATTGCGTGAGCATGGAGACACGGTGACTTTGAGTGGTTGAATACTGCAATGCGACCTAGCAATACAATGTAGTACAATACAATCAATCCATATTACAGTACAGCATATATAACAAAACATTTTACCCTTCTGAAAGAGTCCTGATAATCAGTAAAACTGTATTACGTAAATAAATATTGCTGTTACTAATACTACAATATAATTATTAACAATACTCGAGGAAATCCAACAAACTGACAAACATATGTGATGTGACACCGCTAGACAGTACATCAACATAACGACTTCACTCACTTAAACCACAGATCCGTGTCAATGCAATATTCACTGGGAATCATTCAGTCAGCCTCTCTCCAAAAGGCAGGTAAAAAAAATATATATATGGAAATGTGAACTGACATAAGGCAATCAGTTAGCCGCAACATCAGTGGCTGAAGACGACGGTGCAGGCCATGCAATGCCTTGTAATCGTCACAATTAATAACAATTTAAATGCGCAATGAGCATTCCATCTTCGGATCCCAATGAAACGCACTGAATGAAACCCGTTGTTGTGTTCCTCCCGCACAGCGCTCTTGCCACCTTAGTGAAAACGTAGCGAAGCCCGTTTCTAGCCTTTTCACGAACACGTTGCCTTCGATAGGAAGGCCTCAGGCCTTTCGATAGAGCCACGTGGAGTCTATGAATGACGTGGCAGGAGAGGTTTAACGACGTGGTTGTTCGCGAGGTCGCACGGTATGCAACATGCTCCAAGATGTGAGGCAGGAAGAGGTAAGCGATTGGTATGGCGCTGTTTTTGAACATTCTGATAGGCCTCTCAATCACTTCCTTACAGAGTAATCAAATATATATATAAAACTCGACACCGCGGCATTAAATGGAAAACATGTATAATAGACAACGATTCGGGCAATGACCCTTCTTCATAGATAAGTTCAAAGAAAATAATATAATTAAAAATAAGGATGCCAGAGAAATCTTGACTTAAAGCTTTCGTGACTACAGGAATGCATATTCATGGGTCTTTCGGTAAAGTCACATAGATAGGTTCAAAGAAAACTTTAAAATAACAAAAAACTACGACGTTTCGATCGCAACACAAGCAATCGTCATCAGGAGAAAAGAAGAGCGGGAAAGCTGCTGAGGCAGGCTGTTTATAAAGGTTTGAAATGTGTGTAGCCCAAGGGTCACAAACCAAGTGGGCGTGGCCAGTGATGTTCTAGAAGGAGACATTATAATCTCTCACAATACAATGGCCACCTCTTGCCCTCGTCATGGAGGTAGCTCTCCGATCTTACATTGACATGCAAATTTCTCACATTAACATAACTAGCCCCGCCCACTTCGTTCATGACCCTTGGGCTAAACCCATTTCAAACCTTTAAAACAGCCTGATTCAGCAGCTTTCCCATTCTAGTTTTCTCCTGATGACCATTGCTTGTGTTGCGATCGAAACGTCGTAGTTTTTTTGTTATTTTTGTTATTTTCTTTTAACCTATCTACGTGACTTTACCGAAAGATCCAAGAATAGGCCAGAGAAAGTGGATATTAAGAGTTGGAGACTGCACATCATGGGGCCTGATGACAATCACCAAATAATGTGCTTCCTGAGTACTGTCATTATCTCCAATCCAGCTCGGGTCTGGAGCCTGGAGATGTTCTCCAGGGGAGGATGGGTGGCAGGCCATTCATTCGGTGGATTTCATAGATGAACAGGGCCACGTTAGGCGGAGGTGAGGAGGAGCAGGAGGGGAATTGTACAATCGCTTGCCGCCTGTGTTAAACCTTGGACGGGAATGAAACTCGTTTTCTTCACCAGGTTTGCAGGGCAAGGCCACACGAACCACTGCCCTGGCACTCCCCCCCTCCCCCTGTACCTTGACAAACACAGCGAATTAAACTGTTGCTGGCTTCGGCCAGATATGCGGGGGAAAAATGAATCCCATCTTACCCAGGCTATGCATTATTACAAGTGCAAACAACATTTGCATAAGAGAGTTGATAAGGGATGGAGCCCTTTATCGAACACTGCTCAGAAGCTTCAATGTGCATCAGCCCAGCTCTTTGAAATGCATTCCCTAGGGATATAGAATATATGGCTTGAACAGTTCCCTCTTGCCTCAGTGTTGGTCCAGGTCTATATTGCTAAGTATTAAGAATTTATGCAGCCCTGCTTAATTACAGCCATATATCCTTTGAGCCCCCTTTTGAATTAATTAACGGTGTTTATTCCCCATCATTCCCAAATGCATTCGCCGGCAGTAAATAGATCATTGTTGATGTGTTCTAGACACTTGAGTATTGTACATCATCTACAGTTCAGTGTTTATATGGAAAACAATCTATTTGTGTTGTACTGTACTCTATATGCTCTTACATAGTTTGCTAAATGAGATGCCGCTGTGGCGTGATGGTCAGCACACTGTGGGCTTGCAATCAAGAGGTCGCGAGGAAAGTGTCTTCAAATTGCCTTGCCTGTCCACTCGGCGTGCTCCATGGCTTCACCAAAGCTGTAGTAGGTACCCCCACCACGATAGCTGGCACTTCGTGGAGGACTTCATGCCAGCAGTGGCACAAGCAGGCATCATTTATTTTACGATGCAAACATTCTATAACACCACTTGTTTGCAAGGAAAGCCATTTTAGCGAGAAATTAAAGGCCATTTTGTGTTTCCTATTCTCGTGACTTCGGATCTCTCGCAAAAACATTTTTTTTTTTTACAAACATCTCAAGTGGGACCATCCTGAACAAGATACATTGAGACTCAGAGTGGCTTTCCTGGGTAAACCATACTTACCTATAAATATAATGCATGTCTGTCAAACGTTGGGATTTTCATCCCAATCAATGAAATGGGCACACGCTGTTTTTAAAAGGAGCCTTGAGTTGAAGTGCAGTGGTTCTTCAAAGAAGATAATTAATGGGCACAATGTAAATGGATCGGGAAAATGTAACCAATGACAGTTGTGCTTTAAGAGGTAAAATAAAGCATCTCTCAGCCTCAAGCAGATTGCTTTTAAGTAGAACAATTGACTGAAGCGAAGCTATTGGAAATGGAAGGGTTCAGTACATTTCCACGAATTCGAAACCCAAGTGGAAACATTGGAAGTGTTTTTGAATACAACCTTCAAAAGTAATCAACATTTCCAAAGAAAAATATCCACCACGCGGTTTTGTGCGCATGGTGTTCCGTTGTACTATGTACATTGAATAAAGCGAACAACCCATGCACAGTTTGATGGCTTTGCTTGTGTGTTCTTCTTTGCAAAACGGACGCGCGTGTGTGTGTCTGTGTGTGTGGGGAGCCCACTGGCACTTCACGTGGCCTCAACGTGCACATAGCCTGGCACAAGCGTCGTGGTGACGTCACCGCCACTTAGCGGCGAATGGCGGTTGTTGTTGTGTGAGCGGTAGTGTAGCGGTTAGCGCTACGCTGCGCTACGAACCCGGCCACCCGAGTTCGATTCCAGCTCACGGCCAAAACCAGTGAAGATTATCTGAACCGGTCCTTGGCCTCCACTAGGTCGACTCAGCCTCAATTGAGTACCTGATGCGGTGTGTAAACATCGCCACAGGGGAGACAAAGGCGGCCGCGCGTGGCGCTGGCCACCCACTTGCCCCAACAGTCTGTTACAGGCTATACGGGGGATCTCTGTCTTCGTGGGTACAAACAAGATTGAGGAACACTTCTGTAGTGGTTTGCGCAAATTGCGATGAATCAGCCCACCTGAGTTGGTTTGCCAGCCGTGGTCAGGATCAGTGAGCAGTGATTGCAATGTGAACGTGGAAGTCCCGGTACGAAACCCGTTCGTCTGCTGCAGCTCAATGTCCATCGCTATTTCTTGCCCCCCCCCCCCCCCCCCCGTGGATTCTGGAGCTTGATGAAAAGTGCCGGAACATAGTGGCGTGGTGGTCTGATGTGGCGTCACCCGCTGTGTACCGGCCCGTTCCGTGCCTGGCGCGGTGTGTGAACATCAACGCTGTGGAGACAAAGGCCGGGATTGGGCCCATATCGCGAGTCGAGGAGAGATCAGGCATTTGTTCGTATTGACCGTTGATGTCTTGTGGGCTTTGTCTGCCATCGGAATGTGAAATTTCCACCACTGTCCTAAGGGCCAGCATTGGAGGCGAGTGCCACCCCATGATCACTTTTGAAGTGATTGAAACACGAAGCATCATGTCTTAATTGGAAGTAGAGTTGCGCTGCTGGGGTAAAAGAAGAATATGTCCCAATAGCTGAAGAGGAGAGACCTACACATAAATGCGTCGTCTTTAGTGGCTATTATTATGCGGCTCACACAACCCAAGATTTGTTTTAATTAATGGCACCAGGAAGACTGACACATTTCTCAGAATGGCTACCTCGGGGAGGAATGTTGGGGTGGGGTGTATGAGCGGTGGGACGACATTGTCCACTGTGGCGGGATGTTAACTACCTCGCCTGGTATGCAGGCGGTCGTGGGTTCAATCCCCGCCCTGAGGCCTGCTCTATATTTGGAGTTTGCAAGTTCTCCTCGCGGTCTCGTGGATTTTTCTCCGGGTCCTCCGGTTTCTCCCTTCCACATGTATAATCAACATGACGCGTTCAGAGTATTTGGCTGCTATTAAGTTCCATGTGATTATGATAAGCCCACTTCGTTGAGCTGTCGTTTGTGGCCAGGTAGCTTCTGAACAACTGCTACATAGCTAAATACCTGAGAAAATTAAATTAAAATGGGACCTCCATTTGTATACAAACGCATTCAATGTATTTCTCTGGTTAATGTCAATACAAAGCAATGTTTTCGAGGCCTGAAGACTTACCCATCGCTCCCCTGTCCCACCACTGCAGATCCAAAAGAACCCAGAGAGGATTGCGACCGTGACTGAGAGTCGATTGCACATCTAAAATTACACCTGCACGCGTTTGTATAATGTCGCAGTTTAACTGCCTTATTGATGCAATGTCCCATCCACGAGGCACCATCCCCTCTCGGTGTCTTTACTACATTTACGCGGAAATTGCCTTCCTGGGAGTCATTCTGAATCCATTCAAAGCTCGAAGGATTTTTGTCAAGCTTCCATGGCTTTTTCATTCAATTTTTTTTGTTATGTAATGTAATGAGAAAAGCGTATCTTGCTTTGAGACGGCGGTTTACCTTGGGACAGATAAAGAGAGTGGCTCATAGAAGTGACGTATAAAATATAGTAAAGTTTCAAAAGCTTTTGTTTCCTTGTAGGTGTGCTGTTGCTAGTTTTAGCGAGGCTCTGAACAACATTACCGTCTAAAGGGTTTTAATATAGGCACAGCAATGTATATATGATAAGAAAGGATACGTGAACATCAACAGAAAATGACAGTTACATCGTTGACGAATCGGTTACTTGACGCATATAAAACGCAAACTGCTTTCAACACGGGGACATGCTTTACTCTGCGTCAGACGTGATTCAGTGTACGTGAGGTGAAGAACGCATGTGTGTGAAACAGGTCAGATTTGTGAACATCAATAGATATGTAAAATCAGAAAAAATTACACTGTACGCAAATACTGGACTGGGCATTTGGGATTCAATTTGGCCGAGGTGGATATGTGACGACGGTCGGATATACGACCGGGTACTGCAGCTGTATTAACCGCAGCCCATCAACACTTTGAGGTATTTTACAAAAGCATCACAATGCTTATAAGCCTGTTCCACCTACACAAAAGGCAATTATAACGGGACACCAAGTGGTTAATGCACGACACGTTGTTATTATTATTATCTAGTGGGTTGTTTAGAGATCATGTGCTTTCTTTTTTTAGGGAACTGTAAAAAAGAGATGCATCTCTGCAATGTCTGGCTCCAGCCACTGCTGGCGAAAGGATCTCCACCAGAGGGCGTCCCGGAGAGCCCCGTAAGAGGCGATTCTTGTCCCCTGGCCCGCCCCCCCCCCCCCGACTCTCGCTGGACTAAATCATCACGCGAACTCCGCTCATCCTCGCAGCAGCTCTTGACGAGCCATCGAAGAAAAAAAACATTCACTGCATCGGGCTCTTTCAGATGCGCTTTCTGTGGCCGTCTGGAATGCTCCTCCGACATTAAAGCCACTGGAGCTTTGCACTTTCACATCTCTGTATTGAAAACGAATTTATTTGGAAATGCTTTTTTGTGTTTATTTTGTTGTCATTCACACGCACCTCCGATTAGCGTGGTTGCCTTAGAACGGTGCGAAAGAGGTTCAACATACATAGCGTACACACGTACTGCATTCTCCAGACCAAAACAACCCTGCCTCCAAGGCATGGATTTATGGGAATGTGCCACTACACCAGGCCAAGTTAACCTCTTCACGTGATGCTGTGCTGTTTTGTTCTTGGGGAGCACAGTACATTGTGTGTACCTAAGAAATATAACAATGATGGCTAACCATTTCAATTGAATGTGTTCGCTTAAAATCCACTCGAAGCATAACACGCTGTTATTATAACAATCACCACTGACTACAAAATTATCGGGTGCTGCCGGTTTTTTTTTATTTTTACGAATAGCAAAAACATTTCTCAATGTAACGCCATCGGGCCTTCGGATTTGAATTTGACGGGGGCATCGTGAAACCCCAGACACTGGTTTTTTTTTCCCGTGAAATTTTCCACAAGCAATTTCCCCACGTCACCCCCGGTATATTTTGAGCATTGTGTCTGTCGGGTTAAATAGGCAGCTCCTATTAAAAAGAGAGAAAAAATTTCGCTAATATCAGCAGCTAATCTTGTCATAAGTTTCCGACAGCGTTAATAGCACTGTCAGAATTTAATTATCACTTTCCCATCCATATTACCTCTATCATGAAAGTCAGGGATGAGGCACTTATTAGAAGAAAAAAAAAACAGACGTCATCTCCTGCTGTCCGTAGATCTGCGCAAATTCATCGCCAAAGCGATGTGATGGTTTACAAAATGTAAATGCATTATGAGTGTTTTACTTATTCGCGATATGTTAGTTAGAAATTAAGTGAACGTAGTGATGGTAATTAAAACCTTGGTTAAGAAATAATAGTAAAAAAACATGAAGAAATGGTGTTGGCAGTGCAAACGATTAGACCATTCAAATCCCAAGCTCTCTTATACATGCAATTATACGGATGCGCAGAGGGTTCACTACATTAAAGCGTTGACACTTTTCACAGTTGATGCTTATTTAAGGAAATGTACATCTTGCTATTTCTCGTAAAAATAGAACATCGAGTCTCAGTTGTGTGTTTTTTTAAGATGTTTATCGTTTTAATGAGGGGGATCAAACCAAACCTAAAACAGGAGCCGTTAACTGTCTGAACCACATCTTGTTTTTTTTCTTTCCCGGAACGAAAACCGAACGACATTTCATGTTGTTGTGCGGCGCTCCAGATGAAAACCCACCCATCGGGATGCGGTTACTGTTTCCAAACCGGTTAAACCTTACAAATATATCATGCCCTTGGCAGCTTGGGAATTGTTGATACATTCCGTGAGCCGTGTCACCGAATTAACCATTTCTGCCACGAATATTCGGTGAGATGATTAATTATTGTTTGTTATTTACTCACAATCTCTGCCACGAATCTTCGGTGAGATGGTTTATTATTATGGTGAATTACTCGCCATCTCTGCCACGAATATTCGGTGACATGGTTGATGATTATTACCCACCCGACCACGAATATATAAAGGTGCTTCCATAAGGCGACGCAGCCACACGCAGGGCCTGTGATCGGTGTTCCCGTTCACGCAAAGGAGCAAAGTCGTCGCGTTCAGCGTGTGTCTGTCGGGGCAAGTGCAGTCAGCGAAATCATATCAAGGCCGGTACTGTGCATCATGTTTCGACGGCAGTGGGGGTCAGCACCGATAATGTGTTATTCCTATGCTGTGGTGGCGATGCACAGCACAATTCACTTATTTTCAGGTTCAGTTGACCTAGGGGAGGCCATAGGCATGTGTATAAAATACACACGGAGGCTCTTCCAATGGCACAAAATGCAATTATTTCGAGGTCAGTGCTGGGTCACTGATGGTAGAGGAGTGTGCTTATCACCGTGTTACAAGGAACGCAACAATCCCTCGTTTAGCCCTGTCGACGAGAAGCAAGTGCCGGTTCAGGCATGGCACACGGCGGGGTGTTGTGCTGGACTGCCTTTATCTCCCCAATGCAGACGTTTACACACCCACACCAGGTGCTCGTTGAAGGCTGAGTTGATCTAGAGGTAGCCCAGGCGTGATCCGAACACCACATACTTCTGATGGAAGCTGGGAATCAAATTCGGGTCGCTGGGAGTGCAGTGCAACCGCGCGACCGCTGCTCACAAGTGTGCACGCACAGTCGCACACTGACATCTTAATAACAAACACGTTTCGTGGTAGGTGGCACTGCGTCAACGGGCTCACAACTGGGAGGTTGTCAGTTTAATTTCTGTCTTCGGGGACAACTAAGCCCTGTCATTATGTGTGGGAACAGTAACGCTAGTTCGTGGTAAGTCGACATCGGTTGGCCAATGCCGAGACCCCCAACTTTTGCAATGTGAATTTCCATGATTTACCCAGGTCTGCTCATAAAGATGATCGCCACCAAATGCGTGTTGGAAGAACCAGAGTTGCATTCGGAATAACTA
Source organism: Lampetra fluviatilis (assembly GCF_964198595.1). NCBI lineage: Eukaryota > Metazoa > Chordata > Hyperoartia > Petromyzontiformes > Petromyzontidae > Lampetra > Lampetra fluviatilis. The sequence goes on from NC_136308.1 coordinate 1,793,234, forward strand.
CAGCACTCTTACTCATTGATAATAATGATTACAATTGAAGATATTAATCGCTTGTGGACACATTTGCGAGGATTCATTTTTTTAATGGGCTGTAATGTTGCGGGTGAGGATTTAGTTATTTTTAGAAATGTAATTGAGGAATGAGCTGACTTTAAACGTCTTCAAGGCTTCACAGCACACTGAGTGAGCATAGGCGCAGGTTACCACAGCATCTGTACCTTGCCTTTAGCTTGTAGTTGTCAGCTGACAAGCTGCACGATGGCTCTGAACTCCTTTAATGAGTCGTGCACACATGTACCACACATGTACCACACATGTACCACACATGTACCACACATGTACCGCCGTAATTGCCAAACTACTTTGCTAAAGTGGGTAAGATGGGTGAACGGGGAGAAGCATGAGCATAAAATTATATATTTTTCTCGACCCAAAAACATACCGAAAATATAGCCATACATAAAACGATCTAGAGTTTGTTCTAGATTAGCAAACATTAAAACAGGAATTTGTATCCGTAAATTCATCACTGGGCCGCATTGTACATGTGTATATCCACTGCTGGATGAGGGTTTCCCATGCCATGCAGGTCGTGGGGATTGTTTGACCCATGCGTCGCGTCATGCTAGTCAGTGTGGGTTGGTGAAGGTGAGCAGCATTGATATAGGAGCTTAGAGGTACAATCAACAAAGGTGTTTGCTGCATTGCAATACTGCTGCCCACCAAATATTTCGCGCAGCTCTGATGGCAACATGATGTTGCATGGTGCTCGGCCATCCCAACGCGATCCAGGCTCAATCTTGCGTGGCTTGCGAGATCTGATGTCAGGTGTATTTCTGTTGATTTGGTCTCAAAACATAAACTTTTTTCAGGAGAGTCCGGACTTGGGCGTGTCAATAATTCCTGAGTGTTTTGCACTTGGGAAGAAACTATCGTGACCATCATAAACTCTCGCAAGAGGGATATACATATCCACTGCACGAGGTGGGTCAGCAACCTACCTGCTGTGCTGTCCACGAATGTCCACGTCGGAGTTGGCAGCTTTTCGAGTCTTAAATCCACACACTTGACCATCGCTGCCCTCGGAGCACCTTACCTGCAGGCGCGCATCACATTGACGCGAGAAGGAGCTATCGGCCAACCAAGTTAATTAAAAGCTCCATTTGAATTCGTCGATAAAAGCTCGGCCGAAATGTGTGCGCACGGCAAGACGTCTGCCTCCTAATCTGGGGGCCCAGTAACGAGGTGGTTACGGTGCTACGACCCAACAGGGAGCGCGCGCCGAGATTCAATTAGGTAAACGGTTGAAATTAAGATTGGACGATGGGCAGACGGGCTCGCGCGGATTGTTTCCAAGCACGCGGTGCCGAAGGTGGCTCGCGAGGTTGAAGAATGTAAATCAATCGGGGGGGGGGGGGATCGTGGCCAGGCAGCGGTAATCACTGTTCGCTAATGCACGCCGATTTTTCTCGGCCATGCATGTGTGTGTGCGCACCAATGCGCACCAATGCGCAATGGAGAATGCCCTCTTTTTAGTTGTAAAGCCAATCGCCCGCCGTCATTGTTCTGTTTATTTATTGTAGCGGCATATACTGGGAAAAATGAATGCTGCGCTATTGTGGCGTTTGTCCAGATACTGTAGTACGTGTCAAGGTGCCGGAGACAGACTCTGCAAGATCCCGAGTGCAAACCCTGGCTGTCCTTACAGCGTGAACTGAGTTGGTGTCACGACAGAGAGAAGAAACATCTTCCTGGGCTCTCTTCTGGGAGGGTCGTCTCTGTGCGATACCGACAGCATCACTGCCAAACACAAACAAAATACCGATAATAATTTGTAATGTTTTTAATTAGCACTCTATCTTTTTTTTCTTACCTCCCCCTGTCCTGAAAGCCATCTCTCATTCCTGATTATAGTATCTATTAACAAACTCACGTTTTTATTATTGGTTCTTTCGGTAAAGTCACGTAGAAGGGAAATAATAATATAATAAACATATAAAACAATAAAAATTCTCACGACGTTCCGACTGCAACACAATAAATCATCATCAGGTGTGAAATTCACAGCAAGAAAATTTTGAAAAAAGTGGCGTTTTTTAAAATTGTTTAATATTTTTATTATTTTATAATTTCCCTTCTACGTGACTTTACCGAAAGAACCAAGAATATGAATCCCTGCAGTCACGAAAGCTTTAAATCAAAACTCACGTTTGTAGAAAAAGAAAACATTCTGCCAGGTGGCTCAGCAGTCGTGTGAGTGGCGAACATTCGGACGGTTGTGAGTTCAAATCACGTTTGGGACTTAGTCAATCATTATAATAATACCACGTTGTGGGGAAGTCAACAGTGGCTTCTCCTTTACGTAAACATGCCCCCCGTCATAGCAATGTGAAGTTCACACCACTGGCTTCAGAGCTGTGAAGAGGATATGAGCACTGCATCAATGCTGATTTGATGTGGAAATCATTTTGATTTTATATATTTTTTTAATACAAAAGCAGTGTGATTATAAACCCGTTTTAACCGAGACATTTCTGAGAAGTCTTGAGACTGTTTATGAGGATCATGCATTGTGATTTTCTGACGAAATCTATGCTTTCAATAGGATAATAAAGAAAACTGCTTGCGGGATAAGTCAACGATCTACTTGCTCTACGACCTTGTGCTGGGTAACATGATGATATCTGCATTATCTACAGGATCAAATGCATTAGGATCCCATGATATTCACTGACCAGAGTCGTTCTGAGCCAGGACTACAAATTACTTCGATGACTGAGCGAGTCTCTTAATAGGAAAACCACCATTAACCTCAAGACACGAGGGATTAGTCCATGCCCGATTTGGTGTGTGAAGTCACAACCCTCCCAGTTGTGAGTCTTGTGCTCCAACTACAGCACCACCATTCTGGATATTCATGAAATTAAAAGGTAAAAGTGCAGCCCTGGAATTGCTTGCTCACGTTACTGATGGCAGAACTGTCTCCGCTAGAGGGAGCTCTTGGGAGCCCCTCCAGAAGGTGTTTGGCCTCTAGTGCCACGCTGGCCATCCTTCAAGTTCAGTCTCAGAGCTGTACACGGTCAAATAAACTAAACAAAAATAACCTTAATGTAGTGTGTGTGCGTGTGGAAGTCGATTCTGACCAGGGTCACGATGCTTGAAAACTCACTTTATAACAATGCGGCTGAAACCTGCATTCGAACCCAGTAACTCAGTGGTGCCGGCTGGGGGCTCTGTCTGACCCCGAGGCCACACAGTCACCTTTACGTGTGTGCATCGTTCAGCGTGTTGGTAATTCTGCTGCGAAGGAAACATCTTGACAGCTCCGGAGCAACCCAACCACACCTTTCCAGCAGCACTTGAATGCATCCTGCCCTTCCCCCCTGCGCCTGACAGCCATTAGAATCAAGACGTTAACACAACAATTGACTCCCTACAAAGGCTCAAAAAAGTCCCCGAGGATGGCTTTGACCCCTTGGTAATGCCTCGCAGTAGCCAGCATGCACACCGACGCAGGAGCAGATGAGTAGCGTGTTTTTTCCCCCCACCTTCCACTTCCCCGGGGAGTGAAATGGGCTTAGTGCTGAACCCAGCGCACTCCAGGCCACCGCGGAATGAGAGTGTGATTTGGGAAGGGACGTGTGGTGGTTAAATGGGTGAACACATTGCGCCGGGCCTTCAATTCGCACTCGAGGCTTTGGTTTTGATGTCAGGCGGCAAGGTAGTGAGAAGCTCCTGTAATGAGTTTCTTGTTGCGCAAATGATCTCGCGGTTGAGAGCGCTCGTCTCAAAATAGCGAGGGTTTGTGAATTCAGAAACCCGCTCGGGTGTTGACTCAACAACATCGGCCCTGTGGCTTCTCCTCTCGGAGAGAATGGCACCCACCATGCGGATGTGGAATTTCCACGGCTGGTTTAGCGCCACTGACACAGAGGGAAACTGTTGTTCTCTTCACAAGTGTTATAAACTGTATTATCTTGAAATATAGGTTTTAATATTCATAGCAAAATTGGCCGCAATATTATGTAGCTGAACTCCAACAAAAAATGAATCATTAATAGTGCTGATAATAAAACTGTTACAATTTTTTTTGTTCCTGGGTAGTAAGTGTTATTTTCTAATTGCTTATGCCTCAAAAGTACCAAAAATGGCTATTATTCCCCACAAACTTTGCTTTTGTGACCAGGACAGTTATATTTTGAAATTTACCTATTTTCCGGAACATTCCAGATACATTCAGTGCTGAGTAAACTTGGAGTAACTTCTATAACATTCTTGAACTTTCCAGTAATATAAATATTAGTATAAATACAGGGGCCTTAAGTCTACCTGTTCAGTTTAGTTCCAGCTGCCTAAGTGGACACATATCTGCATTTTTCCGAGATGGGATCAAGAGGCTGCAAGCATCCGCAGACGCATTTTGCTATGTCTGCGGCCAATTTATCAAGACAAGATCGAAAAAGTACTCTGTGGAAGCATCTGCTAAGATGTGTGAGGCCTACAAGGCATATTTCGCATGCATGTCGGGGAACAAGATACATCCTGGGCACCTCATTTCACATTTGAGCAATGCAAAAAAAAATCTAACCCAAAAACCTATATTATGGATGATATTGATTGCGAAAGCCTAAGTGTTAAACTTAAAATGTAAAAAAACCCTGGAAGGTAAGATGGACAATTGTTGCTCAGAATTTTATGTTATAAAATTTGTTAACATTTTAAATATTGCAAAAGTTTTTAATTTTAAAATGCTTTACAATTTTCAATGTTATTGAAAAAAGATATCATACATGAAATATGTTGCGAGAATCTCTTACACATTAGTCATGGGGGAAATAAATGCATTGTTGTAGGATGGTACAGATGGGAAAAGAGAGCCATGAAGTTCGCTATCCCAAGCATTTGGCGGGAACCCACTAACCACTCAAGCAACTGCTACTTCTGCATGGTGGACCCTTCCAAACGTCGGACTGGCAAAAATGCACCTGCTATCACGTATCTGGACCTTCCTTCATCCATCGCCACGGTGCCACACTGCCATGAGCTCCCCGTACCCACTCCTCCGGAGAGAGAGCAGCCGTCTTTAGAAGAGAGCAGCAAGCCAGAGAGCGAGGAAGACGTAGAACCAGATGACAATTTCAGAGGTGGAGCTGAGGAGAGAAACCCATACTACCCCAACTAAAAAGACCTCAAAGACTTGATCAAAGATCTTAGTCTCACCAAGTACAATACCGAGCTTTTGACGTCTAGGCTCAAGCATTGGAACTTGTTGGATGAAAGTATGCAAGTCGCAGATCAAAGGAAGCGTAACCAACCTTTTTGCAGCTTCTTCACCCGTCAAAATGGGCTCTGCTTCTGCCACAATGTGACCAGTCTGTTCGAGGCAATCGGAATCGCCTGTAACCAGAATGAGTGGCGCCTCTTCATTGACAGCTCAACCAGGAGCCTCAAAGCCGTGCTGCTCCATAAGGGTAACAAGTACCCGTCTCTTCCCCTGGCTCACTCGGTGCACTTCAAAGAGGATTACAACAGCATCAAGACCTTGCTGGATGCCTTGAAGTATGATGAGTACTGCTTGGTGGCATTCCTGATGGGTCTCCAAGGCGGTTTTACCAAGTTTCCCTGCTATCTTTGCCTTTGGGACAGCAGGGGCACCAAGGTGCACTACCACAGGTGGGACTGGCCACAGCGGACCGAGTTCTCTGTGGGGAGGAACAACGTCAAGTAGGAGCCACTGGTGGACCCCCGGAAGGTGCTGATGCCACCACTGGTACATCAAATTGTGCCTTATAAAACAATTTATCAGAACTGTAGATCAGGAGTCAGCAGCCTTCAAGTACCTTCAAGACTTCTTCCCGAAGCTGTCTGAGGCAAAGGTCAAAGCCGGTGTCTTCGTCGGACCACAGAAAAAGAAGATCCTTGAGTGCAATGAATTCCCTAAGAAGCTCACTAGTAAGGAGAAAGTGGCTTGGGACAGCTTTGTCGCAGTGGTTCGTGGCTTCCTGGGCAATCACAAGGTCGAAAACTATGTGAAGCGGTATGGGAACCTCATTTGCCAGTAAAAATATGATAATTGTTTTTTTACCCTTCTATCTGGCAACAAGGACAGTGCACATTATCAGAGTTATGTCTTTTGTTTGTATTATGACTGCAGGTATTGCGGTCTATGCAAACATGACTCCTTGTAAAAAGGTGTCAGTTTTGTTGCCAGATAGAAGGGTAAAAAACCAATTATCATATGTGAAGCGGGTTGAGGCTCTGGTGAAGAACTATGGTATAATGGGCTGTAGAATGTCCCTCAAAGTCCGTATCCTTGATGCTCATCTTGATACATTCAAGGAGAACATGGGAGCGTACTCGGAAGAGGAAGGCGAGCGCTTCCACCAGGATATACTAGACTTTGAACGCTGCTACCAAGGAAATTATAATGAGAACATGATGGAAGACTATATTTGGGGGCTGATTCGTGAAAGTGATTTGCAGTATAATCGTAAATCTCGAAAAACGACTCACTTATACATCTTTTGCAGTCATTTTGTATTACGTTATAAATACATGTTAATGGTGTTTCATATTTTTTTCTGGCTATATGTGAATGAAAATACACAAATTCGCCCGCTTTCTCATTGAAAATAGGTAAATTTCTAAATATCACGATCCTGGTCACAAAAGCAAAGTTTGTGGGGAATAATAGCCATTTTCTATACTTTTTAGGCATAAGCAATTACAAAATAACACTACCCAGGAACAAAAATTGTGTTACGTAGTGTTATTACTTGTGTGCAACAATTCACTCTCAACCTTGTCAATGTGACAAGGTTGAGAGTCTGAACATTGTGGTGGGGGGGGGGGGGTAGCAGCCTCCAAGTGTCCACCTCTAAGTGGACTTTGAGTGTCGGTTGGGTAAAGTGTGGGTACTCTCACCTCTGTCAACGATGTCTGCGTGGGAGTGTGGACCATATGTCCTCGAGTGAAGACGCGTCTGGCAGCAGCGGCGTCAATCACTTGATGGAAGAACACATCTACTTTGGGCCTTGTTTGTCCGGTAAAGCCTTCACAACACGTGGTTCAATAAGTCGATCGTAATGGCTAAAAATAGTGAGCAGCCAGCCTTGTCCAGAACGAGTGCTTACGAGAGCGGCGACGGCAAAGGAAGGTCCGGGTGCAATGGCCAAGGCTCGGAATCGAAGCCCCACGTGTAGTGTCGCCATCACGGCAGCGCCCTGTCAACCAGAGACGTAGCCCTCGGGGCGTGAGAGTTGTGGGCCATTTGCACCAACGGTGATGGTGGTGGTGGTGGCTCACCGGTTTGTTGGGCTCTAAAATGCGAACGTGGCCCAGTGTACTTGGAAGCACCTGCAGGGAACGGGCAAGATAACGCCTCTCTTTGTTTCGGAAGGCACAAAGGGGCTCTTCGTGTACGTGGTCAAATAAAAAACAATCCATATGCACTTCAGCAGAATTGCGCATTGAGCCCTGCATTGTATTCAGAATTGAAAGTAGATTTTTTTTTTATCGGCCGCTTTATAAAACAGGAAAATGTGGTAATAATAACGTTGGAAATGCCTTATTACATGGTCAATTATACTCTCTGAATATGTTTTATTGCAAACATGTGTCCCCGTTGTTCGAGAGAAGGTGTATTATTTCGGAGGATGCTGTGGTGGTGTTATGGTTAGCACACTCCTCTCCCGGCACGGCAGCTGGAACGACATGGAAATTTTATTTATTCTCCCAGCCTCAGTCCCAGCCAGCAGTAGAACTTTGTACAACACAATAGGTCGGCAAGTCGCGTACATCGAGCTAAAGTTTGTGCACTCCTACCCCTTCTAGGATGTCTGGCCAACGTAGAGGAGTAGGCTCTCCTACCTCTCCCCTCTCATCTCACTCTACTCCCCTCCACGCACTTTCCTACCTCTCCCCTCTCATCTCACTCTACTCCCCTCCACGCACTCTCCTACCTCTCCCCTCTCATCTCACTCTACTCCCCTCCACGCACTCCTCTACCTCTCCCCTCTCATCTCACTTTACTCCCCTCCACGCACTCTCCTGCCTCTCCCCTCTCATCTCACTCTACTCTCTTCCACGTACTCTCCTACCTCTCCCCTCTCATCTCACTCTACTCTCTTCCACGCACTCTCCTGCCTCTCCCCTCTCATCTCACTCTACTCTCTTCCACGCACTCTCCTACCTCTCCCCTCTCATCTCACTCTACTCCCCTCCACGCACTCTCCTACCTCTCACCACATTCCTACCCCACTCTGTGCACTCTCCTACCTTCCCTCTCATCTTACTATACCGCACACCTGCATGTGAAATTGCTGTTGAACATTTTTTAGAGGGTTCTCATCTGCCTGTTGTCCTCTCTTTTTCTCTGGCCTCCAGTTGCGTGCTGTGAAGGGCTTTATTGCCTGGAACGACATCTGATATATAGAGGTGTTTTTCCCCTTAAAGGCAGCGTCATTGACGAATGCGTTGAGTTTGTTGTTTTATGTGTGCTCGTGCCACACTGCCAAACGCAAATAATTTGGCAAAATAAAGGACATTCAGCGATTGATTGCCATTGCAATGACCCCCTTTGCCAAATTGAAAAGGCTCGATATTGTGACGTTAGATAATTTTTTACATTTTTTAATTCTTTTTTTTCCTTCTTGCCTGGTTCGAAGTTTGTAACGGTTCCGTAGCTTACCGTTGACGTCGTGAATTGGCAAAGTGTCTTTGCCGTCCATGCTGACCGATGCATCTGCCTCTCATAGTCCCGCATCGCGTTTGTAACGAGTGCAAACGTTGCCGTGCCAACCTCGGCAACCCTGAAACATTTTTCATTACACTCCTACCCTTCTCATTTTCTTTATTATTGCCCACTCAAAATAATTTGCTGGATTCGAGAATCGCAATTGCCAACTGTCTGTAGTTTTCCTCGAAAAAAAGAAGATATGAAAGCAATTTTATACTTCTTAAAATATGTGGGCCACTTTGTTAATAAAATATTGCTCCGATGGCTTTTATATTTTTTTTATTGCTCAGCGGGGTCTCCAGCCGCGAGAGATGCAATGAAGGGCACGTGTCGTGATTCGGTGCTCCTCACTCTCGGTTGACCTGGCTCCCTGTTTGGTCACAGCAAACAACACAAGTGGCAGTGGCGATTCTGACCCCGGCCTGGGGCTCCCAAAGGTAAACTCAGCCCCACCACACGAACTTTCACCGTTTGTCAAGATCCTTCGTGGACTCACACCTGCCTGCCTAACCTCTCTCCTCTAACATCTCGCCACGGTGGCGATATGTTAACTACATCGCCTGGTATACAGGAGGTCGTGGGTTCGATCCCACTTCGTTGAGCTATCATTTGTGGCCAGGTCGCTTCTGAAAAAAAGCTATACAGCTCAGTAGTGGCCCTTACCTATTGAATGTATTTTAGTTTTAGTTTAGTTTCCTCTAATCTCACTCTACTCCCATCCCCGCACTCTCCTACCTCTCCCCTGTCCCCTTCTCACTCCCCCCCCGCCCACCTGCTCTCCACTCCAGCAACTAAAGTGTTCTGCTCAGCTTACCGATCAAACTTCACTGAGTGGTGCATTCCTCTCTCCACCTCTGCTGCCTCTATCGGTCCACATCTCCGTCTCCACAGACGTCAGTGCTCTCAGCTCCCTGGGCCCTGCCCAAGTGCAAGCTGGCGATTTGACGCGCTTATTGAATTGAGCACGGTCGTACAAATAATATTGAAAAAATACTTGGGCTAAATGAGACAACGGGAGGGAATTTTCATGTCGAGCAATGCAAGGGACGGCGCGAAAAAGGCGAAGTTTTGTGACCTGAAGTGTCGTGATTTTAAGAAATTCGTTAAATGTAAATGTATGTATGTTGAACTTCTTTCGCACCGTACGTAGCCGATTGTACTAATCGAAGGTGTGGAGGAAAAATTAGAGGTCTTGTCTGGCAATTACTTGCTCACTGCTTGACCGAAGGGCTTCGATGGAGCTCTAGAAAAATGTTCTCGAGGGTACTTTGCCTACTCTTCCACGCCAGCTAGATGTCTTTGAAGGGGTAGAGAAGTGTCCAGCCTTTACCCCAACACACGCGGCCTGCCAATGAGCTAACCGTGTTGAACCCCACTGACACCGCTGGGTAGGATGGGGAAGGTGCGGGATTTTAGAAACTTGCCACCGTTATCTCATCCGCCGTGCCCTCTGGATTGCAAGTCCCGGTGCGCTGACCCTTGCAGCCACAACAACATCCAGCAATTAGTCTGCCCTGTGAATTCTCGCAATTGGCCATTTCCAAATGTCATTGAACACCAAAGGGGCAGTGGGAAACAAAAATCGGTGATGTACATTCACAATTGCACTCGAAAATTGCCGTTTCTGCCAGTGACAAAAATCACACGCTGATGCTTTTAATTATTATATTGCTTTTGAATGAAGCTAAGGCTCAACAGTGAATCGAATTAAATTGGACCATTACTTTTCAGTTGCATCACAGTATTGAAGCGACCAGTCCAGTCTGTGTCTGTATATTTGTGTTTATGTGGAAATGTGCGTCCAGCTGTCGTGATTGACACACCACGCTACTAACCTGGCCACCCGAGTTCGAATCCCACCCGTGGCCAACATCACTGGTAATTATCTGAACCGGTCCTGTGCTTCCACGAGAGTGACTCAGCCTTGAATGAGTAGCTGGTGTGGTGTATAAACCACCGCTGGGGAGGCAAAAGCGGCCGGAGGTGGTGGCTGGTCACACCACCCCCTTGTGTGCTGCGCCGGCCTTAATAGATTCTCGCCAACGACCTGGATTTGTCCGAGGATGTGCAAATATGTGCCGTATGCCCATATGCGTGAGTGCGTGTACGTGAATAAGCGTGTAGCGCATCCGCACCTGCGTGTGTTCTATATAGCACGCTCGTGCGCGTCCGTGCGCTTGCGTGAGCGTGGAAGCAATTATTCTCCAAATCTCTCAAGGCAAGTCAATTGGACCGATGTTATGTAGCCGGATGAAGTGGCCGAGAGGTTCGCGCGCATCTGGGTCAAGGCGCGCATTCCCATCCCCTGTACGTTGCTCATTAGCCCAGGTGTGTGTCGGCACGAGGGACACTTCATCCGGCGCTCCAGTTAAGCTCAACAAAACCCTGCTCCCCAGACCCATCCCACCGTGGTCCCCGGAGGACACTGAACGGTCTCGGCACGTGACGGCGCTGCAATTGAGCAATGGTGTCGCTGTAAGTGACGGAGGGAATGAGTGAATAGCCACTGCCGAGCGGGGAAGAGTCACCGAGTAGCTGGGGATTTCAAATGCGATCGGGGTGGAATGATCGTTGGTGGTGTTCACTCGCAGTGCGCTTGATTGGCTCTAAACAACAACAGCAGCAACAACAACAACAATAAAACACGCGTGATTGTGAACGGAGGGTGGCACGTGACTGGGCTGAACGCTATGGACACGCAGGACGCAGAGTCGATGGGAAGCATCTCCCTCGGTAGCGTGGCTGGCGTGGAGGGAGGAGGTTGCCTTGTCACCCCCAATCCCCGTGGCCAGGGCTACGAGGTGGGGCCCCCTTGACAAGCACCATGAGATTTGTTTTCAACGACAGTGGACAAGGAACAAGACACTTACTTTAAACGCGGTTTAATTTTTTTTATTAAATGAAAATACTTTCACGTAGGACTCCGTTTCTAAGATATTCATTGCATTTGACACGCGTCAATGATGTTGCAAAGAGTTTCGACGGAGCTGTTGTGACTGCATTTTGCGAAAGACGGAGCGCCCCCTGCAGCGTTAAGTGTTCGAGACCGTGAGCGTAACGACAACGTGTTGAGGGCAAGAGGAGCCGCGACGTAGATTAGCCTCCTGGTGCGGCCGCACGACACAAATCAAATATCGGCGCACCCCCTGAGCTGATAATGTGGTCACTACACCACTGATAATGTGGTCACTACACCACTGATAATGTAGTTACTACACCACTGATAATGAAGTCACTACACCACTGATAATGTAGTCACTACGCCACTGATAATGTAGTCACTACGCCACTGATAATGTAGTCACTACGCCACTGATAATGTAGTCACTACACCACTGATAATGTAGTCACTACGCCACTGATAATGTAGTCACTACGCCACTGATAATGTAGTTACTACACCACTGATAATGTAGTCACTACGCCACTGATAATGTGGTCACTACACCACTGATAATGTAGTTACTACACCACTGATAATGAAGTCACTACACCACTGATAATGTAGTCACTACGCCACTGATAATGTAGTCACTACGCCACTGATAATGTAGTCACTACGCCACTGATAATGTAGTCACTACACCACTGATAATGTAGTCACTACGCCACTGATAATGTAGTCACTACGCCACTGATAATGTAGTCACTACGCCACTGATAATGTAGTCACTACGCCACTGATAATGTAGTCACTACACCACTGATAATGTAGTCACTACGCCACTGATAATGTAGTCACTACGCCACTGATAATGTAGTTACTACGCCACTGATAATGTAGTCACTACGCCACTGATAATGTAGTTACTACACCACTGATAATGTAGTCACTACGCCACTGATAATGTAGTCACTACACCACTGATAATGTAGTTACTACGCCACTGATAATGTAGTTACTACGCCACTGATAATGTAGTTACTACACCACTGATAATGTAGTCACTACGCCACTGATAATGTAGTTACTACACCACTGATAATGTAGTCACTACGCCACTGATAATGTAGTCACTACGCCACTGATAATGTAGTCACTACGCCACTGATAATGTAGTCACTACGCCACTGATAATGTAGTTACTACGCCACTGATAATGTAGTTACTACGCCACTGATAATGTAGTTACTACACCACTGATAATGTAGTCACTACGCCACTGATAATGTAGTTACTACACCACTGATAATGTAGTCACTACGCCACTGATGATGTAGTTACTACACCACTGATAATGTAGTCACTACGCCACTGATAATGTAGTCACTACGCCACTGATAATGTAGTCACTACGCCAATGATAATGTGGTCACTATGCCACTGATAATGTAGTCACTACGCCACTGATAATGTGGTCACTATGCCATTGATAATGTAGTTACTACACCACTGATAATGTAGTCACTACGCCACTGATAATGTGGTCACTATGCCACTGATAATGTAGTTACTACACCACTGATAATGTAGTCACTACGCCACTGATAATGTGGTCACTACACCACTGATAATGTAGTCACTACGCCACTGATAATGTGGTCACTATGCCACTGATAATGTAGTTACTACACCACTGATAATGTAGTTACTACGCCACTGATAATGTGGTCACTATGCCACTGATAATGTAGTTACTACACCACTGATAATGTAGTCACTACGCCACTGATAATGTGGTCACTATGCCACTGATAATGTAGTTACTACACCACAGATAATGTAGTTACTACGCCACTGATAATGTGGTCACTATGCCACTGATAATGTAGTTACTACACCACTGATAATGTAGTCACTACGCCACTGATAATGTGGTCACTATGCCACTGATAATGTAGTTACTACACCACTGATAATGTAGTTACTACGCCACTGATAATGTAGTCACTACGCCACTGATAATGTAGTTACTACACCACTGATAATGTAGTCACTACGCCACTGATAATGTAGTCACTACGCCACTGATAATGTAGTCACTACGCCACTGATAATGTAGTCACTACACCACTGATAATGTAGTTACTACGCCACTGATAATGTAGTTACTACGCCACTGATAATGTAGTTACTACACCACTGATAATGTAGTCACTACGCAACTGATAATGTAGTTACTACACCACTGATAATGTAGTCACTACGCCACTGATAATGTAGTTACTACACCACTGATAATGTAGTCACTACGCCACTGATAATGTAGTCACTACGCCACTGATAATGTAGTCACTACGCCAGTGATAATGTGGTCACTATGCCACTGATAATGTAGTCACTACGCCACTGATAATGTGGTCACTATGCCACTGATAATGTAGTTACTACACCACTGATAATGTACTCACTACGCCACTGATAATGTGGTCACTATGCCACTGATAATGTAGTTACTACACCACTGATAATGTAGTCACTACGCCACTGATAATGTGGTCACTACACCACTGATAATGTAGTCACTACGCCACTGATAATGTGGTCACTATGCCACTGATAATGTAGTTACTACACCACTGATAATGTAGTTACTACGCCACTGATAATGTGGTCACTATGCCACTGATAATGTAGTCACTACACCACTGATAATGTAGTCACTACACCACTGATAATGTAGTTACTACACCACTGATAATGTAGTCACTACGCCACTGATAATGTAGTCACTACGCCACTGATAATGTAGTTACTACACCACTGATAATGTCGTTACTACGCCACTGATAGTGTAGTTACAATGCCACTGATTATGTAGTTACTACGCCACTGAAAATGTAGTTACTACACCACTCAATGTAGTTACTACGCCACTGATGATGTAGTTACTACACCACTGATAATGTAGTTACTACACCACTGATAATGTCGTTACTACACCACTGATAATGTAGTCACTACACCACTGATAATGTAGTTACTACACCACTGATAATGTAGTCACTACACCACTGATAATGTAGTTACTACACCACTGATAATGTAGTCACTACGCCACTGATTATGTAGTCACTACGCCACTGATAATGTAGTTACTACACCACTGATAATGTCGTTACTACGCCACTGATAGTGTAGTTACAATGCCACTGATTATGTAGTTACTACGCCACTGAAAATGTAGTTACTACACCACTCAATGTAGTTACTACGCCACTGATGATGTAGTCACTACGCCACTGATAATGTAGTTACTACACCACTGATAATGTCGTTACTACACCACTGATAGTGTAGTTACAATGCCACTGATTATGTAGTTACTACGCCACTGATAATGTAGTCACTACGCCAATGATAATGTGGTCACTATGCCACTGATAATGTAGTCACTACGCCACTGATAATGTGGTCACTATGCCATTGATAATGTAGTTACTACACCACTGATAATGTAGTCACTACGCCACTGATAATGTGGTCACTATGCCACTGATAATGTAGTTACTACACCACTGATAATGTAGTCACTACGCCACTGATAATGTGGTCACTACACCACTGATAATGTAGTCACTACGCCACTGATAATGTGGTCACTATGCCACTGATAATGTAGTTACTACACCACTGATAATGTAGTTACTACGCCACTGATAATGTGGTCACTATGCCACTGATAATGTAGTTACTACACCACTGATAATGTAGTCACTACGCCACTGATAATGTGGTCACTATGCCACTGATAATGTAGTTACTACACCACAGATAATGTAGTTACTACGCCACTGATAATGTGGTCACTATGCCACTGATAATGTAGTTACTACACCACTGATAATGTAGTCACTACGCCACTGATAATGTGGTCACTATGCCACTGATAATGTAGTTACTACACCACTGATAATGTAGTTACTACGCCACTGATAATGTAGTCACTACGCCACTGATAATGTAGTTACTACACCACTGATAATGTAGTCACTACGCCACTGATAATGTAGTCACTACGCCACTGATAATGTAGTCACTACGCCACTGATAATGTAGTCACTACACCACTGATAATGTAGTTACTACGCCACTGATAATGTAGTTACTACGCCACTGATAATGTAGTTACTACACCACTGATAATGTAGTCACTACGCAACTGATAATGTAGTTACTACACCACTGATAATGTAGTCACTACGCCACTGATAATGTAGTTACTACACCACTGATAATGTAGTCACTACGCCACTGATAATGTAGTCACTACGCCACTGATAATGTAGTCACTACGCCACTGATAATGTGGTCACTATGCCACTGATAATGTAGTCACTACGCCACTGATAATGTGGTCACTATGCCACTGATAATGTAGTTACTACACCACTGATAATGTACTCACTACGCCACTGATAATGTGGTCACTATGCCACTGATAATGTAGTTACTACACCACTGATAATGTAGTCACTACGCCACTGATAATGTGGTCACTACACCACTGATAATGTAGTCACTACGCCACTGATAATGTGGTCACTATGCCACTGATAATGTAGTTACTACACCACTGATAATGTAGTTACTACGCCACTGATAATGTGGTCACTATGCCACTGATAATGTAGTCACTACACCACTGATAATGTAGTCACTACACCACTGATAATGTAGTTACTACACCACTGATAATGTAGTCACTACGCCACTGATAATGTAGTCACTACGCCACTGATAATGTAGTTACTACACCACTGATAATGTCGTTACTACGCCACTGATAGTGTAGTTACAATGCCACTGATTATGTAGTTACTACGCCACTGAAAATGTAGTTACTACACCACTCAATGTAGTTACTACGCCACTGATGATGTAGTTACTACACCACTGATAATGTAGTTACTACACCACTGATAATGTCGTTACTACACCACTGATAATGTAGTCACTACACCACTGATAATGTAGTTACTACACCACTGATAATGTAGTCACTACACAACTGATAATGTAGTTACTACACCACTGATAATGTAGTCACTACGCCACTGATTATGTAGTCACTACGCCACTGATAATGTAGTTACTACACCACTGATAATGTCGTTACTACGCCACTGATAGTGTAGTTACAATGCCACTGATTATGTAGTTACTACGCCACTGAAAATGTAGTTACTACACCACTCAATGTAGTTACTACGCCACTGATGATGTAGTCACTACGCCACTGATAATGTAGTTACTACACCACTGATAATGTCGTTACTACACCACTGATAGTGTAGTTACAATGCCACTGATTATGTAGTTACTACGCCACTGAAAATGTAGTTATTACACCACTCAATGTAGTTACTACGCCATTGATAATGTAGTTACTACACCACTGATAACACTGTGGAACAAAAAAAATGTTCCTAGGTAGTAAGTGTTATTTCCTAAATTTCGATTTGAAGCTTTCGTGGCTGCAGGGATTCATCTTCCTGGTTCTTTCGGTAAAGTCACGTAGAAGGGAAATAATAAAATAATAAAAATAAAACATAATAAAATAATTCTCACGACGTTTCGGCCACAACGCTTTACTTTCGGTAAAGTCATGAAGAACAGGTCTGTCGGAAAGACAGCGTCATTCAGACGCTGTCTTTCCGACAGACCTGTTCTTCACCTGAGGACAGCTGCTTGCGTTGTGGCCGAAACGTCGTGAGAATGATTTTATTATGTTTATTTTTATTATTTTATTATTTCCCTTCTACGTGACTTTACCGAAAGAACCAAGAAAATGAATCCCTGCAGTCACGAAAGCTTTAAATCGAAACATTGGAAGGATGTTATTAACCAGGTAAAACGTTAACTGTCGATGGTTGTCCCATCATATTTACTGAGCACTATTCTATTCTGCCGAGGTAATTGCATCCCCAGCGTTTGGCTGTACTGCTACTGTTGCTTTGATGTCTTTCATTGGCTTTGCTGCAGTGGCATTGGGTTTGTGCACCTTTCTAGCCCCGCCCACTTTCCCCCCCGTCCAGTAGCATTCCACGCAACGCTACCCTCCCCCTAATCCCCCCCTCGCTTGCTCCTCCCCCCTCTTATATAACCCCGTACCCCAGCATCTCTCCCACTTCAGCTGAAATTTTCTTGCTGTAGTTTTCACACCTGATGATGATTGCTTGTGTTGCAATCGAAACGTCGTGAGAATTTGTATTATGTTTTATTTTCATTATTTTATTATTTCCCTTCTACGTGACTTCACCGAAAGAACCAAGAATATGAATCCCTGCAGTCACGAAAGCTTTAAATCGAAAAAATTCAGCCGGGTGAAGTATGATCAAACAACCCCCTATGACTGAGATGGGGCAGAAAAGCTGTAATTCAGCAGTAGATTTGACATGTTTTTTAGTATCATTGCACATAAGTAAAGCATCCTCCTTATGGCATTATAAACCTTCGAGGATGGCTGTTAGCGAGCACCTATTAGGATGAGAACAGCATACAAAGAGGGAGCATTGTGGCCACTATCACTCACGCTGTCATCCTCTTCTTCCGAGTGACCATGTCGACCACACTGCACCAGATACTCGTTTTAGTCTGAGTCATCCTATAAGACGTCCAGCCCACTATCCCATTCCATTTGTCACTTGTGTACGTACGTGCATTGAATCTGGGTTTCTAGGAGTGTACACTGCATTATGTGCAACAGTGTTTCTATATTCGCACGAGTAACAATTTAACTGGCATAGCAGAATCATCTGTGTATAGCCACAAGAGCCATCGTTCACGGTTATGGTTTATTTCCCTCGGGAAGCTGTAGCAATAACATAGACAAATTGCATGAAAACACTCTACAACGAAAGAATGCAAAGCAACACAGTATGTGGTTTAAACACAGACTTTACCAGTAGATATAAAATCTACGATGCATCAAGCATCACAGAGATTCTGAGTGCCAGTCTGGGATTCAGTCACCAGTGTTCTAAGTTATTGAGCTAGGTTGTCTTGTGTGCTGAATTTAAAGTTTCAGCCCAGTCATCAGTGACTGTAACACCGCTCCCCTATCCTGTTAAGGGCACCGCGGTGGCGAGATGTCAACTACCTCGCCTGGTATGCAGGAGGTCATTGGTTCGATCCCGACTCTGACGCCTGCTGTATATTTGGAGTCTGCGCGTCTCTCCACCTTGGATTTTTTAAGCGCGCGTTTAGACTATTTGGCTGATATACATTTCCACACGATGATAAGCCACTTCGTTGAGCTATCATTTGTAGCCAAGTCGCTTCTGAAATACAACAATACAGCTCAAGTGGGCCTTACCCGGTAAAATAAAAATTGTAGTAAAATGTCATACTAAAGTACATGGAATCCTGCCATGGTGTCATGGTTCGCACACCGGACTTGCAATCTAGAGGTCACCGGTGGCCCAGTGTTGGGTTCCAAGTGGGATTACCGCTTTGCGACGATACCACGATAGATCGCGCGATCTAAGATCCGCGATCGTCATTTTGTCCGTTTTTGCTAAAAATTATGGTTAACAGTGGCTCATTTTATTTTATTTCCTGACAAAATAATGATGAAATAACAAACAAACGTCATAAAAAGCTGTAAATAAGTAGCTATTGTCCATTAAATTAATGGTTTGTAAAGAAAATTAATTGACAGAATGGTGGTTATTTGGAGTCATTATGGTCAAGTAAATTAATCTGTTTTAGGATAATTGGCAGCATGTCGTTATGAGCGTTACAGATCGTGATGAAACGGTTCGAGCCGAGGCACCAAACCGCGGTAAGGGGAGCCGAGTCACCTGCACGAAGAGCAGCAGACAGAGCAAGGTGATCGGGGAAGGGAAGTCGGGATGAACGTCCCCGAGACGATGAGGGCGGCGCTCAAGGCGAGCGGCGGAGGAAGATGGGGAGGAGGAGGAGGAGGAATGGCCAGGTCAAGATGTCGAGGATGAGATGTTGATGAGAAACCAACAATGCCGTCAATTTGGATCGCGGTGACCCGTTACGTCCGCCTTTGTGGCAAATGTCCAAAGGCAAAGATCCCCCGTATAGCCTTAACAGACTTTTGGGGCAAGTGCTGTTAGCGAGCACCTATGAAGGCCGCCACAGCACACGAGGGGGTGGGTGGCCAGGACCACGCTCGGCCGCTTTTGTCTCCCTCGTGGCGATGTTTACACACAACGGTACAAGACACTCCCGCGAGCCTGAGTCGACCTACCGGAGGCCCAGGACCGGTTCAGATAATTGTCGCCGGTGTTGGCCGTAGGCGGGAATCGAACCCGGGTCGCCGGGTTCGTAGCGCAGCGCAGTGCTGACCACTGCGCCACCGCTCCCCACTAAAGTACGAACACAAAGCCCCCCACACACGGCGTGGCTCATCGTAGAGCTAGTAGCTTACGGCTTCATCGTTGTCATCAATTATGTAGCTGAACAATATTAAAAGCAATACATAATAACGTAATCCTCTTTTTAATCCGCTGCCAGATTAAGGTCTTTCTCGACGAAGACACGACTTTGGGGGGGAGGGGGGGTGGTCATACTTCACCGTGCTGGTTAGGCAAACACTTGGGGCCCAAGCAGCTAAAGGGGTCATAGATTCATTAAAGGCAAATATTAGCTGAAATTCAAAACCTAATAACACTAAAAAGTAAATTAACATTAAACCTCTAATTTACGTCATTTCTTTCATCCGTCACGTCTGTATCTCTCAAATATCATCTCACTCCGTCTCTATTGCTTGTCTTTATCTCTGCTGTCATCTCGCCAGGATTGTATCCATGGCAGGTGAGATAAATTTCAGAAATTAGCGGTTCAATATTCCTCGTGCAATGGTAGAGCACAACCTCTGTTTACTCATCCCGAATCGTCGCCATGGCTGGGAATTTAACTCAAGCCACAGGGTTCATAGCACAGGACACTGAATTCTGCACCATTGCTCCCCCAGGTCAACATGCTGAGTAGCCGACCCACAGCTGTAATATAGGAAACGGAGTTAGTGGGTAAAATGTTCCAATTTCCACAATAAAATCGCCCTTAACGTTTTAGTTTGCGTGCCCAGTGGAATATTCAAACTGGCGTTGAGACCTTGTGGGTAGCCGTTTGTGCGCATTCTACGCAAACATCTTTCATCAAGGGTAATGAATAAGTAATGAACGCTGCGATGCAAGAGAGATGAATCTCAATTAATTGAGGAAGCGGGCGGCTGTACACCCTGGCATTTCGAGCCATTATTCACACCATTTGCTGTGCCACCTTTGGCTGAAATGAGTTTCCTTCAGCAAACCCCATGGATAACAATCGTTCATTTTTATTTAATTCAGAAGTGCCCTAAATTTGAGTGTCTGGTCGATTCCGGGAGATGGTGGTGGCGGCTCCGCACGCGGCTGCCCGTGATCCGGCACTGTGGAGGGCACGAGGGGTTTGGTGTACCACTGCACAGATGTTGTGGGGAACTCCCTTCCCGTGGGGTATTGAGGTGTCGTGCCCTGGCTACACCAGGAGAAGGCAGTACAGGAAAATGTGGACTCCACCTGTTCCGTCTGTATGGGATAGCGTGTTTCCCCCTCGCACGCGTGGGGTTTCTGCGAGTGCTTCAGTTTCCTCCCACATGCAAGCACTCATGAAATGGCTGATAACAACTTCATATACAGAGGACCGCAGAGCTTGGGAAAATTTTTGTTGCCGGTTCATCACCTGGCTACCTTCCTTACTGCTGTCTGTGCTTTATTTGCACATTTGGATGTGAAAATTTGTTTTACTTATCATTCAGATTAAACGTATGCATGTGGGGTAATAACACTCAAACTTTCACACAAACTGGTCAGAAATCCACTTGCTGCACTGGCATCTCCTGGCCACCTCCTAGCTCAGCAGGTATTTGTGCCATTCCTATATCACAAAGGCTATAACGTAGGCACTGTGTCTATGCCTTGTAAGCGTAGCAGAACATGTCTGACTTGAGTCTGCTGCAGAGCTAGCTGACAGTGATACATCCTAGAAAGTGACTGGCAGTGAGAAGATGGTCCTGACACTCCAAAAGTGTGCAAGTTAATGGGTGGGAGAGTGAATGAGTGGGTGAATGAATAGGTGGATGAGTGAATGAGTAAATGAGTGAGTTCTTCCGTGGGTTAGTGAGTGGGAGAGTGTATGATGAAGGGGGTGAGTGAATGAGTAGGTGAGTGGATTAGTGGGTGAATAGGTGAGTGGGTAAGTGGGTGAGTAGATGGGTCGGACACCAGAAACTGTAGGGGACAAATTTCGATGTTTCGGGGTGAGGGACGATTGTTGTGTCTCTAAAATCACATGCGTGTACCACCAACCACTGATTTTGCAAAGTTAAGAAGCAGTGCTGTTTAATTATTTCCTTTATTGAAAATAAAAAAAATATTCTTCTAATGGGATTAGTGTACTTGCACCCATCACAGTGCTGTGTAAGCAAGTCTTGAGTTTATGGGTTCAATCCCAAGTGACCTTTAAGATGTGGTGCGATTTGATTCTGTTGACCTGGACACAGACGACTGCACAAAAATCCCATTTGACGACGGTATTTGCATTTGATTTGACCCATGCATAGCTCTGAGGTTGGAGAAAATTGAACCACAGAACAAGTAAAATGATTCACAGTAGCATCACTCTTCTATGGCTAGCAGCACGATCACTGTCCCCATGAGCTTGGCTCGTTGATTCCTGCACCCGCACTGAGGAGTCGCTCTACAAAGACGACCGGTTCAACTCACGCTCACTTTTACTCAACCTCCACAATGCAGGTCACACACCTTGCTCAGTTCAAGACGCGTACTGTAATAGCCCTCATCCAGTGCTGTATTAACTCTTATCTGGTGTTGTATTAATCCTCATCTGGTGTTGTATTAACCCTTATCTGGTGCTGTCTGTTGCTGTGCCCTTGCTTAGTAACCGTGATTATTATCAAACAAAAAACTAACGGGAGCCTTTTAAAGGACACGTGATGACAAATTCTCCAGCTGTTCTTTGCCACGTTGTATTAATGTAGC
Organism: Lampetra fluviatilis; assembly: GCF_964198595.1. Taxonomy (NCBI): domain Eukaryota; kingdom Metazoa; phylum Chordata; class Hyperoartia; order Petromyzontiformes; family Petromyzontidae; genus Lampetra; species Lampetra fluviatilis. The sequence goes on from NC_136308.1 coordinate 1,815,930, forward strand.
ACAACTGGCAGGGGCATGGATATATCATGTAAAAAAATATATAGTATGTGCGTGTGATTGTGTCTGCTCTAAGGAGCACAGTGATGGCGCCTATGTTCATCGTGGCCTTGAAACGCCAGTGGGAATTCCACATTCCCATGCCAGGGGCTGGTTCTTGCAAGGATAATCACTGTTGACTTTTCCACGAAGTGGTAGTCATTTCATCTGCATTAGAGGTAGGATAGGCCAAATCATGACCCCAACTGTAATTTGAACTCACAACCTTCTGATCGAGAGTCAAGCCCTCTGCATACGACACTCATTATCATCATCAAAACTCATCACCACCATTTTCTGGATTAAGGCCTCCTAAAGTGGTCGTCATCTCTCACTCTTCTACGATGCAACAATCTGTCAAGCCGCCAACACTGCCTGGCAATACTCGTATATAAGCCGCACAACTTTATCTATATGTGATGAACGCTGCACTTTTCGTCGTTTTCATGCAGGGGGCGCGTAGGTTTGAACGACGGAGGCGCAGGGACAGACGTTCGATTACGTTGGAATCGATCTGCAGACGGCAGTCTTCTCGCACGGCCAGCAGCTCCGTGTCGCCTTATCTCGATCCCGCAATCCCAAACAGGTGAAAGTCCGCATCGAACCGAACCCCCAGCAAGGCCATCTATTTAACGATGAGAGAAAATTCAAACGAAATGTCCTTTTCAATGGAGTATTCGAGATGTAAAATGATATAAGTTTTTAATGAGGAAATACAATTATCCAATTCAAAACATAATACAATTCAAAGATGTTTCACTTTAAAACTTCAAAACGGAGCATCGGGTGCTTGCTGAATGCATCGTTCGCGTGCAATTATTTTCGTGACTTTCCTGGCCGAAGACCGTAAATGGTTGTGAGGGGCGCCACAGGCGCCTGCGAACAACCCCTAGTGGTATATAATAATGCAGTACTTAATCATAACCTTAGAAAGCAAAACAAAGGGAATGTGTCATCATTGGGTACTATTAATCAGCACCGCAGTGGCAGCAATGGGACACGTTTCATGAGTCCCCCACCACGGTGCACCACAGTTAGTCGGTAAGCAGGTCATGTGTGGTAGGGTAAGGTGTGGGTACTCCCACGTGTTTAAAGATGTGTGGCCAGCATGGAAGAGTAGGCCAAATACCTTCTATTAGAGCTCTCTGAAGCTTGCTCGAGTGGAGGCCGTCCACCAATTGTTGTGTAAGCAAGGAATTGCAGGGCTGCACCTTTACCCTTTAATTATCGTTTCCTAGTGTGCGATGTTGAGTTTCCTTACAGCTGTAAGGGTGCCACGGTGGTGTGATGTTGACTACCTCGCTTGGTATACAGGAGGTTGTGGGTTCGATCCCAACCCCGACGTCTGCATATTTGGAGTTTGCATGTCTCTCCCCGTGGTCGCGTGGATTTTTCTCCAGGTCCCCCAGTTTTCCCCTCCACATTTATAAACATCCGTTTAGAAAATTTGACTCCTATACATTTCCACATGATAAGCCACTTATTTGCGCAGTCATATGTGGCCAGGTCGCTTCTGAAAAAGAGCTACATTGCTCAGTGGGCCTTACCTAGTAAGATACAATAAACATGTAGTTTATAGTTTAAGTTGCAGTGTAGCCATTGGGAGAAAAAAAAAACATTTTATTTAATGTGTGGGGGAATAATCGGTGAATGGCATGTCTATATCTCAGCAGACGGTTTTGCCCCCACTCACATATGCAAGGGGAAAGCCGACTTGGTTAATTATATTATCATTGATCGGTCCCGTGATCTCGTTATCACGCCCGGTCATATAATGAGCAAAACGAAGCCACTGCCATTGCCCTTCCAGCTTCCCTGGAAGTGAGCTTCTTTAATTGAGCCCATTCAAAGCAGCCGCCGAAATTCAATGGAAATTGCTTGTGAGGCTCCAGAATCATTTTGCCAGCTCATGGTGTGGAAATCAGACATTTAGGCAGAAGTGCAGTTTCTGCGAGGAGGCATTGGCAAAGGAATTGAAACAAATATTCTATCTTTTCTTAATAGCAATTCCTGGATGCTGAATATGATGTAGCAATGTGACTGAAAAGAATTGGAAATGGTGGGGTGAGGTGTGGGGTCCTCTTATGGTTGCCATCATATCCGCAGATAGCACAACTCTGCAGCCATTCATCTTCTTGGTTCTTTCGGTAAAGTCACGTAGAAGGGAAATAATACAATAATACAAATAAAACATAATAAAATAATTGTCACGACGTTTCGGCCACAACGCAAGCAGCCGTCCTCGGACCAAGAAGATGAATCCCTGCAGTCACGAAAGCTTAAAATCGAAATTGTGCAGCGATTGTAATAAATTTAAACAGAATATCAGCAGATCTCGATGAAAATCAATTCTTGCCACCGAAATCCGGACAGGAGGCAACCTCTCGTAGCCTTGCCTCTGTCTGCTGATCCATCTAGCTGTATGTAAGACTTGGATATATGTTCCTTAAAAAAAAGGAAAACTATTTTGCCTTCATCACTATAAACACTATGCAGGACTGGTATTTATTTATATCATAAATATACTGCATTTCATGTAGCAGTGCCCCTAATGAGAGCTGGCATGGCGAAGACAGGCCTTGTTCTTGAGGAGGTTTGGGACTTGGTGGATTGCTTTAATGAATGTGTTTCCCACTGCTACATCGGAAGTTGTAACTGCATTTGTGTAAGGCTCAAAGGGATAAAAGGCAAAATTAATAAGTAACAAAAATTGCAGCTCAACAACTTTCAGCTGCTCTAAAACTTTATAATAATAGCAAAGCACATAACTCTCTTATGGGCACACAGTCATCATACCTAAAGTACACATACACTCTCATAATGCAACCACAGTATTAATGTGAGATGCCATTCTGCCAGGGCAGAAAAATAAAATTCTTCCAATGGGACGAGTGCACTTACCCTTATCGGAGTGCTGTGTGAGCAAGTCTGAGCTCGTGGGTTCAATCCCAAGTGACCTTTAAGATGTGGAGCGATTTGGTGCTGTTGGCTTGGACACAGATGACTGCACAGAAATCCCATCTGACGACGGTATTTTTCACTTGGTTTTGCCCGTGCGTTAACGGGTAAAGGTGCAGCCCTGAAATTGCTTGCTCACACCACTGCTGGAAAAATAGCCCCCACCAGATGAAGCCCTGGAGAGCCCCGTTTAGACGGTATTTGGTCTACTCTTCCACGCTAGCCAGACATCATGGAAGAGGTAGAAATAGCCACACTTTCAATGGGTGCATGGTGTCAATGTTATTTCCTATCTTCTTCCTAGCGTTGTTCCCGCTGTGGCACAGGGTCCGCTTTTCGGCATTGTCTTCTCCATTTGCCTCGGTCCATGGCATCTTCGGGGGATGCGTTGACCGTCTTCACGTCTTCCTTTATTCGATCCATCATCCATCGCTTCTTCGGACGTCCGCGTGGACGGCGGCCCTCTGGCTCAATACGCACAGCAGTCTTGGCCACTGATGACTCTTCACTTCGCATCACATGGCCGTACCACCGAAGCATTGCCTCAAGCATCTTGTCCGCAATGGGGGCCACACCAAGTCGCTTCCGAACGTCTTCGTTCATGACACGATCCCATCAAGTCAGTCCAAGGCCATTTCCTATCGACTTTGCCAAATCTGACCTACCGCTACACAAGGGGAGTAGTCGTCTTAATATCGCGAACATTCGCTCCTTTTCAAAATAAAGCGAAGCATTTTTCTCTTATTTGAAGCAGTTTGTGCTTCATTATTTTCCAGTAACCGACGGTATCTGTGGATGGTGTAACTATCGATGGTCACGTATCTATCATCTTTGCATTGTCGCCGACACCTCAGGCACCAGCAAGTATTTAGAGTATCTGGCTGCTATAAATTCCCACGTGATAAGCCACTTCGTTGAGCTGTCGCTTGTGGCCAGGTCGCTTCTGAAAAAGAAGCTAATAGCTCAGTGGGCTTTGCCTGGTAAAAATATAAATTGTTCTAGTTTCAGTTGTAATTTTGTATTACGTTTCCTATATTTTGCACTCCAATCGTGTTTTTTTTATTTGTTGTTGTAACGGTCTGACCCGCTTCTCTAAGACATCTGTGAGTAAAAGAGCTTCATAGCTCATCGGATTCCTCCAGTACAAATAACGATTCTGATTCTGAAGTCGCATATGCGATATAAAGATTCTGATTGTGAAGTCACAAATGCGACGCTGGGCTGTACTGCATGTCTCGCATCGACGTACGCGTGCGTTTAAAAGAAATATACATCCAGAGTTAAAACGCTATCGGCCTATCTTCCATTAAAGGTTATTTGTTAATGAACGCTCTTTCTCACGAACGCACATTTTTTCGTGTAATTTTACTACTGCGCAAATTCTTTTTTTGGCCTCGCATAACAATAAAATGGGAGCGCGATTTGCATTTTACTGACATTCTATTACGCAATCGCTAATCTACCTGCGACATTTGGCGTGCGTCTCGAGTTTGTTTTATTCTTCCCCGCCCCCACCCACACCACGCGTCTCGCCACAATTCCACTCGTCCTGCCGTCATCGTCGTTTTAGGGCGCCCGATGGAATTTCCATTCGCGGCCCTAAAAGTCAACAGCGGCTCGGAGAATAACCTGGGCGAGTTGATGTCACGGCTACTTTGTGAAGTCGCTTTTGAGAGGTCTGTTGTTGTGTCCGCACCCAGGGCACACGCTTTATGCGCTCATCTTATGCAAGCGAAATAAACACTTCAACATTTCAGAGCTGGAATAAAAAACACAAAGCTCAAACAAAAACTCATCATTCATAATAAAGGTTTTTGGGTTAAATCGCGTTATTTATAAATGTGTCGTAACCCTCCGCCACCCGACACGGCCAATCAGCAAAAAAGTGTCACGTTGATAAAAGACAAATAGTTCACTGCTTTAGCCCACCGGTGTGTTGAAGCGTGAAACCACAACATTTACAATTATAAATAACGCGATCTAACCCAAAAACGTTGATTATGAATAATATTGGTCGCGAAAGCCTACGTGTTAAAAAAAAAACTCATTAACTGTCATCTTCCTCTGATCTCGTCGCTTTTTGAGCCATTTTCGGGCTTGACTGTTTCCTTCGCCGATATCTCTGCAGCGGTCTCTTCTTTCCATTGCTCTTTCCACTGAAGTGGCTTTCATCCCGTCCACTGTTTGATGCGTGAAATCCATTCAGATGGCGATCTCGCTCCTCTCCTAGCACATTCGAGCGTTCCCTCCACCACCGTCCCTTGCAGCCGGTCACCACTCCTCCTGGTCGTGTGTCCAAGAGATTGCGCTGAACTGATCCTGGCCCTTCGCTAGGTCGACACGGCCTTTAATGAGTACCACACGTGTGTGTGTGTGTGTATACACATCAGCACTAGGGAGACAAAGGCGTGATGCTTGCCACACCAAGGGGAATCTTTGTCTTTTGCTTGCACGTGGTCTCAGTATTTAGCTACCCTGGCACAAGTACCATAGTGGCATCGGCACCACTATCAAATAGCCATCCATAATGTCGTCGTCGTTGTTGTTGTTGCTGTGTGTGTTCCATTTATTTACGAGACCTTGTTACATTTACCATTTAATTGACATGTCAACAGCACCTCATAGAGGATTTTTTTTAGCAAGGGGTTTTGCATCTTTATTTTAGTCTAACTTCGCAAAAACAGATTGCTAAATGTGCGTCACTTCATCCATTGGTGGCCCGACAAATTGAAGCGCTATCTCATTTCAACGACCGCGAGGAGGCATATCGCTGGCTGATTTACGCTGTCAAATCCCGCCGCCAGCTCCGTTCACGGAGAGCGCCCTTAATGAATGTGAGTGTTTAAATCGGCGCCTCGTCCACCGCTCCGCGCTATATCTATCCCCGTCCCGAGCGCCCCGCGAGACGTATGGAGGTCGCCTTGGGACGTGTTATTTAGGGTGGCGTACTTGTTCGCGCCGAACAATTAACAGCGCTTCTATTTCTGCCAGGCTTCACCCATTAGCGAGCCAATGCCGCGTTGTTAATTGCGAGCCGTGATACCGAACCTGCGATTGCAGTTGCACAGTCGCCTCCCAAATATAGTGGCGGCAGTGGCTATATGAGGAGGAGGAGGTGGTGGTGGTGGGATGATTCACAGAGATTGCGTGCGTGGCACAGCACCGAGACGACACCCCGGGGGTTCCGAGTTCAATTTCAAACACGCGCCCGTGATTAAGCCAGGTTCTACTCAATTTATTTAGTCGATGGTCAAAGCCCTACCACCGACGGTGGTACAGAAACAATAACTATATTGTAAACATTCGAGCTAGGCGACCCTGGCGCAGCTTGGACCGTGGGACCTTGAGCTTGTTTAGTTCGTTGTCCTTCCCCCCGCAACTCCGATGAGCACGGTTGACGAGGTACGGTGCAAAAGAAGTTCAACATATAAATGTAGCTCACTGTCTGCGGTTAGCGGTCTTTGCGGTCCCACGGTCGTAACGATCCTGCCAGCTCGAGGCTCCGCTGGGACGATCGTTAGACGGTGCTCTTGGCTCAAAACTTGATGAGGATATGCGGGGTTCGGAATGTCCAGTTCCACCAGCCCCTGGCAATGACGATAGGTCGCCGAAGTAGCAGTCGGTTGAACACGTAGTAGGCTTTTCGCGAACAATATTATCCATAATAAAGTTTTTTTTGGGGGGGTGGGGGGGGCGTAGATCGATGGCAGCGGATTCATTTATATTTACGTCTTCTTTCACGACAAAAAACCCTTTATTATGGATGTAACAGTACCGCCGAGTCCACTGTGGTTTCATCGGAAGAGCGGCGGTTGGGTCCTGGTGCAGCTGCAGGAGTTGTCTTGCCCAGTGGCAAAGAGCTCGTGCTAAATTGGACGCCGACTTTGTCCTGTGGGCCTGTTTATTGCGACCTGCTGACAGCGCTAAACTGAAACGCTCCTGACATATTTCTTGCCGGTTTGCGCATGATGCGTCGGAAGAAGTTCCCATGAAACTGCTCACCGTGTTCTGCGAGATTGCTTGCATAAATCACAGTTGCTTAGTGCATAGAATGCAAAGTGTGACTTTGCCAGGACTCGGCAATTATATTAAAACTCTGTGTGTGGTGTGTGTGCAATGATAGCATGCTGCCCTATGAACATGGCGAACTGATTCTCAGCCACGACTAACATCAGTGCTGATCAGCTGATCGGGTCCTGGGCCTCCCCTTAGGACTACTGAGCCTTGAAGTGAGTACCTGGAGCATTGTGTACACATTAGCAGTGGGGGAAACGAAATGGCTGCGCGTGGTTCTGGCCACACCACCCCTCCGTGTGCTGTCCCGTCCTTAATAGGTGCTCACGAACAACACTTGCCTCAACTGCCTGTGTAGGCTATATGGGGGGGGGGATCTTTGTCTTTGTTATAATTGCATTGTCTCTGTGTTTGGATAGTTAGATATACATTGCCATGGAGATGTAACGACTGGTAGCATGATTTAAGTATGTTAAAAGATAATGGCTTTAGGATGTGTCACTGAGATAATTATTTATAAATGAGCAGAGAAAGTATAAATATGTAGGGAAAAGCTCGGTTTATAATAGTAAGCTGGGCTACAGCGGCCATCCGTGATCCATAATGCGGTCAATAAAAAGATTAAACATTTTTCAAGAGCAATTTAATTGGTTGCATTTTTTACACGCCATGTTAACTGTAAATTATGCAGCAATGTAGCAAATAAATACTATAGTTGCTCCTCTATATAGTTAAGCCATTGTAATGTATTATTTTAATTCACATAATCTCTACCTTACCACATGTGGCAACAGAGCAGCTGTGATGAGGGCAGATCTTGAAGGTCACGCGTCTAATATGCAGCAGCTGTTGGGATTGTTTGCAGGTTGTGGTGGCATCAACGGATTTCGCCATGATGACGTCTGGATCTTCTTCATCTTGAACATAGCAGTATTTGTTTAACAGATCTGACAGCGAATGACGCTCTGGATAATCGACATATGGTTGAATTGAAATATTGTTATTTTACACGGAAAGATACGGCTTTTTAACATTACATATTTTTGCCACGGTGGCGAAATGTTAACTATCTCGCCTGATATACAGGAGGTCGTGGGTTCGATTCCAACCCTGACGCCTGTATATGTGGAGTGTGCATGTTCTCCACGTGGTCGAGTGGATTTTTCTCCGGGTCCTCCGGTTTTTCCCTCCACATTTCGAATCATGCATTTATAGTATTTGTCTGTTCTACATTTTCACGTGATAAGCCACTTTGTTGAGCTATTATTTGTGGTCTGGTCACTTCTAAAAGTGGGCGTTACTTGGTCAAATAAAAATAGTTTAAATAGTTTAGCTGACGAGGAAGCCACTGGAGATATTCACGTTTTAACACGGTTGGCTACGTACGGTGCGAAATAAGTTCAACATACATGCATACAAGTTGCTGTCTGCTGCCGATCAGAATGGCTTTGGATTTGGAAGCATTCAAGGAGAGACCGCGGGCTCAGAACTAGTGCTGCAAGGTGGCAGTGCACACTAAGGGCGTCTCCAGAACATGCAAACTGCAAATATAGAGGTGTCAGGGTCGGGATCGAACCGATGACCTCGAGCATTGCAGGCGAGGTAGTTAACATCTCGCATATCTACACTATCCAAACACATTTTTCGATTTAAAGCTTTCGTGACTGCAGGGATTCATCTTCTTGGTTCTTTCGGTAAAGTCACGTAGAATGGAAATAATAAAATAATAAAAATACAACATAATAAAATAATTCTCACGACGTTTCGGCCACAACGCAAGCAGCCGTCCTCAGGTGAAGAACAGGTCTCTATTATTTTATTATTTCCATTCTGCGTGACTTTACCGAAAGAACCAAGAAGATGTATCCAAACACAGGTAGTTAACACCTCGCCACCGTGGAAGGAAGAGCGTTCCAGACGGACGCAGAAGCGCATCCGAAATTCCAGACTTCACCACGTCCCTGCTTCCTTCCTGCAGTTGAACTGCAGGCTCCGCTCTCCATTCCTTTAGCCGCATCAAGTTCGTCTGCGTCACTCTCAACTCCACCGGATCATTCCACAGCTGCACTCCACCTTCATCATCGGCTCCGGCGACTGCTAACTCGCAAGTTTCCTCCGTCGGTGACGTCCACCCGTCGTAGTCCGTCCTCTTTAGATGTTCGTCCCGGTAACCCTGAAACAATAACTCACAACGGTGGCAAGGATCATGTCGCCAGCGCGTCGCCACTTGGTGCCTGTCGTTGTCAGCGAGATTCTCTCGCTCCGCTGCCTGCGCTCGCTTCCCATCGCCGGCAGGGACAGCGACGAGGTCGCCTTCTGCCTGTGCCACCGCGTCTCCAGCGCTACTTGTTGTGTTCATCCACCGTCGCTTCCAGTGCCTGTCCCCCCCTCGCATCACAGCTAGTGGTGGAACTCTCCGCAGCAGCGCCACTCACACATCTCCTCCTCCTCCTCGTCTCTGCACCGGACACATTTGAACGCTATGAATAGGACATTAAATAACCCGTTAAAGTGTGGAAAACTCAATGCATTCGTCAATGACACTGCCTTGAAATGATGAGTATGCAACAGGTGACATTTCAGGCAATGGACCTCCACAGCACATGCTGCGCTATTTTCACTTGTACACTGCCATTGCAGAGCAACCAATAAATGAGTTAAACTCTTCAATTGTATTTAAGCATTATAGTCAAATATATCAAATGTAATGATTATAATTGGTTAGGGATGAAGTCTGCCCATCACTGTGGGGGGTCAATACAATTAGCGCCACTTTGTGGGAAGTCAACACTTGTCCTGTGATTAAACTGGCCCTGCTATGATGTGGATCCCCCCCCCCCCACAAACTGCCTCAAGGAGCCTAACATAGATGAGTGTCCATTGCATCAATTCCACGTGGAATCTGTCCCCCGAGAGCAGACCGAGTGAAGAGACGTAGTGCACTCTCGCAGTAATGCCACCTCCACTAACAGTGCACATGGCTGGCCTTTCATTCATCGCCTTTTGCATCACGGTATATATTATGTCTGGTCGCTTCATCTCTATGAACACGAGGAACAGCAGCACCTGTGCTGCTAGGATTTCGAAAGCAAATTCAAAGGGGCTCTGAAAATGAAACCAAGGCTTCGTCTCCGATGCAAAAACGCCGCACTGCAGCGTGGAACTCAATGGGGAGGGGGGGTGGGGGTGATTCGTACGACGCTGGGACAGAGCCTGGCAATGATCCTGAAGCGCATGCAAGAAAGCGGCTGCAAGAATGCGCGTCATGGTAACACATTAATCAAATACCAAAAATAGCAATATCCTTCTGAAGATGCTGAATGTATCGCCAAGCTGTGTTTTTGATTTAAAAGTATTGATTGCAGTGCGGGGTCTATTTATTACATGCTTTAAGTTATTGCGTTTCTGTCACTGTATCCAGTTTTGATGGCCCGTGCAGAATTTTTGCCAAACTGTTCTGCAACGCCGGCGGTGCGGTTGTTGCATTTTCCGTCGGCAAAGTCGCGGGGAAACGCACGGCTCGCAATGACACCGAGGGCTATGACGAGCACAGGGAGAAGATAGCAGAAGCCTCGGTGACCCAAGAAGCGCACGTGGCCTTGGGCAGGACGCAACGCTAGAGGGAATAATGGCCCATGGACGAGATTGTTTGAACAATGTTTTATTTTGTTTGGCCAGGTAAGGCCCACTGAGCTGTAAAGCGCCGTTTTTAGAAGCTACCTGGCCACAAATGATGGCTGAACGAAGTGGCTTATCATCGCGTGGGAATTTACGTCTGCCAAATCCTCTAAGCGCTTGTTGAGTCTCAATGTTGAAGGCTAAAAACCCGAGGACTCGAAGGAAAATCCGCGCCACCATGGGGAGAGGGAGAGGTGCAAACTCTAAATATACTGGCGTCAGGGTCGGGATCGAGCCCACGACCTCCTGCATACCACGGCGGCGAGACGATGGTTGCATGGCAGCCTACGTAGAGAAGATACGTGAGAGGATGATCACTGGGGAGATGGAACAATGAGATGATTTGACTTGCGAGAGCGAGATGAGTTCTGGAATCGTATGAGAATGAGGAATGGTGATGGCGAGGAGATGCTTTAGCAGCTCTGTGAAAGCCAGTGGCTTTGAAGCATTCGCTATTGGAAGGATTCTTTATGCTGCAGTTATTACATTGAACATCTTACTTTTGACTTTTACTTTGCAAGTGCAAATGCATTTTATCATTGTTCTACCTCATTCTGTCAGTACGTGAGTATTGTATTTTTTTATTTTACCTTTTCACCTAACTTAATGGTTATGATTAGTTCTCATGAAGGGTTTTATTCATGATGCTTGACATTAGATTACCATTGTTGTGCAATTGTTTTTACGAATGTGGTGCCTTTGTTAATTGGGTCTCCGTTGTAGCCACAATGCTCTTAGTCGCTGGATAAAATACATAACATTAATGAACCATTAGCCTTTAACTTTTACCGTCATCATTGAGTTATTGACTTTGACTCATTAGCAAACTATAGTCGAATGAATTCACCACTCCCACGTGTGGCAATTCTGCAAATATTCAGGACGGGCAATGAAGAGACTGAATACCCAATTCTCAATTGTACACGGGGACAGTTTGACTTTAAATTAATGATGTGTTAAGTATTTTCACGGCTAATATCAGGAGATCATGAGCCAGTGATATCTGAACTGGTTCTGCGGCGCCCCTGCATCACGCAGCTCCGAACCAATGCGCTTACAGTACCTCCTCCTACATTGTGTGAGGCAGAATGAGTGATCTGTGCTGTGTACAGAGACATATCTGTGCCCTTGGCTCTCCACGCTGTGCTGGGAGCAGTCATTTAAATGTCAACAGCGTACAAAGTGCCGATAGCGGGAATACGTTACAGACTAGCAATGAATGATTTACCCAATGCAGCGATCAGCTCTAATTGCCAATTTGCATGCTATGTTATTCATCACTTATACACATATATAAAGACAAAGATACCCCATATAACCTCAAATAGACTTTTAATGCAAGTGCTGTTTGCGAGTACCTCTGAAGGTCGGCGCGGCACACGAGGGAGTGGCCGGCCAGCACCACGCCTGACCACCTCTCTCTTCCCAGTGGCGAGGTTTACACAGCGCAGCAGATACTCATTTGAGGCTGAGTCGACCTAGAGGAATCCCAGGAACGATTTAGATCATTGTCACTGGTGTTGGTGGCCGTGAGCGGGATTCAAACTTGTTTCATCAGGTCCTTAACGAAGCCCGCTAACCACTGTGCCACCGCTCCTCCATATCTACACCATATTCCCTGGATCAGAAGAATGCACTTTTTTCCTCTCTTTGGCAAAAGTTGGGGTGGGGGCGGGTGCGTCTTATAATCCAGTAGAGGTGTGTGTGTGTGTGACCATATCAGTATAACATCACTGACACTGAGCCACTAGTTTGGGATACGTATCATTTTCGGGGAGTCTTATAATCTGGAGAATATGGTCGGTGTATTTATCTAAAAAATAATGACCTCATGCATCATGGTAATTATTTCATCTTCTTGAAAATATTGTCTGAGATTACTTTGTACACTACTTTGTACACTACTTTGCCCATTTATTGCAGTAAATATCGTCCCCCCCCCCGTGGGGCAGAATTTATAGCGTCCACCGAGTGTCTTGCGTTTTTAATTTATGTATCTTTCTCCCATTATTTTATTGCTAATGCACTCCATAAATTGCTCCGCGCAGCATTCAGAACACACCACAGGGCAAACAATCAGCTTAGGCGAGGCGCGTTCATCATTAAGGCCGAATTATAAATATACATGACAGCTGGCACATTGCGTGGCGTTCAATGCCGGCATTAATTCCAACAGACATGGGACTCTGCTGTACACCACTAATGCCCGCGGTGCTTCGCAGGCAGATATTGAGTTAATATCGTCGTCACCACCACCATGATCATCATCGCTGTCTTCATTGCTATAATGATCACCACTCTGACTAATTCGCCCGTGGCACCACATCACCTGGAATGCACCCGATCTCATCCAATCTCGGAGCTAAGCTGGGTTGAGCCTGGATAGTGCATTGGTATGCAACCATCGTGCATAACACGGGCGTTTCGTGTCTGCGTTCACGGCAAATGGCAGTGCAGCACAATCAATTGCTGTACTGCACTATTCCCCAAGAACCGTCATGATCTATTTTTATTTTATTTTTAGTTTATTTCGACATCCGTGACTTTACCGAAAGAACCAATGAGTTGAGTTATTCCTGCAGTCACGAAAACTTCAATCCTAGATTATGCCCCAAGGTCTCTCTGCTCCTTGTCTTCACCAATCTGAACTGACCGGCATGGTGAAGTATCGTCAAATAGTCCCCATAATCTGTATGGTGTGGGAAAGCACTCATTCAGCTGTGGATTGATGAAAGGGCTGCACGTGTATACATGGGAGAATCATCATGATCACTATAACAATGCAATACCAATACCAACAGCATGACTATTGTTGTCATTACAATGACATCATTATCATCTCCCCCATTGTCGGCATCCTCATAACCTCCTCCAACAATCAAGATCATCATAGTCATCACCGCCATTATCATCGTGATCATGAACGTCATAATCATTATTGTGACTAAATCATAATCATGTAAACCATGAACGATTGTCACCATTACCAACACCATCATCATCATAACCACTCCAAACAACAACCACCATCATCAACATCATTACCCCTACTAAAATAAATACAATCGTCACTCACAATGCTATCACTACCATCAACATCATCATTACTAACGTAACTTTCTCTGTGAAACATCCTGTTGTATTTAAAACAGGTATTCCTAGAATATCAAAAAAATCACACAACCGGTTTCATTAAGCTATAATATTCTGACATTGATGTTGATTCCAACGACTGCTACGGGCATTTCAGTCGGGCAGAATGTAACAAAAACAAAGATCCCTGCATAGCCTCAACAGACCGCAGGGGCAAGTGCTGTTACTGAACACCTATGAACGCCAACACGGCAGAAAATGGGGTGTTCTGGACACATTTATCTGGTGATATTACACACCACACCAGGAACTCATTTCACCATGAGTTGATATGGAGGGGGGGGGGGGAAGTTCAGCACCGGTGGAAATATTTGCCACCAATGTTGGCCGTGAGCGGGAATCAGGTCAACGGATTTGTCGCGCAGTGCAAAATCCGCCATACTTCTACACAGACGCCGCCCAGATCGTAGAAACAATCGCCAAGTCGCACGCTACCGCGTCCACCACCACAGCCAACAGTGGACACGCGCCCACCACGCGCACGATCGCCCATCGCCCTGTGCCATGACATCATCGGTAGTCGGTTGGTGTCTCTCCCCCCTGGCCTGGACTCGAACCCGTGTGTGCGCAACATGCCAGCGGAGCCATCCTTCACGCGAGACGTTTCAACCGATCTCGCGTCTACCCACGTGGACATTAAAGAAGACCCCGTGGCTCTTTGTGATAAAAGCGGCAGACAACCCCAGTGACCCGGTACAAAACAAACAAAAACATCCCACTACGGGTCAATAAGTGTTCGTGCCTTCGCCATATTCTCCCGCACGTGGCTGGTTCACGAAGCGACTTCACCGCACCATGCCGACCGGCCAGCCCGGCTCGGCGTGCCTGTAAATGAGAGCGATGGATCTCCGATGGTGGACCCAGCAGGGATAATGCTAAATCATAAAAGGGATAATAAGATCCACCTTTAAGCCATATAGCCTTCTGGCTGGTGGGGGGGGGTATTCTAGGCGAGCAACCCTGAAGGCTGGCAGAATGTTTATTGGGTTGCTGTTGCAAAAACAATATGTCTTTCTAATGTTGACACACCCGACTGTATAAAGTATAAATTTTTGGCCGAGTTGACCTAGGGCAGCTAAGTGAACGTAGATTCTGACGAGGCAGGGTGCAGAGCATGAGCCCGAGAAGCATTCACAGAGGATGTAAGCCTACTTTCTGTACTGCCTCCAACAATTACTTTGTGCCTAAAAACTCACTGCGTCAGTCACGTGACTGACACCGCTCCACCACGCCCACTGTGTGTCAGTCACGTGACTGACGCAGCGCCACCACGTCTGCGAACCACTGGATCAGTGCAACAAACAACACATAGACTCATGTATACACGGCATGGGCTGTTAGGGCACACCATTGCGTTACCACCTTAGTCTCCCCAGTGTTGATGGTTAAACATCGCACAAGGCACTCATTGAAGACCTACAGCAGGCCCAGGATTAGTTGAGATATTCGGCACAAAAGTTGACCGTGATTGGGAATAGAACTCGAGTCACTGGGTTTGTAGCGCAGTGCACTAACCACTACAATGTCACTTCCCATATAGCAACAAACACAAACGTACGCACGTAATTTTTTTTTGGTGGCACAGAAGAAAGTGTACCTCGTATTTGAGGCATCCAATTCCAGGGCATTAAATTCAGCACTGTTAATATAATTGTGCGCATTCTACAATTTACACCTACTGGAAAACATTAACATGGTTTATTATCAATAAACTGATAAATTAAAATGCAAAGGCTAATTATACAAGCACTTGCAATGGACAATTTATTTAGGCAATAATGAATGCCTGCATGTGTCACGATATTTTCCCGGTGCGGCAAGTTTCTGTAAAATTAAAATTAGAAATAATATTGTCAACCATCTCAATGGAAATAAATACCACGTTACAAATGAATGATTAGTGCTCTAATATATTTATACATTTATCAAGTGACAAAATTGAACAACTACCTTATTACTGTAATATGCAGAAATATAGCAATGTCGTAAGTTTGGTCTGAGGTAAGATTTCTCGGAAATTCGACTAAATGAGAGAATTACGATCTTGGCGCATTTGTAAAGTTGCGGTAAATCTAAGGAGCGGTGCAGGCCACTCTTACGAGCGAATAATATGAACATCTATTGAGGATATCAGTTTTAGCCACGCACAAATACAGCACTTGGGTGTGGAGGAAAACGATGAGAGGGGATAGGGGACGGTGAGATATGTGACGTGGTTCACGTTGTACGTCTTGAGTTGATGTCCCGCAAATTCTCGAGGCAACTTCCGTCCACTTCACGTGCCACGATGTTAAAACAATGAATACATTCTTGGATCAATTCACCACGTGCGTTCATGCTGCCCAGATGAAAAGTCAAAGCTCCATTGAAAGCCGACGCACACAGGATGGTCGCCGAACTGCTTACTGTAGGAATTCCAGAGGGACCTCATGATATGACGCCATCATGTGATGAAGCATTAGATCGCGTAAATATAAATGTGTCGTTAAGCCCGCCACCACGTGACACAGTCAATTAGTAAGGTTTGTCACGTAAACAGAACGTGTCAATGTGTTACTAGTACAGCACACCGGTGTGTTGGAGAGTAAACCCACAACGTTTACAATTGTAATGAACTAGTAACGAATTGGCATGTTTTTTTTTTACGTGACACACCTTACTAATTGATTGTGCCGGGTGGTGGCGGGTTTAACGGCGTATTTATAATTACATTATATCAACCAAAAACCTCTATTTATGAAGAGTATTGGTCGCGAAAGCCTACCACGTGTTAAACTGGGATATAATGCATGATATAATCCAATGTAGGGGATTGCGAAATGAGAATATATTTACTGTATTAGCGTGCAACTTTCGGTTGTGATTGAAATTGGTGACGATAATGAAGCAGTACAGGACACAAAAACAAATGCCGCGATGAATATTTAAAAACAATGTTAACATTGTTATTATCATTATCTCTCCATACTTTCAAAGAACAATGTGCAGGGAACATGCCAGCAATGTATTAGCATCATGTAGGACTTTAACCCAACAGACGTTTGAAGTTTTTGCAACACAGCTGCTGTGCTGCTGTGCTGGAAATAAATACAATAATTGATGAGAATGGATTGCGCCCTAAGCCTGGAGCCAGCCCAGCTGCTTGGCACTCAAGCTAAACCAACCGTCAGCTGTATTCCGTAATAAACGGAGTAATATAATTATGAAGCAACGCATTAGTGGTTGTGCAGATAATATACATACTGCATCCTGATTGAATCCGAGCATGTATGCACGATGTATGCACGGGTATGTGTCAATACGTGTGTATGTGTTTGTAGTGGCGAATAAAATTCGGCAAGTTGGCACAGTGAGGGTGGCACAGATGGTGCATCTGCCAGTCGTCTTAGTCAGTCAACCCATGGCACCTGGGTCTGGCCCAGTGACCTCCTCCTGTCAGCGAGCCTTCAACACTCCACACGGCCTCGAAGTGCACATAGCCTGGCTCAGGCGCCGTGGCGACGTCGCCACCACTTAGTGGCGAATGCCGGCTGCTGTTTGTACAGTAACAGGCGGAGTTTAATCCATCTGTGCAGCGTTTTGACTGATGCCTCCTTGCAAGTGTGTGTCTTTTTCGGGCACTCCGATTTCCTCCTGGACGACATTCATTGCAGGATTTGCATGAAACTAACAAAACAAATCACTGTCTTGAGATTTGGTGAGGCTTTCCTGGATAAACATTCTCATTTTATAAACCCTGGAGGGATTATTGGCCGAGTTTATCCCAAAATCATTAGGATTTCAACTCGCAACCTTCTAATTACACAACTGCTCGGTCGGGTAATGGGAAGCAAATGGATTAAGAGTGCCGATCCTGAGTCGAGCGGATTTAACAGCCACGTTCTCCAGACGACCTGGCGTGTTTAATTGAAGTTACTGAAAAATAAATGTAAAATCTGCAGTTCTGAGCTGCATTAAATTAGTCCCAGTTGGCGTGAGTAATACATAAAGGCCGTGGCATCTTAGCATCGTGGCAGAGACCCTTAACTGGAATCAAGCTTCGCTGCTGGTTTACAGCCAGGAGCAGCTGTTTAATCGTGGCCAACGAGAGAGAGAGAGAAGCTCTTTCCGTGTTGTTAGGTCCGAGGTGATGCTGCTCAATATCCCGCTGCTGCTTGCCACGCGGAGCGTGAATGCCTGGAACAACATCACACGAGCACCTTGTCCTGTCGCTTATTATTCTTGTTGTTGTTGCTTTTAAAAGGCACACGCTGGGGATTATCGCTGAGATTAGCGGAGAAGAGACGCAGGTGGGAGAAGCAAAGGGGAAAAATGAATCAGGCAATGCCTGTCGTTCATACGGAATTAATAATAATGGTAGTTAAAAAATGAAATCAAGCGCGGCTTAATCCCGGGAGCTTTGCTTGACGGGACGCAACGGATGACAGAGTGGAAGATAACCAGGTTAATACGTCGTGCGAGACTCAAATTGTCGATTGAGAATCAGAGGCACCGCTTCTTATCTCCATCGGCTCGTCCACCCGGCAGCGGCAGGACAAATGGGGTCACCACAGTTAGTCGATCGGCACGTGGGGCGTGATGGGGCAACGCGTGAGGACTCCCACCACTTCCAACACGTCTGCTCAGTGTGGAAAAGTAGGCCAAATATGCAAATTAGATGTCCCGTCAGCAGTGGTTTGATCAACCAAATGCAGGGCTGCACTTTTAGCTTTTGTATCCATGAGCAGACCTGAGCGAAGTGGGGGTGGAGTGCCCAAATTCTCACGACGATGAAGAGCATCTCCACGCCACAACTTCCAGGGGAGTAACCTTTGTTGTTGTTGTTGTTTTAGACCACGGGCAAACGACGAGCTGACCAGGATTTGAACTTGCAAGCCTTGTGAGAGAGAAGCGGGTCGACGCGGCTACGCGGTGGCGAGACAAGGGTTGGCGCAGGCGAGACACCGGCCGGCAGGGCAATCCAAGTCAGGTTTGACTCGGCGATCGCTCATTTTTAAATCCTTTATATTAAGTTTGCTTGCTTGCTTGCGTGCTTGCGTGCTTGCTTGCTTGCTTACGACCGTGCAAATCTTTCGGTCGTTTTTTAACCCACTTCCCGTGATCCAATCGAGCTGACATTTTCCACACAGACTCGTTGTGCGTGACAATGAATTTTCGTTAAATTTTTTTCTCCAAAATTTTACACTGTTTAGGGAATTTTTTTAAAATATTTATTACCAATTGCGTAATGCTGACAGACAATCATCTGAGCCATAGGTGGCAGCCATCTCAAGCCAGAGGACGAGAATGACTCTAGCCGCCACGCATATAAAGGATTTATAGTGAAAAACTTTGTTTTTACGGGTTCATTTTTTAGGGTCGATGAATGAAGAAGGAGTGCCACTTGAGGCTGGTGCGATGGCGCATGTCTCTAATCCGGCGCCACCTAGGCAAGGTTGGAGGATCACGTAGATTTGTGCAACTAGCCTGGCCCGTGAGATGGCTAGGAGATGGCAGTACAGCAAGAGGGTTTGTGAACCCCACCCGTATGGATCTTCGACCGTGATCTCTTGAGCGAGTGGCTTTCTCGATGCACTGCGGCTTCCTTCTACGTGGAGACAGGACACACTCGTGGGTGAAAATGCCCGGACATTGCGATGCAGAAACCTCCTGAAAACGCCACGACCCTCAGTCATCTCTTCCTGAGTATGAAGAGCAACAACAGCAGAAGCCCGATACAACGCGTGTGTGGGGGGACATGATAACATGAATGCAGACTACCCGCATCATCATCATCATTTAAATTGCATGCGTGTGTCTCCGTGTCTGTATTCGTCTTTGTGGGGAGCGGTGGTGTAGCGGTTAGCGCGCAGCGCTACGAACCTGGCGACCCGGGTTCAATTCCCGCTCGCGGCCAAAACCGGTGACGATTATGTGAACCGCTCCTGGGCCTCCCCTAGGTCGACTCAGCCTCAAACGAGTACCTGGTGCGGTGCGTAGTAAACATCGCCACGAGGGAGACAAAGACGGCCGGGCGTGGTGCTGGCCACCCACCCCCCTCGTGTTCCGTGCCGGCCTTTATAGGTGCTCGCTAACAGCACTTGCCCCTACAGTCTGTTAAGGCTACACGGGGGATCTTTATCTTTGTGTCTCTGCGTGCGAGTGTATTTGTGCCTCTGTGCGTGCCTTTGTCTTTTTGTCTCCACGTCCGTCTGCCCGTCTCAATGTCTGGTTGCCCAACCGCGCATGCACAACCAAAGGGATGGAGAGGGCCGGAGGTGGGGGTTGACGGCTCTCTGCCGAACTCCGCCGCAGCCGAGGGAGAGGTGAGGGCGGCAGGCGGAGGGAGAGGTTCTGTATCGGCCACTGAGCACCCGCTGGGACTGCACCACGCCAGTTGCGAAATACGTATCGACATGATCAAGCGTGATCTTAATTTGTATTTTTCTTTCGTCCGTCCTTGTACATTTATGTTTTTTTTCTTCAGTGGACATGATTTCACCCGTGGTGTATCCCCCTCCGCGATATAGCCTTCCGGAATTAGTTTTTTTATGACTAAGGCTTTGTCGTAATTTAACAGTGACTGTCCTAGGAATAGACTGGCTTCCCCCAAAGGAATTTGGATTTCCGGAACATTCTCAAGACCTGCAATGTTGACAAGTAGCTCCCCACACAGATCTGGGCTCTCGATCTCGCAGTATTATTTAAAGTGTGTCCCATGTGCAACTTAGCTTAAAACACCTTTGCGTTGGCTCGGATTGCTGTTAATTCTCGACGGCACGTTGTGTCGTTTAAGGACACCGCGTTCTAAAATGTATGCACGCATGCCCTGTTGAGCAAAGACCCTTACATGCCCTCCCGGCCTACCCCCCCCCCTCTCTCTCTCCACAGATAAACAAAGCTTGTGCATAATTAGCAGCCCGGATTAAAGGAATTCCAGCACATGTACAGCTGGCAAAAGTATCAACGTAATTACACTAAGGCTGCTAGCATGTTCAACGACTTGTCCAAAACGCCTCTCGTCGTGCGATGGCAGTCTCTAAAGCGTTCGTGACATCCACCAGTATGGCTTTGAATAACTTACTCTGCCAGCAGAAATTACGTCTCACCTCAATATTTTGTGCTGTTAGGAAATGCCAAAGCAGCAAATGCGTAAGGTCATAATAATGTCGCGAGATGTTTAGCATATGTAATTATATTGTTCTTCTCCGCATGTTAAGGTGACATCATATGCAGGTCAGATGTCCGTGGGGACGGAACGGCTTAATTTAACAGTCGCTATGTTCTTCTCATGGTTTGGGTTTTATATTGTTGAGCCATTGCATCAAGCTTGGTTGGAATGCTTTCATATCTACCACGCATCCCGTACATGAGATGCTTGATTGTAATTCCACGAAGCGGACTGAAGGATGAGCACATGGGTTGAAGAGCACGTGTGGGTCAAAGGCACAATTCAAATGTTTTTAGAAAAGCATGACGTGGGCTTGGGTAGGACGCGTCGCTTGAAGGGAGGACCACCGATGGTCAAAAAAAACAGCGACGGAGTGGCAGCCGAGGATTGGAACGCGCCGGAGAATACGCGCACCAAAGAGATGGAGCAATGAGACCCACTCGTGTGCAAGTGAAAGGTGGATTGTTACATTGCAGAAGTGTAAGATGGAGATCGGCCTACAGAGTTTTTATCGAGCGGTGGATTAAGCAGACTTGGGGTGGGAGTGAGGTGTTCCCATTTAATACTGCTGGGTGGACAGAGGTGGGGAGATTTAGGAAACGTTCACTGTCGTTCCAATGTTGGACTTGTGTTTAAAAACCATAACATTGTTTCAGAATTTAATGTTCTAAACTAAACTATAAAGCTATGTTTTATTTTACCAGGTGAGGCCCACTGAGCTGTCTAGCTCTTTGTCAGAAGCGACCTGGCCACAAATGATAGCTCAACGAAGTGGCTCATCACTTGGAAATGTATAGCAGCCAAATACTCCAAACGCGTGATGTTGATTCTAAATCTGGAGGAAAAAACTGGAGGACCCGGAGAAAAATCCACGCGACCATCGGGAGAACATGCAAACTCCAAATATACAGGTGTCAGGGTCGGGATTTAATCCACAATTTCCTGCATACCAGGCGAGAGAGTTAACATCTCGATACTGTGGCAAGTTCAAATTGTCGTTGAATCAGCCGCATCATTCCTCCGTGTCAACAAAATGAGTACCACTTAATACGAAGCTACCCGTGGCTGCATATGAATAAAAGTGGCCCCTGTCCCGAGAATTGGGAATTTTGACCAATGGCTTAGGGCCGCGATTGCAAATGTGCAACAGTGGAATGTCCATTCTGGCTTGTGGAAACAATTTCGCTTGACTCTAAAAACTTCAGATATGCAAAGTGTGATTGAAGTGAAAAAAAATCAAACTTTCATGATGGGTTTTCTCCAGTCATTGCCGCCTGGCCAGAGACACTGTATTTGTTACCCTTGAAAAACGGAGACGTAATTCAAGTAGAAGCTTGCGAGTTAAAGCGAGGATTTCCGCAGTGCTGGCTCGGTCGTTTGACAGGAGTCACAGCGTGAGCCCTCTGATACACACAACCAACCTTGTCTAGTGTGCAATTTAGAATGATCTTGTCAGCTGTTCACAAAAAGCAAAAAATATATACACTGTGTCTGCAACGGGAAAACTGAAATCAATGTTCACCCTCGCTCGTGGCACGGATCGCAAGTGTGATCAGTGGCAAACAAAATACCGCAGTGCACGAGGTGGACAGGATACGCGAGGGCGTCGAAAACGATTCATGATTTCAACAGCCTGAACAGGCGAGAGGATGCACCTAGCCCTGGCAAGTCAGTGAGCTATCAGTGAGTGTCCTTTATTTAACCAGGTGATGAAAAAAAACCAATGATACTCTTTCACGAAGTGCGACCTGGATTACGTCGTGACATTTTATTGTAAAATAAAACACATATATAAATATATAAAATAAACAACTATTACAAAGAGAGACTAAATAAAACAAAACATATTTTTATTTGAATAAGGCCAAGTTGCATTGCACTTAAAAAAATAAAATCGATCAACAAAGGAGTCACCAAGTATTAAGACGTGAGTGATATTTCACTATTACAATCCTATTATTGAGCTGGGTTTTTTGTCTTAACATGTTAGTCCAATTCCTAAAGTAATGCGATGGTGTACATTTCTGCCTGGGTTCAAAGCAGTGCCCGGAGAAAACTCCACGCATACAAGGGGATACTGTACAGGGGTTGAGTGTTGCACCCTCGTGCAAGACATGGGGGTTTCTCCAGGTGCTCTGGTCTGCCCCCCACTTGTGTAATTAGCACAACTCATCTGTATTTGGCTGAAACTATCTTAAAATAAAAACCCAATGCAGGACACTCCTGATAACACAACTCAGGGTGGCTTTCCTGGATGAATGATTACATTTGTATTAATTACATTCAAATTAATTAACTGTAATTATACATTTATAAACCCAGTGGTATAGATAGGTATACTACAGTTAGTCGATCAGCAGGTCGTGTTTGGTGGGGTAAACATATTCCATGTCATCTACCCAGCATGGAAGAGTAGGCCAAAACTGCCCTTAAAGGTGCCCTCTAGAGCCACCTCTAGCATGGCTGGCCTTCCTCTAAGAGTGGCAAGTTTAGGTACTCCCACCGATTCAAACCCACCTCTTATTGAGACACCTAGCCAATGTGGAAGAGTAGGCCAAATACACCTTTAGAGGCTATCTCTAGATATCATTGCAGTGGAGGCCCTTTTGTCAGGAGAGATGTAAGCAAGCAATTGCGGGGCTGCACATTTAACTTTTGTATGCGTGTTGAACTTTTTTCACACCGTACGTACCTACCAGGACAACAAACTAAACACTAAAAGCAGTTTACGTTAATTCACGTACAAACTTCGAGTTCAAAATGCCTTATTAGTTCGTTTCAAGCCACCGCGTATATATTTCTCTCTCCCACTCTAAAGAACGGCCACTGTCGGCACGTTTGACGTTGCCATCGTCCGCATTGACGACAAGGCGATGAGCGGAGCGTTCGGTCTTCTTCAAGTTCAAGTTCATGTATTAGGTGTAGCCCTGTGAGCCATTCGGCTCTTGAATCGGGTGCAACCGCAACAAACAAAAAACAAAAACATGAACAAAAAACATCTTAAAGTGAATATGTGACTGAGTGCAAACCGAAATCCAAGAAAAGACAGCAAAATATTGCAACGCTGTGTGCAAAAAATCCCAGTGGGATGCAAGTCAAACAACAACAACAACCACAAGACAACTTAGATTAAGGCCATCAGTCTAACTCTCTACTACAACAAACAAACATGGCTAAAATCACCAAAATAAAGCTATGAAAGCAATGCAAAAGCAATCATAGGAACTGTGACGGAATTTTCACAATAAATGGCATAAACAACATGTACCACCAAAACCCTGCAGCCATAGCTGGCTGCATGAGTCACTCCACAGCAGCAGCAGGAGCATCAGTCGGAGGCCACAAAATGGCGCCTCCTCGTGAGCAACGCAACGGCGCTACGCTGGGAGGATACCCGGAGGGGGGGGGGGCGAGCGCCGTGAGGTGTCCACTCACGCAGGGAGCCCTCGCCGGAGTTGTATCGAGCTCAGAGGTTTAAACCGGGTACCCGATACCCGTACCCTACCCGATACCCGGCTACCCGTACCCGGCCGGGTACGGGTAGCCGTTTGCCACCCTGGTGCGGCCGGGTACGGGTACGGGTAGGCCGTGAGTCACTGGTGAGTCACCGTTTGTCACTCATTTCGGGTAGGGTACGGGTAGGGAACGGGTACCCATTTGTGACCCTGGTGCGGCCTGGTACGGGTAAGGAATCAAAACCCGTTTGCGACCTCTGATCGAGCTCCACTCGTGTGCGAGCTAATTGACGTCCCCTCCGCGGTGGCGATCATGTGACTTGTGGCTTTATTCATCGAGCACAACGTAAAATCGCACGCTGTGAAAGAGGAAATATTAAAAACACGGATAAACAAACCGTAAAGCACAGAAGCGAGTATAGAAAATAGCAAATTTATGTGTTTTCCTTTATTATTTCCTTCCAACGATTACATAAAAGCAGCAAGCGACTTGGTTGCGGCTGCTATATATTTGATAGATAAATGCTGATCGTGCCAGCATTAAAGACATTTATTTATTAATCGCCAATAGTATCTTCATCGCGTTCACAAGTCATTGTTATTTATCACTGAGTAATGTATTGATCTTTGTTAACAGATTTATATTTTTAAATCGCCACTGAAAAGACTTGATTATTTTGGCCGGCAAAGCCCATTGAGCATCTCCGTTGCAAGGACTACCACAGCTTGAGACCATTGGCAGTGGCGGAAATAGCAAGACGTCGCAGTTCCAGTTACATAGAGATTCATGGAGTTACACAGAGACTTATAGAGTTACATAGAGGCACATAAAGCTACACAGACACATAGAGTTGCATAGAGATTCATAGAGTTACACAGAGACATACAGTTACACAGAGACACATAGAGTTACACAGAGACATACAGTTACACAGAGACACGTAGAGTTACACAGAGACACATAGAGTTACACAGAGACACATATAGATACATAGAGACACATAGAAAAACATAGTTACACGGAACAATTGTATTCACAGAGACAGCGCTGTTGACTTTTTACAAAGTGGCATTTGTTTTATCAACTCTAAAGCGATGACGAGCTGAGTCAATCACACGGGGCGCTTCTCACGCCCAACGTTCCAAGTGCTCTTTCCGCATCTACATGTCACTTGCAATTTGGGAAATGTTCCAAGATTTCAGTGAAGACTCTGGCTCTCTGCATCCACTGCGCTAACAGTCATCTCGTTGTAGCAGCGGACGACCCCTTCGTCAGCAGCAACAGTGACATTGGGTTAGCATTGCTTGGCACTGGGTGATGAAATATTTTCCCACACCATCGCACTGTGATGCCTTCTATGGGCCCTCTCAGGACAACGACCCAACGCCGTGCAGAGCCTTTAACAGACTGTAGGGGCAAGTGCTGTTAGCGAGCACCTATGAAGACCTGCACGGCACATGATGGGGTGGATGGCCAACACCACGTCCACCCGCCTTTGACTCCCCAGTGCTAATGTTTACACACCAGGTACTCATCTGAGGCTGAGTCGACACATACACACACAGAGACACACACCCACAGACAACAACAACAACAACCGCCATTCGCCACTAAGTGGCGGTGACGTCACCACGACGCTTGTGCCAGGCCATGTGCACCTTGAGGCCACGTGAAGTGTCGAATGCCCGCTGGCAGGAGGTCACGGGGCAGACCCAGGTGCCACGGGTCGACTGACTGAGATGACCGAGATGACTGGCTGATGCACCACCTGTGCCCCCTACTGTACCAACTTGCTGTGCTTTAGCCACCCGGCGCTCCGCTCGTTGTTGTGAGCGTCGCTCCTCCGCCCTCCGTTGTTGTTGGAGGGCGACTGCCTCCAACTGCCCAGTAGCGTCCTTCACGAGCCTCCTCCACAGAGGCTGATTTTGACACCGCTGGTACCAGTCATCGGCAAGTCCACTCAGCTCATAGAGACAGACACACACAGACATACACACACACACAGACAGACACTCACCCTATGTCTCACACACACACACTCACCCAATCTCTCACACACACACTCATCGAATGTCTCACACACACACACTAACCCAATGTCTCACACACACACACCAGCCTCACCCTCCCTATGTCCTCCCACTCCAAACCCCAAACTCTCCCCTCCCTCTAACAGCTTGTCCATGCAGAACAAGAACTGTAAAGTGTTCTTGAGTTTACCCTTCTGCTTTGTGCACCAAATATGAATCGGTGACCCTTGTAATTGCGTGGCATCGGCAGTTAACAATCTCTCGAAACATCGCTCCGTGATTTGTCTGTGGTCGGCAGAGCGGGCGAGACAATGACAATGATCAAATTATAAAATGACAGAGGGGGTTTTTTTTTGGGAGATAATCCCCTTGTCTGTACACCTGTAAATGCTTCGTACAGCACACAAATATACACTCTTATTTCAACGTGGACTTATTTTGTTGCAGCGTCGTAGATTGAATAATACGAGTTTCAATAATCTACAACACACATACACATCGTATGATGGATCACCTTCCTGATTGCATCCCGCCCTGCGTATTCTTGCCACGCTCTGTTCCGATTTCCACAGTTGCCTTCACGCTACCCTTTGCGAGGTTGCTAAACCGTAGCCCGTAAATTAATGGCAACCTCTGCAAACACCGATATGCAAAGGCCAAAATGCCTCCTTTTGCAACTGCTTTGTCAAAGTCCGAGCCGCACATTAAGGCGCGCACGGGTTCCGGCTGCACCAAACGCGTGCCTCGTTAATGCTCCCGTTGATTTGCTCACCCAGAGATGTTTATGTTGTCTATAATAATAATTATTATTAAAAAAATATAATTAGCCGTGATCTATGTACTGCTGGATGAAGGCCTCCCCAAGTCATTTCCATACCTCAAGGCCGTTCAGTGCAATCATCCAACCAGCTTCTGCACACGAGCTGATTTAATCGTTCTCATCTCCGCAATGGATGTCCTTTTGGGCGTGTTCCACGATTTGGTTATCAGTCTGGACCGTCGGCCACAAGCGAAGTGTCCTGCTCAAGCCCACTCTCTACTCCTTGCCAGACGACACGATGGCTCTCAGTTGTGTCTGTTCTCTGATCCATGTGTTCTCATTGTTTGTCTCTCAATGTAAAGGCATGCATCTCATCACTGCTTCCTTGCACACGTTTCAGCTGTTAGACCATTTTCTGAAATTGTTTCTTTATTTAAATATCACTTAAAAAGACAGGCCAGTACACTCGTAAAAATGTCATCTCCGGAGAGGTTTTTTTCCTTCATTCTCTCACATTAAAATAAGACACGTATGATCTAACCCCCCAAAACCTGTAGTATTAATAATATTGGTCGCGACAGCCTACTACGCGTTAAACAAGTGAGGGGATTTGTCATCTATTTGAGGCGAGATCTTCCTGAAAAAGAGGCGTGGGACTCGACGAGGCCTTCTTGGTATAGCCCTGTGAGTCATTCGGCTCTTGAATCGGGTGCAACCGCAACAAACAAAAAACAAAAACATCAACAAAAAACATCAATAAAGGGAAACCCAAACGGTGATATTTAGTGATTCTCAAGTGTCAGGTGAGCTGGTAAGAGTCCGGTACTCTGGTCTATGCGAAGGTCAGGAGCACAAATCCCACTCTGGGAGGTTAACGACACGAGGTCGACAAAACGAGTGATCAATGCCATGGGAATGTGGAATTTCTACTCCTGGCTAAGGGCCACCAACAGAGATGAGTGTCACAACTGCGCGCTTGAGCAGAGAGAGAGAGAGAGGAGACACACACGTTGACTGGTCACTTCGCCTTTCTCTCTGCATGAGCGTCACGTCAGGCTAAAGGGTTAAGTGGCCGTGTGCCAAAGAACGAGCGCTCCCGTGAGGACCCAACGGGTCAGGCGAGTGAGACGGAATCTCTGGCACAGAATGAACACCCATGAGGGGTGGACTCAGCATAGCCCCGTGCCAGCCGCTAATTGTGACGGTCCTTCCCGAAAACATGTCCGCACACAACAGATCTCCGTGTCTACATTTGTATTTTAATGATGCTTGTGATCACACAGACCTCTTGGCTCGTGCTTGATGTTTTACGTTTCACTTAGGGGCCGTCCATAAATGACGTCACGCACCTAGGGGAGGGAGGGTCAGACATTTGTGACAATGTGTGACGATGGGGGGGGGGGGGGTAAGAAATGTGACGTCACATCAAAATGCGCAACTTTAAATAAATATAGACAACACGTTCTACCTAATTAAATCGAATTTTTAATAAATGTTTTCTCCTACAACATCAGAGTGCAGCGCCACATTAAATGCGTACTACAATGACAATAGTTTAAAGCGATTTGAAGCATGTTTTATATTTTTTTTGGGGGGGGCAGAGCTTTGTGACGTCATATTTGAGGGAGGGGGTCTGACTTTTTGTGACGCCGTGTGACGAAGGGGGGGGGGGGGTCAAAAATCGTCCAAAATCGCGTGATGTCATTTATGGACGGCCCCTTATTAAAAATGTTGCATTCTCTGGTGCGGTGGCTCAATGTTACGTTGCAGGAATTTGGAGATGGGGTTGGTGAATCACGCAAAGATGGAGCCAGCATTGCGATGAGATTCGACCTCCATGAGACAGTGGAGCAAGTAGGATGCTGACCTAGTCGTGTGTATTTGGATGAGTACTGCGGTTTCTCACTGCACGCGATGACGCGAAATGCAATAACAATAATAATATCATCACGAGATGCAACCTGCAACCGACCGATCGACTCACGATGGTGAACCCATTCATACTGCTGGGTAGACAGACAGGATTTAGTCCTTATTGTGATTAGCCATATAATTAATCGCGCAGCGTTGCGAGATGCAATTGGCATAAAAGAGCTGTATTAAACTTAATTATTATTCTTCTTGGTTCTTTTGGTAAAGTCACGTAGAAGGGAAATAATAAAATAATAAAAATAAAACATAATAAAATACAATAATTACCCTTCTACGTGACTTTACCGAAAGAACCAAGAAGATGAATCCCTGCAGTCACGAAAGATTTAAATAGAAAATGAATTATTATTGTTACAACTGCCGCGCCGGGAAATCGAAGCAACGACATCTGTACTACAATTGCGACCCATCACACCACGCCAGCATCCTACGTGTGTGCAGAGCACACGTGTGTTTTTTGTGTGCGTGCTTGCGTAAGGTGACTTAAGATATAAACGGTAGCCGCGTTATTTGAAGTTCGTTTGCGAGTTGTGTCATTCCCCGTACGATGAACCGCGCACGCATTGTCACATCCACAGTGGTTTCGAGTCTGTTGCGTTCATATTTAATGACAAATTAGGGAACGGCACCACGACATTAGCCGGTCACTGTTGCCATTTTAATCACGACGAGCGCTTTATTGCTACCTCCTGCACACACACATTGCAATTATTGGAATGTAAAAGTTATTTCATAAGATGTTGTTGATGATGAAAAAAATGTATTCATGCTGTTTAGCGTCGTAGATTATGCCACACCGCATCACTTCATTTCCGTGCTGTTTTTATGGCCTCTTTCATATGCGTTTCTCCTTCGTAACAAAGACAAACTATTCTCATTACCCATGAACATCTCACATTGTAAAATGTATTTTTTCATATCAGATGTGTATGCATTCACAGTCGGATTAATGAAAATATGTATTTAAAATGGTTGGTTAAAATGTGCACACAAATTGATAAATATATTTTTACGGATACATTTGTTATTCAACATATATATTATTAACGTGTTGGCTAGTTAATAGTCAGTGTTTGTGGTTTGAACAGACTACTGACTGCAATATCCTGGGTTCGAATCCAGGTAAATGCTGTAGCATTTAAAACAATAACATTTGTTTGTAAAGTCGTGCCTTCGACTGTGTGGATCAGAGGACACGTGCAGGGATCTCAGACGTAGCTCTCTGATGCCTGCATCCACGGGCCACAAAGCGGTGACATTGCTCTGCGAGACGTGATTACTCGTCTCATGCCGTGATGCCTGCATCACAACGTGGGAAAAAAAAGCTTTGTGTATGCACCATGAACATGCAGAGCAGAGCTTCTTCTCGTGGATGCCCTTCTGTCTAACGGTCTTTTTCTTATTTCGTAGATGCAGAGCAACCGCTACGATGTCACATTCAGGTGGTCATGCCCAGACAACCGCGTCAGGAGTTGCATCATCGCTGCGATGTCTCCTCATTCGTATTTGTGGATCAGGGGCATTGCGTCGTTCCGGTCTGTTCTGGATCACCGCGGTCGCTCACTGCTGGAGACGTTTGAATTGTCCATTTGTGCATCGGGTATCCGCAACTACTGCCATGGTTTGTGCATTGGATGCGATTTAGGGTGGACCATGAGCTTCGTGGAAGATCAAACCCAGGAATCTTCTGCGTTGGGGCTTTCGCAATGTTATTTGTGAGTCCAGTGGCGTGAGATTACAATTGCAGGGTTGCCCTCCTCTTTGAATGGTATAGCTCCCCACACTGCATCTGACCCTGTTCACGCTCTGTCGGTGTTAGATTTACGCTGGTGGGGTCAAGCCAAAAACGCGTCTCATGTGGGCGGGGGGGGGGGGTCTCAGCGCCGCCGTCGCCAACCTCTCAGTACTCCACGTTTAAATGTCTCTTCCTCCCTGCGGGAGTCACCTAGCACCACCTAGCTTAGCGGGTGGTGCCAGGAAAGGGCACCGGAGATGTGACGCGTGTCTTGCGACGCTTGGGCAACATTGCCCGTGGCTCCAACGTCTTTCACGCTTCTTCTTGGTTCTTTCGGTAAAGTCACGTAGAAGGGAAATAATAAAATAATAAAAATAAAACATTATTAAATCATTCTCACGACGTTTCGGCCACAACGCAAGCAGCCGTCCTCAGGTGAAGAACAGGTCCTGTTCTTCGAATAAACCATAATCTTGACTACGCATGAGCGGTGCATGTGTAGTGGTGGTATTGACGTGCGCCGACTGTGACAGTGATGGATCACGGGGCGGCGCGGGGTGCGGGGTTGGGCACGCGTTGTGGGCGTGGTGTGGACGCGCGCGCCGGGAGGGACAGATGACGAGGCGGCGCGGAGTGAGTGGTGAGGCACGATGAGATGTGGGAAAAGAGGATCGTAGCCAGCGCCCGGCGATTGGTCGAATAAGTGGGTGCTCGCAGCGACGTCCGCAGGTGGGGTATAAAGGGGGACGCGCGAGAGCACTCGGGGAGAGTTACCCAGTTGAAGACCCGAAGACGGAGCTGAAGACCTAGTGAAGCCGAGTAGCTCAGTGGCGTTAGTCGCCGAGTAGCTAAGTGGATGTTGGTCATCCGAGTAGCTCAGTGGCGTTAGTCGCCGAGTAGCTAAGTGGATGTTGGTCATCCGAGTAGCTCAGTGGGCGTTAGTCGCCAAGTAGCTAAGTGGGTGTTTGTCACCCGAGTACTAAGTGGATGTTGGTCATCCGAGTAGCTCAGTGGCGTTAGTCGCCAAGTAGCTAAGAGGATGTTGGTCATCCGAGTAGCTCAGTGGGCGTTAGTCGCCAAGTAGCTAAGTGGGTGTTTGTCACCCGAGTACTAAGTGGATGTTGGTCATCCGAGTAACGCAGTGGGCGTTAGTCGCCAAGTAGCTAAGTGGGTGTTTGTCACCCGAGTACTAAGTGGATGTTGGTCATCCGAGTAGCTCAGTGGGCGTTAGTCGCCAAGTAGCTAAGTGGGTGTTTGTCACCCGAGATACAAAGTAGGTGTTAGTCACCTGTAACCAAGTTTGGTAAAATAAAGAGTGTGTTACCCGTGAAGTCGTCTCCCGTGGAGTTACTACATTACACATGCATGTGCGTTCAACTTCTGTCGCACCGTACGTTTGTTCTGTTCTTCACCTGAGGACGGCTGCTTGCGTTGTGGCCGAAACGTCGCGAGAATTATTTTATTATGTTTTATTTTTATTATTTTATTATTTCCCTTCTACGTGACTTTACCGAAAGAACCAAGAAGATGAATCCCTGCAGTCACGAAAGCTTTAAATCTAAAGTCTTCCACGCTCTTTGACGATGCCGCTTTCACCCGTGCATCCGCCAACTCGTTTCCAACGCACGAAGCCGTCGCTGCGTACCACGCGTCACGAGCTACGCACCTCCAATTGGCACGTTTAGCAAACGTACGGTGCGACAGAAGTTGAACGCACATGCATGCACAGCTCATGCGTAGTCAAGATAATGGTTTATCCCTGGCCATGCAAGCGACGGACCGACACTCATCTCCACTGGCGGCCCTTAGACATAGTTGGATGATTCCACATTCCCCACGGCAGGAGGCCAGTCTCTACATTGCACGACCCAAATTTGACTTTGCACAGAGTTGTAGTCATTTTACAGGCCCGGATGGAATGATGGGGGGGGGGGGATGGGGGGTGCTGAATCGGCTTTGAGCCCTGGAGTTGTGCCCGTGACCACACTGAGCACGGGAGGGGCCTAGTCCGGCCACTGCGTTCAAGCTGTCTGCGCCATTCAGTCTCGCAGCGCATTGAGAGTACGACGAGGAGGTCCCATCAGATAAGGTCCCACCACAAAGGGTCCCACCACAAAGGGTCCCACCACAAAGGGTCCCACCACAAAGGGCCCCACCACAAATGGTCCCACCAGTTTCAAAGGTTTCTTGTAAGTGGGCTCATAGAGAAAATTTATTGTATCGTTGAACCAGTTTTTGTTGTTGTTATATACTTAACACAACTATTGATATTCCTTGCTTTTGTCCAGAATGGGACATGCTCGCACCCCGCCAGTACATCGAGACAACTGTTCACACGTGAGGGATAATCGTATAATGTGACCCTTTGAAAAAGCAATGGTCGATTTGGTTGAAACTGTATTTTTTCTGCACAGTTCGCTTGAAATGCAATGCACTCGGGTCTCTTGATGTTGCAAGGCTTTCAAAAATGTTGTTTTTTACCTCTCAGAATATGTCTCTATACTGGACGAATCCGATGAGCTATGAAACTCTTTTTCACAGGCTTTAAATGCTCACCCACGAGAACCCATTGTCTCGCTCGTCAAGCCACTTCTGCAAAGCATTTCATTGACTTTGTAAAGCTCTCTCTGTCTCTCTCTCGTTCTCTCTATCTCCACGTGATACCTCTGACTGTTGAAATGTGTGGAAGCCAATGGGAGTCTGGTCAGTATGGGGGCGCCTATTCCCTCCAAAGCTCGTCTGTATTTTGTCTCATTTTGTACTTCTTCAGATTTCTCCACGTCAGTACGCCCCCAGTACTAACCAGGGGTGGCCACTGGATTCAAACCGTGAACCTCTGCAACGAGTGGCGAGCGCACTTAGAACAAGTCACTGCCCCACTTTTGGCGTGTAAACAAATATCCAGGTTGACACGAAGCAGGGGGCTTTCGCGACCAAAATTCTTCACGATAAAGGGTTAGAGCAGCTAAACCTCTGAGCAGCTAAGCCTGAATATTGTTTTTCATAATAAAAGTGTTTGGGTTAGATCGCGTAAGTATAAAAATGCCTCGTAGCCGTCCACCACCCGGCACAGCTAGAAATGTTCTTCACGTAAACAAAACCGCGCCAATTCACGTGACAAACCTTCCTGCCTGTGTCGGGTGGTGGAGGGTTACGACACATTTATACTTACGCGATCTAACCCAAACACTTTCATCATGAAAAACAACATCCAGGTTTAGCCGCTCAGAGGTCGGCAACCTGCAGCTCCAGAGTAGCACGCGGCTCTTTAAGGGCTGCTTAGTGACGTTTATTGACTAATCAACACCGTCTCGAACCCTTTAAGGGCTGCTTAGTGACGTTTATTGACTAATCACCACCGTCTCGTATTCACCACGCATTGCATTTTCGGCTCTTGTAATTTCGAGTTTTTTTTACTGAATTCGAGTAAAATGCCTCTTCATCTTCTTGGTTCTTTCGGTAAAGTCACGTAGAAGGGAAATAAAACAATAATAAAAATTAAACAATAAAATAATTCTCACGACGTTTCGGAGGCAACACAAGCTTCCGTCTTCAGGTGGAACCGTCACAGCACATGCTGTTCCACCTGAAGACGGAAGCTTGTGTTGCCTCCGAAACGTCGTGAGAATTATTTTATTGTTTTATTTTTATTATTTTATTATTTCCCTTCTACGTGACTTTACCGAAAGAACCAAGAAGATGAATCCCTGCAGTCACGAAAGCTTTAAATCGAAATGTCTCTTCATGTTATGTTGGTTGCGGACCCCTGATCTAGCACCTCACAACGTCGCAGATTCTTCTGACCGCATCTTGCTTACATATTCAGCAACCACACAGATCTGTGGGTGCTGTTCTTGCGTTGGATTCCTTGGTCAGCTTAATGGATGGAGAGCTTTAACGTTTGGCCTTCCACGACAAAAGTTATCTCGCGTTTCTTTAAAGGTTTCAAATCTGTCAGTGCAGTAAGATGCATTCTCTTGGCAACAGAGGAGGGCGCAGAGATATACAACCTAACGGAGTGCCGTAAAACCAATGTGGCATGCACCAAACGCTGTCCTGTAATGCTTGAAATAATTTTCCTTGATTTGACATTTTTATTACCATTGCCCTTCTAGTGCTGCATAATGCCTAACACTCTAACCTTAATATCTTCTAACACACAGAAGGTGAAACGTCAACGTGCACGTAGTTTTTTACTTTTTTTTTTACTCCATTGCTTCACAGGCGGTGAATATGATGAGCTTGGATAATCTTGTTGAAAAGGTTTGGCTTTAATATCGCATTAAAGTTCAGTTTACGCTTTTGTTCGAGCATTTTTCAGCATCAGTGCTACGTGGTAGAAGCATAGAAAATGTTTCGTGATGCACTCTAAATAGTTAATACTAAAAAATACAGCAATATGAATTACAAGTTTTGAGTTATGTGGCCGTCTAAATTGTAAGACATTTATTATTGCAGAATGTAGTGAAGTCTTGATACACACACCCGATAATAATTCAAAGCAAAAAAAGAGCTTTAATGAATATGTAACAAAAGTTAAAATATTCCTGGACAAGTCATTGTAAAACATTAATCTTCTTACGCGCATTTGGAAAGTGTGACAGAAAGATTTAATATCGATTCCAATAAATTGGGCTCTCTTTTTTTAATTGAATTAAATATTGTATTGCCCTCATGGGCAATAACCGAGAAAGCTGCCGAATTTGCGAAGCGACATTAACTGAATCTGCGCAATGCGATGGTAATCTTAAAAGGTAATCGATGTCACGTGACGCTCGCATTGAGAACTGGTCCGCTAGGAGGGTGAGGGTCTCGCGCCAGCAAGCACTGGCTGCTGCCGTACGGCGCGCGCGAATCACCGACCCGGTAACTGGTGCAGCCCAGGTTTCGACCTTCCACGGAAAGTAAAAATGTCGCAAAAAAAAGCCTCAACCGCTTGAAGACAGGGCCAGGCGAGAAGATTCGGTCACTTGAGCCACACAAATGGGCAGAACAAATTGTGACCGTGGCCACCATCCGAGTCAGACGATCGGCCACCGTGCGGAACTCCTGACCCTGAGAGATCCATTCCCGGTGGCATCACGACCACTCACTCTGCCTCGCCTAAAGCCGTCGAATTGGGTCGCTAACCTCAACATCAAACTATAACTGTTCCCCCAGCCATACGACGGGTAAGTAGAGGAATAATAAGTATACTCTACATTTATATAAAGTACTTACAAATGAGTGCATGTTCGTATGTTGAACTTTGTTTGCACCATACGCAGCCAACCGCGCTAATTGGAGGTGCGGGAGAAGGACAGGAACCTAAACACAAAAAAGTATTTTAAAAAATGAGTTTCCAATCTAGATGTAAAAGTGCACAGCGTTCCAGACGGCCGCAGACGTGCATCTGAAAACGCGCGATGCGGTGACCATCTTTGTTCGATGGTTAGCCAAAAGCTAGCCATCGATTAGTGTCTCACCATCTTTGTCTGGTAAACCAGCCCTGTCGCCAGTGCACTATATCGTAGAGTTATCAACACAGAGAAATGTTCATTATTGATGAGGACGATGATTGTCATCACAATAGAGCACGACTGGATTTCCTAATGGTGTGATCATAATTTGGGTAAATTACCGATACCTATGCACACACATTCACAAATATTTGGCTTATCAAACGAATAGTTTAAGTAGACAGTTTACTTTTGGGACTAGTAGTGCAACTGCTTACATTCATAAGCGCATGTCAAGTCAAAGGCGAGTGTCTTCCTACTCAAACAAGCAGCGGGGGTGAACATTTCAGATTCCTTTGGCAGGGTCAAGTATATCGGTATAAGAAACACTGTTGACTTTTCACAATGTTGTATTCATTTTATTGACCTGCTAGAAATGATTGGCCAAATCGACTCTGGCCTGAGATTGGAGTGCACTCACCACATTACTGCCAGAAATTAGCGCACACACACACAGATTAGCACACACACACACACAGTTTAGCTCACACAGTTTAGCACACACACACAGTTTAACACACACACACAGTTGAGCACACACACACAGTTGAGCACACACACACACAGTTTAGCACACGCACACAGTTGAGCACACACACACAGTTGAGCACACACACAGTTTAGCACAAACACACAGTTTAGCACACACACACACAGTTTAACATACACAGTTTAACACACACAGTTTAACACACACACACACAGTTTAACGCACACACAGTTTAGCACACACACACACAGTTTAGCACACACACACACAGTTCGTATTGCTCTACCAATTTAAGTCAATCGGCAAGTCACATGTGGTGGGGGGGAAATGTGGCTACTCCCACGTCTTCCAAGTAATTTTTGCCAGTGTGGAAGAGTAGGCCAAATTCCCCTCTAGAGGCACTTCCTAGTGCACTTTCTATGGGAGGCCCTGCCACCGGTAGTGGCATGGCCAAGACATTGCAGTGCTGCACTTTTACTTGTTATTTTCCATATAGTCAGAGCAATGCCATACTAACGCCTTCCCTGTCCCCAACTCCCCATGGTCACCCATCATCAATCCACTCATCTCATTTCCATCTTCGTTTTGTCCACGCATCGCCGCCACCACCACCACCACCTCCTCATTATACAAATATCCCATCCACTCATCTCGTTTAATCTCGCCAACCATCTTGTACCATAGTTAGTTCACTCTACAACGCCTTGGCTAATGCGCTATATAAATTCATGATAGAAAAATATGATTTTTATTAAAGCGCCTTGGGTGTGTGTTTTTATCGAAAACATCTTTCACTGCGAGCACAGTTCACATGCTTACGTACAATCGCACACACGTGAATTTTCTCTCTCTCTCTCTCGTTGTTTATCGCTTCGGTGGCACGGTCGCGTTCAGCCTTTTTGTTTTTAGGGGGAAGGGAGGGAATTCCCAGCCGTCTTCCCTTCGAACCCCTTTCCCTCATTTCTTGTCCGAGAGCTCGGAGAAGGGGGAGAGCAGCAACAGCGGCGTGCAGCGGAATGACCTTTCAAGCGCTCACGCGCCGTTCCCAGAGTTCACGTTTTGCTCCCCACAATTTTATGTTCTTGCCGGCGGTGGCGTGTGCGCGAATGGCGACATACGCGGCGCGCACGCAACGCTGGCCCCTGAACGTGCACCGCTTGTGTGCCCCTGGCCAGGAAAACGGAATATTTTGGTGAAAACAATAAAAATAAAAATGAATAAATAGAAAAATAAAATGAAGGCCTTTAAACTGTTACATTTGTATGCCTCTGCGTTGTGAGC
Organism: Lampetra fluviatilis; assembly: GCF_964198595.1. Lineage (NCBI taxonomy): Eukaryota > Metazoa > Chordata > Hyperoartia > Petromyzontiformes > Petromyzontidae > Lampetra > Lampetra fluviatilis. The sequence continues at coordinate 1,854,101 of NC_136308.1, forward strand.
TCTTGCACCGCTGCAAGGAATGTGTGACATTTGAGATGTCTACTTATATTGCGGTTATAAAATATGCACGTGTATGTTGAGGCTTGATTCAAAATGATTTGTTTACTTTCTGTAAAATTCTAGTACTCACGACAATTTCTGTACAGATTTGTTATCAGAACATGTTTCATTCCACTCATGTGTATCGATTTTTTTTTCCCAGGGCGCCACTGATTTCCCACAATACACCAAGACATATTTCACAGGAAATTATCAAAACATACCAACCGAGGACTCCACCAAAGGTTTTGTTTGTTTTAAGATGCAAATAGACACGCCCATTGCAAGGCATCAAGTCTGCATTAACCACACATACTTGTGGAAAAACATGCAAACGCACATGCTCTGATTCCCACATCTTTAAGAGGTGGGAATCCGCACACTTCACCCCTCCGCACGTGACCTGCCTATGTGACTGATTGCATTCTCGTCCTGTTTGAAGTGTTACAATGAGTAACCCTTTAGAAAAAAATGTTGATGTACAAAAACACCTCGCATATTAATAAGAGATAACAATGACAACAATAATACATGATTATAATAACATGACACTTCAGATATTACTAATGACATGTGCTGGGTTATACGAGCATATTGCATCATATCCTTGAGTTTTGTGTGAATCCATTACGGATTTTTTTCTCCAACCGTGCATAATACGACCATTCCATATCCCATCTACTGGATAATCCCTGCGTAAATGAAGGAGGGCCTAGCATGCCGTGGCCTTGACTTGGCTATCAGCTGTGATTTATACACAGGCATGACGAGGCAATAATCATTCCTTCCAGCAGGTGTGACTTTGACATCATATATCAGAGTCCATCTGCAACATCTCAGTTTTACGATGCCCCTGCCCCCCCCCCCAATATAGTTATTTTACGCACCACCTATTGCTTCACCGGCCAACGAGCCTGTGGCCGGGTAGCCACTCGCCACGTGTACACCCCTCAACGGCGGCGATTTCCGCCCCAATAAAAAGCGTCATTAAAACAAAAAAAACACTCGACACTTCGTAATGGGGATTGCTGGATTTAGGACAGGGACGGCCTCGTGCCTTACGGGCAGAAGTGCTGACTTTGGAGATAAATGTAATAGCCATTTACAGCCCTTTGTCTATCCGCTGCTGAGTGAAAGCTGCTCCACTCGCTGTCATTTACGCTGATTTTACCAACTGGGGCGGTGAGCATAAAAAAAAACAATGCCCTCTGAATCTGCTGATCTGAGTTTAATCCGCACGTCATCGCTAACATTGGTGGTGAGTTTACGCGAATGAGCACGTTGAAGTGGTCTCACAATTGGGCGGTTTGGTGGCCACGCATGTGGCCTATAATGAAATAATTAATTAAATAATTAACCCCCCCAACGTGGAGGCAGCGAGGGTTCGTGGATCACCGCACAGATGTTGTGAAACTGCCTTCCTCGTGGGCGTCAAAGTCCCATAGCCTGGCTTGCCAGGGCAAGGCAGTACTGCAAGTGGACTAACCTCCACCTGTTTCCATCTGTATACGGGGATATAGCGTTGCCCCTTCGCATGTGCCAGTTTCCTTCTTATTGGACGAATAATTTAATTATTTCTAGATTTGAAGTTTTCGTGACTGCAAGGATCCATACTCTTTGGTTCTTTCGGTAAAGGCACGTACATGAAAAAATAAAAAAAATAATAATAAAATGAAAATAACTTAATTAAATCACAATTTTTAATTCAGTTATTTTCTTTTTTTTTCCATTTAGGTGACTTTACCGAAATGATTAAATTATAATTATTATCCTCATTACAAACATGGTGTGGGCAGGACCTCATCCAGTGGCGGATTTGCAGCTTTGCTGTACACGTACGCACATGTACGCACTTATATGTGTACACTCTTACGTGTACACATTTAAGTGTGTACATCTGGGTATGTGTACACACATGTACACACATATGCGCTCACATGTACGCTTACAGCCCTTTCCCGCATGACCAATACGGTGTGGGGGAGGCCATCGTCCAGAAATAGATTGGCCGAGAGCTGGAACGTGTTATTTATTTATCCAGAAACCCTTCAATTATTTTCAAGTCGTCCTTTTTTTGGAAGGTTCCGCTGGGCTGTCTTGTGCCCAGAGGAGATGTCAGCGCAGAAAATGGGTTCGTGACCTCTCTATATGGATGCTCGAGGTTTATCTCCTCATGTATGCGTGTTTTCTTCAGGCACTCATATATCCTTCAACACTCTTACCAAAAAGGAAAGTGATTGAACATCCCAGCGTAGCATTGGGTAAGTCTTTATCAATAATATGATAGGATTTTTGTGTATCAGTGTGTGGGAGTTAACTGAACCCATCATGCATCTGAGCAAAAATAAAAACAAATTAGCAAGGGTTTATATTTTCAAACTCTCAGTTTCTTGTCTCAGCTGTGGACATTAAAGATACCGTGACTATTCCATGCTATTGTCATCTGGTTAAACAATGTTCTGACTAGAAATAGGTTTTTACCCTTTTATCTGGTACAAAAACTGACACCTTTATACAAGGGATCATGTTTGCAATAACCTCAACACAAGCAGTCAAAAAGCAAACAAAAAGAAACAACTCTGATAATGATAATGATGTCCTTGAAGTTGATTGGTCCACACCCGAGACAACTTTTCTTAGAGCCTAGTCTCCATTGGTGTTGGACCAGATGACGCCAAAAGGCGTACAACTCAAAAACAGCGCACTATCAGAGTATTGAGAGCTCGGGGTAAGCATTTACACTATGAGACCTCCTTTACCAGTAGCAAAATATAGTAATAGGTTTCTACCAGATAAAAGGGTAAAAACCTATTACTCTATTTTGCTACTGGTAAAGGAGGTATCATAGTGTAAATGTTCTGACTATAACACATTTCCATGACCACTGTATTGGAAGTCACTGCACTAACCACTGCGGCACCGCTCCAGCAGTTCATTATCACCGCCGTTGTTTACCTTCAAAAAATGTGGTTGTTTCTTAAATTTCAACAGCGGCGCTCAGACATGTTATTATTAAGGCCATGTTCAAGGAGTCGCGGGTGTAGGGGGTTAGTTGGCGCGTGTATCTGCCATGCTGAAATCTCCCGGGCAGAGATGTTGAGCTGTGATTTTAAATTCAAATGACAGTCACATTGGACGTGCTCATGCCAGAACCTGTGCCACTGGCCTCTTCAGAGACTCTAGTCAATGGACTCAATCACCCAGACCTCATGGTCTCCTTTGATTATTAAACAGGGCCCGCTATGTAGCCTTCAACTACGTGGAGAATTACTGCACCACACGTATTTTCACTTGCATAACACAATTCAGGATCGGTCGTTTTTTTTATAGTCAAGAAGAATATCGTGTGCTGTGGGATATTGTGAATTCATGGAAATTCCATTTTTGACAAGAGAAATTAATTTGGTTATGTCACGAATATGAGATTATGCAAGCATCGTTGTATGATTGGGTCTCTGCACATTGAGCATACAAGAATTGCAATGTCCTTGCGAGTGGCAATAGTGGTTATATCACTTAATTTCGAAATAAGGTTTTGAATTGATATGCATTTGAAATCTCACGATGTCTGAGATATTCCAATGTGTATGCTTATATAATCTGTTTCACGTGATGGTATTTAGTTAATTAAAGGAGGAAAAGTGCTTATGTTTGTGTCAGAGCATTCCATCCACACCACTGGAGATGCGTCGCCAGGTTCTCAAGTGGAGATATTTTTTGTCAACAAATGCTGCTTGGTTAAGGCATGCTTGAACCAATCATAGAAAATTAGTTTTTTCACTTTACTCAGCAAAGTGAAGCTCCAAGGGGTTAAATGGGTATATATGAAATGTAGTGAATAGATACATTAAAGAGCCCTCCCTATATTGTGGTTTCATCTTCCTGGCAACCTTGCAGCGTGACCTCGTTTAAATGGGGGTACGATATTCAGTGTTCAAGGAAATTCAAACACATGTCAAACACGAAACAAAATAACGATAAGATCTGATGTATCTATCATACAGTCTTCTATAGCTGCCTTCATACAGTCTTAAATAGCACGGTTAGCGACGTACGGTGCAAAAAAAGCTCAACATACATATGAGGACATATTGTACCAATAGCTTATTGACTTGGCTATCAGACTTTCGATGTTTTGATTATGTAGCACTTTACATTATGTAATTAATGTGACAACATTTGGAAAGTGGGGCTTAGCCCTGAGCAGGGGGTTACAGCCCTGTAATGACCCCACCCACCCAATTATTTAGTAGTTCTATGTTGTCTTTTCCTGGGGTCATTCCTCCACTATGCATTCCCGAACGACATGTCTTCACCGCACATCTTGACTGTGCAAATATTACATTTGAGAATGTAATCTGTGCCCCGGAGACAAAAATGCAGACTTACATCTGAAAACTACAGTTCCCTTCACAGTGTAAGCAAAAGTAGGCCAGAGTACAAGTGGCACGTAGGAAAAAAAAAGCTAACTCGCACCAAAAAAATATCCTGCCTGCAAAACTTACGTAAGAGGAAATCAAATAAAACCGTTAATGAGCCTCTTGATGTTACATTGTCACTTTTGACGGTGAAATTGCCTGCGGCTTTATTTAGAATTCATACCAATAAGAGGACACCAGCAAGGGGCAATTACCCAACAAGTTAACGTGACACATTGCGGGTTGTAAATCGTTCCCACAAAATGCTACTTAAATATCAACACCTGCCCTCCATACGGCAGACGGCAACTTGACTTTTTTTTATTTGGACGGCAACTTTTTCTGAAACTCTTTTTTTGTCGTTTTGTTTCGCCCCAAAGTCGCAAAGGGGTTGAGGTCCGTCTCGCAGGATCCATTTTGATAAGCCGGCAACCCGTACGTTACCGACGCCTCCTCCTCGTAAGACGGCCCAAGCTAAGCAGGTGTTCGGAGCTCGCCACGGTGCTCGGACGGGAGATTGCTCAATGAAATTAATTAGTGCCCCGTGAATCAGCTGCGCTGGATTGTGCCCTGTGTGATTCACTCACTCCTACGGCTACAGGGATTAATGTGTGCCATAGTTGAGCCCTGGAGGGTACTGCGTCGTGAGATGTGATTTATATCTGGCGACTAGGCACTAAAACAAAGCTCCTCTCTACCCTGTGAAGAGTAAAGATCTTGTCACTATCTTTGATAGGATAGTGATTATTTAAGGGTATTTTATCATATAGATGCTGTAATTAGCAGGAAGTGGTGACATTGTAGCTAGAGCATTGCACTATTATCCTGGCTACCTGGTTTCAATCCCTAGCAGTGGACACCATTGGTAGTTCGTATACGAAGTGGTATTGAGCCGAGGTATGGGCTTCACTAGGTCGACTCAGCATAAACTGCTTACTTCTGGAGATGTAAGAACATTAGAACTAGGGATAAGTAGGTGGATGTGCGTGCTTGATACGAGCTATGCTGCAGCGTCTGGTATGTCACGCCAGCTTTAATACATGTTCTCCACAGCAATTGTTTGAACATTCTACACGGCAGTGTGGAAGGGTTTGCCAATGTCCTCTAGAGGGGGCTCTCCGGTGGAGGTCCTCCTGCCTGCGAGTGGCAAGAGCAAGCAATTGCAGGGCTGCCCCTTTACCGGGTCGCACCATGGCTGAGTAGGCAATGTTTGATTTTTTTTTGTTATTAAGATAGCCAGTTAATATTTACATATTAATTTCAATGGATATAAATATCACATATGTGTATGCCTCTGTATTTGCCAATGTGTTTCCTGCAGCCCATGGTAAACGCCACGGTGGCGAGATGTTGACTACTTTCCCTGGTATACAGGAGGTTGTGGGTGCGATCCCGACCATGACGCCTCCTGTATACATGTGGTTGGTACGTCTCTCTCCCCGTGGTCGCGTGCATTTGTATCCGGGTCCTCCGATTTTTCCCTCCACATTTAGAAGCATTCATATTCTTTGGGTCTTTCGCTAAAGACCCATGTAATTTGAATTCCTGCAGTCACAAAAGCTTTAAGTCAAGATAGAATCATGCATTTAGAGTATTTGGTTGCTCTAAACTTCCACGTGGTAAGCCACTGTGTTGAGCTTTCATTAGTGGCCTGCTCGGGTGGCTTCTGAAAAAGAGCTACACAGCTCAGTGGGCCTTACCTGGTAAAAATAAATTTTAAAATGTGTTTAGAAGTTTAGATCATAGTTTTAAGCTTCCGTTGTGTGCCGGTGCTCGCCTTGCATGAGGGGTCAGAGAAGCCTCCAACGCCGTTGAGACTCCCAAAGCTGCTGGGCCCCTTCGTCAGCAGACGTTGGCAGCGCAGCGCGAGGAGTTCACGACCTGTCCGGGTGGACCTGCCAGTGTTTGCTCTCCGATGTGTGCTTTTTTATCCTGCACCGGCATCGTGCTTGCTCGGCACGACGTTTCGCTGCACGTGCCTGGAGCTTCTTCAGTCGCTGAATTGTTAACTTAATGCCCTGACATGCTGCATCACTGCCTATAGAGGCAAACATTGATTCTTAACAAATCACATTTTAGAGAAATGAATAGCGGTCTTGAAGTCACAGTAATGACGCCTTCGGTCTTCACTGCAAATGCATTATTGGATCACAACGGAAGCTCTCCGATGGGTGTTCAGCTCGTGCCACTTGCTGTTTGACATCTTGTCAGACGTTTCGCTCCACGTGCTTGAAGCTCACAGCACGTGGAATTCAGTTCCTGAAGAAGCTCCCGAAACATGTGGAAAAATGTCGGACATTGTTCCGAGTGACAAGGTACAACTGAAAAACACTTCAGAGAGCCATGCAGCACAACTGCGAAAACACACGCAGCAACACACAACTTCTGAGTGTTAATACCCTGAGTGTTAGCAGTTTTCTCCAGCTACTCCATTTTCCTTTTGCGTGCAAAACTATTATTAAAAACAAATCCGTCAGACATCATAATTGTAGTATTTTAAACAAAAAAAAGTAATATTATTCACTGTGACATTGCTGGGTAAATTAAGGGCATTTTCATTCGTGCGGTACACTGTTATTAAAATGTTATTATTGCAATCAATATATTCTTGAACAATTCCAGAAAGACCAACGTCAATGTCACGATTATTTTTTTCTCTTCGCAATCACGGTGGCGGGAATGGTGGAAGAGGGTGGCCAAGCGAGTGGAGGTAACGAGGCGGCCTGTGTGCCCACTCGTGGCTTCTACAGGGCACATTCGTCGACGTTCTAAGCATCGAAGCAAAGTGACAAGAGAGAGGGAAAAGAAAACTGTGGAACCCTCATCCGCCAACATCCATGCCAACGGAGCCGCAGGGATTTGCAGTCGCGGTTTTTTTTTTTGGCGAATTCTCGTGAATCAAACGCAGCTGGCTCACGGATCTCTTGGAATGGAGGGGAAAGAAAGAAAGAACCTGTATGGCCGGCGATTCCTTGTTATTTCTCCTGTGCACACATATGCAGGAAAAAAGGGCAATGGTTCAAGATAAAAAAAAAACTTTGGTGTGTCCAACTGTTTAAGGAGGCTTGGAATCGAGTGCCTGGCGTTGCCGAATCCTACAGCCTAATTGGACAGTTTCGCTTGCGGGCGCCTTGAAATTAATTTGACCTTTGGTATTTAGGGCATTTTTGACTGGCCACAGCCGAGCCACACAGTCCGTACGTGAGTTGTGATGATGACGATAACAGGGATGGCTTCAATGGCGCCACGCTGTGAAAACCACACCTTGACGGTGCTGCACAACACCACAGAAGAGAAATAGCAAAACGGGAGCATCTTTGTTTCTCGAACGACCCCAGTGTTGGCGCGAGTCGAATGCGGGCAGGTAGAACCTGCTCCGTGCGACGCGCTTCGGTACTTGGGGAACGTTCCGGCTCGTTCCGTGAGCGGTGTCGCTGACCGTGCGTGATGATCGCAGCGTGGCTAGGCACGTGGCGTGGCTAGGACGGGAACGACTAAGTGTGGTGACACTTTGTTACTAGGCACGCAACGACGCGCACAGTCGTCAGCTTATCTTCTTACTTCCACGACATGATCCTACGTTGAGTTGTTTCTGTAAGAATCAATCAACGTTTCATTCGAGTCGTACGCGATCGGTCCGCGCTGGACGCGCGCTCCTCTGGTGCCTCTACATTCACAACTACAAGGGAATAATCGATATTTAAATTGAATAATGACCACAAAATTTGACGATTCATTTTGAAGCGGTGAATCATTAAACGCCAATTCGTTATGAACTCTTTCCAATTGAAGTTGATAGAATTTCTCTGACTCCACATCTCAGTGGATTTTCGTCATTCCGTGATAGGCAGCGATTACTCCTTCAAGCATGTGACATCGCAGCGTTATTCGCAGCTAGTTTAGCAGATATGTTATGAAAAATGTGTTGAGAAACGACGGTACATTCAGAGATTGCAAGGGATTGGGTAGATCTTCATCCAGCTGTGCATTGATCATGGCTGATGATGACATTGTTTGAATTTCAGACGATTGAGTCAGAGACTCTTTGCCAGGACGGTACTGTTAGGAAAGTCTCGCCAGCTCCTTCTTGAATATTTTCAGCTTGTGGGAGTAAATTGGATTGTCTGACGAAAACCCTTAAACGCGAGCAGGTCAAAACAAATCTAATTCACAATTCAATGTTCAGCAGTTGAAACATTTGGAACATGCAAGTCCCTTTAACAATTTTATGAAATGTTTGGGTGGAAAGTGACAGACAGTTTGAATGCATTCACGTTTACTGCACATGGTTGTATGGTATGAAACTACATCTCCCAAAACAAGGCTTTAATCTCAAAGCAATATCACCACTTCACCAAGGTTTAATGGGACATGCCAGAGCATGACTTCAGTGGGTCTAGAACACAAGAGTCAAACGCACACGCAATTGTTGAACGGTACCGTCCATCATTATGGTTGAACTCTCTTTTGTATAAGTCACATCATTAATGGTTATATAATGCACAACATTCCTCTATAGGGATCCTTAATTGCTGTTCACAGTGATTGAGAACAATGTCACGTCCTTAAACATCCATATTACGCAATGGCTGTAGCATTTTGTTTGAATGTCTCATGCAAGTATTACTAATTGAATGCAAACTTCATCTTCATTAGGGTTGTCAAGCTCTCTCCGTTTGCTGCCATGAGAACACTGGCTCCTGGGGAATCTACAGAGCAAGTACTACTCTCACCACGAGCGTGTCTGTGTGTGTGTCTGCTTGTGTAGCGTGACGCTGTGCTTGGCAGGGTGGCTCGGAGCGCCTGAACCTTAGAAATTCCTCGCCTCGGGTCTTAGGCGACTGCGTGGGCATGAAGGTTATGTGTGTGTCGTGAGTTTGACGGATTCAGACTTTTCGCCAATTACTACACAAGACTCCACTCTAAATCGGTCGTTCTATGTAATTAACCCTTCAAGGTGTAAATCTAATATCGTTATTTTATTCATATATATAAAGACAATATTAGTGTTTTCTTGTCATCATGAGGCATTGTTGGCTACGAGAAGACTTCAAATATTGGTTGGGAGGGCAGCTGGGCATGCTTTCTAACACTGACACAGGTCTGAAGATTTGGCAAAAGCCAAATCAGCACTGAAACCGGCTTCGTTTTCAACCGAACACGAACTCATTATGCGTTGCCGTGGATCATCATTGGTAAAAAAAAAAAACTATATATAAGCGGAGCTCCGTTCTCTCCACGTATATATGCAAACCTTTGTTATTGTTTTGTTGTGCAATGAATGGCGTCACATTTTATACAGAGTGATCCTGCCAATCACATCTTGCAATCCAGCAGAATGTGTTTAACAGGCCTGACACTGGTGATGAGACCCAAAAGGTAAAAACCGGCTCAGAGTTTGCTTGCTTAAACAAAATGCTGCTTGATGTGTCATTTCCATCAGCTCATCAGCACCAATTGGGCCGAATGCATTTCCTCTGCGCGTCTCTTCCGCTGGCATGCGTGGCTGTTTCGTTTCGTCTCGTTTGTATTAGTATTCTACATCTCTTACGATACCCTCCCTCCACCAGACTCTCCGTCTTCCTCTGCTTGATAATATTGGTCTGGAGAAGCCAACACGTTGACAGATTTGTTTTGAGAGGCAGAATTGAGTTCTGCTTACACGTAGTTTATGTATGAACTGCGTCAACCGCCTTGCTCCTTCTGAGGCTGACATAGTTTATTTCCTTAGCATTCAGAAAACACATGTTGCTATTGTCAATGAAAACCATCCTCTAATCTGTTTGCATATTTAAACGGTTCTTTTTTTTCTGTTCGCGAAAAAAAATCTTCCGCTTGCATAGAAATTCAACAGCAAACTGGATTCGACAGACGGCTTGCTGAACGCACGCGCTAAAATTAAGCAATGCACCTGAGAACCCCTTTTAAGATTACGAACGCATGCCTGCATTTGAAAGCAATTCATGGCGTTCACATGCAACATGAAAGGAGCTACAAAATTGATGCACACGTTGTATGAGGATAAGAAGAAGAACCCGAAAGCACACTACACATTTTCATTGGGGACGTCTCGGGTGTAATGCATGCAGAGCGCTTCGCTCGGTGGGAAGGTGTCATTGTTTCGACTGTTACCGAGATGCCAATTTCAGCAGACAGCATAATGGGCCGAATGTTCATCCGTCGGCTACTTGAGGACACAATGGCACTCGGAGACACGGCGATCGCTCGTGTGTGTGTGTGGTGTGTGTGTCTTGTGGCTAATGAACGTTACTTTGTTTGAGTAAAATTCTCTTCATGTACCCAATGGGATTAGAATTGTGAAACTTTAAAATAAGAATTGTTTTGGAGAGGGAGGGTGGGGGCTGGTACTGGTGGAGGGGGGGGGGTAGAAAAGTCCCCGAGTCAAATAAATGAGGTTGCCAAAAGTTGTTCACACTTCCCGTGAACCCAATTTAAGTGTGCGTCTCTCGGACATTCTGTTCCCTCTTTCCGAAAAAAGAGAAACCATAACTTCAGTCAGCAGGAGCCGTGAATAAATTAAACGATTCTGCCTGACCTACACATCCAATAAATGATGTTCGTTGAGGAATTGTAGCCTTAAGCGCTATTGATAAATCGCACAGCATCCCCCCCCCCCCTGGAGACTACCTTTCGATACAAGGGGCCTGTGAGCCTGTGAGCGTGTGGGAGAACAGTCGTTCTTGTGTTGGGCAGCAGCTCGTCGATGAGCGGGCTACACGCAAAGGGAGAAACGAGTTGGCCAAGCTTACATTTCAAAACGCGGTCTCTGAATACTGCACAATGCAACGTACCAGAAGCACATTTTAAAACACTACCTATTTTATTCTAAGTGTACTATGGGTGTCATGTGTGTTTAGTTTGCTGTCCTTCACCATGCACCTCCGATTAACGCGGTTGACTACGTATGGTGCGAAAGAAGTTGAACACACAGACAAAAACATTTATCATTGGAGCTCTGGAAGATAGCAGTACACGAGTACATGTACAGCCAGTTCGTCAATCCACTGCTGGATGAGGGCCTCCTCACACCTTGCAGGCAGTGAGGGTTATTTCACCATACTTGTAAGTATGTATGTTGAACTTCTTTTGCACCGTACGTAGCCAACCGCGGCCATCGGATGTGCGGGGGAATCGTATGGCTGCACCTTTACCTTTGCACTGTATCGCATTCAATAATGTACGTTCGTAAAATACAGTTTTTTTCCTTTCTATATTTGGCCAGGCAGCACTACGGTTAGAGTGCTCGACTTTCAACAGCAGGTCGTGAACTCAAATTCTGGCCGGGGATTGACAAAGCCACCTTTTTGTGGCCAGTCAATGGTGACTGTCCTGCGCAGAAACTGTCGCCTTCCACGTGAGCGTGGAATTTCAACCACGGACAACCAGGCTGCCGATGTCGATGGTAAACCTCGCCCCCCTCCCCATCCCTCGACTTGAAGACTCTGAGGCTGACGCTCCTGAATGCTTGCCACGCGCCTCAAAAGGGTTAAAGTACTTCCGCCAAAATATAAATTGTTTCGCATCTTTCGTAGATGCTTGTTATCGCACCGCCGTTCCGTAGATAGCACGCTGGCAGTGATCGATTCCGTGAAAACAGGGGGCGAATGAAACAATATGGCTACCAGATATATTTAGTATTACATTTTAGGAAATGAAATCACTGCTTTGGTCAATAGTTTATTATGCGTATGCACGAGTCTGAATCTCTGAAATGAGGCGTGTACATACCGTTGCTTTGGCAAGATCACATGATGCATCGTTATAAAACGTAATGAGGTGAATGTGTGCACGGGGTTATGATAACTTGAATCATTAATACATGCATTGTTATTGCTGAATCTTGATATTGTTCATATTGAGGCATTATTTTCTGTTGACATAAAAAATATGAGATTGGATTTCGAAGTAATATTTGCTATTCATTTACATGCAAAACAAGACGTATATTGTGACATAACTTGGCCAACTGTGAAGGGCATATCCCCGTACAAAAGTGCACGGACATAAAGTTTACACTTCCCTTGTCAATCGGCCCAATGTCTCCTCGTGTTGTGCCGGTCATGAGCGTTGTGCCGGTCATACTTCACCACCACTGGCCAGTGCGGAGAGATGACGGGGGGTGGGGGGGGTAACCAGGACCGGTCGAGATCTCGCTTGCCACTCTCTCTGGCCTGTATGGCAGGGACTGTCTGTGCAGATCACACGTCCAAGTTGAGGTCTGCGAGCCACGCGAATACCGCTCAGTCCTCCGGAGAGGGAGCGGGCGTCGCGCTGGCGGTTGTTTGCGATGCGGTGGTTCTAGATTTGAAGCTTTCGTGACTGCAAGGATTCATATTCTTAGGTTTTTTTCGGTAAAGTCACGTAAAATAAAATTTATAAAAAATAAAATAAAAATTACGACGTTTTGAAGGCAACACAAGCTTCCGTCTTTAGGTGATTTTTATTCATTTTAATTTTAATTTTTTACCTACGTGACTTTACCAAAAATAAACTAAGAATATGCGGTGGTTCCATTGCCCGGTTCGGGTGGCCGCCGCAGTCGCACCGTGGGCTGCCTCTAATCCCCCACGTGTGGAGGAGGAGACGCGGGTGCAGCGACAAGGTGCCGTTCTGAAGCGGTTGATGGAGCACCGTAGTTGGTGGTCAAATCCGTGGCCTGCAACTGACGTTATCGGACTCGCAATGTTTATTTATCCCGGAGAAATCCGATTGGCTGCTATAAAGCTCGTTTTTCACAGATGTCCAGTAGTGGAGGGCCAGAAAGTTGCAACAACAACAACAACAACAAAAGCAACGATAGGAGTGCAAAGTATAGGAAAGGTAAGACAATCAGTAAAAATAAATACGTAAAAAAATGATAAAGTATACAAGTTCAAATTGAACAAGTACATCAATTCCTAAGATTGGGAAAGGCAGCAAAACAACAGCAAAGAATAGCCCCAGACCAGACTAAGACAACCAGCCATGTCTGGGAATCAAACTCAGATTTCCAGGTTATTTGCATGCAGTGCGGTGCTGGCCACTGTGCTACTGCTTCACCCGTGCATACAAATTACATCTCGTTTGGGCAAAATAGCTGTGATGGTAATAAATAAATAGCTAAATAAATAAGTACACACTTAAGTTCACAAAGAGGGATATCCATATTTTAGGTTGGACAATTGTCGGGGCGAAGTTTGCCCCTTGCGAGCATTTATTAAGGCACGTCGTAGGTAGATGCTGTGGCCATAGACAACACATGCCCAGCCACCTTCATCTCCCCAAGGCGAATGTTGCATTACCCTTGGGGGAGCCGAATGGTCCGCGGATTGCTGCCCATACGCACCGTGTGGTGATGTGGTCAGAACCTCAGCCGAGCTGTGTTGATGCCGAAGTGGTCATACGGTATTTGAAAACCAATCTAGTTACTCATTTGATGCCGAATTAACCTAAGGAATGTCAATGTCAGGTTGATAGAACCAATTTTCACCGATGTTTGCCATGGCTGGGCATTGAACCCAAGTCTATGGGATCGTAATAAGCTGCAGTCACCGCTTACACAACTTCTTCACACACACGCACGAACACACACCGTGCCAATCGCTCCCCAATGTAATTTAGGCCCAGCCTGCATTTGCGGAATACATTATTTCTGGTAGTTATGAAAAAAGTCCTCGCTGCACGAGAGCTAATTTCATTTCCACGTGTCAACGTTCCACCTCTTTGCATTTGGGATCTGCACAATGCCCGCTTGAATCATTGCACGCTCCTGCTTTTTGATGTTAATGCAGAAACAAAGAGCCACTTGACATGAGTTGTTTTAGCACGACAAATACCGAGGCGTGCTCTCAAACATGTTGAGTATCATTTGACTTCAAGTTATGAATTATATATTGTTGTACCCACCCAAGCATCGAAGAGTCCCCACATCACCACATCGAGTGCTGGGGAGAGTGCTGTTATTGGGCACCGACTAAGGCTGTAACAGTGAACAAGGGGGTGGTTGGATTCCCACCACTCCTGGCCACCTTTGTCTCCCCAGTGCTAATATTTACACACTGCCCCACGTACTCATTAATAAAGCTGATGTTAGCCTTGGCTGGGAATCAAACTGAAGTCACCAAGTTTGTAACTCAGCGCTATATTAATTGTACTTCTGCTCCCCATAATACAATACTTTATATAAGGCATACATATACACACACAGACACAAAACCTGTTTTTATGTGGTTGCTCTGATATTAATGATATATCAGCTGACTTAAGACAATGCTTGTATCTTATTGATTTTGGGTATTAGAACATCTGAAATGTTTTGATTTCAGATTCTGGGCAAGGTCAACTTGGCTATGTGCCCTTCCATGATGATTTTAAAAAAGTGCCATTTGGTGTTGGTTTGGTAAAACAAAATCCCGCGTCATATGAACGTGGAATTTTCATCACCGGTTGAGAGCCACCAATTGATATTATCACCACCAAATGCTCGCTTGGATAAGGAGGTGATCACTTAATTTTTTGTTTAATGATGTAGATTGCAGTGGACAGGGGGAGTGAGACCATGGCAGAGGTATTTCATCGTCGAATGGGAATCCAGTTCAGGGGATCTCAAATGTCAGTGACGAGCACATTCTGTGCGGACCTGCGCATCGTTCGAATTGTTTCGCGCGTGAGTTTCTTTTCGCTTCATTTGCAATCGGTGCCCATCGTGATTCACGTGTCGTCTTTCTAAGAAAGAGCAATTACAAGTGAATTTCTGTGTGTGCTCAAGCGTGCTTTGCTTATAACTAGATCGCTTTCAAAAACATCAATCACTTTGCGGTGTTTATGGCGTTAATGAAGTGATGGCTCAATGGCTGTTCCGTCAATAGTGGGATTAAGCTGCATTCAGCTTGAAGCTGCAAGCAGTACTCGAGTACTGCACTCTAAATCCGCGTTCGGTTTGCAATCAGATTACTGTGACTCATCATGCACCAGCTGATTGCTTGAGATGATTACTCCATTATCATGAGTTGACAAATTATTCCAACATCGCATGGAAGTCATGATGTTGCATCATCACATTTTGGGGACAGCAGCACAGAGCATCTATGAATAATTCTACAAAGCCTACTTAACGCTGCTATTTCTGAGTTTCAAGCAGCCTAAAGTTTTAAAAAATTGGAATAAAGTAATGCATTATTGAAATATTTTTACTTCAACAAGTGTATGGCATGTAGCGTCACGTGCTATGTGACAATCACAATCAGCACCAGGTAGTGCTCAAAACCACTGCCCAATGAAGGCCTCCCCAGGCCATCGGCATCTCTCACGACCCTGTGAAGTGATAACAATCCAACTAGCGCACAAGCTGGTTCATGACTCTCCATCTCCTCGGTGTGTACCCTCTCCTTAGCTGCCAATCCATATTGACCATCGGCTACCATCCCTTGTAGCTGCAGAGTCCTGACCAGGCCCACTCACGTTTATGATTAGTTGAGATGATGTCATGAACCTGGGTCATGTTTGCCTAACCCATGTATTCCTGTTTTAATCTCTCAATGACATTCCAAGGATGCATCTCTCCATGCTTTGCTGCATACATTTCAGTTGCGTGCATAATAAATATTGTTTATACCACAAACATCGAAATACATCTCCAGATTATGCACATGGCGACCTGCATCTATATATATAAAATCGCAAATCTGTCTGTCTGTGTGTGTGTCTGTGTGTCGCCGGACCATACGCAGTTTCATTGGACGGCGGTTGCCCTTGGCAACGGGTAGCGACGCATTCGCTGCCGGGTGGACGCCATTTTTAATTCCCGTTAAAAATATGCGCACGCATTTGTGGTATAAACTCGATATACCCAGCGTTGCCCGGGGGGAAAATACATTTAAAATCTTATGAAAACTTTCAAACATTACATACCAATGAAAAAACAACTGTGTAATTACTTTTAAACCCGACGCGCCAATAATCGATTCTCTGAATCGCGCAAAGGAATCGAAGGTTGTAGATTCCTTTAGATTCGGACGATTCCCGTTTACTATAAGTTGTTTAAAGTCCATATAAACTGCTACGAACGGGAAATATCCGGCGTTGACCGGGGCAAAAATGTAATTAAAAACTCATGAAAAAATAAAAAAATACAATAACAATGAAAATGAAACTCTATCATTCAAAATGTAAACCCCCAACATGCCAGGAATCGATTCTTTGAATCGCACACAGGACTAATCGAAGGTTGTAAATTACTTTAGGATCGCGCTTCCTGTTTAATATAAGTTGTTTATAGAGTTGATATAAACTGCTACGAATGGGAAATATCCGGCGTTGACTGGGGCAAAAATATAATGGTGAGGGCGGTTGTGAGTGGCGATTGTGAGTGGTGATTAGTGAGTGCTGAGGGGAGGTTGAGTGGTGAGGGTGAGTGGTGAGTGGTGAGGGTGAGTGTTGAGGGTGAGTGGTGATTGGTGAGGGTGTGATTCGTGAGGATGAGTGGTGAGGGAGAGTGGTGAGGGAGAGTGGTGAGGGTGAATGGTGAGGGTGAGTGGTGAGGGTGAGTGTTGAGGGTGAGTTGGTGAGTGGTGATTGGTGAGGGTGTGATTGGTGAGGATGAGTGGTGAGGGAGAGTGGTGAGGGAGAGTGGTGAGGGTGAATGGTGAGGGTGAGTGGTGAGTGGTGAGGGTGTGTATATTTGTAAAGTTATTAAGAAATATATTTTTCACCCGGGCAACCCCGGGTACTTATGCTAGTATAATATAAACATAAAAGACAGAGAAAGAGGTCTATATTTCGTAAGGAATGTAACAAACCGATTATACAATAAAACAGATTAATTGCGCAGATCGAAAAGAGGAGTGATGATACTTTATTTTATATCAGTAAGTTCCGTTAGTGAGCACATATACCGCTTGTCACTGGTATAGTGTCTCGCCAAGAATCCAACTCAGGGCTACCAGATTTAGGTAGAGTGAAAAATCCATTGTGCTACCACTGCTCACACACATGTTGGCACACATGCAAGTTGCAGCATCACTCCACGTATGTCGTGTATTGGTTTGCGGAAATTTGGCTCTGGGTGGTCAGTGAGGCAGGATTTTAGGGCCAACACTCGAGCCATTGAGATACACTGTTTAATGAGTTTGCACGGATGGGCACATTTGATTTAATGGACGCAGGCGATTATGAAGTTGCATTTTAAACAGAAAGCAGCATTAATGGTCATAAATTAAATTATGCTCATCAACATTCTTTTGCCCGTTGATGGAATTTAAAACGGATTCTGGAATAATGATTCTCCCGTGGAATAAGTGAATGCGATGAAAATAAATTGTTTAAAAAATGTCAAGGTCAATAGGTCATCATGGCACTGACACGACCACACCTCACCATCGCTTCCTTATTTCTGCCAAATCTCACCGCTGTTGCAAAGTTGCACACCCCACGCCCTTGGTGTGCTCCTACAGTGTCCAACCGTCTGGCTCGGTCTCCGACCTCTGCGCGCGACTCCAATATCCATCTCCAGTAACCGGCCCAACTCCATTGCAAATTTAACAATCCATAAAAAAGGTTGTTTTTGGGGTTTGATCGCGTAAATATAAGTGTATCGGTAAACCCACCGTGACCTGACACATCCAATAAGTATGGTTTGTCATGTAAACAAAACGTGCCAATTGGTTACTTCATCAGCACACTGGGGTGTTGGAGAGTAAATCCACAACATTTGCAACTCGAGTACGACGTTTCACTGACGATTAAAACCAGCTAACCCCCCTCCCACACACACACACACACAACCTGTATTATGGATAATATTGGTCGTGAAAGCCTACATGTTAAACTAACTTGTAGAAGGAGGCCTCCTGAAGGGTTAGGCCAGTGTCACGTCAGAAGCACGCGTCCCTTGGACAGCCGACTGGACGGTGCAGTGATGCAGACAGTTGAGATCCATGGACTTGTGTTTTTAACTGGGTGCAATCGGTTCACTGCAGCTCAAAGACTCAGTTCCTACAAGGGCTGTGGTGAAGTTAGGGGATGTCCCACGTGTGAGTGTGTGTGTGAGTGTGTGAGTGTGTGTGTGCTCGGCATTTGAAGGCCTGAAGACCAGAATCGGTGATTTCGCTCACAATGCGTTCAGGGAGGCATTTCCAGGGAGAGGCAAATTCGTCCTAAATTAGTCGGCAATACGTGTTTGTATCAGAGCAACTTGAGAATTGAACGTGGAATGCCTGCGTTGGCAAAGAAACCAGAACAACATGTCCACCCTCAGTGTGAAATGAGTGGATGACAAGAACACGGCGTGCCTTTGTCCAACAGCTCACTGTAGAAATGAATCTGAATCCACTTTAGTTCCTCGCTGCATCCTCGGTGGAAGGGGGGGGGGGTGTCAGCAAACACGAGACCCTTGAGAGGATCTATATTTAGCATCATAGCTCAATATTCTAAGCTTCAAATTCGACCCCGACTTCTAATGAGGCGATATGCAATTTACTGGAGCATTATTTGAGCTGCTTTTTTATCTACGCCCATACTTCTCTAATCCTGTCCCCACTAATCCACCCCTCTCTTTTTTTCTAACCGACAATCGTATTCCATTAGTGGAATTTATTTCGTTAAAGTGTAGCTCTTCAATGCGCTTTGTGGCTCGCACAGCGTGTTGTTTGGCATCACGCCCAACGTCTGGTTCCACGTGCTGCGAGCATTCTTCAGGAACGGATTTTCAGTTCCTGACAAAGCTCCCAGTTCCTGAACAAGTTTCCCCAGCACCTCCTTTCTCCGTAATTTTCCACCATTTCTCACCGGCTTGGACATCGGTCACAAAGCTCTCCGTAGTTCTTCAGGTTCGTCCAACTTAAATGAAACGTCTATTTCTAACATAGGACATCAGGCTAAACAACGCGCAGTAACAACCGTACCACCCATCGGCGCTATTCAGCACAACCACACAATCCTACACAGGAGTATGGATTTAAGTGTGTGTTTCTGTGTGTGTATACACATATACAGTACATAGTAGGGAGTGGTGGCACAATGGCTAGTGGACTATGCTACAATCACATAGGTCACCTGTGACATGACACCTGTCCTGTTTCCTTCCTTAGATTACCTGGGCTTTAAGTGAAAACAACTGGTGTAGTGTGTGGACATCAGCACTTGGGAGGCAAAGGTGGCTGGCAATACCACCCTCACCCACCCGCTGTGTGCCATTTAGGCCGTAATAGGTGATCGCTCATAGTACACGTCCAGGAAGATATTTTCTTCAATTTAAAATGTTTCATTGGAGTGAAATGTTAAACCGACTTAACTTCGTGCTCTCATTTTGCTAATGCTTTTTTTGGTGATTCATATATGCTGGGATTGAAAGTGGTGTCAATGTAATAATGAAATAAATGGCATTCTCACTTCTGATATGCAGTGATTCATGTGCTGTATGTGTGCGTGTGTATGATTGCAAAATAGGCTATGGTATAGTTTAATCTATGGAGTAGCACATTTCCAATATTTTTAGTATGTTTTTAACTTTTTCATTTACATATATATTTTGTACCTTTTTTAATTTGTTATCATTTATTCACAATGCTATACCGATTGTACTATTGACATCACGTCATGAGACAGAGTATCCATTCTGATCTCTCACAGAGCAGAGCAACCCTTTATATTGGAGAACGGCCCAGAGAAGTGGATATCACAGGGCTACCTCTGAGATACTTTAAAGTGACTTCTGCAGTCATTGGTGATCAGCCTGGGACTATCCATTCACTGTACTTGAGAACCCGGTATCATTTCAAGCGGCTGCCTGAATTTAAACGCAGGATCTTCTTGTATGTGCAGTATATTGAACTTCTTGGAAACTTGGTATCTGCTTGGGTCAGCAAAAAGGGCCACTCTTTGCTGAGGCTGCACAACGTATCTCCGTGACCTCTCAATGTGCTGCAAAGAATGACGATTGGCCGAAACGTCGCCTTGTCTCTAAACTTTCCCTCATTAAGGTAGCGATACGTGTGTTGAGTGTTTGTTACTTAGTGATACATCATCGTGGTAATTTGATCATGGGTACACTGATTTTTTTTTACATAAGAGATGTGTTTAAGGAGTGTAAGAAATGCAGGCGATGCATTATTTGACGTGTGCATGTTAATGGTGATAACATACGGCTTTGAAACATATTTTTCATCGGCATATGCAGCGATCGATTACCCAGAGATAAGAGTAACTCTACTATGAAGGGTGGGCAGCGCAGAGATAGGAGTTAAAGAAGGGAAGCAATACTAATCATAGATACACTCAGGCTGGGAGAATGCATGAGGGTGTACAAAACAAATAGAATGCTATGAAAAATAAGAATAGGTTATACCATTTCTGGCAATAAAACAGGTGTTAAGATGGTCAAACACGAAATAGATAACTTTTTCGAGGCATCGAGTCTGCATTAACCTCACGTATTTGTGGTAAAACATGCTCTGATAATATACGCGTTGTCTTTGAAACGGATCGACCTTCTTCATGGCCTTGTCTCACTGGTCTTAGAATAGAGAACGCCAAAAGGCGGACATCTTAACACCCGCTTCATTGCCAGAAAATGAAAAACCTATTCTCATTTTTCATCATTTTCGATACTGGCAAAAAGGTCCCATATACATCACTAGAATAAGGAACGAGTGGAGCTAAAAGTCAGGGACCCGAGTACCAAAACGGCTTAAACAATAATATTATTTGTGTAGGGCAAATTTTTTTCCCATTTCCGATACCCTATGAGAATTTATGCAAGGGGATTGCGTGCATTTAATTGGTAGCGAGCAGCCCTAAGATCGCCATTACTAAGACCCACACACAAACTTGTGCTTTCACAAGTACATAAATATCCCCCGTATAAGCCTTTTAACAGACTGTTAGCGAGCACCTATTACGCCCGACACTATGCACACGATACAAGCACCACCCCACTCTCATTTGAGCAGCAAACGACTTTGACTTCCCACGTTAGGAAGCACTCCTTACGGTGCCGCATGGCATTGCTTTGAACGAAGCACCCTTTTCATTATCGGGGAGGAGATGTATTATTCACTGCAGTTTGGACCAAATATGGCCCCAGGAGCACTTTAATGCCTTCTGCCCAAAGAGTGTCATGGGATAGTTTAAGTCTGTAAGCCAGCGGGAGGCATGGAGATAGTGCGTAGAAGCATTCAGCACCGGTGGATGGCCAATCCATGTTGCAAAGAAAGTGGAAAGTTTAGGTGCTGACAAGAGATTAGAAGATTAATATAAATCTTTTGGCACTGTCGTGACGGCTCTCGACTCGGAAAGTCGTGAGTTTGGAGGTCAGCTCAACATTTCTCATCCTCATTATACTTTGGGGTAATAAAATATCGAGCTGAGCGATCTAAATATTAAGGTGATTACTCTACGTATGATTGGTTCGATAACAACGGGATAACACGAAAACAGTTGCCTTCCCACTTGTGCCACTGGACGGGAGGTGATGTTTGGGGCTTGATTATGTCGTGGGAATCATCAGCCACGCCACGCTTGGCATGTTTTTAATGGGAAGCTGCTACTTTTTAAAGGGCTCGAGTAATTGCTCACGAAACATGTTTTTAATATACTTAACCATTTGTCCCATCTCTAGCAAAGTGAGTACCATTCTGTAACGGCAACAGTGATTGTCCTGAGGAATACTCTCTCTGCCATAGGAACGTGGAATTTCCATCAGCGTCTCCAAGGCAATAATATAAACTATCCCTGCCAAATTGTCACTCAGGGTGATGAATCGCTCTCACAGTTCTCACACTTTGCCCCCGGCAACAACAACAACAACAACACCCACCCATGAAACATCGTGCAGCAGACTGCATGCGCGTGGATGCATTATTTTTGTTGTTCATGTTTTTGTTTTTTGTTTGTTGCGGTTGCACCCGATTCAAGAGCCGAATGGCTCACAGGGCTATACCTAATAAATTAACTTGAACTAACTTGAACTTGATCGTAGAGGAGCAATGACGGATGAAGCAGCTCACCAAAACAATTCAATTTCCTTGAATCAAACGCGGGATGTTGTAGGGCCGCAAAAGCTGTCGACATAGTGAAGGGGAGACTTGAGATGGTAAAGCAGGATCTTGATTCCCAAGGCAAACTCACACCGTACTTGCGCTCATCGTCGAGAACCAACCTCGAACCCTCCAACTCCCTCTGTCTTACATCGCTCGTCTCCCCACATTGTTTCACACCCATTCCCTTCTCGGGGTTTCCCCCACTCTGTTAATCCTTCTGCTGCCAATCCGATCAGTGTCCTCCACTCAATAATCGGATTGCGAGTCGTACACGGCAGCGCTCCCGTGACCCTAAACCCGTGGTTGTGTGGCGTTTGTGTGTGAGTATTGCAAAAACCACTTCAAGAAAACATTCACACACAATTGCAAAGATTACCCCCACCCCTCTCATTCGGTATTGTAGCCAAGGGATGTTAGTGACCACCTATACAACTAAACTAAAAACTAAAAAAAATTACATTTATTTTACCAGATGAGGCCTACTGAGCTATTTAGCTCTTTTTGAGAAGCGACCTGACCTCAAATAATTGCTCAACGAAATTACTTATCGTGTGGACATTTATAGCAGCCAAATAGCCTAAACGCATGTGTCTAAATGTGGAGCGAAAAAGCGGAGGACCCGGAGAAAAATCCATGCAACCACGGAGAGAGAGAATATGCAAATTCCAAATAAACAGCAGGCGTCACGGTTGTGATGGAACCCACGACCTCCTGTAGACCAGGAGGGGCAGTTAACATCTCGCACCACGCCCGGCAGCCTTTGTCTCCCTAGAGGTGATGTTTACACACCGCACCAGGTACTCATTTGAGGCTTAGTCAACCTAAGGGAGGCCCAGCACCGGTGCAAATAATCGTCACTGGTATTGGCCGTGAGCAGGCATCGAACTTTGGTGGCCGGGTTTGTAGTGGAACGCGCTGACCGCTGAACTAAACGCTGCACACATCACACACAAGTGCATTGATGCATCACACACAGGCGTGCACTCTTAACTTCCACCCCGCAGCTCCATCCACACCTACATCACCACCTCCTCTGCCACCCGGAGGATGTCATGGATTATTCATGCGGCCCCGGTGTGTGTGTGTGTGGGTTGAGGCAGTGGGATGTGTTGGCATTGCCTCTGAGCAAAACTGCGAAAAATACCTTTTTGACCATAACACCTTTAGTGCCATGCATATGGTGCGCTACATTCATTTGCCCGAGATGTATAAATGTTTTATTCGTTTACTTTTGTTTTCACTTATTCGTGCAATGCCTTTATTGAAAATCTTTCTTCGTTCTACAAATGTCGTGCATATCCAAAGAAAATTGTGCTGCCATATCAGCGTGGACTGCTTGGGTAAGCAGAGGCAAAGCATCATTCCTCAGTGGGTTAAAATATACATAGAGTAATTACATTTTCACAACTCTGCTTTATTTTTCTGAGTGATAAGCAACATTTTCTCGTTCTGTTAATACGTATATATATCGTTTTTTTTTAAATTGCCAACATGGGCATTGTACAGAAGCAGAAGAACGGTAAGATATGGCCAGGTTTGAATCGTGTGAATCGCATTGTAATGCCGTGCTAAGAGGATTATGAATCGTTAAAGGTGCGCTCCCATTCGGTAGAACAGATAAAGGTGCGGCCCTACAAATGCTTTCTCAAGCCACTGCTGGCGCGAACTTCGATGAGAGGGAGCTCGTAGAGGGCCACTCGAGGGGACATTTGGCCTACTCTTTACCCCACCACACGTGACCTAACACTCATCCCCGTCTCGACTCACTAGCTTGTCTCCGTGCTCTCAACTGGCTCCCCATCGCCAGTAGGGTCACATACAAGACCGCCTGCCTCTGCCACAATGCCTTCATATCCGCCTGCCCGCCATACCTTTCTTCATTATTGACAACTTGCAGCTCAGCACACGGCAGATGCCTGCGCAGCGCGACTCACGACCTCCTCTTGATACCAAGATCCAGGATGGTCGTGCCTATGCGCCGCTTCTCGGTGGCAGCCCCAACAGTCTGGAACGATATCCCTCTGCACATTCGCAGCATCACCTCAATCGCCTCCTTCAAAAGAGGCTTAAAAACTCACCTCTACAATCATGCTTTCGAGCGACTCTGAGCTTGGCTCCGCGCCTCTGAGTTGCGGCCACTACGTCTGCAAATTTGCGCGCGTTACAAATTGAACTATTATTATTATTACCCATGTGTACTGCTATGGGTGGACAGAGGCGCGGGGATTTGAAGAAACTTGCACCGTTGTTGCAACTGCCGCGCCAGGAAATCGAAATGCGACCACTGGATTGTACGTCGAGTGTGCTAACCGATAGACCACGGCAACATCGCGGTGGTATGAAGCGATCTTAATACATACACATGGCATCATCATCATTCAGCTGTGCGTGTGTCAGAGCGTAAAAAGCAAAGTTTTCCCAAGATACAAAAACGAGTCTTGACGTGCTGTCATCAGATTATAGAAAGGAAATTGCTTTTTATAGTCGCATCAAATGCCAAAATGACTCAATGCTCACTTGCACTGGGACCGATCTCGTCTCCGTTCGCATCCCCGAGCCTGTGCTGGAAATTCCACATTACCTTGACGGGGCCCAGACTTTCACTAAGGTGACCGCTGTTGAATTCCCAAAAATGTGGAACTCATTTTGTCGGTCCAGATGGATGATGGCTGAGTTGACCGCCCCCCCCCCAAACCGCCACAGCCAGAATTTGTACATGTACCTTGTCATTATTTAAATATATACTCTTTTATGTATCATTTAATTTAGTCAGCTTTGATTATATTTCCGTCTCTCCTTTCCATAAAACGCTAAAGTGCCAAGCCATTGTGCTCCTTCGGGAGGCACACGCCACCTTTTAATTATCACAACGACGAGAATGGCACCCTTAGCGGCGAGTCAAATTAAAATCTTTCTCGGTCATTAACGAGCGATGCCAAGGTCTGCCCTCCTCGCTGCAGGTTTCTCGTCTGCGATTCTCATTCCGGTCTCACTTTGACGACCCAGGGGTGACACTTGTTTCGTTTTGTTTGCGTGGCGCGCACGTGCACACTTCCACGGCTACATACCTTGACGCCTACGAGCATGGGGGCACCGTCTGTTATTGCCTGCGAGGCGGGTTGTGGTGGTGGTGGTGGTGATGGTGATGGTGTTGGTGGTGGTGTTGGTGATGGTGATGGTGGTGGTGTTGGTGGTGGTGTTGGTGATGGTGGTGGTGTTGGTGGTGTTGGTGGTGGTGTTGGTGGTGTTGGTGGTGGTTATGGTGTTGGTGGTGGTGGTGTTGGTGGTGGTGATGGTTATGGTGTTGGTGGTGGTGTTGGTGGTGGTGTTGGTGGTGATGTTGGTGGTGATGGTGGTGGTGTTGGTGTTGGTGGTGGTGATGGTGTTGGTGGTGATGGTGGTGTTGGTGATGGTAGTGTTGGTGTTGGTGGTGGTTATGGTGTTGGTGGTGGTGTTTGTGGTGGTGGTGGTGGTGGTGATGGTGGTGTTGGTGTTTGTCGTGGTGATGGTGGTGGTGGTGTTGATGGTAGTCGCCCACGACCGGTAGAGCAGCGAGGTTGGCACGGGCCCTGGTTCAAGAGATCAAATGGGGAAGGGGGGGGGGCTCCCCCTTGGTCAAATTGCCCCCCCACTATCTCCCTCATCGTAGCCCAGGGGTCAGCAAACCAAAGCAACAAGAAGACCAATGTTTTTGTATAATTCGGTACAGGAGCCACAAATGCGTGTGAGCACCTACACACGACGTCACGCAGCAGTCCGTAGAGAGCCGCCACCATGCCATGCAGGCTGCCGGCCTCCTGCCGCGGCCTGGAGCTCGCCAGCCCCGTGGGCCCTGGCGCAGTCACACCGCCGGCACTCTGCATCTGCATTGCTACGCCACTGTCTGCGGCCCCGCGGCCAGAAGGTGGTGTTGGTGGCCGCTCGCTTACTTGATGCAGCAGTCGTGCTGTGACGGTTCCACCTGAAGACAGAAGCTTGTGTTGCCTCCGAAACGTCGTGATTTTTATTTTATTTTAATTTTACTTTTATTAATTTTAATTTTAATTTTTTACCTACGTGACTTTACAGAAAAAAAACAACCTAAGAATATGGGATGAAGACGTTGCTGGTGAGACGACCATCTGGCATGGCGATGGGGTGTAGAGCTGTCACGATTCATCGATTCAATGGGTTCAGCGGATGATCATTCTCATTGATTTCTCGTTTAATAATCGATGGAAAAAATTGGGTCTGCCTCAACATCCCACATCCCGTGCGCGTGCATGTTGAAGTTATTTCGCACCGTACGTAGCTAACCGTGCTAATCGGAGGGGTGGGGGAAAGACATGAAGCTGAAAATTAAAAAAGCAATTACGAAGAAATGAGTTTTCAAACTCCCGAAGGTGGAAAACTTCTTACAAGCCATGCTCAGCGTTGCGCGGTGTGGGTGGATGATACTGATGACATTACCGAGCCCTGCCCGACGCCTCCTGTACAGCGGCATTTCAAGATAATATTGCGATGAGAGTGCAAGGGCAATACTCAAATCGAACCCGTACGACCCCTTACCAAATCCAGTCACCACCTTCGTGAGGGGAAAATCGAAGCTCAAAATGCGTGCCCAAACTACGAAGCGCTTTGTGAACCACAGAGCGCTTTGTGAACCACAGAGCGCATTGTGAACCACTGGCAACTTAACAAAGTCAATAGAAGCAGCAGCAATTCGTTCAGCCTCACCTGAGGCCATTGCGTGGCTTTCAAACCTGGATATCGGCATTCGTTGATTTTCACGATGCCATAGGCAAGAAGAAGAAGAATGCAGGGTATTAGACTAATTCAGAATAATATACCAATTCTGAATATAGGAAATGGACTAACACTCAATACTTAATAGTGGCAGCTGTTAAAATTACTACCCGCACAAAATGGGCATTAAAACCCGTGCTTAAAACTTATAAAACGTCGAGCGTGGGAAATTGCTGTTGCATATTTTAAACAGATTTCCCTATGTGATATCGATTAATTGAATAACTGGCAGAGTGATCAATTGCTTAAATTATCAATTATAACATTTGCAATGCGGGGGGGGGGAGTGTCTTTACAAGGCGGTGCATGCAACATGTTTCAGATAGCTACGTGGTGCTGTGACGGAGTGCATGACTCACAATTGGGGAAGATTTTCGAGTTCAAATCCTGGTTGGGTTTTCACTCGGCCTGTCATCCCCTAAACCGGCTTGAATAAGATGTGCAAACTAATGTATAATTGTTGTACGGAGGGGAATGTGGAATTTCCACCACGGGCTCAAAAAACAAGTTTTAGATGATAACTGCAATATATTCCATGAGAACAGAGGTCGTTGAATTGATGTATATCTGAGTGATGTTAATGTGCTGTCCCCTTGCTGTGAGGACCAGAGGCTACTTGAAGGTTCAGAGGGTAACTCTGTGATATCCGCTTCCGCGGCCCATTTTCTTACAAAGAGAGAGTTGCATCACTCTGCAGGAGACCCAAGTGGATACCGTGACGAATGAAATGACACTCACAGGACAATCGGGACAAATTGGGGGAACATTTTAAAGCAATAAACAAATGTATAAATCAGGTTAATCAATTGCCTTTAAATAACTCTCTGTGTTCTATAGGCACCACACTGTTGTGTGTGATCTACCATTCAGCCTTATCTGCTCTCAAGAAGAACCAACCACAGTCTGAATTTTGGCCAAGTACTGTCACGGTGTAGCGGTCAGAGGCGCCTTAGTCCACCCGGCAATTTATGAAAAATGGGCCCATCATGGTTAGTCGATCGACAAGTCGCTAAAGTGTGAGTACTCCAAACTCTTTCGAATAATCAGAACAGCATAGAAGAGTAGGCCAAATACCCTCTGGAGGGGTTCTTATGGAGGCTCTTCGCGAGCAGTGGCGTGTACAATCAATTGCAGGGCTGCACCTTTACCTTTTACTGTCCGCTATTTTTTTGTTCCATTATAAACCAGTACGAAGTGCCAAGTAGGGGAGCTTTTTGTTCGTGTCTGTGTGTGTCTGTGTGCGTGTCTGTATGTGTGTCTGTGTGCGTGTCTGTGTGCGTGTCTGTGTGTGTCTGTGTGTGTGCCTGCAGTTGGGAGCGGTAGTGTATCGGTTAGCACACTGCGCTACGAACCTGGCCACACGAGTTCAAATCTCACTCACGGCCAACGCCAGCGATGGTTAATTATCTGAACCGGTCCTGGGCCTCCCCTATGTCGACTCAGCCTCAAATGAGTACCTGGTACGGTGCGTAAAAACATCGCCACTGGAGAGACAAAGGCGGCTGGGTGTGTTGCTGACCACCCACCCCCTCGTGAGCCGTTCTGGCCTTCATAGGTGCTCGCTAACAGCACTTGCCCCCATCAGTCTGTTAAGGCTATACGGGGGATATTTTTTTTTTAACTTGTAGGTGCAAGATACTCCGAGCACAATCCCACGATGCGTCCTTCAAACCGAGCATCGCAGCTCGGGACGGGAGGCCGACGTTCCGAACCCGCGGGAGCGCGCGCGGTGCCGGGAGAGGCGGCGCGCGCCGCGGGGCTCTCCTCGTCCGTCATCCCATTACGGCCGCCCCCACGTGGCGCACCGCCGGACCGCCGCCACCGCCGTCCGCGCCATCCATCTTCGACTGCGTCGGCGGCACCACGCCCCTGGCCCCCGGCACACGCGGCGGCGGCGGCGGTGACAAATGGAAGGTTTTAGGCGCGTGGAACGGGTCCTGCTACGCAGGTCGAAGGTGCGTCAATCAGCAACCCTGGTTTTGAAGGCGCACAGAGTACCCCCCACCTCTCTCTCTCTCCCTCCCCCCCAACAGAGCTTAGGGCATTAATAAAATGTTCACACGATGTACAAGCGAGAGGACATTCATTTTTAATTGGTTCATAGGAATTGCTCAATGAGAACGTGCGTCGCGCTTATAAATAGATTATTTTATAAATAGATTATTTTATAAATAGATTATTTGCTCAAAAATCGTCATCGGCCAATGTCTATCCACTGCAGGATGAAGGGATCGCGTTCCCTCACGGCGATGCACGTTGCCACAATCCACATCTCAGCTTCACTTTAACTGAAACCCGTGGTTCCATCGTCGTGGTGGCTACCCTGTTGGGTGTGTTCCCTCATTTGGCTGTCATTCCATCACCGGGCTCATCCGTAGGCCATCAGTTCTTCTTGCGTTGTTTTCTACCGAGGCCGATTACATTCATTAAGTCAACATGATAGAGAATTACCATATTCTATTATATATATATTTTTACACCCCATCTTCATCGCAATTGTGCTATTGGCATGGTTATAAGGTGACGAATCATTTACGGAACTCTTCTCGGAGAGAGCCGGACAACACCGCACAGTTGAAAATGGTCCATGGAAGGATGAGCTATCACGGCACGGCTTCTGAATTCTCTGCTCACCACCTTGGTATCCACGCGACAGAGCTTTCCCACTCACCCTACAAAGAAGAGGAATGTTCACCGCATGACAATTGGACATCTTTAGTTCTCAGAGCTATATTTAGCCCAATATAGTTAAAAAACCAAATTGAATGTGATTTTTTTTTTATTCTTCTTCTGTGCAATCACTGGTGACCGAGCTGCTACAATTAACTCGTGGCACTTGAGAAGCTGCTTGGAACAGAGGCGGCTGCCCAGATTCCGATCCAAAGAGTTCGGCAGTGCCAGGTCAAAGCTCCGACCTCTGAGCCAATCGGTCACCTTCACCAAATGTGTATATATTTAAAAATAAGTAAACATATATAGTTCTAGATTTGAAGCTTTCGTATTCTTGGGTTTTTTTGGTAAAGTCACGTAGGTAAAAAATTAAAATTAAAAAAACTAAAATAAAATCAAAATCATGACGTTTCGGAGGCAACACAAGCCTCCGTCTTCAGGTGGAACCGTCACAGCACGCTCGCTGTATCAAGTACTTTTATTAATTTTAATTTTAATTTTTTACCTACGTGACTTTACCGAAAAAACCCAAGAATATAAACATATATAGTGTTTATATTACTATACAATTCTCCTACTTGTATAGTTCGTTGGAAACCATGCAACTGTTGCGATATTGTCGTAATTCCACAGTGTATACGTTTAATACAATAATGATTCGTTTGAAGAAAAACTAAATTATAGAAGGACAAGCTCCCAGGCCAGATTAAACATTTTAAGCATCAATTACAGCTAACTCAAATGCCACTCAAAGTTCAACATAGGATGACAGATAAACAGCTCGTATGGAGGCCCTGGATGGATTATTGCAGCGCAGGATTGTGAGAGAAGATGATGATGATCGCTCTGGGGCCTTCATTCAGCAGTGAACTGATCATGACTGATGATGATAATGATCACAAACATACAGTCAGTAAGCAAGCGCATGGATATCCCAAGCAGGACCCCTCTCGAATAATAATTTTTAGACTCAGTTGCGGCTTAAACCAGTTAATTAATTCTATAATCCCTTCAGAGCTCGATCTTGGTTGCGAGATTGAGCTGCGGTGGCAAGATGTTAACTACCTCGCCTGGTATGATGGAGGTCGTGGGTTCAATCCCGGTCCTGATACCTTTATATTTGAAGCTTGCGTGTCTCTCTCCCAGTGGTCGGGTGGATTTTTCTCCGGGTTCTCCGGTTTATCCCTCCACATTTAGAAACAACACGCGTTTAGAGTATTTGGTTGCTATACATTTCCACATGATAAGCCACTTTTTCATTCTAGACTTGAAATATTCGTGACTGCAAGGATCCATACTCTTGGTTCTTTCGGTAAAGTCACGTAGGTAGAGAAAATAATGTCCCCGCCTGATAACGGACGCTTGTGTTGCGCCCGAAACGTCGTGTTTTATTCTTTTATTTTTTTTTCTCTACCTACGTGACTTTACCGAAAGAACCAAGAGTATATAAGCCACTTTGTTGACCTATCATATGTGGTCTGGTCACTTCTGAAAAAGAGCTATACAGCTCAGTGGGCGTTACATGGTAAAATAACAAAAGTAACAAAAATAAGTAAAAACCACTTAGAAGTCAACAGTGGTGATCTCCCTATGGAGAGACTGAACATCGCCATAGGAATGTCTAATTTCCACCATCAGCTCAGGCAGCCTTGTTGGGGTGGAGGGGGGGGGCATGACACAGTCAATGTCAAACAGACGTACGAAACAAATGTTGCACTTTTAAACAGAACGAGTTGAGAGTGTGTTTGACTTGTTTACACTGGTGGTCCCATGTAGCCAGCTGCCCGGCTACTCCTTGTGGTGGTGCCTGAGCAGCAACAGCAAGAGCGACAGGTAACAAGAAGCAAGGACCGTCAACAATGCAGAGAACGAGTCGAGGGGCCCTTCGGGAATATTGCACGACGAACAAAGCGAGAGATTTAAGGGTCGTCGACGAAACACGTGCAAACCCAACAAGAAGTGCAAACGACAATACGAGAGCCAGATACGCGATTTTAACAAAACCAAGTCAGGCACAGGGGCAGGTAAGCTCTGTGTTTTGATGTAATAGGGACACAAAGATGGGGAGTGAAGTGAAGGAACCACGCTGTCGATGAGTGGCGAGTGTATTCCAGAACGGATGAGGAACGATAGGGCCGGGTTTTGTCTACGGTGCATTCTGCCCCAACTCGCATGCCACGTGCGTGTGAGGAATGGCTTGTGATGCCCGTCAGTGCATTGCCACAGGTGTTAATCATCATAGCAACGTGTTTCGACTTGACCATAGGGTTTCAGAAAGGGAACAGAGGCTTCAACGGGGCGGTGAAGAGGTGGGGGAGGGGGGTTCAGCCCCCCTTTAGCCCCCCAAACCCCACACGCCGATGCTGGGCTCAAGGCTGCCAAGGGCTTTGTCGAAGCCTTCAGCAGGGACAGGGGCTCAACCCATGCGGCTTACTCCCCCCAACCCGCCCCCCCCCCATGCTACTGGCCGATGCTGGCGGCTGCCAAAGGTGATGACCGTCACTTTGACTTCAGCACGACGCTTTGTTACGACTCACGTGACCGCAGGTTTTTGCAAGTGGTACAAAAAAAAAAAGAAACGACCTTCAAGGATGTATGCGTACGGTACTAGGTGAGTGACACATCAATCCTATCTGCAGTATTGATATATATCGCCGCGTATCAATGGCAAGGCGAGCAGAGCATTCACAGCGGGCCCGCTGTTTGTTGTTGTGCCGCCTGGAAAATGTCGCACGTTACGCGAGCAGATGCCGCGTGCGTGCCCCGCCTGCAATTAGCAGATGTGAGATTTTTCCACGGGGAATATGCGAGGTCAGAGGTCGCTGAAGGTGCTAACGGGATCCCCCTGGTTGACCTATTGTTCTCGTGACATATTGAGATAAGAGCGGATGCACAGCTGTTTGCTGCTTGCCCGCGATAATGCTCGACCACTATTGACGGTGAATGCCCATGAATTATTTCTCGTTGCTGTGCGATATAAGTCCGTGAGTGTATACCTGCTTGCGTGGAGAGCGAACCCGGCGACCCGAGTTCGATTCCCGCTCACGGACGACACCAGACAATTGTTTGAATCGATCCTGGGCCGCCCCTAGGTCGACTCAGCCTCAAATGAGTACCCGGTGCGGTGTGTAAACGTCGCCACTTGGGAGACAAAGGTGGTCGGGCGTGGTGCTGGCCACTCACCTTCGGTGTGCCGTGCCGGCCTTCATAGGTGCTCGCTTACAGCACTTGCCCCAACAGCCTGTGTTACAAGGCTCTTTGGCTTTGTGCGTGCATGGCTGCGTAGTGATGCATTTTTTTGTGGGCTTAACACAACGCATCAACCCTCTGGGGGTGAGATAACATTGGTTTCACTGTAGGAATCCAACACGAGTTGTCCAAGTGGCCATTCACTTGAACCCCGACCTTCTTTCGCACCGTACGTAGCCAACCGTGTCAATCGGAGGTGCGAGGTACAGAGCCTCGGCTGCATAAAGAGGAAGCGTAACATTTATAAAATATTCATTTTGTCTTGGACAGGGACTGCATGGGATAAATACTCACAAAAGCTTCTAATGTAGTCATCACATTGAAATGTCCAATGCAGGGAACGGGAATGAATACATTGTTACACGAGTCAATAAGACCCCACCGTGAAGAGAACGGGAGAAAGCGGAGAGCATTGCCACCACGGGTTTGTGGAATTTTCACTGCTCTTACAGAACCATCAAATGGTATTACCACTGTCAAATGTTTGAGAATATCCGCACGCATTTTACATTGCTGCACATTTATATGAATGCAATATTTGTCGGTGATGCCACCGTAGCAGAATTATAAAAACGACGCAGGCATATTAGACGAAGCAATGAAATTCTCTCTTTTATGGATCAGACGAACTTGCTTTGTAAGAACATTTGGAACCTATAAAATGCGAAATGACGCTTGTGTTAAATTTGCAATTACCGGGTTTCTTGTCCCATGCTGTAATTACACCACCATGGAATTTAATGCCTGCAAAACAAACGCAATGTAATTCAAATGTCATGATTCCCATATGTACACCAACACAGCAACAACTTCAATGTTTTATAATTGAACGGTTTGACTGTTACCCAATAGCTATTATAACATGTGCCAATTTAAAAACTGGTCATCAGAAAATATTTGTTTTAAATCTCATCAGGCCGCACGGTGCTCGGTGCAGTCTTCATCTCCTAGTGTCCACTCCACTTCTCTGGCTTCTCTATTTATAAGCTTTAAAGAAGGTCCATTGCCTTAAACGCAATCTATTATATATTTAGTTTTAGATTTAGTTTATTTTCAGGCCACAGTGTTATTCATTTAACATATGGATACAACATAATTTGTTATATATTAGATTATAATTATTACATGTTATTTTTCTTTTGTACATGCTAGACTATTGTGTATGTTGTCTATTTTCTTTATTGTTTTTGAACATTGTGCTGCGACCACTTCCTTACTGAGTAATCTCAAATTCCCTTGTATTCTGGCGCCTTAAGATGCATTGTACGAAGAAGGGGGATGCCATAACATATATTATAATTTCATGTCTCCGCTTGTTTACCCAGGAAAGTTTCAATGAGTCTCAGGACATTTTCAGGAGGGTCCTGCCAAGTTTTCCGCAGTCTGGGGCGATGTTTACTAAGTACATTTCAACGTAGTAATTTGCGGGTATTTTTTTTCTTTCAAAATTTTTAGACATTGATGATGGTGTCTCATACACAACACGTTGTGTACAAGACACAAATGCATTGCATTATTTATTTTACCCAACATATTGTTTAATTCCGCAGATTATGCCATAATTCGTACAACGGTCACATTGAATGCGTTATGTGTGTATGTGTGTGATTTGGCATGTGGGTGGGTCGATGCACTGCATGTTCATAACCCATGGGAGCAAAGTTTCACCGGTTAGAACAACATATTTGCTCGATGTGGGAACATTTTTAACAAGCTCCTGTCTGCCTGCGCATACCAGAGGTCCCACGGTACTTTTTCTCGAGAGTAGGCCATTGTGTTCCAGACCCACCTGTCAAAGATGAGCCACGGTCAGAAATACATTATTCCCCGGAAATAATAGCGTATTCGTAAAAGAGATTTAACATCTACACACTTAAAGTTTGTGTTAATATTCACCCCACCGCGTATATATATATAAAAAGGGACATCATGTTAATTCAAAAGAAAAAGTGTCTCTGTGCTCAAATAAATTGTAGGGTAGCTCTCACCTTCATGAGCCATTGCTGGAATTCCACATCCCTCAGCAATAGTCAGTTTCTCCATCGGTTGATTGCTGTTGACCTTCCACCAATAAAGCACTTATTTAATTGACCCGAGAGGAATGATTCAACTCAGACGATTTCCAAACTGAAATTTTTAAAAAAAATCAACCGTTTTGCATGGCATTTTAAAGGTCAGGCCATATACAAACTCGGCGAGTCTACAACTTGGTTGATGTTGAACAAACTGCATCTCTGACCAAATACAGTAAGGAGGTGAGGACTGAATCTTCAGTAGGGGTGATGTACTGAGACCCCTCCAGCCCCATTAAAGTTCAGTGATCGGAGTAGTGTCGTTTGGGTCCAATGTGGTGTTGAACCCTGAGATTTGTAAAGCTAATGTTGCTTTATTTAGTCACTGTTATGAAATCTAATGAACAGAATCTGTTAGCACTTTGGGGATTCATCTTCTTGGTTCTTTCGGTAAAGTCACGTAGAATGGACAGACCTGTTCTTCACCTGAGGACTGCTGCTTGCGTTGTGGCCGAAACGTCGTGAGAATTATTTTATTATGTTTTATTTTTATTATTTTATTATTTCCATTCTACGTGACTTTACCGAAAGAACCAAGAAGATGAATCCCTGCAGTCACGAAAGCTTTAAATCGACACTTTGGGGATGTTTACTAGATAATGACTGGTGCATTTGTAAGTATTATCTTGGTAAATGTTGCGGGGTTTTCTCCTCATGGTGAGCAATATCAATATTGTACACTTTCATATGTCCCAATTCATTCTACAAAATTATTGACTTTACCATCATCAGCCATGATCAATCCGCTGCTGGATGAGGCCCCCCTAACTCGTCGCCGTTTCTCATGAAGTAATAATCCACCCAGCACCTGCGCTCAGTAGACTTTCATTGCTCCATCTCCTCGGTGTACGTGCTGTCGGATGCGTTTCATTCCTTGGCTGCCACTCCATTACTATTCTGCACCGCTGGTCATCAACTTTTTCACGGCATGTTCTACAAAAGAACACTTACCTTTCTTAATATTCGGAATGGTGTCTTTAAATCGCACGCATTCTCTAATTCGGTACATGTGTTCCCTTCCTCTCAATGAAGAGTAATTACGAGCATGCATATATCCATGCTTCTTTGCACACTATTCAGCTTTTGCTCAATTAGTTTTCACATCTTGTAATTAATGAAGGTTTGATTGAAATCACTACGTGGCAGTTGACAAGCCCATCATCATTCCAGCAGCTATTCAACGAGTGCCACCTTGTCGGTTGTCTTATGGATAGAGTGCGCCCTGCCATAGGAATTGAGAATGTTAGGCACTGCCTCTGGGCTTGCCAGTTGGTCTTCAGACCAACCCTCCGTGCTCATTTCTCACCGCTGAGACGCTCGCTTCTCATGCAAGGGCTCTACGCCTCATTGCAGCGCGGTGAATTCCCCACTGCGATTCTCCCGCGCAGGTTTTCACGACCGTGCGCCGTACGGCTCTACAAATGCATTAGTCGGGTCGTACCGCGTCGTGCTTGGCACGGTGTCTGGGGAGGGGGGTATTTTTCGGGAACTGAATGCTGAAATCAGGAACCCATCGGATAGGTGTACGGAACAATCGCTAAAAAAAAAGAGACCTCCTTGCACATTAGTAAGATGGACACCGACGACGGCGCGATGTTACTGCTGCGTAGGCTTTCTCCACGTCGTGGGTGTAGTTTGACACGGCAATTAAATCCCTGGGAAATAATAGAGGAGGGCGAGGCTGGAAAGGCTGAAGGTGGAAACAGGATCACATTTTAGGGCTCTGCAGGCAGCCTAACGAATTAATTGCATACATTAGCAACTGTCAGGCATGCCCGTGCAAAAGAAAAATAACCTTTATCGAATTTCTAACGAGTGAAAGGAAATTTAAACATTTGTGTTGGCCCTGTTTGATGCTCAGACATGAATTGCAGGCCAAAACCCAGGTTTTTCTATCTTCTTCATCAAATTGTAAGCAATAGCGTGGTGCTCTTCATCCTTTAAAACCCATGAGCCAGTGGTGGAAGTTTCATGTTATTATGCCAATGGACAATCCATCCATTATAATTGCCACTGTCGTCTTCCCACAAAGTGGTGCTCATTTTATAGATCGTTGTGTGTTGTTTATCATCACAAATTCCCAGTGTGAAAATTAATCCGAACCATAATAGGAGATTGATATATAGTATGGCTACTCTATGAAGGTAAGTAAACAGGTCTGGCTCACAAAACCAGTTTTGTGTCAATGTTCCCCAAAACATGGCTTAAAGAAACTAATTTAATTTAATCGATATTTTAGTTTATTAGGCACTTCATAGCATAGTCCTCATCCCGCCCAGATTTAACCATCAACAACATGAGAATTCCCACCATTCGACATCCGCCTAGGCCATGTGACTCTTTGCCCTTTGACCTGATGAATGTGATCCGCCCTCGCACCATGTCTATAATGGCTCCAGACAAGTGACGATGCATTCCCACTCTCCCCACAGAGCAGGGGGCCTGGAGACACTGCCCGTCCGATTCACTGCCAGCATTTTACTGCCATTTCACCTTAAGCGCCACAGTGAAAGGGATGCATTCTTATAAAGACAAACACGCGTAAAACGACATTTCGTAAATCGGAATGGCTTTTGCCATTAATTTTATACAAATTTAATCAATCAAGGGATGTGTTTCGGACAGTCATTCCAACTCGACTCCTAACCCAAAACACTATACACTTTTCACAATACAAAAAATAATCGTAAAGAATATCAATATTAAATTTCGATTTAAAGCTTTCGTGACTGCAGGGATTCATCTTCTTGGTTCTTTCGGTAAAGTCACGTAACTTTACCGAAAGAACCAAGAATATCAATATTAAAACGAGTCAACAATAAGTAAAAAAAAACACATTTTCAGAGCGCTCAGCAAGGGATTCTGCTGCATGTTGGAATGACTTGCACGGTGATGTGGAGGCTTTGCCGCTGCGCTGCAGCCGGGTGATGCTGCCGCGGATGGATGAGGACGCGGCCTCCCGGTCGGCGCTTCTTGTTTGATGATCTCACGGCGCGTGCCGCAGTGAAATTTCTTTCTCTCGGAAATTCGATTTCGTTGACCGAAAGGACGTCCGTAAATTTGTTCACGCGAAATTTCGTGAACAGGACGTTCGTAAAACGAGGGGTGCCTGTATTTGGTACATTAGGTGAGGATAACTATAGTAGATTAATATAACCTAACACAGTACAACATCGCATATCCGACTTTCTCTGGGGGGCATATCCGACTTTCTAAAAAAAGTTGGATTTGTGAACATCTATAGCAAATACTCTTTGGTTCTTTCGGTAAAGTCACGTAGGTGATTTATTTTATTTCCTACCCACGTGACTTTACCGAAAGAAACAAAGAGTATGGAGTCCTGCAGTCACGAAAGCTTCAAATCAACAGACTGTAGGGGCAAGTGCTGTTAGCGAGCACCTATGAAGGCCGGAACGGTACACGAGGGGGTGGGTGGGCAGCACCTCGCCCGCTCGCCTTTGTCTCCCCAGTGGCGATGTTTTTCCCACTGTACCAGGTATGCATTTGAGGCTAAGTCGACATATCTGCTTTACAAAAAAACCCATAGCATCCCTGTCAGTTTGTAATGCGTTATTAGATTCACTACAAACAGTGTATTATTGCAAATGCTTTGAACAGCTAATATTTGTTTTAAAGCTCTATATTGTTGTTGATTCATATTGTTATATATTGTTCTTGTCATATCTTTAGTTTCTGGGTCTCAAATTGCTTTACCCCAAGGAACCCGTGCTTGCTATTTGATGTATTTCGTGTTAACTGAGCTCTCCCTTCTCATGCCAGCAAAGCTTTCTCGGCTCGAAATGAAGGACTGCCAATCAATCAGCCATATCATCATTAATCTGCTTGTCTGTCCGGACATTTATTTTTTTATTAAAGCCCATTTCTTTTTAGCATGTAACATTTGTGAAACATTAATATTCATTTAAGCATTGATTATATGTTTTTTTATGTAAGTAAAAATGTTGACCTAAAGTTTCGGAAACATTACATCGGGTTTACGACGGTCAGATTTGCGACACACATTTACGACGTCTCTGTGAGGCCACCGTGGATCGATTTAGGACGCAGAAAGTTAATTTACGACCCATCTTCCAACACGACTGAACACATTTGAACAACGATGTTTCCACTGGGCATCGTGGTAGAAAGTCGGTGAGGTTTTTTTTCCGCGAAAGGTCAAGTCACTTAGCAGAGAAAGGAAAAAGACAAGGTAAGAAAAAAATCATTTATCAACATTGATTTGTATAAATTTAAGTAAAAATGACTTGTACAAGACTGCACTTAGCACTAGGGGACTGTTTTCTAACAAGTTATAGCATTAATAATGGTTAATACTTGTTTAAAAAAAAATATTCCTTAATGTTATTGCCTATTCATTTTTTCCTTAGAGTAGTTCAGATTTTACTAATTCTAACCCTACGGGACCTAGGAGATGAGGTCCCACAGGACCCGACAATATTGGAGTAAACACAATGCTATTTGAGTCAAACAGCACCGCTATCTAATTAGCAAAACGATTGAATGGCAGATCGGTGATGTGGATGGTCAAAACGTTATGGAAGAGGATGCTTCTCTCCCAGGGCGATCGCTCCATCCACACACTGGCGGTGGCCCTTTAACGACTTTCGAAATAATTTATCGTCTAGAAAAATCGCAGCGTTTGCTTTGCTGGACACAAATGGAAATTGCTATCGTCAACTTCTTGTATGACGCTGCACAGACATGTTCCCTCAAACCGTCTGTGTAACGCTACCAGCGTAACAAACAAAATTCCGCGCGTGTAATCTACGTCTGTAATTGGATTAAACATTTTACAGGAGCTCTCCTCCATTGCCATTTCAGTTTAAATATATTGTAGGGTTTTAAAACACCAATTTAAAATTACCATATCTTAACCCTCTCATGCATGAATTATTAAAAGAAGAACACATGTATATTTTTATGTGAATTTAGAAGTCAAAGGAGCCTCCCCAAATGTGTTAAATTGTTTTCACATAATTACATAGCAGTCATATCTGTTTTTTTTTATATATAATTCAATACTGTATATCATAGTGGTTCATCACAGTGGGCATGATGCATGCGTTGGCTATACTTTCTATTAGATGCACTGTGATGTACCGTTGCATTTGACGTACCATCCATACATTTTATGGATATATATTGAACCTCTTTCGCACCGTACTTAGCCAACCGTGGTGATCGGAGGTGCGTAAAGAAACATGTCAACATAATGAGAAGAAGAAAAAAAACCGAAAACTACCTTCATTGTGATAGTCTGCGGTGTGGACTTTAAACATACATCGTCACGAAACAACCGTCATTTGGAAGCGGGACATGTCCACATGGGGAATTGTGATCAATGACACTGGCACATAATCATGGGCGGCCCAGCTACTTTATACGTTCCGGGTGGCATGGGGGGGAGGGCATGGGGAGGGTGGGCTGACCACGTGATGGGAGGGGTGGGAAGGGGCAGGGATGGGGAGGAGCGGGGCCCGGCGGACGAGGCGGGGAAGGATGAGGGGAAGGTGCAGGGATGGGGGTGCAGGGGGGGGGTGCAGGGGGGGGGTGCAGGGGGGGTGCAGGGGGGGGAGTGCAGGGGTGGGGTGCAGGGGGGGGGGTGCAGGGGGTGGGGTGCGGGGGGGGGTGCAGGGGGGGGTGCAGGGGGGGGTGCAGGGGGGGGTGCAGGGGGGGGGGTGCATGGGGGGTCTGACACTTTTTATTTTCGCAGGTAAGGTTCCACTGTGCTACACAGCACTATATTTTCATGAGCGACCTGGCTATTAGAAACGATAGCTCAACCAAGTTGCTCATCACGTGGACATGTACAGCAGTAGCCACACACTCTGAACGCGCAGTGAACGTTGA
This sequence comes from Lampetra fluviatilis, assembly GCF_964198595.1. NCBI lineage: Eukaryota > Metazoa > Chordata > Hyperoartia > Petromyzontiformes > Petromyzontidae > Lampetra > Lampetra fluviatilis. The sequence goes on from NC_136308.1 coordinate 1,895,240, forward strand.
TTCTGAATGCGGAGGGAAAACTGGAGGACCCGGAGAAAAATCCACGCGACCACAGAGAGAGAAAGACACGCAAACTCCAAATCTGCAGCAGCAGGCGGCAGGGTCGGGGTCGATCTGCTGACCTCATGCATACCAGGCGAGGAAGATAGCATCATACCAATGTGAGACCCCCCTTAAATAAATAAAGTGTATATATACAGGGTGCTTCAAAAATGTTTTAACACTTATATGGGACTATCGTTTTTAATGGAAAAAGAACGAATAATTCATTGTGACATAATAACAAATGTAATGTTAATCGCTTCGAAAAGTCAAAGAGTCTCCACTTGTTTGCCATCATTGTCAACACGTGCCTGGAATCTTCTCCAGGTGGTCTCCAGAGCTCGGAGGCAGCACATTTCTCGCGGTACTGTTGCACATTTTCGGAAGTATCCGATGTAAAGCTTTCGTGACTGCAGGGATTCATCTTCTTGGCTTTTTCGGTAAAGTCGCGTAGAAGGGAACTAATAAAATAATAAAAAATAATAATAAAAATAAAACATAAAAATATTATGTTTTTTTTTATTACTTCCCTTCTACGTGATTTTACCGAAAGAACCAAGAAGATTTTCGGAAGTGTTCACGTTTTTTTCGAAGCACCCTGTAGTATATATTTGTTAGCCCTCCCAACTATGCTCATTACAAACTCTCACCATAAATTTCTATTTAAAGCTTTCGTGACTGCAGGGATTCATCTTCTTGGTTCTTTCGGTAAAGTCACGTAGAATGGAAATAATAAAATATTATTATTATTATAATGTTTATTACTATTTTATTATGTTTTATTCGTATTATTTTATTATTTCCATTCTACGTGACTTTACCGAAAAAACTCTCACCAATTGATGTTGCGCATCGTCAATGAACGCTTTGCCCCGCAGTCGCACGAATGCCGCCTGTTTGCAGAGGTTCGCGGTTCGTATCCCACCACGGCCGCTCTGGTTAATGCTGCAATTGTGGTAACCCCAAAGATGCGCGCCGTCTGATTCAGCAGTGTGGGTAACCACGGTGCCCACAGTGGTGGATTTACGTGTCTCGCTGTGTCATGTCTGGTGTGCTGTGTGAACATCGCCACTGGGGAGACAAAAGCGGCCGGGGGTGGTACTCACCACCAACCCCATCGAGTGCTGTGCCGGTCTTCATAGGCGCTGCTCGCTAACAACTATTGCCCCAACAGTCCGTTAAGGCTATATGGCGGGTCTTTGTCTTTGTTTGTCTGTGTGTGTTTGTCTGTGTGGGTGTTTTTGTCTGTGTGTGTTTGTCTGTGTGTTTGTCTGTGTGTGTGTTTGTCTGTTTATGTGTTTGTCTGTGTGTGTGTTTGTCTGTGTGTGTGTGTGTGTTTGTCTGTGTGTGTGTTTGTCTGTGTATGTCTTGTTAATTTGTTGTCAATCCCCCGCACCTCCAATTAGCACGGTTGGCTACGTATGGTGCGAAAGAAGTCCAACATACATACAGTGGACGCTAAAGATCTCGCGTGACTTTATTTGAAAAACATTTGGCCATGTATGCCGAAGTCCCGGTCCATAATTGCCCGCAGGTTACTTACTATTCAACTGGAAGACACAGCAATATCACCCCCTATCGCACACCTTCTGGATGAGTCTTGAGACCGGGTAACTCAAAGTTATTGCATTGCATTATTACATTTTAAAATAGAGTAGACCTGCCACATTGATTAAAGGCTTTCCCCACACTCGCGAGATAAAAACCACGGCAAATAATCGTATCTTAACGTAATTTACGTAGTGCATGAAGTAAGGCGCTTTGCACAGAATTAACAACGGTACAACCACGTGTGCATGCAATGGTGGAGACGAGCTGAATGAAATAGATGAGAGGAAGCAATCGGGCCAATGTGTGATGATGCGGGAATTCGGTGAAGGCGAAATTGATGACAGTAATTGATGATGAAGGGATTGAATGTATGGGCAATGAGTGATATTCATATAATGAGAATATGAAGAGGGATCTGTAGCGGTGGTGGTGGTTATCAGGGGGGAGATTAAGGGGGTCGTGGGGTGAGCGAGGGAACATTGAGTGAGTTTTGAGTGAGGTGCGCAAACTAGTGAGCGAAATTGACTGATTTTTATTTTATTTTCAAATATGCAAACAAACTCACAGTTGCCTTGAATGCTGCCCCGTACGCTTGCGTGAGTTTCATCACATTCGTCCGAAAAACAAACGCAGAGTTGAAAAGCGGTGCAGAGTCAGTGCGTACTAAGCGATTTGTTTTCAAGATTGTCTCGTGGTTTGTTGCGATGCCGCCCATGCCCCTTTCGAGAGTGAACCCTGGAGCTCTTCTGCTTCTGCTTCACGCTACGGCTGATGCAGCTGTAGCACAACAACTCTCATTTCACTTCGAGGTGGTTGAGCCAGATTATTGCATCAGGAGCAGTGGAAGTGGATCGCTGATCCCGAGTTTAATTAATGTAGCTCCCTCATGACAGCTACGCTTTTACTGCGGGGTAGAGACAGCCCCCCCGCCCCGTATATTATAATCAATGCTATTTTACTAATTGGTAGATCCGTGAAATGAGGGCTTACCTTTGACCCTGATTGCAAGGGATTACTGAAAGGAAACCCATTTGTGGGATTTCGTACACAAAGCCCATATACACATTCACCTGTATAATGTTGAACGATTTAGCATTTCATTAACGTTCCTCACCGTGGCATGTTTGGTAGATTACTTAGCCAGGCGGTGCTGGCGCACGCCGACAATCCTTTCCCGTGGGCGTTGAGGAGTCGTACCCTGGCTGGCCAGTAGAAGGCATCACAACAAAAAATGTGGACTCCAGCTGTTCAGCACGTGATCGTGTTGTTCCATCCCCACTCGCATGCACGAGCTTCCTCCGGGCGCTCCGATTTCCTCCAATGTGTAAACACTCATTAATTGGCCGATAATACCTTTATATATATAGAGGACCGCAAAACGTGGGCAATTGTCGGCACCATCTCGCTGCGCGGCTGCCATTCCCGCTTGTCTGTGGTTTCTCCTCGCGCCTCTGTGTCGTTATCTCTCTTATTCCGAGAGCGAGCTAACACTGTGCTGTACATTACAAGTTGAAATTAGCATTCAAATGTTAAACAATGAATACATCTATCCACCATTGGAACCTCATTTGCCAGTAACAAAATATGTTAATTGTTTTTTTACCTTTTTATCTGGCAACAAAACTGACACCTTTTTTTTTATAAGGAGTCATGTTTGCATTGACCACAATACCTGCAGTCGGAATGCAAACAAAAAACATAACTCTGATAATGTATGCACTGTCCTTGAAACTGATTGGTCTACACCCGAGACAGCTTTCTTTAGAGCCTAGTCTCACATGGTGTTGGACCAGATGACGCCAAAAGGCGTACAACTCAAGGACAATGAACCATCAGAGTATGAGAGCTGGGGTAAGCATTTACACCATTGGAACCTCATTTGCCAGTAACAAAATATGATAATTGGTGTCAGTTTTGTTGCCAGATAAAAGGGTAAAAAACCAATTATTACATCTATCCAGTTGTATTCTGGATGAAGGTCTTCCCACACTGCGAAGTTCTTCATCACGCTGGTCAACAGAAACCGCTTCCGATATCTCTTGACAACGATTTTGGCCATTTCCAGAAATGTACATCATTAAATTGTATTACACATATAATATTACACAGATACAATATCATTTATCACACGTGATCACCCACTGCTACGCTACCCTTGAAACCATTTCCCCGATGCTAACGCTGAACCTCATGATTCATAATTCCTGCGTTTGTCTGCCTTGATGAGCTTTGGAAATAAATGCGGAATACCAAGAATCCTATATGTGATGTACTATTGTGGTGCACTATTCCCTCGTGCACTATTCTGTTATGTATCATATCATTTATTGTATGCCCCGCACAATGCAAGCGGGAGTGGCAATGCCGTGAGCTCTTTCTCATCACAGACTCAGCACATGCACCTCGAGGCTGCGTTGCTAAGTGACAGGGCACCTGTACCACATATACAATACATTATTTAGGGACACAGCTCATGTCCCTCATACTCATTTAACAGTCGACGCTGGGCATAAGCACGCCTAATGTAAGCACAGTTCTAATGTAAGCACAGTTCGCTTACAAGCAACGCATGCTTATACTGGTAGGAACCTCCTGGTTACCCCAGACCACAGGGGATTATTGTGTCCGTCCGTCCGTCGTGCATCCAAAAATGGGAGGGGTGGGGCTGGGTGGGGAAGGGAGGGTGTGGAGGTGCTGGGTGGGGAGGGGAGGGTGGGGAGGGACTGGGTGGGGCTGGGTGGGGGGTGGGAGGGGTGGGGCTGGGTGGGGAGGGGCTGGTCACCCCGTGGTGCCCTTATAAAACTCAACGTTTAACCTACTCACGCCGGCTTGTGCCCGCCCTCACAATCGGCCATATTTGCGGAATACACCACGCCGCCGTTGACCCTGGCCATTGACCGAGCAACCCAACGTTCCTATCAGCTCCCTCCGCAGGAATATGTTATTACACAGGTGGGGGAGGCAAAGGGTTACATCTGATGCATGCACACTGTATTGGATATGAGCAGAAGTGGCCTTGCTCCCAAGTGCAGTGCTTGTATCCAGATTCTACTGTGTCAGGGCCACATGTAGAAACACCTTCGTTTTGCAGTAAGAAGTACATATTGCATACACTTCTCCTGTTTAATTGGAATTGTAGCTTAGCAGTTCAGTTCAGAGTCGCTGTCTTAACGTTAAACTTAACAATGCGCGGTAAAACTCGTCGACGTTAGCGGCTCTAACCAATGTCTTTAATTGCATATTCCCACGGTGGGGCCATTCTCTTCAGAGGGCAAACGATGTTGACTCCAACAAAGTGATACCTGTTTAACCAACCCCAGGTGCATGATTTGCTGAGTTGAACTAAGATTTGAACCGACATATTTCTGATTGTAAGCCGTGCACCCGAACCAGTAATATCCGTTGATATCATCAACGGTCATGAACAATCCACTGCTGAATGGAGGCCTTCATAATCTGTCCTTTAGCTGCCAATCCGTCACTAGCCTTGACCACCAGCCATCGTCGATTCTCACGTCTTGCTCAATCAAGCCCACTCACTTTTTTTGGACCAGTCATTTTGACATCTCTAACGTCTGGATGTTCTCCTATCCATAAGAGGTGTCCAATTGTGATATATTCAACTGCACTTTTTCCGTCTCCTAGCAGGCTAAAGCCTAAGGGATTTCTTTTTATCTTCCACTGAAAGACGATCTTCCCTTACACATGAACTCGTACATTACTGTACACCATAACATACCTATCACATTTAAATCACCTGTGTTGTATTCCGTGCAGTCAATATCAAAGCCCAAGTCCCTTAATTTATCATATTTTAAGTAGATTGGTATTATTTATAAGCTAATCTATGACCTTTCTTTTAATGAAAGTAAGTCTTTATTGATTTTCACCATTTTGATAGTAACCCATGCCAGAGGAATACATCACTGTTACGATTATTGATCGTAACACGGAATATGCCCATTCAGCTGTATGACTTAGTGATCTGCTCTTTTGGCAGAATTATACATGCATTGGGTCTCGAATGCTCAGCAGCGCATGAATCTCTGGGCCATATCTTGTTAGCAGGAGCCATTTAGAACTGTCTATCTGCCCCAGCCGAATGGAACCCTTGTGTTTGAATTGCATATTCAGGCACAACGCTCTGGATAAGAACCTTTACCTGGTCAGAAGCCACGACCTACAGCAGACAAAGGCATGAGTTAAATCCCTGACCGGGGGTCGACTCAAAGCCCATCATCACTGCAGGGTCGATCACATTACTCGTACCGCTGTTGTGGGAATTCATCTGTTGTTAATGAGCAGACGAGTGCTCATTTGAGCGAGGAGACGCGGTGCGTTGGCATTGCGATGGTGTGCGCTCTCGAGTGGTGGTCAAGACCTCGCTCTTGTCGTACGGCCCCTACAAGCCATACCCCTGACCGCCATATAGCATTGATATTTTAACAGCGCAGCTTTTGTGAATTAAAACGTTCGCCTAATTGAAAACAGTCCCGCGTTGGAATACATTCATTCACACCTATGACCTTTAGTTAACACTTCATCGCTTAACGAGAATTCACTAAAATGTTTACAATTTAATATTTGTACTTGAATGAGATTTTTTTTTTCAATCACGACTGTGTGTTTAATCCGCGTCCCTATCAGCATGAGGCAGAGGGAGATGGAAGTGTGTGGCTGTGGTGCATCGTTGGTGGAAGGCTGAAGATATGTATTGGCAGGCTTGAGCAATCGACGGTGTTTATTTGCAAGGTAAGAGTCCAGTACATGTGACAGACGGGAGAGAGAGAGCCCTAATAGAGCGTGCGGGACAAACGGGGTGGCCAAGTTCACGGGTTCTGTGAACGACATGCACTCGATAGGGACGTGCTTTTGTAATTGCGAATCCACACGTGCAGAGCAGCACCGCTTCTTTACCCCACGCGACCACCGCCCCTTACCTGCATTGCTTCACACAAACGCCGAGGACAGACTTGTTCCCACCATAATAATGTGGAATTTCCAACACTGGCCCATTACCACCAGTGGCGTTGAGCAACACCACGAAGTTCATTCAAGCTGCAGGTCAAATGTTGACTTTGACTTAAAATTGGAATCTGGAGTGGTTGTGTTTAACGCTTTCCAACTCAGCGATCAACGGTGTGAATGCATCATCTCTGTCCATCCGTCTGTGAACACTGGGTGACGGTAACTCTTTTGAAGATGATCCAGTGTGAACTAAACTTTACCATCAAGTCGTGCCGACATTAGCAACTCGCCCGCGAGAACATTGGACAACATTGATCAAACAACTGCCCAAAAACTTGGCGATAAAACAAAACATCCAGTGCTAAATGGATTTGCCTTTTTCGTCCATTGGCGATCATATCGCACGCCAGGGTGTGCAATCTACCGATGCCGTCACTGCAGCTGATGTCATCTCGTTGTGCGGCTTGCAATGTTATTAAGCACTCCTGGGGATACACGCAAGTTGGACACCGTTGCAGAATCCACGCAGACGCACTGCCGTACCTTTCTTAATTGTATTGTTTTTTTTTAGGAGGAGGGGGGGGGGTATGACCAGTGCTGGATTATCTGAGTTGCAAAAGTAGCAACATATGTAGTAGCTACGGGCCTCGCACTTTCAAGGGCTCCGCGATAAATGCTTTCAAGCTATCAATTCCGGTTCAGTGATTCTGATTTGTCGTATTATCTGGCTGTATAGAAAATGACAAAAATACAATTACTTTCTTGTGCAAGTAAAATGTTTGTGTTTTAATACTTACGGTTTTTGTTATATTTAGGGCGCCTTTATAACATATGCTACAGGCCCGCACTAGCTTAATCCGGCACTGCGTATGACTTTACCCGTGTGTCTAATTGATTGCAAGTCAAAGGCACAGGAGAACGCTTTCACCGAGGGACGACGTGTTATAGACAGACATATAGGTGTTGGCATCATTGCTTAGGCAGTCGCTTCCACAAACCAACTCCCTTCCACCGGCCCAACATCATGGCACCCATCATTTCTCTTCCCTGCTTCAAGCATGAGCGCAGAGATTAAATAAAATACCAAAGAAAGAAAAAAGAACACAACCCCGCATCAATTCGGCGATGAGGAGCAGCTGGGCTATTTTAAACTCCCCCCCACCCCTCTCTCTCTCCCGACGGCCCCCGCTCGGTGCTGGATATGTGGAAGCCACAATGCTTGCAACAGTCGTGCGGCGAGACCATGTGGGATGAATCAGAAAATGCCTCTCAAGTGTCCTCATCAAGCGCCCGCGCGCGCCTCTCCCGACCCGACTCCTTCGAGCCAGCTGCAGCAGCCCCAGCTGCAGCAGCCCCAGCTGCAGCAGCCCCAGCTGCAGCAGCCCCAGCTGCAGCAGCCCCAGCAGCAGCAGCCGCAGCAGGAGCAGCCGCAGCAGGAGCAGCAGCAGACCCAGCAGCAGCAGCCCCAGCAGCAGCAACAGCAGCCGCAGCAGCAGCATTAGTAGCAGCAGCAGCAGCTGCAGCAGCAGCAGCAACAGCAGCAGCATTAGTAGCAGCAGCAGCAGCCCCAGCAGCAGCAGCATTAGTAGCAGCAGCAGCAGCCCCAGCCCCAGCGGCAGCAGCAGTCCCAGCAGCAGCAGCTGCATCAGCAGGAGCAGCCCCAGCAGCAGCAGCCCCACGTCGCCTCCGTTTCCCGCCCCACCCTGGCCGTCGCACCTTGCACGACCGCGGGGATTTGCACGCGACGGACACGGCTGGATCCTCCCAGCGCGGTCTGATTCTTATTAACGGCTCGAGACTCGTAGTCGTAGCGACGATTGCGTTGGAGAATAAACGGGGAGGTGGCGTTCCTTACACGCGGCAGCAAAGAAACTACGGCCGGGTGGATTTTGTTGTTGTTGTTGTTTTTTTAGTTTTGTCCCCAGCCTGCCTTTCATTGCTTTGAGCTTCATAATTAGAACGTGTTTCTGGCCACGTGTACTACGCTGTGCGTGCACTTGTGAATTCCAGTCTACGGTGTACTGGTAGGGCTGGAGCAGAAATGCCTACTGCCTATCTGCCTGCTTGCCTGCCTAATTAAAGCAACTCTGCCTCTCTGCTGACTTACCAATTACCGTGTCTACTCGTACAGTAAACGTGCAATTGCCCACACCAAATGCTGGCAGAAGGGCATCCACTTGAAGGAGCTCAAGAGGGTATTTGGCCTACTCTTCCACGCTGACTAAATTTGTTGTTGGAAGAGGCGAGCTTTGCATGGCCACAATTTACACCACTAAATGTGACCTGCCGATCGACTAATCGGTGTGCCAATGTACAGGCCTGGGTGGACAGAGGCAGGCAGTGGGGTGGAGGTGGTAATAAACGTGCCCAGTGTTTCAACTGCCGCGTCAGGAGATCGAATTGAATCACCAACCTCTAAACATCTATCATAATCTTTATTTATCCTGAACAAATGCGATGAGCTATGAAGCTATTTTTTTTATATTACCAGGTAATGCCCACTGAGCTATGTGGCTCTTTGTCGGAAGCGAGCTGGCCACAATTGATGGCTCAACGAAGTGGCTTATCACGTGGACATTTAGAGCAGCCAATTACTCTGAACACACGTTTATAAATGTGGAAGGAAAAACCGGAGGACACGGAGAAAACTCCACGCAACCACGGGGAGAACATGCAAACTCCAAATAGGCAGGGTCAGGATCGAGCCGACAACCTCCTGTATACTAGGTGAGGGAGTTAACATCTCGTCAGAAATATGTATGCGGCAAACCGGTAACCGTTTTAGTTACCGAATCTTTTTTCATGCAGCGTGCATCTATTCCTGCTGCTTTGTGCGCTTTAAAGATTTTAGTTCGATATGTGTTGTTGATGTTGATCGCGTTCGTGACCCATATGTACGCACTGATTAAAAAAACGTCCTTCGTGAGACACATCGGAGCGGAAAGATTACCTCCTTGTTTCAAACACCTTCATTTATTCCTCCACTCCACCACACAACCGCAAAGAATCTAAGGTATGTCTCACATTACATTCGAGGAGTCTACGATGCCCCTCAGAGAATTGCCTTGGGGTCCATGCAAATGTTTTACAATTCCATTCCACCAGCACACAGGGCTTCATGAATAACTATGCAAATAAATAAACTGGTTGTTGTTATATTTTGGATTTTCATTGGATGACGGACGGCAACATGCAGGCTCCGGGAAAGGCAATGTGTATGACACACAATGTGTACAGTGCAGAGGTCCAAGTTGTTGTATTCCGGGTCTCCCCTTCTGCATCATTTGCGCAAGAGGCGGGAAGCGTCGGGGTTGTAATGGTGCATGCCAGCTCCCTCCGATATGCAACGGGGAGGTATCCGCATAGAATAATAATGAGCGGAGCAGGATTGAATATCATCAGCGGGCATGAATTTTCAAGCACACACACACACACACCCGTGTGCACGCATGCACACAGACAAAAGATCTCCCGCAAAGGCTCTTCAGCCTGTTGGGGCAAGTGCTGTTAGCAACCACCCTAATAAGGCCGCAACCGCGCACACAAAGGGGTGTTGTGGCCAGCACCACACCTGACCGCATTTGTCTCTGAGGATCCCATCGGCATTGTAGACTCCTTGAACGTGCTGTGAGAAATATCTTACATTATTAATTGCGATTGTGGGGGGGGGGGGAGGGGGTTAAATAAAGGTGTTTTTGAAACAAGGTCATGTACAGGTACTACCTTTCCATCTACTTATGGTTTCCAATGTGTCTCACGAAGGACGTTTGTCGTCGGCGCGCGCTCACCTGCTACGACACATATGCGATCCAGAGACGTGGTCATTAAGGAAGAGGAGGTTTTTATTATTCCTCCGTTATTCAGAGAGGGGGGGGTCTGAGAGGTAGGAGGAAGTCACGGGGTAGAGAGGAAGAGGGGATCACAGCCAATCAGCGGTGCGAATTAAAAATGCCAGTCGTAGGCAGATGAAAGGAGTTAAAGTCTTGAGCCTGGATGTGAACAGTGGGAGTGAATCGGCAACGTGGGCTTGTCGTTGGAGCCTTTACCCTTCATTTGGCTAGCCACTGCAGGCGCAGGTGGACACTCAGACTGGTGTCTGTGCGTGTTTTGGAAAGTGGCCAGCAGCCGTCACTGCACAATTCCACGTGATGCAGTGCAATGATTTAGAGGAATGCGTGTCCATAAAACAATAGTTGTTTGGGACAATTAATGAGATATTGGGCAGGATAATATAGGCGCCGGCTAACCTTGTGTGTGACGAGGCAATAAACAGTGGCGTGAAGTGTTCTTTTTTTATAATTAACAATTGGGAATCTATTTCCAACCACCTCCTCCCATACACCAACAAAGATGACTTCTTCTGCCCCCCACCCCACCCCACCACTCCTCCTAGTCGTGTAGGAATGTAAAATATTGAAGAAGAAAAAAACGTAGTCAAATCAGCAGGTTGCGTGTGGTGATGTAAAGTGTGGGGTGCTCCCTCCTCTTCCGTCGTGCCTCGTCAACACGGAAGAGTAGACCACATCGCCACGAGAGTTCACCTTGGGGGAGGCCCTTCGGTCAGGCAGTGGCGTGTGAGAGCCATCACAGGGCTGCACCGTTAGATAATTCGCATCGCCATTTCGACTTCTGGCTGGATACAGGCAGGGAGCGGATTCAAGAAACTTGCACCAATGGCAGAACAAATCGGCGACCTCCGGATCGCATAGTAACACACTGTACAGTAATTGTGCACGATATCTGTTACATAAATGCTTGCATGTGCAATCTTGATTACGCGCCAAATTACATTAACAGTTTGATTAAATTAACCATTCATGGCAGGGTGGCGCACTGGTGTATAACACTCATTGCTCACAGCAAGAAGGGCATGGGTTTGTGGGTGCGTGCGTAAGTTGAACATCTTTCGCTACCGTACGTAGCCAACCGTGCTAATCGGAGGTGTTGGGGCGTGTGAAACAAAACTGGAGAACGCGAAGAAAATCCACGCTCATCAAGAGGGTTAAAGCGCAACGCTCCCCATCTCCTGATCACCTCGCAGCGCCGTGTCTCGAGTACTGGGTGCTGAAAAAAAAACCACGTTAACACTTCTGAGAATTTGCAACAATACCACGAGAAATTTGCCTCCGGGCTCTGGAGACAACCTGGAGAAGATTCCAGGCACGTGTTGACAATGATGGCGAACACGTGGAGACTTTTTTAGTTTGTGAAGCTATTAACATACATTTGTTATCATGTTACAGTGCATGATCCGTTCTATTTCCATTAACAACGATAGTCCCATATAAGTGTTAACATTTTTTTGAAGCACCCTGTAAAGTACTTTGCAATAACTATGCTGGTCACCGATCCGAGTACTTACCAGGCTGGAGCCTGCTTAGTCTCATTTTTGGATGATTTGTCATCGGTGAACGGCCGTTATGTTTGATTCCCGACTCAGGCGCGTTTCTGTTTGGAATCTTTATATTCTCTCCCCCTGTTCTGCATGGGATTCTCCAGTTTCCTCTCATAGCAAAAAATAAACCCATACAATGTCACTGGTATTGGCCAAACATCCCATGGCTGAACAATTACCAGCAAATTCATCAGTTGGGATTTCACTCAGAGCAACATTGCCGGTACTCAGACAACTTGGCAGGACCCTCTTGGGCAAGAGTTGTGAGACTCTGTGAGGCATTCCTGGATAAACAAGAACAACAGCAACAAATCACTGATAATGTTGTTTTATTTTCAAGGTTCGTGATTTTGGGTCTTCATGTAATTTTCATTGTTTATTCCTTTAATATATTTTTCGTGGTTTTTATGAAGATTATTTTGTTTAAATACATCTTAGTTGGGTTACATGTTACATTGAACTTTGTATCCTTATAATTACCATTAAACCCACGAGTATTTCATATTGAAGGTAATAAATATATATGTTTACGTAACATTCTCAAAAGAGATATTCAAATCGTTTAACCAATGCAGAATCTGAGCCTGAAATATAAAAGACTATACAATTCTATTTGCCCATTTATAGTTTGTGAATATTTTATTTCACTGCAGCTTGGTGCGATCCATAACAGCCCATTTACATCACATCGCCATGCCTAACACGTTTCGTATTGTTCTCGCCATTCCGTTGACTCATTCATACACACACATACCGTGTTCACATTCACGTGGAAACTAAATACACTCCTGGCATTCTAACAGCACATTAAAATTGTGCGTACGAAGCAGCCAACGAATACAATCATTAATGGTGACGTATCCATTAGGTATACCACGCGCAATGTCCACGTATAGCACTTGTAGACACTGCATATACAGTACGACATAATACCTTGCAGACATTCATACATTATGTTCGTTGACACGTTATGGTATTGCATATGCATTATGCATCACCCGGAAACACACAAAGGCAATGATCTTTTCTTTAACCCTACAGAGTAGATGCACAGGTGCTGTTATAGAGCACCTATTAGGGCGGGCACAACACTCGGGGGAGTGATGTGGCCACCGCTCTGCGGGGTCGTCTCCCCAGCGATGACATTCACACATCACATTGCGTACTCATTTGAGGCTGAGTTGATCTAGAGGGAAGCCCGTGACAGTTTCAGAGTTCTGTCCCCAACTCGATTAACTGCAAATTGTAACACCACGATCTCAAGTGCAGTGGATCGCTATTGCAGACACAAACTGCCGTTCTCCATGGCAGTGAAGTCACCACCGTGCTTGTGCCAGGCTAGGTGTCATTTGAGACCAAATGGAGACCGAAAATGTGTGCTTTGACGTGCGCTGCAAATGAGTTGTCGATTAAATATTGATTGTTATGTTTATGACACACGCTTCAAATCAAACGTGTAATAATCGACGTTTTTTTGGTCTCTATATATTGTATGTAACTCGCCTTTTGCCCGTCCAAGGACGAGTGTATTTCAGTAAATCTGAAACTTGCAAGCGAAGAGCAGACCGCGACGTGATATCCATTGCATCCATTCGTGTGCAATTTGTATTGCCGCGGTGACACAGACCTATTTCATGTTAAGGTTATAATCCCTTGTTCATCATGACGTCCTTTTTACTTCCATGTCTCAATAGCGTGACGGAGATCACGTGACGTGAGGGTTCTGCCTTTGTAGTGAGGGTTGTAAGTTGACGCTGAGGAGGGGGGAGGAGGCGCCTCGCCCCCCCCCATGTGGAGTGACGTCAGCCGCTAATTATTATTAATGGCGGGGGGGGTGTCCATTTGGAGGACGTCACCTGTTCATGATTACTAATTAGGGGGACTGTTCGATGTGGAGTGATGTCACCTGCTCATGAATATTAATAAGGGGCGGGTCCATGTGGAGGACGTAACCTGTTCATCAGTTCATGATTATTAATGAGGGGGGCTGGTCGACGTGGAGTGACGTCACGTGCGTTACACACTGACATTCTTGGGTAAATATAGCAGTAAATAGGTCCATGTCACTCATACTGCTACCAGAGGCACTACAATTGACCACATACAAAAAAAGGATCAATCCTCGAATCAAATTGTGTAAATTCATTTCAGTATGTGAATGGTTAAACCACTAACATACACACACAAATTATCTCCCGTATAGCCAACATCCACCGTTGGCACCTATTAAGGTGAACGCAGTGCACAAGGGGGTTGTGTGGCCAGTATCTTGCCCGGATGTCTTTGTCTCCCCAGCGCTGACATTTACACACCGCTCCAATTACTCATTGGAGGCCGAGTGGACTCAGGGGATTCCCAGGACCAGTTGCAGATAATCACCACTGATTTTAGCCAGAACTCTAAATCGGGGCACCCGGTTCATAGTGCAGTGCGTTAACCACTGCCCTGCGGCTCCCCACATGCACGCACGGTGTATAATACACACGGAAACACACCGATACGTTCAGACGGAGACAGTACCTAGACATGAATGCAGTGAACGGTACCCATCAAAGCGTTCACCGTCACAGACACTCTCTCTGTGTGTGTGTGTTTCTTGTTTGTCGGAGACGATCGTGGCGAGGGAGGACTGTTTCTTTGTTTGCAAGAGGTGTGTCTGAGTGGACCAGCAGCGAGGATGTTGCTATAGGGCAACAGACAGCAGCCCACATTCCTCAGACTGTGCCCATCATTTCGCCCAGACTGTCAGCTGTTTAGCATTCTGCGCACGTGCGCGCACAGGCCACATGTCAAAGGGGTCCGTACAATGCAGATGGTGATGTGCGTGTGCGAATCACAATCCAAATTTCTGTAAATAGCATTTTATAATTACACGGTTTGATTGCTGGCCGCACTTAGAACAGATAGTACCTCTAAAGCCCGTTAGTGGCTACATGCAAATCGTCTGAATGCAAATTAATATTTGTGATGTCTGTAAAAAAAGGGATGGTTTTCCTTGCTTAGGGTGGCATTACGAAAATCCTGACACGCAGATTATTTCATGTTCGGTTTATGACCTTCCAGATTTTTTGTTCTCCCTTCCTCTTCCTGCGACTGCACGGCGCTATATATCTATCTATCATCTCAGACGTGTCACAGCGGTACACAAAAGCTGAGTCGATTTATTTTGTACAGCCCCTACCCAGCGGTGGACTCTACTCGGTGACATTTAGCGGTGCTGTGGTGCAGCAGTGCTAAACTGGTGACGTTAAGGGTGCCCGTGTGTGTGTGTGGTTGTGTGAGTGTGGTTGTGTGTGTGGTTGTGTGTGTGCTTGTGTGTGTGTGGTTGTGTGTGTGTGCTTGTGTGTGTGGTTGTGTGTTAGATATTTCAGTCGTGGTTTAGTGGTAATTTTTTAAGGTGGAGGGGTTACCAGCCCCTCGCACCCATCCAGAGCTCCCATTTAGCCACTGTGGTGGTCACAGACCCCATGAGGGGAGAGGGCCAATTCCAATTGGCCCTCCCCCCCCACAGCACTGTCCACGACAGCGTTGCCCGTCCGGCACCGCGAGGGGGTAGGGGGTTGTTTTTGTCGTGGACCCCGTAATGGAACATATTCGCTTTTTAGAAACATATAGGCTGGCCTGCCTACGATCCATCCTGGGTTTAACCAGGCTAGATTGTGTGAGGAGCTCACAAATCCTTGAAAAATCTGGGCAAAGACCCATCGGTGAGCTCCTCCGGCAGGCAAGGCTGCGTTGGCTGGGTCATGTTGCCCACATGCCCAGCCACCGCATGCCTAAACAGCTTTTGTTCAGCCGGATCGAGGGGGCTAAACGGGCGCGGCACAGGCTAGAGAAGAGATGGAGTGATATGGTACAGGAGGACGTGGAACTGAGTGGACTTGCCGATGACTGGTACCAGCGGTGTCAAGATCGGCCTCTGTGGAGGAGGCTCGTGAAGTACGCTACTGGGCAGTTGGAGGCAGTCGCCCTCCAACAATAACGGAGGGCGGAGGAGCGACGCTCACAACAACGAGCGGAGCGCCGGGTGGCTAAAGCACAGCAAGTTGGCACAGTAGGGGGCACAGGTGGCGCATCAGTCAGTCATCTCAGTCAGTCGACCCGTGGCACCTGGGTCTGCCCCGTGACCTCCTGCCAGCGGGCGTTCGACACTTCACGTGGCCTCAACGTGCACATAGCCTGGCACAAGCGCCGTGGTGACATCGCCGGCACTTTGTGGCGAATGGCGGTTGTTTTGTGGTTGTGGGAGCGGCTGTCGTAGTGGTGCTCGTGTCTGTGTGGTTGTGGGAGCGGTTGTTGTAGTGGTGCTCGTGTGTGTGTGGTTGTGGGAGTGGTTGTTGTAGTGGTGCTCGTGTCTGTGTGGTTGTGGGAGTGGTTGTTGTAGTGGTGCTCGTGTGGTTGTGGGAGTGGTTGTTGTAGTGGTGCTCGTGTGTGTGTGGTTGTGGGAGTGGTTGTTGTAGTGGTGCTCGTGTGTGTGTGGTTGTGGGAGTGGTTGTTGTAGTGGTGCTCGTGTGTGTGTGGTTGTGGGAGTGGTTGTTGTAGTGGTGCTCGTGTGTGTGTGGTTGTGGGAGCGGTTGTTGTAGTGGTGCTCGTGTCTGTGTGGTTGTGGGAGTGGTTGTTGTAGTGGTGCTCGTGTCTGTGTGGTTATGGGAGCGGCGGTGCAGCGGTCACCGCACGGCGCTTCGAGGCCTGCAACCTGAGTTTGAATTCCGCTCTCACCACCTACGTTGGTGGCCAATATCTGAACAGATCCCTGCCCCCCCCTAGATCGACTCAGCCTTAAATCAGTACCTGGTGCGTTGTGTAATCATCAACACCGGTGAGACAAAGGCGGATGGTGCTCGCCACACCACTCCCTCATTCGCCACACTGAATTAAACTTAATGCAACAATGCTTGGATATTTAATTCTAAATATTAATTAAAATGTTTGAGTATTTTTTTTACATAATATACACTTTCCTTATATTCATAGTAATCATCATCAACATGTCCAGGTCAGTAAAATGACCATCACCTAGTCAGTAATTTCTGTGAAGCGGTGAGAATTTCCCTTTGTGTTCTTGCCGTCCATGCTGGTGTCAATGTGCCACTCATTTGTTGTTATTTTGAATCATCACTGATCGCTTCATCTTTTTTTTCTCTTCAGTTGTCTCACTTTCCTGACCTCATTCCGTTATGGCATTTCTGCAGACAGGACAGCAGCCAGTGAAGTCACTGATCATTACAACATGCCAAGTCCACTTTGATGTATTACGGAACTCATTCTTTGATGCATTCTCCTTACCTTACAATTGTAACTATCCAATGAATGCAGGTTTTTTTTTCTTCAGAAAGCCCGTTTTTAATTTATTTTCCGCTTTACAAATGGTCCAAGTTCTCCCGGCTCAATAGCTCTAACCACCGTGGCGTCCGATACAGGAAATATTCTCAACTTGGGTCTTATACTGATTTTCTGCTTGTTCTTCGGGTTACTGCTTAGTTCATTAAGCGGCGGTGATGCTTTCCCTATAGCGTGATGGAGCTCGTGCAGTTTTTTCCCCTTCTGCATAGCTCAATACGGTTCCTTGAGCGAGCGAGCGAGCGCATCACGCGACGTGCTGCCACGCAAAGATTGAATTTTAACGTTCAAAGGGGCAACCGCCGTTGGGAATCGCTCCCTGCCATCTAAAGTTGGATTGCGACGAAATAATTCCGTGTATTGACTGTGGAGGGACTCACCTTGCGCTCTAGGAGACGCGTGGGGAGACGCACGCTTGGAGCTACACCGCGAGACGGAAAGCAGAACACGTTGATCAGGAGCGTGCAGAGGCTAATGACGCTATCCAAACTATTACGAAGGTGGGCTTGGGCAGGATGGTGGACCACGGCAAAGAATAATAACCGAGTGGCAGCCGAGCGGCGTGAAAGCGTCGGAGAGGACATCCGCCGAGGAGATGGAGTGATGTGATCAGTTCGAGCGCAGGGTGGATTGTTGCAGCGCAAGATCGCCAGACCTGATGGTGTCTCGGAGAAGTATTCATCCAGCAGTGGATTGATCATGGCTGATGATGAGAATAATTCATATCAAAGACACCCTCAAATGCCCTCCGCAGGGATCTCTCTCGTGCTGACGGCGCTCTGCAGAGACCCCTCGAGTCGCAGCTCTTCCGCCAGCAGTGACGTGAGCAAGACATTGCAGGGAGCCACTTTCACCATCCTATACCCCTTCTACGTAGCACCTGGACAGGTGGCATTGCGGTTAGAACAACTGCGAAGGTTGCAACTTTACCTCTGGCCACTGATGTGGACGTCAGCTCAACGTCATCGTATGCAGAGCTTGGTCCACGCTTTGGGAATGTGGAATCTCCTCCGATGGCTTCGGACCGTCAGTAGAGTTGCACTTTTTCGCAATGCTCAGTCTGTACAGGGAGGCAATTTTGCACTTACATAAGTTTTAGTTGTTTAGTTTAGTCACTTGCCTTCCCTATACTCTGCACGCCTATCGGTGTTTGCGTTGTCGTTGATATCTGTCTAAAGAGAACTTCACAGCTCATCGGATGCCTCCAGTCTAAAATACAGATTCCGAATTTGACTTTGGGTATTCTTCAATGAACACTGTTGTTTTCCCATATTGATATCTGTTTCTCTTCTAAACTCCCACACCAACATCCCATCCATCCTCCGCCATCTGCTCGAACCGTGCGCCTTTCTCCTCCGCGACGGCGACGCGGTTGTCAGGTTAAATAATAGCGCAATGTTCTCGGATGACAAGGCACTGAATATGGATCACAATCCGCAGTGACCTTAGCTGCAGCTCGGCTACACAGCACCGCAATGTCTGGGCACTTGCCCATTCCCTGACTCGGCAATATAACCCCCTTTCCTCGGTAGTACAAAGGAAGGCTAAAGGTACAGCCCTGCAATTGCCCTTGCTGGCAGAAGGTCCTCCACGAGAGGGAGCTTGGGAGAGCCCCTCTGAAGGGTATTTGGCCTACTCCTCCACCCTGGCCAGATGTCTCGAGAGATGTGACATTACCCACACTTTACCCCACCTCACGCGGCCTGCCGGTCAACTGCGGTGTAGCCATTCGTCGTGCTGACATGGATCGTCAACGTGGACAATGATGAATAAAATTGGAATAAAACTAAAAATTGTGCAAATAAGCGCGGAGAGATGCATGCTTGGTGTTGCACTGAGAGAGGGGTAAAGAGGATCACTTGGCTTTGAGAACAAGTGCGGTTCAGAGACGTAATTTTGATTATTCAAAAGAAGTGGGAGGGGGCAGGACACTTCGCTCAAGGTACGATGGCTCGTGATCGAGTACGATGAAGGAGTGACAGCCAAGGGGGTGGGGGGAGGACGCGCTTGAGATTTACGTCCACCGCTGGAGACGGAGTGATGAAATCAGCCCGTGGGCAGGTGTTGGATGGATTTTTAAAATTGCTTGCTCATGACAGATGGCGCTGGCTTGGGTGGGGGCCTCCATCCAACACGAGATTGGTCATGGCTGACGATGATGCCCAGTCACCTTTGTCCCCAATGGGATGATGTTGGCACACTGCCCCAGGTAGTTGTTCCATGCTAAGATGACTTAGGGGAAGCCCAAGACAGTTTTAGGTACCATGGGCCGCTGGTGTCAGCCATGGCTGGACACTGAATCCAGGTGGCTCGTAGCAATGTGCCCGCGATGTTTAGATTCCGGTGAATTTGAAACATGGGGCCAAGAAGGTGCCACGGTGGCGAGATGTTAACTACCTCACCTGTATACAGGAGGTCGTGGGTTCGATCTCTACCCTGATGGCTGTATATGTGTAGTTTTCATGTCTCTCAGAGTGATCGAGTGGGTTTTTCTCCGGGTCCTCCGGTTTTTCCCTCCGCACTGAGAAACATGCGTTTAGAGTATTTGGCTTCTGCAAGAGATTTCCACATGATGAACCACTTTGTTGAGCTATCATTTGTGATGGCCAGGTTGCTTATGAAAAATAGTTATATATAGCTCAAGTGGGCCTTACCTGGTTAAAACATTTTTTGCTTTAGTTAAAAATGCTAAATTTCGTAAAAAAAAACAAAAATCTTTATTTCGGAATTAATCAACGCCCGGAAGTTACGTCACAACGTTCTGTTCATTGAGCACGTCACAAATCGTGCCGGGTAACGTCACGAATGTGAGCACGAGCAAATTTTACATTAGCATGCAATGGACATGTTCCAAAAGGACGAAAATGATCTGAAATTATTCTTAAAGATCTAAAATCCGCGATGTTGTATTCCGAAACTCGTCCATAGTCAACAGTATATGGACAATTGCAGAACCGCTCCCTACGGTCACAAACGCTGCCAAAGACAAATACAAAACTACTCAGTTTCATTTTCAGTTTTCAGTTTAATTCATTAGGTATAGCCCTGTGAGCCATTCGGATCTTGAATCGGGTGCAACCGCAACAAACAAAAAACAAAAACATGAATAAGAAAACATCTTAAAGTGACTATGCGCCAAGAGAAAAATCCAGGAAAAAACTGCGTATCGCCATTCATCGACTACAGGGGCAAGTGCTGTCAGCGAGCGCCAATGCAGGCCAGCACTCCACACGAGGGTGTGGGTGCCTAGCACCACTGCACATATATCGATTGGATATCTAGACATCTGTGAAAAAAGATCTTCATAGCTCATCGATTCCTCCATGGTAGATACATATTCTGATTCTGATTGATGCACACGTATGTGTATGGGTTTCCGTGCCTGGCCAAAGGATGCTGATGAATCCTTTTGATGGGTACAGCTTCGACGTGTCCTAATTGTCTTTTAGTGTCGAACACCGGTCAAGGTGTGTTTTGTAGTGAAATAAAAACAACTTAAAATAAAAGCATCATTACTCACAAAGGCCGGTCGAGTTCACTTCAAAAAGACTTCTCGCGATCAACAACCGCTTTCAATACCAGCAGCGTCACTCCGAGGATGTTTATTTAATCACATCGGTGACTCATCGCTTGCGTCAAGTTTTAGTACGATGATACTAATGGTTTATTTATCCAGGCCAGCGACTCTTCTCAGGAGGGTCCTGCTCCATAGGGGTTTTATTTTAAGATGTCTTCAGCCCCACTTAACGATGAGTTGTGTTTGTTATGCAAAGTGGGGAGAAAACAACGGAGCACCCGGAGAAAACCAACACCTTGCGCGAGGGGGCAACGCTTTATCCCCACACAGACAGAAACAGACGGTGATTGGGCCACTTGCTGTACTCCCTTATCCTGGCAAGCCAGGGTTATGGCACCTTTCCTCGTGCTTTTAAGCGGTTGTTAACGTTCATCGGGACACATTAAAAAATGTTTATTCCCATCAGCCTCTACGGTGAAAAGTGCATCTACCAACCCTTATCATCCACTCTATCTCTCTTATCATCCACTTTCTCTCTCTTATCATCCACTCTATCTCCCTGATCATCTACTCTATCTCTCTGGCCTCTCTGTGCTATGAAGAAGGGCATTTGCCCGTAACGTCACGTTTATACTTTTCCTTTTAAGACCACAGTGTTGTTTTCGAGCGTGTAGAGTTTTAGTTTGTTATTTGTGCTTGTGCACCACCGCTGCCAACGCAGCGTCACCAACTATATATACTGTATTTGTTTTACAATAATGTGACCGCATTCTATAATTCGTACACAGTATCGTTGAGAAAAACACAGACCCTCGATGTATCTCTTCCAAGCGAGCACTACAACAGCGCGCGAGTTAAATAAAACAAGCACTGGCCTCCCCAACGCTTGTCCCAGGCTGCGCCATGCTCTTCGTTCAACGACAGAGAGAGAGACATCCCCACTCCCTTTCACCGCATGTTGTCTACTGACAGGGCGAAGTGTAGGTGCGCTTACTTTCAGGTCGCCCTTCAAGGGGGGGGGGGGGGCATTTTGCCGTTAAAAGGCTCCGTCACGCGGCGGTGACCGGCGGCTCTTGCGTCACGTGGTGTCACGAGGCCCTCTCTCTCTCGCGCTGCGGCAGTCCCCGCGGGCGTCCTTCACACGAGCAGGCGCGTTGTGCCCTCAACCACTCTCCTCCTGGGAAAAGGGGAGCGAGAGAGAGAGAAAAAACACCCAAAGATGACAAGACATATTCTTAGGTTTTTTCAGTAAAGTCACGTAGGTAAAAAAAATAAATTAATAAAAGTAAAATAAAAATAAAATAAAAATCACGACGTTTCAGAGGCAACACAAGCTTCCGTTCTAGATTTGAAGCTTTCGTGACTGCAAGGATTCATACTCTTAGTTCTTTCGGTAAAATCACATAGGTAAAAAATGAAATTAAAATTAATACAAATAAAACAATAAAAATCACGACGTTTCGGAGGCAACACAAGCTTCCGTTTTCAGATGACTCACCTGAAGACGGAAGCTTGTGTTGCCTCCGAAACGTCGTGATTTTTATAGTTTTCTTTTTATTAATTTTAATTTCATTTTTTACCTACGTGACTTTACCGAAAGAACTAAGAGCACAAGCTTCCGTCTTCAGGTGGAACCGTCACAGCACGTGAATCTTCACCGGATGCCGTAGTTACGACTATCGTGTGAATCTTCACCGGATGCCGTAGTTACGACTATCGTGTGAATCTTCACCGGATGCCGTAGTTACGACTATCGTGTGAATATTCACCGGATGCCGTAGTTACGACTATCGTGTGAATCTTCACCGGATGCCGTAGTTACGACTATCGTGTGAATCTTCACCGGATGCCGTAGTTACGACTATCGTGTGCTTGTGCGCGCGCGTTAAGTCGACGTGTGTCCATGCGCTCGTGTCAGCGTTGGCTTGGCGATCATCTTTGGCAGTGGCAGTTTACCCAAATTGTGATCCGACTACAGCCTTCCCTTTAAAGTGGTACTCTGTTTATTGACCCCCGATTGATGATGGGCAGGAGAGACCTTCGGCTGGGCATTTGGCCTTGTACCCACCGATCTGATTGTGGGATTATTTTTTTAAAGATGGGTCCACTTAGCATACTATGCATCGCCGAACGCAGTGCGAAATTATAATACCTGCATATCAAGTGCAGCAGCGATGGATTAATCATCGTGAATACAAATTGATGCTATGATTGCCAGTAATGAGGCATTTTGAATTAGGTGAAAGTTAAAGACACTTCAATCTTATTATATATTTTTTTACGATAGACAAGTCACACAAGCCCAATATTCACCTCAACCTTCCACCAAGGATCCATCCAATGGTCTTGCTCCAACCAGCTGCAAGACTGACCCTGCCCGCCCACCCTCCATTCTCACCTCGCTCCCAAATTGCAGACAGCGCGGCGTGATGCGTCTTATTAGCCGCTGTATCTCGGTGTTTTTTTTTTTCTCCTGACATGCATGTCCTACGATTTCTCCTCCCTTGCCTCCAGCATGTGGACAGGCAATCATGGGGTGAAGACCGAGATCCTTTACAGCCGGGGCCACGGTTTTACCATCCACTGAGGTTCGCTCGCTCGCTGTTGGGAATGTCACGCGCCCCCCCCATTTACGCTCTCGCAGTCGCCAAGGGCTGCTGGTCTGTGCTTCTCTTGCCCATGCCACGGCAATGTGGAATTTCCACAGAAGGCAGTTGAGATCACCAACAGAGGTGACTGTCGTTTCTACGGTGGACGTGTGGGTGGTGACGTGGCCGGGCAGTGGCGTGTCTTCCGCTTGTTGCAGAGCTTCGCGGATCTTATACCACTGGTTAATTTGTCATAATGTACGTGTGTATGTTGAACTTCTTTTGCACGGCAACGTAGCCGACCGCACCAATCGGGGGTGTGGGGTAAGGACAACAAGCTATAACACAAGAATCAGTTAAAACAATGAATTCGTTCTCAATCTAGATGTAACAGTGCACAGCTCCGGATTACTTCCTAAGATCGGAAGGAGGAGCGTTCCAGACGGCCGCAGACGCGCACCTGAAAGCTCGCGACGCGGTCGCCGTCTTTCCTTCGACCGTGAATCACAGTGGACGTTAAAGATCCCGTGCCTTCGTTTGAAAAAGGAGTTGGCCATGGAACCCTCGCTGAGGTCCATCTGACAGGGAGCATTTGACGACCACAAGCAGAGCGTGCAGCGTAGTCAGAGCGGCAGGCTGCTGTCATGGTGGTCGGGTGGCCAGTGGTGGCAAGAGACCGTTTTTATTCGCTTGACATTCACCGTTTATCATCAGAAATCTGGGATGTCTTTTGCACTCTGTGAACCGCAACTGACTGGCGTAGAATACTAATACAGTACCGAGTTGTTTACAGCAATGATACGCCGAGTGCTATATGTGTGCGTGTGCCTGTGTGTGTGATGTTATATAAGTGTGCGCGTGTGTGTGTGTGTGTGAGTAGGGAGTGGTGGTGTAGTGGTTAGCGCACTAAGCGATAAACCCAGAAACTTGGGTTTGATTCCCGGCCATGGCTAACATCAATGGCTTGTGATATCCGAATCACTTATGGGCTGTGTGTTAGTTTATGCATGTGTGTGTGTGTGTAAACTAACACACTCCGGCTATATGGGATGCCTGTCCGATTAGCACGGTTGGCTACTTACGATGCGAAAGAAGTTAAACGTATGCATGTATGTGAGTGTGCCAGAGAAAACTGTGCATTGATATATATGAAGCTATAAATGTACACAGTGTATTTAACGTTGCAGATGGATTTGTGCATTTAAAATTATGAATGCGTGTGTGTGAGAGATTATGGGCACCTCTATGTGAAATTCTGAATGTGTTTGTGTGATGTTGTATTACAATACATGAAACATGATTGCATATATGTATTTAGTCTAGTGTGGTAACATCAGCAGTGGAGATTTAAATAAAATTACAAGAATTGATATTGGCCACATCACTCTTTAATGAGCCGTGCCAATCTTAATAAGAAGTCTTCAACGTACAGCCTATACGACTAAAATGAGTGTTGATACCATAACAAAGGCGTGATTGCTGGCCATGCACAACATAAGTGGCGAGTGGTATCTCACGTGCCCCAGGCCTCCCCTAGATCGACTCAGCCTTAAATAAGTACCTGTTGTGCTGTGAAAACATCAGTGCTGGGATAACGAAGGCACCGAGACATTGCTGGTAACCGCACCACCCCATCACGTCGCGTGCTGGTGCTGTACTAACCGCAGCAATCGACGCAGGTACATAGGCCATCGCGACCTGGACATAGACGCAATTGCAGATATGCGTTAAAGAGAAAAGAGGCGCAAGGAATTGAGTAAACTGTTGCAAGAAACCACCCCTTGGCAAAATGACGGCCATTGTCATGCACAACCTGAAAATATTGAGCATTTTTAAATTCACGCGCTAATGGCCAAATGTTTCGACGCACGTACATTCGCACGTGCGTGTGTGCATGCGTGCGTGCGTGCGTGTGTGCGTGCGTGCGTGCGTGTGTGCGCGTATGGGAGACGGACAGATCCTGATTGGTTGTCTCGGAGCACTGGCAGGGCGAGCAAACCAACATCAGTACTCAGAGCCCTCATTCCCAATGGCTCTCTCGCAGCTTCTGATTGGCTGCACGATTTTTTGTTGTTGTTGTTGTTGCCAATTCGGGGGCTGCTGTCAATTCTACACGGCAAACTGGGGAAATATCTGCTTCGTGAATTCGACGAAATCGCTATTGTAGAAATGTCCGAATGATGCTGGAATCACCGCAAAAGTAACCTCGGCATGAATCGGGGCCCATGCTAATGACAGCCACCGTGGTTATGATGAACAATGGGAATGGCAGGCTCTGCTTATCTGTGCTTGTCCTTGCAGTGCGAAGACGTAGGTGACGCTGCCTGCTGCGTTTATTATGAATCGCACATACATCTCATCTCAGCCTGCCGACTCGCGTGTGCTGTGGGATTGGGGCAACAAACGCGCCACGGCTTTTATGAATGCCGACCGGGGAACGCAATCAGCTTCGTAATGAGGCACTGAATAGCACACGGGCAACTGTACTGTTAATGCAGAGGTCCTCTTATCCATGGACCCATTACCTGCTGCTACTCTCACGATTCGCAGGATTTAAAGGGTCTCGAGGCCCTATGCGTCCTATTATCTGCAATTACCCATGTTTATACCTGCCTGCATTGTGGTACGGCTACCTATTATCGGCACATTTTTTTTAAGAATAAGAGTGGGTTTGGTTGGGGAAATTCATCCCGTTGATCTCCGGTTATTTGCAATATTTTGTCATCCACAATTTTTCGTAGATAACATATTCGCCCTCCACATCAGCGGGCATACGAGGGTTTCCGTCATATAACTGATAATGACTGATTATTGCCGCTCGATTTACCGCGGTCGGAATGGCTGATGTCTTAAGATGTGGAATGCCACAAGTAACTGAGAACCATGAAACGAGATGGCCACCGCACAG
Organism: Lampetra fluviatilis; assembly: GCF_964198595.1. NCBI lineage: Eukaryota > Metazoa > Chordata > Hyperoartia > Petromyzontiformes > Petromyzontidae > Lampetra > Lampetra fluviatilis. Next base: position 1,921,549 of record NC_136308.1, read on the forward strand.
CAATACTTTCAGAATCACTTTCCAGCAGAGTGCCAGTGCTGGAAATTCCACATTCATGTAGCATGGATGAATCATATCTCCAAGACAACCATGGGTGACTTCGGACGAAGTGGTCCTCATGGGTACAATTATACCTTATAATCTAGCGGTGGAGCTGTGGCGCGGTGGTTGGCACACTGCTCTTTGAACCTGGCAATTTGGCCATAGATAACAACAGTGGTGAGTGATATTTGATATTTTAACCATCCTGGGCCCCACATCCCCATCACCAATGGCCGACAGTGTGGGGAGGGCTTTATCCAGCAGAGGATAAATAAATGGTTGCGAAATGACTTATTGGTGCTATTATTATTAGAATACAATAGAGCTTTAAAGAGATTATATGATGGTCGGTGGTCGGGAGATGGAGCATTTAAATGAGGCCGTGTGCAGGTGGATTGTTACATTGCAGGGCACGGAGAGACGACACCATCTTGGGGAGGGCTTCATCCATCGTGGCTGTTCATGAGTAATTTCAAGCCATTGCAGCAGAGAAATGAAATTAACATTTTGTCTGCTAGTTATATGTCTGTGTCATTCTGATTTGCGTCTTTTATTTAGTCCAGATCCCCATTGCTAAAGGGGGCCGTCTTTGTCTATTGACTCTTGCCTGGTGAATATGACCGTATTCCATATTATATTACATATGTATTATATATGTGTGTGCATTCATGTAGGCAAATGTACATTCATTTTGCAATGCATTATTGCCTGTGGGAGCAAGTGCTGTTAGCGAGCGCCTATTAAGACCGGCACAGCACACGAGGGGTGGCTGGTCATCACCACGCACGGCCGCCTTTGTCTCACTGCTGATGTTTACGCACCACAACTTGGTACTCGTATAAGGTTGAGTCGACCTAGGGGAGGCCCAGGACCTTTCTCAGATATTCGGCACCGATGTTGGCCGTGAGCTGGAATCAAACTCGGGTCCCCAGCGCTGTGCGCTCACCACTACACCGCTTGTCGTGACGCACACAAAGCCAAAGATCCCCCTTATAGCCTTTAACACCAACAATACAGTACCACATATGGCCGTCTTTGTATCCCCAGTGCCGCGCAATTACCACTACAATACCACTCTGATATAAATACAAACACGCGCTTGAATGCGGCACGTACTTGTGTCTGTGCATGTGCGTTCACGTGTGTGTGGGGAGCGGTGGCGCAGTGGTTAACTCCCTGGGCGACGAACTTGGCGACCCCAATTTGATTTCCGCTCACGGCCAACATCGGTGGCGAATTATCTGAACGCGTCCTACGCCTCGACCTAGGTCGACTCAGCCTCAAACGAGTACCTGGTTAGACGTGTGAACATCGCCACGAGGGAGACAAAGGCGGCCGGGCGTGGTACTGACCACCCCCCCCCCCCCCCTCGTGTGTCGTGCCGGCTTTCGTAGGCCGCTGCTCGCGAACGGCACTTGCCCCAGAAGTCTGCAAAGGCTATACGGGGGATCTTTGTCTGCGTGTGTGCGCGCGCGCGCATTAACATGTAGCTCACGCCTTGGGCTTGGCACGCGTGGGTGGCGTCACATCAATCCGCAGCCCGCCCGCCCGCCCGCTCGCTCGCTTCCTCCGCTCGCCCTGCGCCGGTCGGTTTCACGCAAACGCCGAGAGGGGTGCACGCACGACGCACATCACACAGACGAAGATCCCCCGCGTAGCCTCAACGGACTGCTGGGGCAAGTGCTGTTAGCGAGCGGCAACCCATGAAGGCCGGCACGGCACACGAGGGCGGCGTCGGTGTGGCCAGCGTCACTCACGGCCGCCTTTGTCTCCCTTGTGGCGATGTTTATACACACTGCACCAGGTACTCATTTGAGGCTGAGTCGACATATGGGGAGGCCCATGACCGGTTCATATAATCGCCACTGGTGTTGGCCGTGAGCGGGAATTGAACCCGGACGGCCGGGTCCGTGGCGCAGCGCGCGAACCGCAACACGACGGCTCCTCACGGAGGCGGTGGAACATCACAAAGACAAAGATCCCCCTTATAGCCTCGACAGACTGTAGCGCTACGACACTACCGCTCCCCACACAGACACAGACAGTCTCGCATAGGCAGCTATACATGGGCGTGCCTCTGTGTTTCCTTTGTCGCAGCTCTGGCTATTGCTGCTGTTGTTGTTGTTGTCTTATTTTGGCAGTGAACATAGCTGGCACGTGAGTGTCACATTACCAGCCCCTCCTCACCATTGATGGGTGTGCGGGCTATGATTGCAGGTCAATTAATCCCCCAGTCCACGATAGCTGCTGTGCCCATGTGGATGTTCGTATTCTCGTGAATAATAATAATAATAATTGTCGTTATTCTTGTTAGCCACACGCTATTCGCCTCCAGTGATCAATGTGTTAATAATGCCTATTAATCTAACTAATCACTTTACATAGCCCCATGCATTTGCAGTAGAATAGCAATATGGTTGTGTGTCTGTGTACGGTATACACATCGCCTATTGAATACGCACACGCAAATGTATCGATTTGATATTAATTGAACTGAATGAACGGTATTTTATGATACATATAAAATGTTTTCATTCACCTATCTTGTACAGTACTGATAATACGCAATTATGTACATGATCTTTGTGTGTATTTAAATGTACAACACATATATGTGGATGTCATACATATTTTTAAACATTTGTATTCACATGTTGTCGGGATCCATTGTGTCAGAAGCATTATGTGTCCCCATTGCCATAGGCATTGACCACGAGAATGTAAACAATACGAAATGTACAATCGTATACTAATATAATCATGCGCGCGCGCGTCTGTGTGTGTACACGAGTGTGCGTGTGCTTGTTAACACCCCCCCACCGCCCCCTTACCAAATGAATAATAATATTATCCGAGCATTTGGAATCTGGAATCCGTATACACAAGCGACGCGCATTTGGAATGCAAGTCAATATGACTTGTGCGCTGAATTTTGATCCAGATGCAGAGGAGGGTTGGGCTTGGGCAGTGCCGGGCTGGTCTGGGCCGGGCTCACAGTAAAGGAGCCACATCCCACATTTATGCTTCATCTGATTTTCGATCACGTTCACCCACTCCGCGTGAGCAATGACGTATATGCTTTAAAACCCAGAGCCATCTATTGTATCGCAGGGCTCGAGGAAGAAGCCACATTTTTTGATATTGTGCCATGGCGTGCAGCGGCACCCGAATATTTTTGTGAGCGGGCGAGAAAAATGTACCGTTACTGAATTTTGCGTGCTCATATATATATTATACACGTGCGTGTTTTCCGTACCCGTTTTGTGGTTCTTGTCGTTAAATATTAGCGCTGGTGATATTCCTGTAGCGGTTAGCTGGAGCCGTGCGTGTTAATTCGGGCTGCTGTATGGGTGTCAGTGCTGGATGCTGATAAGAACAACAAAGACTGCAGCAGTCGGGATGTTAGTAACGCCCTGCCTTCGAGCCTGGCCAGACGATCGTTGCCTTTCTCTCCAGGAGCCCGCCCTTGGTCTGCCTTTGTGCAAAGGTAAACGGTGCATATTTTATCAACATATTCTATATTCACACACACTCACACGCAGCGCGTTTCTGTGAAATTATGAACGTATGGTTGGCTTGAGATATGTTCGATGCTCCGATTGCATTAAGGAATTGTATATTTGAAACGATACGTTGATTTTTTTTTTTATGTGTTCGTGGTCGCTATCGCTCGGTGAGTCACGGATTATTTTTTATTGTTCGTTTTCAGAACGTCTCAATTTATGAGCAGACCATAATAGGAGGATCATAAACGTCGGTCACGAGGAGGATGATTGGAGTTGAAGACGTATTGTGAGATCGTGAAAGAAAGGAAGAAAAAAAACAATCGACAATCGGATATTCGTAATTTTAATCTATGGTTTGGGCTTTTTGTGTGTTTTACCAAGATGTGTTGATGGTTTAAAATGCTCCAAGTGAGGATATGTCGCCGGTAAACATCTTGCACTCATCTTGAGCGGTCAGAATCTCTCTCGTTTATTTTTCTTCACAATAAGAACATCAGCAGCAGCAGCAAGCGAAGCAAGCAAGCAAAAAAGGCCATCATCATTGTCGTTCTAGCCGTGGCTCTGGTGTGCGCAGGGCAGCTGTGGTCGGAATCTTGATGTTGGCTTCCAAACCCTGCATCTGTGTGGGCGTCATCACCCATGGCGAACGCCAGCGAGGGAGCAGAGGGGAGCGTGTTTTTTCCAAGAGACCCCGCTCACGGGCTCCCGCCAGGAGGCAAACTAGCCGCCATGGGCCTCATCATCTTCGCGAGCCTCTCCGGCAACCTGCTGCTGGCATTCCAGGTCTTCAAGGAGAAGGGCCTCCACCGAGCCCCTTACTTCTTCCTTCTGGATCTGTGCCTTGCGGACGCGGCACGGGCGACCGTGTGCTTCCCTTTCGTGTGGGCGGCCGTGAGCCGCGGCTCCGTGTGGCCCTACGAGCCGCTGGGCTGCAAGATCGTGGCCTTCTTGTCCGTGCTGTCGGCCTTCCACACGGTGTTCGTCCTCTTCCTGGTGAGCATCACGCGCTACATCGCCGTGGCGCACCACCGCTTCTACACCAAGCAGGTGACGATGTGGACGTGCGTCGCGGTCGTCTGCACGGCGTGGACGCTGTCCGTGGCCATGGCCTTCCCGCCCGTCTTTGACGTGGGCACGTACAAGTTCATCCGCGAGGAGGACCAGTGCCACTTCGAGCACCGCTACTTCAAGGCGAACGACTCGCTGGGCTTCATGCTCATGTTCGTCGTCGTCATCGTCGCCACGCACGTCGTCTACTTCAAGCTCGTCTGCTTCGTCTACGAGCACCGCCGCATGCGGCCCGAGCAGCTCGTGCCGGCCGTGAGTCACAACTGGACGTTTCACGGCCCCGGGGCGACCGGTCAAGCGGCCGCCAACTGGATCGCCGGCTTCGGCCGCGGCCCAACGCCGCCCACCCTGGTCGGCATTCGCCAGAACGCGGCGTCCGTGCAGAACAAGCGCCTCCTGGGCTTGGACGAGCTCAAGGTGGAGAAGAGGATCGGCCGCATGTTCTACATCATCGCCATCGTCTTTCTGCTCCTCTGGTTCCCGTACATCGTGGCGTGCTTCCTGCGGGTGTTCGTCAAGGGGATAGCCCTGCCCGGGAGCTACGTGGCGTTCTCGGCGTGGATGACGTACGCGCAGGCGGGCGTGAACCCTGTCGTGTGCTACGTGACCAACAAGGAACTGAGGAGGTCGTTTTGGACCAGCCTGACCCACTGTCGGAAGAGCGCCTCCATACCGCAGGAGGCTTACTGTGTGATTGGGAGACCGTGCGAGTAAGGCCATCTCATCTCTCTCTCTCTCATCTCTTTCGCTCGCTCGCTACACCGCTCCCGTTCACCTGCCGGCCGCCCTGTGTTGCGCTGCGCTTCCCTCGTCTTTTGTTTCCACTGCTCAATTTCTCCCCCTCCCCTCCTCTCTTCTCTCTCTCTCTCTTGAGAAAGGCGTCCATTTTCAAAATAGGACAAAGCGCGCGCGTGAACGCTCGCGCGCGCGAACCGATGTGTGCAACACACATCGTCTTTGAGAATCGGATGGGGAGGAAAAACAAAAAACATTTTGATCGGGGGGGAGGGGGGGAACAAATATATCGTGATGGAAGTTAAAATAACAAAATGCAAAAAAAATAATTAAGGATTCATCCGGCCTGTGTACATTAAGGATATATTAATGCTCATTTATTTGGTTTCTTATCTATTTATGTATTTATTTATTTAATAACGTATTGGCTCTTTGTTCAGAGCCAGCGGGTGAGCTTTATTTAATTGAGATAATGCATAATGTCATCGGTTGACGGTGATATTTATTACACACATACAATATGTGAGCTCGATATTCGGTGAAAAAGGGCGCACACACACACACGCACGCGTGGCCGCATTTTTAATAAAAATGTGGAAAATGACATGAAAAAATAAGCCCTTGCTTGTGATAACAAAATAAATACGAAACATCTGTCATGATTTTTTTTTGTGTGGGAGGAGGAAGGGGGGGGGTAACACACCATCGTCCCAGAGTTCATTGTGCAAAGCGTTCAAGAAAAATGCAGTTCATCATCTGCCAGGGTACCTCTTTTGGTTTTGATGAATTTCGGGAGAGAAAAAAAATGATAAACGATCCGTGCTGAATTTTCCATGCAGCCGCATAACCCCATTGTTGTTGTTAGCCGTTGAAGCATTTTTCATGCAGATGTTTGTAAGCTGTATTCCCCTTTGGGAAACATAAGGGTACTGTTATTGCTTTGTAAATACGGTTATAATTTAAACTCAGATGATGCTTTTTATATACTTGCAGTCTGGCTCGCCTGAAACGTCTTACGATCGATGTGCTATCACTGTTGTTTAAGGCTTAGATTTCCTTTCTCTTTTAAATGCATAGATAGTTATAGATAAGTATTAGTTATGAGGATTAGGGGTTGTTAAAGTGAATGGGTTAATAACTTAATATATATAGGATAAGATAATTTAACTTCATTCCCATCACTGTAAAAAAACATTTTCATCTTTAAATTATGTATTCGGTGAAAAAAATGTTCCCTTTGTTGTAATAATGTTGAACTTATGAGCTTTGCACTCTTTTTTAACAAAAAATGTCAAAAAACACTTTTTGTGCCATTTTTCCCATAGATACACTTTTTCTTTTCTTTTTAAGTATTACTGGGGAAAATGAATAATAACGGATCCACTGCAGAGGATATTTTTCTAAGACTTTTGCATAAACGGATGGGCCCTTGTTCAAGACAATTTGTACAGATATTTTGGTATGTCATATCCAAGTGGGGGGGGGGGGGACGAACAAACCGCTATGCCGCAGTTCCATTGTGCAGGATGCAGCTACGAAAGGCCCACGAATAATGGGAATTACAGACTTAACAAAAAATTCGCTTTGCTCCTTCATTTTGCATTTTTATCCTGATGTTCGGGCGTGTACACGGAAAATTAAGTTTGAAATAAAAAAAAACCCTTGAGGAACCCTCATCATGTCTGTTCCCGAATGCCTGCACGCTTCACGTAATAATAATAATAATGATGAAAATAATAACGTTAGCAACGATGCCCAAGAAGGTTAGTGGGAGGTATAACAGCAAAACCACGCTGGTTAGCCCCACCCTTCACGGAGTGACTCATTGCACGACGAGCACGATCTGCTGTTATGAGTCTTCGGATGCTTCACAGATCAGGTCACGGATGGCGTCCACCTCCGCCACACTGCCCAAGTGGGCGTGGAGGGTCAAGGGTCAGCGACCCCTGACCCCTGCACGCAATTGCTCGCCAAAGTATTTGAGCTGCAGTCAACAAATGTTGATGCCGATTAGATGTGCTAATGTCTGACGTGGCTGTGGTTCACAATTGCGACCAGTTTAAAAAAAAAACACGCATAACGGTGATGTATTCTGAGAGGACAGCTGAGCCCATCGTGAACACTTGCACGAAATGGAGCCGTAATAATTATTTTCTGGGGGCCTCGAGAATGTGCCTGTCCACTTGTTACATTTGGCACCGTGGTCCGTTCTTTTTTCCCCCTCACTCTCATCAATTTACCAAGACACCCACTTAGTTGATTGATTGCGCACATTAAGGTGTATTTGCTCTTAGGAAAATGCGTTGCAATTTAATTATTTCCCCCCCCCCCTTAATATAGGAGGAGCCACTTGTACCACCATGTCAGTGATTCAAGTGACTGGTTGCATTATCTGTATGTACGTATGTAAGTATGCCACCTTACGTAACATTGCGATGGGGTAGATGTTCATACGTGATTCTTTGTATTTATTCTCATTTGCCAGGGAGATGTGCCTCTGGTTTGCCCTGTGCGTTTAAATTTCTTGGCCTAGGGTATTTACCATTGAATAATTTATAGTCATACATCCGTAATTTTAACGGCCCCATTGGTAGTAGCTCACACGCTCCACTTCCATTCCAGTTATCGCGCGGCTCAGTTTTAAGTGTCTCAACCCTTGTCGTTTACGTATTTCCGAGTGCGTGAGTCCACGGTGCGGGTCCATTGCTGCCACGAGTTCAATTACATATTCAACACCCGTAAGCACGTCGGGCAGAGAGCACGATGCCCCCCCCTCCCGCCCCCCATTTCCAATTTTCACTCGACGATTGAGGAGGATATTTAACAGCAAAAAAATAATGCTCCTCGCAATTCTGCCAAACGCTCAGCAACAAAGAGCAGCTCACGTGAATTTGCATGAGAATCTCTTAATCTTTTGATTAACTGCATCGACTTTGCCTTACGTTGGCCCTCTTACGGGAAGGCAGCCCGGGTCATTAGTCCTTTGTGTGCACGCTGACTTGAGGATGAAGCCTGCGCGCTTGTGAGCGGCCGCATGACCGTGCATGCCAAACAGCTCTCTAACGGGTGAACTGGCGGCTCGCACAGACAGGATAACCCCCCCCCCGCCGACCCCTAGCGCGCGCGCATGCGACGCGTACGCGTGCGGGATGCGAGATGTTCACTCACACCGGACTGTTCTCGTCAAGGAGCATAAGCCGTCACGCGAACTCAGGTCACGCTCGCGGCGGCGGCTGTCGGCTAACCGTCGAACAAAAGACGGCCACCGCATCGCGCGCTTTCAGCATGCGCTTCTGCGCCCGTCTGGAACGCTCCTTCATTATTCCGATATTGATAAGCCGCTGGAGCTATTCACTTTTAAATCGTCTCGATTGAAAGCTCATTTCTTTCAAACTGCTTTTTGTGTCTCGTTTGTTGTCCTTCCCCCGCACCTCCGATTAGCACGGTTGGCTACGTACGGTGTGAAAGAAGTTCAATATACATAATACGTTGACGGCAGTTGAATCTGAGCTTTGGATGCAGGAACGTAAACTATAAGATTTGCTTTGGGGCACAGCGTGTGCCCGCAGTTTTAAAATCGCATTTTTTTTTTCATCGGTGTGACATTGGCAAGATTTCTGACCTGCTGATCTATCCGCTTCACGCCTTGGGTAAAATTAACGGTGTAACTGATGCCCTTTTCACGTTTAAATTATAAGGGCCTGAAGGCTGATGCTTTTGACTGCAATGGCAGATGCCTTAAGTTATCTGCAAGGTAGATGTATGTGTGGGCCTTGTGACATGCCATTTCTCTATACATATTGATTTCCTTTCGGCTGCTCTGGAAGCTTGCTTTTCAATGCAAGTCATGTTCACAGATATCTTAATTTGATCATGGATTTTACTAATTAACAGCTAAATAAAGCGCTTAATGGTTTGCATTTTCACTTGCCCTTGCGGTTTTGACTGCGATTGATGCACGGACATACTCTGCATGTATAATCTTGTTTATGGTTATATTAACGGTGGCATTCTTAATTGGCACTTATATTTTAAATATGTGAATGAGATATCTTACAAAGATGTTATTTTAGAGATTGTGTACAATGTTAGTTATAATATATATAATTGGCTAAGACATCTGATAATTCGTGTAACATTTAATATTTTGTAGGTAAAGCTTTGACTTTGTAATGCCATTTCTCATTACATTCATAATATTAAATCACAAGCAAATGAAGCCCAACCGTTTTTTTTTTTTATAACGAAGCAAATTAACGTTGTGCAAAATTCCGAATGTGTGATGTTTTCCTGATGATAGATAATATTAAACTCTGGCTTCATTATGACATGCCAATTATGACAATGTTAACATTTACCGGACGAGTACACGGAATAATATGTCGGTAGTTAAATAACGCGGCCTTCATTGACGTTACCTGCAAGCTCACCTCACCAATCTGTACGTTTACAAAGAGAGAAAACAAATGATTTTAATTTATATGTGGGGCATGTTTACGGCCTGAATTTATTCAAATGCCAAATGAAAACGCAAACGTCCGATCCATAGAATGAACCAAGGTTGACAGGATGAATGGATATGAATGTTCTAATTGATCTCCAGGCACATAAATTGCAGGGAATTTTCAATTGTCACCGTCCTCTGAAAAGGTTTCACGTTGCTTCAGGCTAAGCAAACAATGCATTACATTAAAATAATATAATTGGTGCAGTGCACACAATATTGCACAAGATGTGTCGTGGTTTTTGTACAAAGATGTAGTTATGAGCTTCTGTAATGTGTAGAAGATGACGTTGAATAATTTCACGCTCTTATAATTTGATAATTATTAGTGTCTATTATTGTGTACCACAATGCGTGGTGAGATGTACCACCATATTTTAGTTATTATATTTATTGCGGGAGAGACGGTGGGGTATTTCAAATGTTTAACTTGAAAAGTTCAATCCATACCAATCAATAACCATTACTTAACAAGGTTATGCATTAGCTAATTGAGGTCCACCTGGTCTGTGGACCGCACATTTGACCGCCACGGTATTTCAGCAGGGCCAAGGAAGACAGGTTACGATCGTGTTCAAGCGTCTCCGCCCATTGGGCCTATACGCGCGTTACCATACTGGTTAGCACACTGGACTATTCGATCTGCCAGCGTGGCAGTTAAAACAATGGGCACCATTTTACCTGCCTCTGTGCACCCAGCTGCTTGGATGGGTCCACCACAGTTAGTTGGGGAGCTAAACGTCGGACATCGTGCAAGACAGCACGCTTTCGTTCTAGCAGTCAGAATGAGCCCTTGCTAGCGACGCAATACGAACGTTGCACATAACGTCGATGAGCATATGCCGTCTTAAAGCTGGATTGCATTTTCAACGAGATAAGATAACCGGGGAGTGAGACTGGCCCCTACACTGAGTAACTCTGCTTGACAATTCAGTGACCTAAATACAAGTCCCAGGCATGCATAGTAAATGCAACCACATCGCCGGAATGATGAATGAAGAACAGATACAAATCCATGATGAAGCATCATGCTTGAGAGGATGTTGCCCACATTTTTCTCGGAATTTACTTTTTGAAATGTGACGCGCAATTTTCATCACGTCTCAGGCTGCAAGATTGATTTAAGATTTTGGAATATTGTTAGTGAGTGACGCTGCTGAATTTTTGCTCTATCCACTCCCAAGTTGCTTTAAGCAACGAATCGAAATATAAATATGTTTAGTTGAAATTGTCCTTGTACGTTTGCGCAGATGAGTTAACTTTTGAAGCTATGGTGAAGAGGCACAATATCCAAGCATTGTCAAAGCTTGTGAGCTGTGTTGCATGTACTGTAGCTGTTAATTATAATTACATCGCAGATGCAGCTGACTTACTGGATCCTTTGCATCAATCGCATTCCCTTAATCCTGCGTGGGCAACTGAATACAGTTGTGTGACTAAATCTGTTCTACACAGATCAGAAGGTAAAGGCCAAGGTGGCATATACAGCCAAGCCCTCCAGGTTAGGGAGCTATTCTTTGTCTATGTCCGACACAGAACGTTTGATTGCATTTGCATTGTGAGTTGCATTGTGTGATGGGTTGAAATAAGAACTTCTGGTTCTGTGGCTTCTGAATATTTACACACTAAATCAATCGTACTTTGATGGGTATTTTTAATGGAACATTTCAAAAGTGAATATTTAATTAAATTTTGGTGGGGGGCGATATTAAAATACCGTTAAATAGATGTTTAGTTGTGAGGTGCCTGGGAGGCTCATGGAGTTAATGCCACGCCAGGGCATGGATGCAACTAGTCCTGCTGAGATTCCGGGTTTGAGTCATGGCAGTCAACCCATTAAAAATTCAAGCATCGTGAGTTGATGGTCACACCAATGACTTTGTACACAAAAATGTAATTCAAAGGTAAATCTTTGTATCACCTAATTTGGAATGTTAAGCATTAAAACACCATTCTCATTGCTACGTGACAAACACCCTTTGCAGGACTTATGAAAAGGTGCGCCACGAAATGTCACTAAAGTGGCTTCATAAGTAGTTCTGTGATGTAAGTGCCATTTGCTGACTTAAAGTGATGTCCTTCCGTGCAATTTCCGAATGGAAATATATTCCTCTTGTAACATAATGCCAAGAGCACAATTGAGAAAATAAGGTATAAACTACATTAGTCATTAATTATTTTGGGATGCCGAAAGACTTACGTTTCCATGGTAACCTTGACACGTGTGTGTGTGTATATATATAACTGAGCGCCCTTCATGAGCAATCCAGTATGGTCACAGAAACATTGACGCACATGTATGTGATGTCTAATGTCCTTCAGCAAAAAAAAAACATTTATTCCCACCTCGCAGAAAGAGTACACTTGGTGCACGATCTTTGAGTGTCATTTTTTTTGTTTGTGATCAGGGGTGCTGAATTAGCAATACGTTGGAGGAAGGTTTAACACGTAGGCTTTCGCGACCAATATCATCAATAATACAGGTTTTCTTGGGGGGGTTAGATCTCGTAAATATAAATGTGCCGTTAAAACCGCCACCACCCGACACAGCCAATTAGTAAGGTTTGCCACGTAAACAAAGCATGCCAATTCGTTACTTGTACAGCACACCTGTGTATTGGAGAGTAAATCCAAAACATTTACAATCTGGAGTACGATCTTTCGCCAGTAATTACAACTAGCTTCATGGACGTTAGTGGAAAGCGTCAAAGAGTTGAGCTCCTGTTTCAATGAGTGACATTTATAGGCAAATTTAATAGTTAGATTTTTGTTGCTATTTCTCTTCTGCCTGATGATGATTGCTTGTGTTGCAATCGAAACGTCGCTATTATTTTAATTTATTATTTTATCTTTAGACGTGACTTAACCGAAAGAACCAAAGAATAATTCCTGCAGTCACGAAAGCTCCAAAAATTAAGATTGACGGTCACGTTTTGAGGTTGCCTGTGGATGACAGCTAAATCGTTAGGTAATTGATGTGGAGGTTGACACTGAGCATGTGTGTTTGTTTTCATGAGCACGTGTATGTGTGTGTATGGCTATGGTGTAATTGTGTTTACGCACTGAACTGCGACCCTCACGACCCGGGTTAAATTCCAGACCGTAATGCGCAACACCAGCGGCATTCGTATTTGAACTTGGACGGGTCTCTTTAGGGTCATCTCAGCCTCAAATGAGTACCTGGTGCAATGTGTAAACATCAGCTCTCGGGAGGCAAATGTGGTCGACGCCCATGTGGTATCGGTCCACACCACCACCTTGTGCACAGTGGTGGCCTTAATAGCATCTCAATTAACTCATTTCCACCAACTGTCCGTACGGCTAAATTGGGTATCTTGGCCGCATTGTGCGTGCGTGTATGAATAACCTGGGATGACTGTGGAAGAATTTCCCTGCAGGGAAGAATAAAAGTAAATGAGATTAGTGCGTGTTTTTATGTTTCCTGTTCTCATCGCCTGATGTATATACAGTAGGTGTGCAATGGCTCAGTGTTCATCCACGGAGCCCTAAGCTTGTCCACGATGCAAGATTCTCTTTTTTTTTAACTCCCCAACGTTATCCCATTTCGTTGCTGCCATTTTAATCAGTCGGATGGGAAGTAAAAGTGCTCTATATTCAAATGGCTCCGTCGCAGCGCAGAACAGCAGCGAGGTAATACATTTTCTGTAAGGCTATGATAAAAATGACCCTATTGTGGAACGTCCGAGAGACCTTTATGGGCTGTTTTTTTTTTTTCCAGAGCCGACTGAACGTGTTATAATAGTATAAGTCAAATACTGTTTTGTTTGCAGTGTGCTGTTGGTTCAATTCCAGCTTCTTGGCCCAGTGAGAGTCTCGCTCTGGTCATTTCAGCCCGAAATGAATTAACTAAAGGTATGAATATATGTGTGTGGGTGTGTGTGTGTGCGATCAACATAAGCACTGAAGGGTTGCTGGAAATACTGTATGTGGTTCCCACTACCCTATAGTGTGTAATGTTGACCTAAACAGATGCTTGATAACTATATTTGCCCTGGCAGTTTACGATTTTGGATGTGGAATTTCATTTGTGTTACAGTGAATAGGACAACATAATTCCATAACACATTCCCACTTACGGCTCAAAATGCAATAAATAATCAAACATATATGGAGATTTACATCCCTTTGGCAATCCACTGCTGGATGAAGGCCTCCCCATGCCGTCGGCCATGAGGGTTGTGTGACCAGACTTCACCACGCTGGTCAATGCAGGTTGGTAAAGTTGATGGGGGGGGGGGTGGCAGGACTGGTCCAGATATCACCCGCCACTGATGTTTGCAGTGATTGGCAATGGGACTAAGGTCACTGAGTTCACAGCGCAGTGTACTCTATTTTTTAAATTTTACCAGGTAAGGCCCACTGAGATGAATAGCTACTTTTTTAAGCCACCTGGTCACAAATTATAGCTCAACGAAGTGGCTTATCACGTGGAAAATTCATAGCAGCAGTCAAATATTCTAAACCCACGTTTATAACATGTGGAGGGGAAAACCAGATAAAAACCACACACGAGGAGAGAGAGAGACGTCAAGTCCCACTATACAGCAGGAGTCATGGTCAGGATCGAACCCACGACCTCCTGTCTACCAGGCGAGGTAGTTAACATCTCACAACCGTGCTCGCCAGTGACAGACCACGAACCCCATCCCAGCATTTCATTTTCCTCCTTTTTAACTTCTAGGTTTGAGTTAACAAAATAAAAGTATTTTTTGTATACAGAATATCAGCTAAAAAAAATCATAATCGTACAATGTAACTAACTGGGATCGGTCTAACATCCCAATGATGAAAATGTACCTGCAATGTATTCAATAAGGATTACACATTAGCAACATTGCCCCCTTCCTGCAAAACCTTAGCAGGACCTTTCTGAACATAATAATCGTAAGACTCAATGAGGCTTTCATGGTTAAATGTGTGTAATAAAAATAATATATACACAGTGTATTTATATATGCATTTGGTACATGTAATACAATAATATAATGAACACGCGATTCAACATTCACGGTGGAGTCGTGGTTAGCGAACTGTGCTCTAAACCTGGTGACCCCAGTTTTATTCCCGGTCACGACTAACATCAGTGACAAGTGAACCGGTCTTACCCTTCCTTAACCAACCCACACTGATTATTGTGGTGAAATGTGGTTTAAAAAAAGCCCTCATGCTCACAGTTGGTGGATTTGGAATGGCTGGGTTTTATTCATCTTTTATTTTATGACACGTCGTTACATTTTGTCATGAAATAATAATAATCTGCTCCATCATGAATTTTCGAGATTATTTTTATGCCGCTCTCTTTGCCATCATACATTGTAAAAACCGTGTCCCCTACGAAATAACTATCTTTCGTGTTCTTTGTAATTCATTGTTTATATTATTAGCGGTCCGTCGCATCTGGTCCTTGTATTTACATATAAGTAAAAAGGACGTCATGATGAACAAAGGATTATAACCTTTAAATGATATAGGTCTGTGTCACCGGGGCCTTACAAGTTGCACACGAATGGATGCAATGAATATCACGTCGCGGTCTGCTCTTGGCTTGCAAGTTTCACATTTACTGCAAGACACCCGTCCTTGGACGGGCAAAAGGCGAGTTCAAAATGGCCACCGAGACGCAGTGCAAAGGGGACAGCTTTAGCAAAGTAGTAAAACAAAATAGACTTGTCAGTACAGCCGCTGTCATGTGCCGGATTACGAGAGTGGGCAATAGTGGAATGGGCCTGTTCAAATTTGTGTTGCATATGAGGACGTGTGGAAAGCATTATACCGCCACATTTGATATTTGCTGATAATTAAAGTTGCACGTTCAAGTGCCATAAATGCAATAAGGGCTTCCAACATATGCTTATGTGCGCACTTCCAAATCAACCTTCACCGTAAACACAGAATAACCATAACAATTCTCATTTGACAATGTCTCAGGTGAAGTTTACATTGTTAGTGCATTCTGTGTTGATGCTGACATAGCGCTTACATAATTTATTCCCATTCTGCATGTTGCTGCCGATTTCAGGAGCCCTGTACTGTGTAGCTGGCGATGGCTCACTGGCGAGACCTCATGAGACGCGGTCTCTCCCATGCTACAAACTGTCTACTCCTTCTTGGTTCTTTCGGTAAAGTCACGTAGAAGGGAAATAATAAATAATAAAAAATAAAACATAATAACATAATTCTCATGACGTGTCGGCCACAACGCAAGCAGCCGTCCTCAGGTGAAAAACAGGTCTGAATGACGCTGCCTTTCCGACAGACCTGTTCTTCACCTGAGGACGGCTGCTTGCGTTGTGGCCGAAACGTCGTGAGAATTATTTTATTGTTTTATTTTTATTATTTTATTATTTCCCTTCTACGTGACTTTACCGAAAGAACCAAGAAGATGAATCCATGCAGTCGCGAAAGCTTTAAATCGAAATAAAACTGTCTACTCCTCTGAGACCCGTCGAGCTGGAACGTTGAACCGTGTAGCTGTGAGCGAACTTTATTTCGCTTTGATAATTTTCCTCATTGTGTTCAAATTGTGCTTTCGGCATTTAGCCACGGAACAACTAATTCATTGAGAGCCTGTAACAATTTGTGAGATGCAATTTTCACCATTGACGCAATATAAAACCAAACATTATTATTATTACTCGAAATATTTCCAGCCCTGCGGGCCCTCATCTCTTGGGACCTGCGGAAGACTTGGGGAGCCCTTGAGGGTCTAACCTGTGAAGCCTAACCGAAGGTACTGATATGCAATCGTAAAATCTAAACGACTCTAAGTAAGACGTGAATAGACAATAACATGAAGGAATATGAAGGAATCTATTTTTTTCATTTCAGAAATAATGTGTGAACCATTCTTAATGCAATAACATCTTAGAGAACAGTCCTCTCGTGCTATACATTCATAAGACACATGTTACGTGTACGGTACAGGACTGAACATAAATATTTTACCAAAATTGGCAAAAAAATATACACATTTTTAATATTAGTTTTTCTTACTTTGTTTTCTTCTTTCCTAAAGTGACTTGACCTTTTGAAGAAAGAAAAAAAACTAATTAACTTTTTACTACGTTGCACAGTAGAAACATCACTCTTCAAATGTGTTTGCAGTCAATAGATGCCGGAAAATGCGTCATAAATGAATGTTCTACATCGTAAATGGATTCTTGGTGGCAAGTGGATATCACAGAGCTACATCTGACCTCTGCTCCACTCAGTAGAGGGCAGTACTTTCCCTCCACTTTCACAGTCATTCTGAAGAAAAGAGTAATGTTCGTTGCATGCCAGTAATGCGGATTTATTCATGCTCAGAGCTGGAATTCAGCCAGATTAAGTGCAGAACGAAATATGATGTTACGGGGGTCTTTTTGTGTGCAGTCACTGGTGACCAGACGGAGACCATCAACCCACCACGTGTGAGAACCCAGTTTAATCATAGGCACATGTCTGGATTCAAATCCAGGATGTCATCGGTGGCGGCTCAGCCCTCCGACCTCTCAGCCACCCGGCTACCTGGGAAAACTTTACTTTGAATCAAGTCCACAAAAACTGTCCGCCTGATCACAGGTCTCATTTCAGGCTGAGTCAACCTAGGGGAAGACCAATATCACTTCAGATAGTGCTGACAATAAAAGTCAAAAGGGTGACTCAAGTCCCTGACCGTGATCTTTAACTCGCAACAATCTGATTGTGAGTCGTGTGCTCGAAACCCACTAATAGTGTAAGGGTTTATTTTTATCACAAGTGGAAGGAGTGAATGGGTCTTGATTGGTTGCAACAGTAAACGGATTTCATTTAGAGGGGTGGAAGAGGGAGAGGCCGATGTGCATGCTTCCTTCTTCATTGTTGCAGCATCTCCCCGATCAATACGAGAAGGTCCTTAATTTATTTGGGTTAGCAAGCGTGAAATGAGCAATGGTTCATAGCCCTAACTTTATTCCAAAGCTATGATTTGGAGATCCTCTTAAATTGTAAGAATGGAAAAGAGTCCCAGGAGTTGGCCACTGTGCGGTCGTCTCAGCCCAAATCCCTTCTATAAAGATCACATCGGGATACTATTTGAAAGTTATTATACCCAGCGCTATGGCGCTGTGGTTTGAGAGCTGGACTCCCAAATTAAATGTTGTGAGTTGAAATCCCAGTTGCGGGTTGACCTCAGGGATGGCCCATCATTTTTGTAGGGTCAGTAATGTAAGCACCACCTTGCTGGACGTCGATAGACTGCCATGTGACATAGACACGTGTGAGTTTCCACCAGTGGCATTGGGCTGCCTATGGAGAAGAATACCACCCATTGTTCATTTGAGCATCGAAAATAATAATCATAATTCTGACAAGAATAGCTTCTCAACTCTCACTCGTAAATTGATTTACATTTACCCTCTCACCTGAATAATTGATTGAAAGTTCGATTGTCCTGAAATGTTTTAAAGGTTCCAAAGATCAAGACGGTTAGAATTCTCGTCCGGTTCCCAATGGCTGCGTAGGTTTCATTTGACGAGTGATGCTTCAAGGTTATAAGACGATCATTTCTTTTTCTGAGCCAGAACTGGAAGCTCATAGGCTGAAATACTCTTTCGATCTCTCCAAAACCTATTGGCAGCTCGTGATGCAATAGCATTTCAGGGACAAGGCTGATAGGTAAGACATGAACAGTGGAGCATTGAGGCTGAGAAGAAAGAGGGGAATGATGTTGTCAGCCTGACCTTCTGCACCTCTCCTTAGAATAACCCAATAGGCTGAGGGTCAATTCAATATAAAATGAGCTTGACATTGAAATGAATGGGTGAGTCATTCATCCACGTACAAAATACCTGGTGTGAGGCTGAACTACACCACTATTATTGTCATTGTGGGATTTAGCAAAGGCGTGTTACTTGCTGTCAGCAAACTCGAACACCATCATGAAATGAGGAAAAAGAAAGAAAGAAAAATCCCTGGAAATGTTTAAAGCCAATGACTTTTGACACTTTCATAATTGTAGTGTAAAGAAAATATGTTAAGGGTGCTTTTCAAACACAGTTGGGATTTGTATCACGTACTTCCAATTATGAATCAAGCCAGCCACAGCAACAGCCAGGCGGATGAAACAGGCCCTCTATTATTGGATAAAATGCGCACTGCAGCGATTCAGGCTCCAATACCACCTTCACGTTATTTCAATCCAAAATATTGCTGCATTGGACGTCGCAATGTGTGGGAGCCTGGGACTTTAAACCCTAGATTTGAGTAAAAAAAAATCATCTTCCCGCAGAAAGCAGCACGTGCATTTCCATCCGTGAGTCTGAGCCAGTAGTGGATATTCCACATTGCTATGGCAGATTTACTTTGTACCCACCGTCCTGATTCCGAATAGCATGCCTTAAGTTCATTATTCACTAAGCTGCTGCCGCTTTTGCACCGGTAAGTTGTATATATAAACATGAAAAAACACACACAACCCATGATATTATACACATATACGCAGGCACACACGCACATGTATGCGGCACTGCTTGAGCCTGCCCTCTTCAACACAAAATAGAACTGCAGTTCCATCGGGAGGGCCCGCTGGGTGAGATGGCTGTGATACAGATTAATATCAATAAAATGCACCCTGAGGTTCGTTGAAATAGAGCGAAGTTGCATTGTGCCTTCTTGTCGACGCAGCATTGGGACAGCATTAAATAAGATGACTCTGAGGCTCGTTACCTTAATGTACATCCAGTTGCACATTATCTGGAGCACGTTATTAATTCTTATTTTTGCGACACATATTGAGCGTCCGTTGAATTTATCCCATGCCAGATAATCCATGATTTGCCATAATGCAGTATATGAAGAGAAGGATACATTCTGTGATGGGTGCATACCTTTCTGTTGCATTGCTCGGCTCATGAATCCTAGTTTGAAGCATTATTTAATACGGTGGATTCTATTTGTTAGGAGGGGTTATTTAGCTTCTAAAGTCTCCCCATGCCCCCAAGCTGAGCCATCACAGATTGATGAAGTACTGCCCTGTGTTCTCTCTCGCAGACTCTACTATGTTATTCCCAATGTTACTTCCATTTTTTTTTATGCTAATGCATCAACCAAATATTCATCAGAGCGTATGTTCTTTTGTGAGCGCATGCAAAATAAATGAGATTGCGTCACTAGGATGCCAAGTTGGGTTTAACCCATAATAATTTAGTTTGTGCCACACTACACTCACTCGTGCTTATGCTATTTACTGCAAATAATATCGAACAAAATGTAAAGACGTAATGACAGCAACGTCAACAACAACAGGAAGATCGATTGCACCCCCCCCCCCTTCAAAAGAAGGGGGCTCATAGACCATTGCTGTTCATGATCACACACGCTTCCAGCTTGGAAAAACATGCAAATGAAGGTCGATGGAAATCATTAAAAGGATGGTCTTCTGTTGTTCAGCCCCGCAGGTAGACAATACATCACTGACACTGGAATGAGACCTGTCACACTGAAAATCAATTCGGTGTAGGTAAGTCCAAATGAAGTGATTTGTCTTGAAGACAGTCCTTACTGTAGAAACGTGCATTATATGGGTTCACATATGTTCAGCGTTAAAATAAGATGTACCGTTTCCAAATATATAAATATAAAGACAAACATTAGCCTCATGGACTTCAACAGAGTGTTGGGGCAAGTGCTGTGAATGAGCCCGTACAAAAGGCTGTGGTGTGGCCATCACCACGGTGATCACCTTGGTCTCCCCGGTGATGATGTTTATACAGAATCTGAATCTTTAGTCATCCTGGAGAAATCCGATGCGCTATGAAGCTCTTTTTCCCACAGATGTCCAGTAGGGGCTGGTCAGAAAGTTACAACAAACAATACAAAAAAAACGATACACTGCACCAGGAACTCATTTAAGGCTCAATCGACCTAGGAAAGGTCCAAGAGTGGTGCAGATAGCACAGCTGATGTTAGCTATGGGCCGAAATCAAACTTGTCACCACGTTCGTAGCACATTGTGCTAACTGCTGCGCAACCAATATTTCGATGAAAGTGCACGCATACGATGGAAGCAGCGCAACATCGGTCAGTGCCAAGAAAGCTGTGATTTCTGCAAAACTGATTTGTTTCTGTGGCATTAGTTTCAACCGTAATCGCGTCACTTGGATGGGTTCCACACATCAGCGCGGCGCAAATGAAATTTCCTCCGTGCCATTCCGGTCATGTTCACCGTCGAATGTGGCTGTGAATGTGAAATAGGCCTCCTGTCCCACAATCCCACAGCTGATCCAAGCCTCCTCCTTAAAAATGTGGGAGTTCAAACTTACACCATAATTCCTCGTGGGTGTTTGCCATTTTTTATGTTTACAGTTTTAGTGTTTGCTTTTTTTAATTGCATTAAAAAAAAATTTGGCAGTAAGAAAAAAACAAATGTAGCCACATTTCCACTCGCGGATTTAAAAGGGCACCCAGGTCAACTGCAGGGGCATTACTCGTTTTTTATGATTACATGGGGCCCTGTACTCATATACAGGGTCACAGGCCAGGGATGAGGCCCTTAAAGACCATAGCCAAAGACCGTTTCCAAAATCATCTTGCGGCCCTCACACTCGGGATAATCTCGGCTCTAAGAATTGCGCGCTTATAAATGGACTCACTCACAGACTTCAAAGCTGGCCGACTCATTGACTGAATTTCCAATCGTTTGTGGTTGATTTAATTGTCTGCGCCCAATTCTGGGGATGCTGCCGGCCGCTGGCAAGGCAGTTGAAACAACGGTGCAAGTTTATTTTCGTTTTTTTGTTTAAATCTCCCCACCTATATCCACCCAGAAGTGTAAATGGGTTACACCACAGATACTCGCTTGACAGGTGGTGCGTGGTGGGTTAAAGTGTGAGTAATACACCTCTCCAAATATGCCCGGCCAGTGTGGAAGAGTAGGCCAAAAGGTTGCGGAGACATGGTGTGCTGCTGAAAATCTGCGCTTTGCAGTTTTTCTCAGGTTTTTCATAAGCAAGTGCAATCACCGTCGACTATACAAGGGCGTAAAGTACCGAATAAGGAAAAAGACCTATAACGCGTCTACGTACGTTTGTATGTTGGCTTACCTTTCAATTATGGTGAATCACAAGCGGCATGACATCACTGATAGCAGCGTGAGATCTTCTTGGTTCTTTCGGTAAAGTCACGTAGAAGGGAAATAATTACATACTAAGAATTTAACATTAGCTTTTCTTTTATTATTATTATTTCCATTCTACGTGACTTTACCGAAGGAACCAAGAAGATGAATCCCTGCAGTCACGAAAGCTTTAGCAGCGTGAGAGTTCATTGTTAAGTTGAAACCGGCATGGCCCAACCCTAGCGAACACATTGACACCACCCTGCTGCATCGACTCTCGCGGTGTGCTGTGAACTCTGCCGCGTCTTCAGGTTGTGTCGCGGTCGTCGTTTGGCACGGTGTCCGACGTTTTGCCCCCCCCCCTCCCCACGATGTTCTGGGAGCTTCAAACCCGAGGGGCCAGTTTCTGTGAGTGAGCCCGTGCGGTGAGACAGGCGTGGGGTGAGACGGTCGAGCGGTGAGACAGGCGTGCCTCAAGATGGGGTGGTGTGTGTCGGCAGAAGCTCCCAGCAGACGGAGCGAGATGTGAGACATGCAATACAACACTTGCCACAACCCCAACACACAACGGGCAGCTGCGTTAAGACAATAAAAAAAATCCCTCAAGCGCAAGGAATGAATGGATCACAACGTTCACTCCAGGCAGGAGGCCACTTAGCACCCAACGTCCTCTACACAACTCACACCGCGGGTATCCTTTATCCAGCGTTCAATTGCTTCACCGGGTAAGGAAAGCAGTGCATCATGCGCATTTGCGAGGAGTCTGATTGAGCTGCAGAGGGGCATGGGGACCGCCGCGCTCCGAACGACCGCTGGGCGAAGCGGAACACCGGCATCTGGTGAGAAATACACACCACGTGGTGAGTGATGCACACCACGTGGTGAGAGATACACACCACGTGGTGAGAGACACACAGCACGTGGTGAGAGACACACACCACGTGGTGAGAGATACACACCACCTGGTGAGAGACACACACCACGTGGTGAGAGACACACACCACGTGGTTAGTGACACCACGTGGTGAGTGACACCGCGTGGTTAGTGACACCGTATGGTGAGAGATACCACGTGGTGAGTGATACACACCACGTGGTGAGTGTCTCTCACCACGTGGTGTGTATCACTCACCACGTGGTGTGCATCTCTCACCACGTGGCTGGTGGGGAGTCTGGCCTGCACCAGGTCTCGGTAATAAGCAAAAGGTCGATTTGGTGGTCCGAGAGGGTATCGTGAATGTGGACTGATTTGTTGGTAATGGAGCGTGAGTTGAGTAGGCCGAGGTGGATGGGTAAAGGTGGATGTGAAGATACGAAGAGATGCGGCATCGAAAGATCAGAGGAAATAGCTGGTTGAAGGTTGACCTGTAAACAGCGGCCCCTACCGCCTCTGCAACAACGGTGCTGATGCAGTCTCTGACGTTGACCGCGAAAAAGCCCAACGCCAGAGAGCGTCATCAGGAGCGTGGATTCCAGGTGCTGGTGATGAAGAGATGGTGCATGTCGAAGCCCTGTTATATCAGCCCACCCTGTACGGATGGTGGTGTTGGGGGGTCCAGGATTCGGGTGGACTTCGATCAGCGGCTGTGCTGCCCGGAGCAGCAGGTCCAGGTAATGGTGGCCAAGATACACGCCGTCAGCACGCGCCCCCACGCACGTGGCGGGTGCGTACACGCCTACGTGAACACTTGTTGAGCACGTACGCCTGCGGACGCGACCACGCACGCGGTGCGTATGATGGAGAGGCCAGAAGAACACGAGATCTAGTCGAGTAGCTGACCACGTGCTGTGCTCCAGCTCGCAGGTGATGCAGCAGGGTGGACAAACCTCGCCGAGCTCCCATTCGCTGGTGGTGCTGGTCAGCAGGCAAACCCAATTGGCTACGTACGATGCGAAATAAGTTCAACATGCTTACGTTAATCTATGCTAAGATGCTGCATGCTTATTCATGTTGTGTGTCTTTGTGTAATTGTGTTTTGCAGGGAGGCTGTGGTGCGCTCCAAACCCAGCAACAACCTAGGCCCTTAACATCGCCACGCACATCGGTGGCCAATAATACAATCGAAAACTAACGTGTGACTTCCTTAGGTCGACTCAGCCTTAACACTGGTTCCAGTATGGAAACATCTGCCCAATCATGATGAGCCATGCTGGCCTGGGTAGACAGCCCTTGCCACTCCAGTCTGCAGGGCTAAGCAGGGCATGTTTAGTGTAGCAACATCAGTGGCACTAAATATGCCCTGCCATGTGCGTGATGTACATCAGTGGCAATTGAAATGTGAACCAAACCTGGGTCTCGCCTCGGTGATCTCGGCCTAAATTGAGTGCAGAGTACAATGTGGATGAGCAGCGCCACTTCGGGTGTTGACGTAGCCCGAGCGTTTGCCGAAGAGGTTCGCGGTTAGAACCCTGCGGCGGCCCTTGTGGGTGTATCAACCACAATACACGCCATCTGCTTCACAGTGCACACGAAAGTGCCCGTGATGTTAGTATTCAAACTATAAACCAAACTCCGTAACAGGTATGTTTTGGATTAGAACGGACGTAACCAATTAGTAAGGTTTGTCATGTAAACAAAACATGCTAAGTCATTACTAGTACAGCACACCTGTATGTTGGAGTGTAAACCCATAACATTTACAATTCGAGTACGAGGTTTCGCCAGTAATCACAACTAACACAAAAAAACGTATTTAATGGATAATGTTGGTCGCGAAAGCGCACGTGTTAATTTAAACTAGAAACTAAACTATGTTTTTATATTGCTAGGTAAGGCCCACTGAACTTTATAGCTATTTTTCAGAAGCAACCTGGCTATCACAAATGATAATCGAATGCAGTGGCTTATCGTGTGGAAATTTAAAGCCGCCAAATATTCTAAGCGCAGGTTTCGAAGAAAAAATCCACTCCAAATATACAGCAGCAGGCGTCAGGGTTGGGATCGAACCCACGGCCTCCTGTATACCAAGCGAGGTTGTTAAGATATCGCCAGCATTATTAGAAAACTCGCCTATAGCCCGTCCAAGGACAGGTGAATATTGCAGTTAATCTGAAATATTAAATCGAAAATAATGACCCGCTCATGATTATTAATGAGGGGGGTGGTTGCCCCATGTGGAGTGACGTCACCCGCTCATGATTATTAATGAGGGGTGTGGCATGTGAAGTGACGTCACGCGCTCATGATTATTAATGAGGGGTGTGGCATGTGGAGTGACGTCACCCGCTCATGATTATTAATGAGGGGTGTGGCATGTGGAGTGACGTCACCCGCTCATGATTATTAATGAGGGGTGTGGCATGTGGAGTGACGTCACGCGCGGGGCACACACATTGTTGGCTTATTATATTAGTCAAATTATAGGCCATGTGTGTCGGCAAAATGAAAAATTACTTAATTGGATAAAACCACGTCGCACCATCGCTCTCTGTCGGCATACGATACCCACATGTGAAACATCGTCCCTCTGTGACAAGCCTTGCACTTCATGAATGGCACGAATCCCGAATGTACCAATTACCATAATTAAGATTAAAGACAGCTGGAAATGCTTTTTAGTGTGCGAGACCACCCTATCATCTGCCGTTCCCTGAGACATTTTACTCACGGAACTTGTCACTGTAGTCCGTGGCTCTTTGTGTTTTGTGCGAGAATGTCGGCACAATGTCTATTCTTAGCAGATTATTGTCGTGTGAACAAAATGTCACCAGAATTAAATGTTGCAATAATCATGAGAAAAATAAAAGTTCCAATTTTTTTTAAAGAATGGCTTAGCTGGGATTGGCAAGTGCTTTTAAGAGCAAAATCGCGTCTCCAGGCAACACAGGTTGAAGAGGAGGAAACTCATCATGTCGACATGACTGGAGACATTGCATTCATGTAGCTCGTCCCTACGGCGCAAGTGCGCACAGGTGTGTAACAATCATAATGGCGACCTTAGGCATCCACCCACAATTAATTAATGATATATATACAGTACTGTGCAGTACTTAAATGTGTTATATAATCAAGCACAGATCTACATCAACACACACATATATACATACGCATGTACATATGCGAATACGTATATGCTGAACTTCTTTCGCACCGTACGCATCCAACCGTGTTAATCAGAGGTGCGGGGGGGGGGATCAGCCGCCATTCGCCATCAAGTGGCGGCGACGTCACCACAGCCCTTGTGCCAGGCTAGGTGCACTTTGAGCCCACGTTAAGCGTCCAAGGCTCGCTGCCAGGAGGTCACGGGAGCAGACCCATGTGCCATGGGTCGGCTGACTGAGACGACCGGCAGATGCACCATCTGTGCCCCCCTCCCGCCCACACTGTGTCAACTTGCCGGTGCTCTGCTCGTTGTTGTGAGCGTCGGCCCTCTAGCCCCTCCGTTGTTGATCGGAGGGCGACCGCCTCCAACCCACAACCTCAACCCCCCCACCCACCCGCACTCGTGCATAGGTCATACAAATGCTGGATGTTTTGTCTGAATGTTTTGAATGGGAAATAAACCACTATCGTTGCCACCGTTGCAAATGTCCACATTCCATTCATTATTCCATGTTCACTGAATCTCCTGCCAACAATGATACATTTACGTGTGTATGGATGCTGTTTGGGTCAGGGTTACGGTTTTTAGGTTAGGTAACATTCTTATGCTGTACTCCGAGTAAACTGGATGAGAGTGCGTGCATGTGGAGTGGCGATGCAGTGGTCAACGCAGTCGTTTTTGAATCCGGCAACCTGAGTCTGAATTGTGGGCACAACTCGAAACAGTTTGCCAGTCCTGGAAAACCCCCTTCGTCAACTCAGCCTTTAATGAGTGCCTGGTGTGGCGTATAAACATCAGTATTGGGGAGATAAAGGCAGCCAGACATGGATCCGGCCACACTGCAGCCTCGTACGTTGTTAAGACCTCAATAGGTGCTCGCTAACAGCGCTTGCCTACTCTGTGTGGTTATTAGAGGGAACGTTGTTGTTGGGATCAGCGGGGCACTGACTCACACATCACACTGCAGGCGAGCAGTGCTTGCCCGAAAGAAATGAAACGTCACCGGCAAGTTGGCATTTGACTTTTCACTGGGCCTTCCCGTAGATCAACTCGGCCTTAAATTGACTTCTGCTGCGGCATATAAGTAATCGGAACTGGGGAGACAAAGGTGGCTGGGTGTGATGCTGACCACATCACTCTGTCGCGTCGTGCGCCATGCGGGCCTTGGCGCTCGCTGACAGCACTCGCTCTTAGAGCCTCCAAGGCAACAAAGGGAATCTTTGTCTATGAGTGTCACTTAAGTGTCACGTGTATCCTTCATCATGGATCCATCAAGTCCTCTAAGAGCTACTATTTGTGATTTACTGATCATCAACTTTTCTTTTTTTGCTGATTTCATGCTCCCTCTGTTATGACATCTTCAATCACTGTCGTATTGTGTTCCCTGATTTCTATTCTCATTTTTTGTTCCAATGCTCTTTACAGAACGCTCTATATTCTATCTTTTGTTTGGCATTTCATCCCTGTTCATCTCTTCCTACCTTCAGGTGTTGTGTCGCTTCAGATGGCTTTCTCTCTTAAATCTGTTTTTATTTCGACCC
The DNA here is from genome assembly GCF_964198595.1 of Lampetra fluviatilis. Taxonomy (NCBI): domain Eukaryota; kingdom Metazoa; phylum Chordata; class Hyperoartia; order Petromyzontiformes; family Petromyzontidae; genus Lampetra; species Lampetra fluviatilis. Next base: position 1,949,082 of record NC_136308.1, read on the forward strand.
CCACAGTCTGGGCATTGTCCAATGCAGTGCTAGTTGCACTGTTATCATTATTTATAGTGGTTAGATCCATATAATCTTGTTTTTCTCTCTAGGAATTTGAAGCTGTTGATTAGAATCAGTGTGGATTCTTCCACTTTCCAAACTATATTTTGACGTTTTTTTACTTGTTTATAAAAAAAATCACTCGCTCTGTCCTCTGTTTGGAATGCTAAAGTGTTCATTTGCATAACGCAACCTTCTGAATACTTCCGTTGTTGACTGCGTTCCGAACAAAGACATAAATGACTATATATATTTCGTGGCAAGGTGGCTTAGTGGTAACACGTGTCTCACGGTAGGAAGGTCCTGGGTTCGATTACCAACTCGGACAAGATTCAGCGTGAGGTTTGTATTCTCTCCCCCTGTTCTGCACGCGTTTCCGCCGGGTTTTCCAGTTTCTTCCCATAGCTAAACACACATACAATGTAATTGGTATTGGACAGACATCCAATTGCTAAAGATTGCCTGCAAATTACTCATTTGGGATTAGACGTAGTAATATCGCCCCCTGCTGCAAAAACAAACTTGGCAGGACACGCTTGTAATAGGGTCTTGAGGTTTTCCTGGGTACACGTGTCATCTGCCCACGTATCGGTGCATTTCATATATTAGATTTGGCCATGAGAAACAAGTTTAATCATTTCTTTATCTGGGCTCCCACTTGTCCGTTTTGTATTCATATGGTGTGCGAACGTCCACCCATAATGGCAACCACTGGTAACTTTACCACAATGTGGTGATCATTTTAATGACCCCAGATGGATGATGGGCAAAATCGACCCTTTGCCAGAATTTGAACTCACAACCTTCAGATTGCGAGCCGCTCGTTCTACGGCTGAGCACGGGCTATCGTTGCCGTTGGATGATTTAGAAATGAACAAAATCATTCGTAAAAATAAAAAGGCCGCAACTTTCATCCTAAAAACACGAATTTACACGAGAAACGCCTCCTATGTTAGGTTTGATGTACTGTACTAATATGTACGTCGAGAGGGATCGTGGTTAATTTGGGAATGCGAGGCCTTGAGGGGCAACCTTTGATGTTTAATTCTCACTGTCATTAATCCCAATCGAGCAGATGTATTCACGGAGCCCTTTTAAATCGCTTGTGTAAACAGCAAATTGTTTTGATGCCTTAAATATTCACCTAGGCATGGAATTAAATAACCAGTGTTTAAAAAGTAAGTCACTATACTGTTCATTTCAAAGGCAAGGCTGCTGAGCTTAAAGCAGAGTGGATATTCTTTGTATAGTTAATTTGCACCACGTGAAAGAAGCATAAGTATTTTATGGGACATCCTTTGCCAGTACCAAAATATGAGAATAGGTTTTCCCCTTTTTTTTGGCAACAAAACAGGTGTTAAGATGTTAAAACACCAAACTGAAACCTTTTACAAGGAATCATGTCTGCATTAACCACAGAGTATGTTTTTTGCTTGCATTCTGACCACAAGTATTGCGGTTAATGCAGACATGATTCCTTGTAAAAGGTTTCAGTTTGGTGTTTAAACATCTTAACACCTCTTTTGTTTCCAGAAAAAAGGGGAAACCTATTAACATGTATAAGTATTTTCCTGCTCGACTTGGCCATTGGGAAGTGCTGATCTCCAATGCTGGCCTTGAGACAGTGATGTCAATTCTCCATTCCCATGGTGGGAATGGGCCTGGTCATGAAGTATTTACAGGTTCACATCGCTTGATTCGGGATCGGTTTGCGCGCCCTTCTTTTTTTGGAATGCATCTACCGCGTTAAAGCGAGAGAAACATGGGATAAGATTCTAGATTTGAAGCTTTCGTGACTGCAATGATTCATATTCTTAGGTTTTTTTTCGGTAAAGTCACGTAGGTAAAAACATTAAAAAGTAAAATAAAATAAAAATAAAAATCACGACGTTTCGGAGGCAACACAAGCTTCCGCCTTCAGGTGGTACCGTCACAGCCACGACAGCTGTATCAAGTAAATGAGAGATTGCAGGAGTTACCACTGCAGCGGATGTGAGTGTGAAAGCGATGGGTATTACCTTGTTATCTCGGCATCTCTTGAGGAAGGCCAGCGTCTCGAGAAGCTGTGACTTCTTGTCTCGTTGTCTGTGATTAGCTCACTGCACTATGAGCCCAGCATCGGCTATCAGTGCAGAGTGGTATCTGAGCTGGCCGTGGGCCTCTCAGATCATCGACACCAACTGCATGAGATGGCCTTCGTACTAATCTTCACCAAATCACTTTGGCAAGAGATGATACTCCTTGGCTGACTACCCCTCTCGTGTGCAGTGTGTTAATTTATCCGTGCAGTCTCAGTGTGGCCCATACCATTCTTGCCAATGTTTTCTCGTGATTTAAAGATATTTTTGTTAGGCCTCGGTTTGTGATAGCGCAGATGACTTGCTTCAATTTTCGACTGAGTCAAATGCCTTCTTTGCGATGAGAGGCGAATTATTCTAAAATTCTGTTTTGTCACCGTTAGAATAGAAACATAATTGAGGCACCATTCCCTGATTGAGGAATTTAACTTCATTTCGTCCAAAAAAAACAGCGACTAACTGCTGGAATAAAATTATTTGGCATATTTAATAAACACTTACACAGATATAAAATAACTTAATCATGGAATATCATACATTTATACGTATTTATTTAATATGGGTGCGAAGTGCACTGTCTCCCTTGTGGAAATGTTTACACACCGCACCAGGTACTCATTTAAGGTGGAATCGACCTAGGGGAGGCCCTGGATTGATTCAAATATCGGCAATGATGTTGGCCGGGTTTGTAGTGGAGCACGCTAACCGACAGACTACCGCTCCTCATGTGGGCACGCACACACAAAAGACAAAGATCTCCCGTATAGCCCAAATAGGCCGATGGAGCAAGTGTTGTTAGCGAGCGACGGCACGTCACACGAGGGGGTTCTGTTTTTCGGACCACGCCCGTCCGCCTTTGTCTCCCCCATGTCGATTTTTAGGCATCGCACCAGGTACTCATATGAGGCTGAGCCGACCTAGGTGAGGCCGGGAACCGGTTCAAATATTCGCCACTGTTTTTGGCAGTGAGTGGGAAACGAACTCGGGTCACCGGGTTCGTAGCGCAGTTGCGCGAGCCAATGCACGCGAACACACGGAAACACACACACACACCGTACGTTATATTTCATGGACGACAGTTTCTGCCCATCGCCCACGTTGCCGCTGATAAACAAGGAGGGAGTCACCGTGACTAATTACGCGTGCGTGGCTGGCCTGGATAACAGCCTGAATTTCAGCGTCGGCCGGCGTGTAAAATCGCGGCTCGCCGGGGCCGCGGAGATGATATTTCTTCTCCGCTTCATTGATTGTTGAAAAGGGCATCTCAATAAAGCCAGCTTTCCGCACCGGGCCCAGTTAATTGTATTTGCTTAATTTCTGATGCATTCAATTATTTATTCCATATGCGATGAAAGCTAATGGGTTTACCTGTGCCCGATACTGGCGACCAGACACAGGCATTCTAAATCGAGTAGGAAGCCTGCCGTGCCAAATAACACCCTTTGACACCGCTGCCCAAACGCTGCCTACGTTTTGAATTTAACCTCCACGCATTTTGAGCGTTCATTTTTTTACCTTTGGGGGGGAATCCAGCGACTGACCTTAAGGCAATTAATGGATGAAGTAATGTACGGGCTAAGGTTGCAGGAGACCGATAGGTCTCACGTTGCAGTGTTTCATTGGCTCCTCTCCAGCGCACCCTGGATGATCGGCCGCTCCAGGCAGGGACACGTGGCAGTGTCACTGTGTGCACCTTGTAAACCGCTGCTTTGGAACTGGGGTTTGTGGATCGCACAAAGATGGTCACCGCATGGGACGCGCAACCCACTGCGATGGCTGGGATATATGGCGGTACGGCAAAGTGATTGCTGAGCTAGTTAGTGTGAGCTGTTGATGACCATTTCCTCGTATAATAATAATTTACATGTATTTGTGAGGCGGATTCCACGAATGTCTCGAAACGCCTTGTGAAAATAAGGATGAGGTTAAAGGCCAAGAGAGAAGGAGACGCTAAAGAGAATAAACTGAAGGTTTTTTTTAAGTGTGTGTTTAAGACGAGACTCAAAAGTGACCACGGTTTCCTAATGTGTGACTTCTCTCCAAATACTACAGTGTCCTCCCGCAAGGAGAACACTCTTTTTAAAACGGAGTCCAAACAATGCAGGACTCGTCTGGTGACAATTAGTAGTGAGAATCAGCGTGGCTCTTCTGGATAAATCAGCGGCATTGTTATAATCCAGCTACACAAATATATGCGTTAAGCCAAGCACGAGCCCATTGTTGCGACCTACAGGCATATAACTCACGTACAATCTCTGCGTAAGTTTGCAAATGCAGCATTGGTTACTAAATAAGGACATGCATGGATAGAAATTTAGATGCAACAACAATAAAAAGCCCCACTGCCAACGTTCATCATTGCCTGCACACACTGTGACCTCCAATGCATTAGGGGAGACTGATAACCACCTTGGCGAGAGATTTGTTCAACCTCGTCTATCAGCTCGCCACGGAGACATATCTAATTATAATAATAATAATTTCACCTGGCAACGCACACAGCATTCACTCACTCTCGCGGAGAGAGAGAGAGAGAACGACTCAGAGGCGAGGAAAGCCAGGCAAGCAGGAAGGCAGCCACCTGATGAGCATGCGCCAACAATTCATCAAGCTCTGCGGTCCTCTACATGTGAAGGTGCTGTCGGCTAATTAACGCGAGGTGAAAACGCTCGATCCCATACGGACAGAACAGGTGGGAGTCCACATATTTGTGTTGTTGTTGTTGCTGGTGTACCGCCTTCTCCTGGCGAGCCAGCGGTTACGGGCTTCATGTCGATGCGCACGTGAAGGGAGCTGCAGGGCATCTGTGCGGCGATCCACAAACCCTAGCGCAGTGCTGAACCGCAGGCGTGCGCCTCCATCGCCCGGCTTGAACGAGTTGCCCATCGCTTCGGCAATGCCTCTCTATGCGCGGTGTTTGCTCGAAGCTGGGGCTGCGAACGTCTAGCTCTGAACTGCAATCTGCGTTTTGGGTGGCAGGAATCGATTTGGGCGCAGATCTGGTGGCAATGCGTTTAACTTTAAAGAGTGGACCGCGCAGTTTTTCATCGAACGAGGCTGAACACAGGTGGACTTTGAACTTGAAAACGAATGGAGAGTCACCTTACATAATATTAAATGTACATACAGTACTCTATCACTACATCATAAAGTGGGTGGGGGGAGGGGTAAGATCGCATGAATATAAATGTGCCGTTAAACCCACCACCACCCGACACAACCAACTTTGCAAGGTTCGTCACGTAAAGAAAACGTGCCAATCAGTTTATTAAAAGGGGTTTGGTGGTATTGAGGGAAAAAACTCCAAACACATCAATTACAGGTTAGCGAGAAAGATGAGGCGGAGAGCAAGCGAGGGGGATTTATTATACGACCGTTGAACTTCTTTTGCACCGTACGTAGCCATCCGTGCGGAGGAGTCCGATGCGAGGAGGTGTGAGACAAAGGCTCGGGGAAGAAACGGCTGGATGTCAACGAGAAGTGTCCGTGTCGTGCCCCGCAGGTGTTCGTGTTGGTGCTGAGCAGAACAATAAACCGCTCCCTCACCAGGACGACCCGCGTGGACTCCCCCTTGATTTGGATCAGAGTGTTGGAGCCTGAACTAAGCGGCTCGAAAGGCAAGTTGGTGGCAATTTGAGCCCAAATGTCTGGAGATGGAAGCTGGGAATTTTGTGTGCGAGATAGGAGAAGCGATGCCCGGCACCCAGACACGAACATCACGGAGATGTTTTGCAGATTTGACGATGCCCAAAAAACGTTGCGCTGGGTAGAACATCGCGTGAAGGATGGAGGATGGGCAGTTGAGATTATTTGTACTTTCAGAATCTGTATTTAGACTGGAGGAATCCGACGCGCTCTGAAGCTCGTTTTTACAGATGTCCGTTTACCGAGACGGGCATTGGAGTGGTCTCTATGAGTCCAGCAAGCAGGCGAACATCCTAACAGCAGCTGGTGGGCGACTGTTAGGCCAGATCTACTGCTGCAGGATCTGGCAGAAGGTACAACGCATTGGCGAGATGTGGGTGACATCGACAGCTTGGCGATGATGACATCTTGACCGTGACATACTGTTGTTCATTGGATATGGAATAATAGACAATTTATTTGGAACTTCTTTCGCACTGTGCGTAGCCAACCGTGCTAATCGGAGGTGCGGGGGAAGAACAAGAAACTATACACACAAAAAGAACAGTTCTAAAATAAATAAATTTTAAATCTCGACAAACCCTCTGGTTGTGTTGTATGTGCCTATGGCGTAGCTGATGTACCTATGAAGTTAGTGCTTTGCAGAGTAGACTTCCCGTTATTTTCTCAGCGGTATTTAACAGTAACTGCTAAGCTATGCGAAAAAAAAAAATCACCAGCATCAGCCATGGTCAAGCCACCGCTGGATGGAGGCCTCCCCAAGCCGTCGCTATCTCTCATGATCTTGCGAGAGATACCCACCCCAGTACCTGTGAACGGTGTGATGTCAGCGCTCCATCTCCTCGGTATTCGTCCTCCTAAATGGTAAACAAACAAAAAAACTCATTGTCTTTACCATTTACTACCTGCCAAAATAGTTTTAATGCCTAGGAATATGATAATGATCTGTACATTGGAAACAATTAATTCGATAAATACTGTATTAAAATAAAAAAAACACACCATTAAGTTATGTTGCATGCTGTGTAATAAAGCGAATATGAATTGACATCAATTGTCACTTGGAAATATCAATATTTGAGTCTGCGAAATATTGACCTTCTAAGACGTATTAACTGGCAGCATTTGTTTAAGCAAGCACGCGCTGGACCAGTTTAAAACCATTTGGGTGTCATCGCTTGGGTCAGGCTTGCTAAACAAACCCCCCTGGATTACGAAATGTTATTGGCAAAAGCACTCACTGAACGCTTGTCTCGTCTCTGGCAGAGCCCTGTTTTTAATGATGTATGACAGGGAAGTTTTTTTTAGTTATGGTTGGAAATGGGCCGGAATGCCCCAGAACGCCATGGTGGGAGTAATAATTTAATTATTTGAACCCGACTGCGTTCCGGAAGGAATCAAGGATTCATATATATTGCATTTATTTATTTGACTCACAGACCTCTAAGACGAATAGAGAGACCGACAGACACGCACAAAAACCCTCAGGCACGCACAGAGATCGACAGACACGTAACGAGTCCCACATACACGCATAGAGATCCACACACACAAATACCCATAGACACACAGAAACCTACAGACAGACACAGAGACCCAACAGACATGCACAGAGACCCACAAACAAGCACGGAGACTCACAGACACGCACAATGACCCGCAGACAGAAACCCACAAACACGCACAGATACCTACAGATAAGCACAGAGACTCACAAGCAAGAACAGAGACCCACGAACACGCACAGAGACCCACAGACACACAGATACCCACAGACACACAGATACCGACAGACACACAGATACCCACAGACACGCACAGAGACACACAGACACGCACAGAGACCCACAGACACACAGATACCCACAGACACGCACAGAGACCCACGAACACGCACAGAGACCCACAGACACACACAGATACCCCACACAAAGACAGACACACAGACACGCACAAAGAAACACAGACACGCACAGAGACCCACAGACACGCACAGAGACCCACAGATACGCACACAGACCCGCAGACATGCACAGAGACCCATAGACACGCACAGAGACCCACAGAAACACATAGAGACCCACAGACACGCACAGAGACCCACAGACACGCACAGAGACCCACAGACACAAACAGAGACCCACAGACACGCATAGAGACCCACAGACACGCATAAAGATCCACAGACACGCACAGAGACACACAGAAACACACAGAGACCCACAGACACACACAGAGACCCACAGACACGCACAGAGACCCACAGACACGCACAGAGACATACAGACACGCACAGAGACCCACAGACACGCACAGAGACCCACAGACACGCACAGAGACCCACAGACACACAGTAACCCACAGACACACACACAGACCCACAGACACGCACAGAGACATACAGACACGCACAGAGACATACAGACACGCACAGAGACCCACATACACGCACAGAGACCCACAGACACGCACAGAGACATACAGACACGCACAGAGACATACAGACACGCACAGAGACCCACAGACACGCACAGAGACTCACATACACGCACAGAGACCCACAGACACGCACAGAGACCCACATACACGCACAGAGACCCACAGACACGCACAGAAACATACAGACACGCACAGAGACCCACAGACACGCACAGAGACCCACAGACACGCACAGAGACATACAGACACGCACAGAGACCCACAGACACGCACAGAGACCCACATACACGCACAGAGACCCACAGACACGCACAGAGACATACAGACACGCACAGAGACCCACAGACACGCACAGAGACCCACAGAGACGCACAGAGACTCACACATGGAACGACGCTCCTCCTCCTCAGATCTCGTGGCGTGTTGGGGGGACTCATTCATTCGTGCCCCCGGCAATCCCGTCACATGTCCAAGTGCCAAGGCGCTCCTTCAGTGTCTCTATAAAAATAATACGAATATATGTGCGTGTGAGCGTGTCAGAAAAATGTATTAATCGCTTCAGTGATTTATTTCACGTAATTCGTGACGTTTAACAAATGGCTTTCATGCGTTTTAGCCAACAGATGGCATCACCTATAAAATACATTTTACATAATACCCAATTAATCATAAAAGCTTTGACATAATATCAAAGGTGATTACATCAACAACCGCTGTCGCCAGAACACTATAACATATCATTTGTAAAAAGTGTGACAGTAATTAAACATGAAAATACGTGCTTAACAACGCAATTCATGGAATTATCAAGACGCATTACTTTGGATGTTTGCAATACGAGAATGTGGGAGTCTAAGCACAGTGCAGGCGCTCCATGGGCAACGTCAGTGATGAATATCAGTCTTTGGCCTCCACTAGGTAGATTCAGCCTTAACTAAAAATAAAGCCTGCTGCAGTGTGTAAACATTAGCACTGGGGAGACATGCAGCCGGGCGTGCTGCCGGCCACAACACCTGCTGCCATGCTGGCTTTCACGGGCCGCACTTGCCGCAACGGCACGCATGCCTATTCGGGGGATCTTTGTCTTTATCTTCGTGTACCATGTAAGCTACTGCGACAAAAAAGCACAATTGTAATAATTTGTGTGTTTTGGTGGGGGGAGGGGGGGGATCTGAACACCGCGTTAACATCAACGCCGTTCCCAGGAGCTATTTCCAGATTCCACCTGCAGAGCGCACCAAACGCGACCTCGCGATGTTGCATGCCATGAGTTGTCTCAGAATGTAGAATAAGAGTCACTAAAACCGTATAGCTACTGAGGCTGGGCAACGGGATCTTAGAAAAACCCTTTCCTCGGGCAACATTAATTATAATCAGTGGTTAAACATATGGGGGCTTCTTGTAGGAGGATCGCAGTCACAGTAGAGGGAGGGGAGTGTCAAGCTGGTCGAGGGAAGTCCCGAATTCAGAGGGGCTGTGGCCAAGAGGCGATGATCCGCGTCGCTTTAGCAGGGCACCGTTTTTCATGAGCTTTGGAAACCGGAAGTGAAGAGAGCGAGAGATAGACACGTCTGGGTGTACAGATGTTTGGTATTTGAGGAAGGTGGGAGCGTGACCTGTGTTGGCTGCGTGAATCGTGGAGCTCGGAAGCTGTCTGTGAGCAGCTCCGAGATCAGTTGGTTCCGTTCGAGCCGCGGGTGTCTGAGCTGGAGGGCGTGCATATTGTAGCTCGACAGGATCAACAAAGGGAAGACGTGCGGAAGGGAGGGTGTGTGTGGACGTGATCAGGCACTGCCAGGGCTTAGTTTCAGTTGGAACACTCCGGAACGCTGCTCCCTAGGTTGACTCGGCCTTAAAAGTGTCTGGAGAGGGAGCTGGCCACATTGCCGTCTGGTGAGTGTCATGCTGGTCTTAGTAGGTGCTTGCCCCAAAAACACATGCGGCTATGCTGGCCATGTTTACCTTCGTGTGTGTTTGTGGAGAGCGGTGGCTTAACGATTATATGAACCGGTCCTGGGCCTCATCAAGGTCGATTCAAGTCTGCAATTAACAGAGGTGTGGACTCGAGTCATGTGACTTGGACTCGAGTCAGACTCGAGTCATGAATTTGATGACTTGCGACTCGACTTGGACTTGCATAACAATGACTTTGTCCCACCTATGAGATGTGGACTCGAGTCATGTGACTTGGACTCGAGTCAGACTCGAGTCATGAATTTGATGACTTGCGACTCGACTTGGACTTGCATAACAATGACTTTGTCCCACCTCTGGCAATTAGTACCATGTGCAGTGTCTAATTGCACACCGCTCGTGTGCCGTGCCGGCCTTCATAGGTGCTCGCTAACAGCGCTCGCCCCAAAAGTCTGTTGGGACTAAAAGGGGGGGGGGGTCTTTGTGTACCCAAGTATGCGTCTGTTTGCTTCTGACATATTTTACCTCGGTTGGATATTTCCCTGACACTCCGTGGCATTAGATCTCACTGAAGACGCGTGGCTTTTGGCGATTTCACAGTTATCACTTGGCAAGTCTCAGTGGAGCCCACTGCGGTAATGTGACACGGCTGGGCTAAGAGCTTTTCACACCACCTTCACTTTCCACTCCTCCATGTACATGCGTCTGCTCTATATCGCTCCTGGCTATGTCCCTTCCCTCTTCATCCATAACTCATCCGTGCTGCAGTCCGTTTTCTGACCTCACTTTATAATAGTTAAATAAACTGCCCGCCTGCATCGTTTAAACCGGTTAATAAAGGGGAAATAGAAATTACATTAATATTTCAGTAAATGGCTCTTTCAAGTCTGATTTTTGTTGAATGGTGCTAGTACACGACTAAATTTGCAGTCTCTTACATACTTGTCTGCTTTCTTTTATATTTCATCAGAGGGTTAACGTTATTTGTGTCCACCTGTTCCCGATATTGGACTTACCGATGACCGATGTCAGCCGTGTTAAGATTGTCCGCTGTGGAGTGGGCTCGTGATGGATGCTCCGCTACCGAAGGAGGCGGTCGCCCTACAACAACAACAACAGAGGAGGATGGAGGAGCAACGCTCACAACAACGAGGTAGAGCAACGGGTGTCTAAAACCTAACAAGTTGACAGTGCGGAACACACAACTGGCGCATCTGCCGCTCAGTTCAGTGAGTCTGCATGTGGCACCTGGGTGTCTCCCGTGACCTCCTGGCACAAGTGCACCTAGCCTGGCACAAGAGCTGCGGTGGCATCACCGTCACCGAGTAGTGAATGGTCTCTGTTGTTCTTCTCGATATTTTTAGTTTTTATTCAGCAAATTTTCAATTAAAATTACTACTGCTCATTATTCAACTTTAGGATTTTGTATGTGTATATATGTTTCGAGCGTCACTTTAATTCATTTAGTCAAGTGGAACTGTGGTTAGAACGCCCGACTTGCAGTTGTCCTGGGATTGAGAAGCACCACGATGATAATTTTGTCCTGGGATTGATTCAATAAATGAAGTACAGTTTTTGTTTTTTTACAAAGTCAACAGTGTTCATCCTCTGGACAGACCAATCATTTACAAAGCGACGTGACATTTCCACCACTGTATCAGGTAGGGTTGCTAACCATTACTTTGTTGACTGGATGTCCAGTTGAATGCCCTTTACATGTACCCTGATGGGATGTCAAAAGTAATTTATTTTGGAAGTTTTTCTCCGCGCGATGTGCACACCCCAACTCGCGGCGGATCAACGCTCGGCAGAGCACAGAAGCGGATCCCACAGTCGCTGTGCATGATGCACCACGACAGATCTTCGGTCCCAAATCTTCACTGTTTAAGTTTACTCTGAGATTTAAAGCTTTCGTGACTGCAGGGATTCATTTTCTTGGTTCTTTCGGTAACGTAACGTAGAAGGGAAATAATAAAATAATAAAAATAAAGCATTATAAAATACAATCCAAACGACGTTTCGGCCACAACGCAAGCAGCCGTCCTCAGGTGAAGAACAGGTCTGTCGAAAAGACAGCGTCTGAAGACGTCTGAAGATTTACTCTGAGAGTTAAAACAAATCGTAAAGGGAACGACTCATTGAGGCATAGACCTGAATTAATGAAACGATATCCCGGCCACACGAAAACATTCCGCACCAGTCTTAACGTTTGTTGCAGGTCTTTAATTCAAACTCGCTCGCACGACATTTGCTAACATTGGACGCGAACCGGCGGTGTGCACCACTCATGTGACCACGTGGGACCACGTGGGAACGCGGTCACGTGTTCGTGCCTTTGTCTCTCCCTTTGCTCTCCTGTCCTGGTCGTGAAAGGAGTGGGCCAAAGCCAAATCCAATTTTGGAAAAGCTGAAAAGCAAAAGTTTGACTCTCGTGCACGTTTCGCTGGAGATTCACATCAGGTATCGTCAAGCATTAACGGGTTGCTCGGATGTCCGATAAACGCGCGCTTCCTTGACTCGGCACCGTGACGTCTTCGCCAAAGTCACGCATGTCGTCGTCGAGTTTGATCGAACGACTTGCTTGCCGGTGATGGGTTGCGATTGGCGGGCTGGGTGAGTGTGTAATAAGGTTAATTTATTTAGCGGTTGGTGAAAATAGGCTTTCGTGGATGATGTTAAGGTGCACTCTGCGTCTGTAATGAAACGGGAGTTTTCATGCTGTTGTGATTCTAGTTAATCTTTCATTTAGATACTGTACTTCGTTTTCAGGGGATTAGCACTATGCGGAATTAGTGATACGGGTTGATTAAAGAGATTGTTGTTGTTACATTATTATCATAAATTTTCAATTGATGAAGTATAAATGGCTAGAGTTGTTTACTCATTGTGAATTTAAATACGTGTTAGATTAGCACTTTTGGGGTTAGTACAATGAGGATTTATTCGTCAGCGTTGATTGAAAAGTTTATTATTTTATGAATTTAGTTAAGTGTTATTTATCATAACGCGCTTGTGAGAAAGAAATATTCCACTCCTAGATGTTATATTGTGGTTAAATAAAATTGGCTGGTTGAATAATGATGCAATTACTATTGTATAATGCATGGAGTTCATCATCATCATCTGCCATGATCAATCGCGTGCAGGCCCCTCCAAGCCAATTTCATCTCTCACAATCCTGCAATGTAATAACCCACCGATCGCCCTGGAGTTAACCAACTCAAATATTTCAACAAAGTCATTAGCATCCCCTAGTGTTTCAACTTCAAGTCAATCCATGTGTAGAGGTATTATTGTGCACGCCACATGCTGTCAGCCGGTAGTATCCCACACGTGTCAATAGGGGGAGGAAGAGGGACTGAGCCCAGTGTCAAGGGACTGTCACAAGGGGCCAACGGTAACCCCGATGGGACAGCAGACCCAGGGATACAGACCCCAGACCCCAGGAGGGGGGCAGGGGGGTGACGTCACCCTCCAGGGCCTGCTGGAAGGTTCTGGAAGGAAGGTGTGGCCGGGGCGGAGCGAGCCACGGACTCTGTATAAAAGCCGGACCTCTGAACGGTCCCGGCAGTCGTCGTCCACCCGAAGATCGAAGAGCCTCCTGAAGAGAAGAGCCCGATGGGTAGAGCCGTGCCCCTGGCAAGGGTCGGCTCAAGCTTATAGCAGTGAAGACCGACAAGTTTCACTCAAGAAGGGTTAGATTAGCCGGTGGGAGCCGTATTAGTCGGGAGGGGCTACCTCCTTAGTGTACCGGGTGTAAGGGCGCCGTTACCCCTTTGTGTTAAGGTTTTGTTAATAAAAATACGTGTTGCCTCAGAGAGACTCTGCCCTAGTCATTGACCCACTACACATGGATTAATATTACAGTCCTCGTCGTGCATTGCATCGCCTCAATTATGGCAGCCTGTTCTGGAAAGGGCTTCTGGTAAATTAATATTTCAAAAAATGAGCACCGTAATAATCATATCAATCTGGATAAAATGTTCTCCCTTCTCGAGTTGGTGTTTGTGAAGTGCTCACCTCTGTTAAAGGCCTTGAGCGAACAGTGCAAATTCCACAATCGTATGGCGGGGACAGTCTGTCCACAATGCAATCGCTGTGAATGGTAACGGTTTAAATAACGAATCGTTGATGCCGCAGGAAACGGAATGCGCTCACCCGTGTCTCTTTAGCAGGCCACATCTGTGCCACTTTGTTGAGGGACTGCGCGTTGACTTGGCTGTGGTCTGGGACTCTTTTTATTTTGCTGATATGCCCAAGATTGCATTTGGTGTTGGGAAATGAGCAGGAATTGATGGCCTCGTGCAATTTGTAATTTAAATTTTATTTATTTCGTGACTTGCTTAGCTTTCCCTTACTTACTTTGCACTCCCATTTGTGTTTGTACTGTTTGTCATTGTAACTTGCTGATCCATCCCAACAGGACATCTGTGAAAAAAGCTTCAGAGTTCATCGGATTCTTCCAGTCTAAATCAAGATTCTGAGTCTGATATCTCAAAGAAGGGCCTTTTACACAGTGCAATGCTGATACATAGTACAAGAGTTTATAGAGCAAAAGGCTTTAGCATGGGTTTAGGCAGAATGAAGCAGATTTAATTATTATTTTTAGACCTGCCCCCCACTCACGTCTGATTAGCACGGTTGGGTACATATGGTGTGAAACAAGTTCAATATGCGTACACACAATTAATATTGCACTCCAATGCAGCCACTCGTATTGCATTGGTACACATTTTTTTAAAATCATTATCTGGGTCATGCCATTTCCTATGGTCATTTAAAATGTGCCTTGACCCGTGCGTTATGCTCTGGGGGTGTCTGATCATTGCCGCATGAAGACACAGGGAAGGCCGTAGTCTCACTACTGTGCCCGTTTAATTCAGATCACACACACACACAACACACGTGTATGTATGCACGTGTGTTGAACTTCTTTTGCACCGTACGTTGCCAACCGCGCTCATCGGAGGCGTGGGGTCTGAGGTGTACAAGTGGGCAATGTGTGACCTGATGCATCGTTAGTAAAAAATAAATAAACCTCGTGAAGTGTTCTGAATTCCATATTCCTATGGAAAGGAACAGCCCATCCATAAGTTGACCGCTTTTGACTTTCTACAACGTGGTGTACATTTTATCAAGCATACACGGACCATATGTTCAATGAAACTCATGATGGTGCCAAATAGAAACACAAAATTGCTTTCATTATCTAGGGACGCCTCGGTGATTTTCAATACTTTTTACTCAGAGTCCTCTGTAAGATGTTTTACCAGTTGCTATTATGAGTTATTGTTGTTAAAGCGCTGTGCTCGTACATTGAAGCCGACATGCGAACGCGTTTTTTTTTCTATATGAACAAGATCAAATGTGCAATTTGGAACATTTAAAAAAAATGCCCAATGAATATATGGCACTCGTAATCCTACGTGAACACACGCACACACACAGACACACGAATTGCAACAACAACAACAACAATAAACACCTTAGTAATAAAACCAAGTCATTTTTCTCAGATGCCTCTAGAAACACCAATACCATCACTCTCTGGAGAGAACATTCATCAAAGAACATCGGATTTGTCATTGTTAGATGATTGCTTAACTCTTGAGAGGCGCTAACTGAAAGACACACCGAATATATATATCACAAAAAATAGTAAAATTTCGATGTAAAGCTTTCGTGACTGCAGGGATTCATCTTCTTGATTCTTTCGGTAAAGTCACGTAGAAGGGAAATAATAAAATAATAAAAATAGAACATAATACAATAATAATTTTATATTTTATTTTATTATGCTTAATTTGTATTATTTTATAATAAAACATAATAAAATAATAATATAATATTTTATTTTATTATGCTTAATTTGTATTATTTTATTATTTCCCTTCTACATGACTTTACCGAAAGAACCAATAAGACAGAAAATAGTTTTCGTTTGTTTTTTCTCAACACTTCTTCTAACTTTCCCTGCACCTGATAAACACGTGCAGTCAGTTCTCCTATAGCACTGCGTGTCGTTGTCATAACGCGAATTGGATATAACGCGATGAACATATTCGGGAACACATTTTTGTATCTCGTGGATGCCAATTGGATATAACGCGATCGAGCGAAGGGAACTACGTCGCACGAGAAGGAATCCGCGGCCGTACGGCTGCCTCGGCGTAGCGTCGTCATCGCACGAGGCGGTGGGATGCTGCTGGATGCTTCTAGACGCTACCCACGCGCCTCGGCCTTTGTTCAGCCTGCGTACGCATCTCACGCGTTATCATTGCGGACTGCCCCTTGGCCGTACATTACTTGTTACGATTTTTCCATCACGTGGTGTTCTTTACAAACGCAGCTATCGCGTTAGAGGAGAGCACGACTGAATTTGGAACTCTCACGGAAAGCGGTGCATCCATCACCTTGTGTCAGGGAATGACCGCTGATTATAGCGTCACAAAGCAATCTCGGACGTCTCTTTAGCAGGCCTCTTTATTCACACGAGAGGTACGTTTATATACACGTACTGTCCAATGCGTCCACAGCATGGCAATCAAACGAAATGTTGTAAATTTTCGAATGTGATAAGGTGAATTAAGTGCAACACAAACCAATATTACCATTTTGTCTTCTTGGTTCTTTCGGTAAAGTCACGTAGAAGGGAAATAATAAAATAATAAAAATAAAACATAATAAAATTTTCACGATGTTTCGGCCACAACGCAAGCAGCCGTCCTCAGGTGAAGAACAGGTCTGTCGGAAAGACAGCAACAGACCTGTTCTTCACCTGAGGACGGCTGCTTGCGTTGTGGCCGAAACGTCGTGAGAATTGTATTTTATTGTTTTATTTTTATTTTTTTATTATTTCCCTTCTACGTGACTTTACCGAAAGAACCAAGAAGATGAATCCCTGCAGTCACGAAAGCTTTAAATCGAAAATTACCATTTTGGTGGGGTCAATGGTGAATGGGTTGAAACCATTAACTCCCTACCCTTCAGACACCCAGCCACCTGTTTATTTTATTTTATTTGTAAATAGAATTCTAAATTATCATGCTGGACCGTTTACTTTTGTTCATACGCGTTTGTTTAGCCATCGGAGTGCACTAGGGTGTCTGAATAAACCCCACAGAGACATGTGGGAGGATAAGAGCATGCAAATAACATTTGACCATGATACATCAGTAACCCGAATTCTGCCCTGCCTACTGCCGGATTCCTCTCGACACACGACGATCTGTGCGTGAACCAGCCACCTCCACCACCACTACCACCACCAGTGAAGATGTACTAATTTGAGGCTGAGTTGATCTAGGGGAGGCCCAGAACCGGTTCAGGTAAATGTCACGGACAGCCGGGTTCGCAGTGCATTGCGCGAACCGCTCCACTACAGCTCACCACCATCACCACCTCCGCCACCACCACCTCCAAAACACCGGATTATCAGCATCGGGGTGCTTCTCATTGCAGTCGCCATGGCAACCGCATCCAAAAATACACGCGGCTGCCGTCGGCGACGAGCTCGCGCACCGTGATGAAAGGGGGCTGTCGTTTGGGTCACCGGATGAGCAACACGACAGTGGCGCCAAACAACAACAACAACGAAATCTGCAGCGATGACGGATTTTGGCGTGGGGCTCATTACACGCCAGCCACCACAGCCACCACCACGACCACCACCACCACCACCACACTTCGGTCGGCCTGGGTCTGCCTGCTTTGAATGCAGGGCGCGTGTCGCACTGTCCACGCGTGCGCGCCCAGATGTTCCATTCACGCGCGGCTCCGTGAGCACAATCGATGCAGACGCCCAGGGAACGTCAGACGGCACGCGGGGTGCCACGTGCGTTACCTGCGTCTCACACATCGCACTCACAATGCGTCGTTGTTAAATGACCACGTTGGTAGTGATGGATATAAACAGACCTCCCTACGTCCGGTGCATCCACCACGTTACTCGTAAAACACGCTTCGGCCCATCGTTCTATTGACTCTAACAAGGATTATCCAGCAGCATTTGTTTGAAGCCAGCAAAGCCTGGACCGGCTTCAATTTCCCGGGTCTCATCAGCAGTTCGGCTTGTTGAACAAATTCTGCTGGATAATATTAGCTTGGGAAGCCAATTGGATAATGAGCTCAAAGTATTTTACGTCTACCTAGATACAGAGCTGACGTCTGTTTACATGTGTGTCTATATACATGGCGCATATTTCACACAATGCTCAGAGATATATGCATTGTTACGTGCAAACGACGACGCATAGTGGCACAAGCAAATACTTCAGTGCTGTGGAGAGAAAAGATTGATGGATGATGTAGCTTTGTGGACTCCCAAACCGATTGTGCTGAAACATGGCCAGGAGAAGTCAGGACAGCAAACCGGTTCTATCATCGCTGTGTGTGGACAAAGAGTAAAGTGCCTGTTGTAGGCAGGGAAGCAAGTAGGTTTACTGAACTGCAGTAAACCTGCATTGGGATTGAGTGATAACTCCTCATTTGCGTATTGTGTCTTTCCCCTACCCCACCCCACCACTCAATGCATAACACTGGACACATTTCTCAAAGTAAGACCCTCCCATGAAATGAGTCTTTAGACTCAGGTGAAATCAGGATCGTCATCATCATTAAAAAAAACAACAACATCAACACCACGCCCCATATAGAGTCAGCATTCAAACAACTTAGCGGGGCATTGACGTTACATTGTCTGTAAATTGGGATATGCCTTTGTAGGTCAGGCTGCATCCACATCAAAGCGTGTCTCTGTCCAAGGGAGCAGGAATGACCAAAAACTGCCTGTCCATCTTGAGAGAGAAAGAGAGAGGAGAGAACATGTTTTTTTGTTATCGGAAGCCGTGGAAGAAGCTTTGATCACATTTGCACTTGTAGATGATTATACTGTGGGAGCATCTGATTGCACGCAGTTTTCAAATGCCTCCTAGATGCTTTCCAGATTCCAATCGCTGTCCTGTTGTACGTCTTATTAAACTTATCCTCCGACGCAATCGCCAGTTTACGTGGTGTAACAGTTGTGAATGTGTTTTGTTGGCTAAAATTCGATACAATTGGCTTTCCCAGCATGCTCCTACACATATATGTGGAATTCAGAAGGAGAAATGGCTAAGCTTCTCATCATGTCACGTCGATGACTTTGACTTTTTTTATCGCTTAATTAAATGGCATTACATGTTAAATCCACATTTCCGCATACCGCTGGCCAAGGGAGTTCATCTCTCCCCCCCGTGGAGAAAATTGCACAGTCCAATTTGAGACGGTATTTACCTGCGTGATTGTTGACAGTGCGAATTGGGAAGCCCGAATCACCCACCAGAGCACCGAGCCAGCACCTCTGAGATTCTGGTTCAAGCTCCGGGTCACCACTCACGCCTCTGAAAGGGCTTCTCTCTTGCGCAGTGAATTGTCTGCATCCCAAGCTAGGTCACTGCAGATTGTACTTTATTTCGTGCTTTAATTTTTTTTTGTTATCCAGGAAAGGCTCACCGAGTCTCAAGACTCTTGTTTAAAGAGGGTGCTGCTGGGACGGCAATTGCTGTGCATGTAGTACTTTGTGGGGGGCTTTCTTCAAATTTGTACCATGACTCCGGCACACATGGCCCTACCTATATACCCATTATCGTACAATGCCACGGGATCTTCAACATCCGCGTGAAAGCAGATGAGCATATATTTACGGTTGATACATGCGCAGTGTTAACCAGGGCGGCCGTGGGGTTTGAACCGCGAACTTTGTGCAACAAGCTACAAAAGCACGTGGACTCGGCCATGCCACCGTGTACTGATATTCCCAACAACAACAACAACAACAAAAACAACAAACACCAATGGAAAATTATACTTCATGTCATTGCAATGATCAGTGACGAAATTCTAATTATCCACGTTTACTGTGAGTGTACTGCACGTCTCCTTAGAGACAAAGTGTACGATGCCAATGCATAAAGACAGGATTAATTGTGGCTTCGGTTATAGGGGTCTCATTTTGCCTTTCGTGCCACCTGCACGGATAGGAAATAACTCGGCGTGGATAGCAACCATGGGAGCTACTGGGACCCACTGTTCGTGTGTTAGCTGAAGCACAACGTTATAGGCCCACAATACTGGACAGTACGATGGAATATCGCAATGACACCGTGCACAAACACGACACTGGGTGTGGGCAGTTGATTGGTGAGAACGTACACGTGACGATCAGATATTCGACGTTTGTACCGTGCTCCCGTCAATTATAAAAGTCGTGTTGGTGCTGTCACATGACAAGAAGCCATCGGAAACTTCCACACACTCATCTGGAACGCACAGACACACACACACGGACGCATGTGCAATGTATCCCTCATTTAGCCTTCTGTACGTTTGAAGTCAGCACAGCGTGCGAGCACCTACAAAGGGCAGCGAGATACACTATACACTTGCGTGTGATGCGGACAGCATCGCACTCGGCCGCCTTTGTTTCCCCAGTGCTGATATTAAATGCAGCGGACAACCGTGGTTGTAAATAGAACCCCAGTCCCAGGGATGTTAGTGCACCGTGGGAACACACAGACACAACAGACACGTACACTGCCTCGTGTGGATACCGGGTGCTCTCAAACGCCGCCATGGTACCTTTCGCATGCTTGATGGTTGTGCACTCACCGTGTCACTCTCTCATCATTGGTCCGTCACCTCCTCGTATCTCTGCTACTGCTACGATAGCGGTCAATGTCAATGATCTGTCACCTCCTCGTCTCTCTGCTACTGCTGCAATAACTATCATTGCTGCCGTCACTCTCTCGTCATCTGTCACCTCCTGTCTGTCTGTTCCTGCTCCTATCATGGCCATCGGAGATGCACGTCCTTGATTCTGCGATTTTGATGCTTTGGCCAGCTGCTATTTGCAACTATCCAACGCATGTTGCTGAGAACAATTACATCCTACCAGGCCATTTCTAAAAATTAAGTGGCATTGGGCAGGACTGATGGATGGGATTGGTGAGGAAACGATAACCAGAGAGAATGCAACCGAGAGGGCAGCCACCATTGCTGTGGAGACGGAGTGGTAAGATTCGTTCATTTTCAAGAGTGAGATGGGATTATGATATTATTGGGCCACGAGAGAGTGTAATGGCATGGGGAGGACTTTTATTCAGCAGTGGATGGACAATTCCTGATGATGATGATGATAATGGTGGTGGTAATGGTTGTGATGATGATGATGATGACGACAATTTTCCATGACCACGTCTCTTACACTGAGAAGTGCTGTGTTATTGAATTTATGTGGATTGTGTGCTCTGTGTATTCAATTTCAAATAAGTATGAAAGGGAGATGATTTGCAACAGCAGCAGCTGCAGTAACTGCAACAGTCAAACAAATCCTCCCTGAAAATTGTACAGTCGTGAATGTATATTCCCCTGGCGAGGCACATTGGTGGTGTAGGATAGTCAATTGCTCACACGCGAATGGTTATTGTGCGACTTAATGCAACTTTTGTAACTTAAGACCGAAACAGGGGGATTTCTCCACAACTCTGGCTGTCGCCTGATGATGCTGGTTGTAGTCACTGGCAAAACGTTACGGTGCTCGAACTGTCAAATGTTGTTGTGGGTTTACTCTCCAACACACAACCGGTGTGCTGAACTAGTAAAGAATTTGCATGTTTTGTTTACGTGACAAATCCTACTAATTAGCTGTGTCGGTTGGTGGCGGGTTTAACGATGGAATCTGACCCAAAAACCTCTATTATGGGTCATTTCGTTTTGTGCATTAGCGTAGATAGTTTTGCGTCTAACCAGGACACGTATCTAATAGAGAGGGGTCCTCGCCGATAAACCATCTCATTGCTTCAAGCGAGCCTGATTCTACCAATGAGACACCGAATGGGGAAAATGGTCCTGAGTTTTCTTGCAAAAAAAACCCGATGCTGATAGAGAAAACAAAAATCACTCCCAGAAGGCCATGTTGCCGATGAAATGTGTGAAAAAAGTTTTCGTTATTTAGGGAGGGACAGACAGAGGAATGAGTCGAATTGTCTGCGAATTGTTTTCATTGCACATAGATATTTCGCCTGCAATGTTGGCAAGTACTGTAATGAGTTACGACTAACACATAAGTTAAAAATATATGAATGTTTAACTTATTTTGCACCGTACATAGCCAACCGTGCAAATCAAAAGTCTGGGAAAGCACAAAACACTAAACACAAGAGGAATTGTAATTAAATGAGTTTTCAATCTAGATGATGATTTAAAAGTGAACAGCTTCAGTGGCTTCCTAATATCGGAAGGAAGAGCGTCCCAGACGGCCGCAGAAGCGCATCTATAAGCGCGGCGCGATGATGCGATGACCTCCGCCTTCGTTCGATGAACAGCCAAAAGCCGCCGCCGCCGCCGCTGCTGCTGCGAGGGTGACCGGTTTATGCTCCTTGACGAGATCAGCAAGGTATTGTGGTTAACCGCCTGTGACTCCACTCGCTCCCAATCACCCGATGACCTCTCAGTCAGCACACTCGGAGGGGAAAGTCCACCCAAGCTGTGTGCCCCGATTGCCTCCCCGCCCCCCCACCACCACCACCACTGCACTCGCTAAATTGGTCACACGGCTGGGACTGCTCCCAAGACGAGATCAAATTGCATGTCTCCACAAATGGAAGTGTAGAAGTGCTCCCTCTGCGTGGCCCTCGCTTAATAACCACGACCCCCCCCCCTCACCCCCTCGGCCGTTCCCCTCCGGAGCGGCGAGCTGTGGCACTTTCAGTCTTGGACATTTGGTGTGGGCCCGATGGAGACGTGGGCAGGTATTTATAAAACGTTGCGATGATGTAAAGCCGGGGGGTTGTGCTCTTATTCAGTGACTTATCATTTTTGCGTTGTTGTCCGCGACGTTATCCGCGGAGAAGCGGGACGTGCGGCCATGCGTCTGGCTCCGACCAGCCACGACGTCCCGGTGGCTTATCGCACAACCGCAAAAAAAAAAACGAAGATAAAACAATCAAACAATATGAATAATCGATCTACTGTCAAGATACTTTTTACCGAATGATTCAGGGCCACGGATAATACAATGCACACAGAATGATATTAATAATAAGAGGAGTCTGTATATCTGGCTGGGTAATGCTGTTGTGAGAGGACCTCACTTCCAATCGTAATCTTGCCAGTTACAAACCCTGGTCAGTGTCCAATCAGGTTACATACTAAGAGTAGTCTTTTAAAGGACATTTGCTTTCCCACCCCCCCAGCCCCCCCCCCCACAATGTTGTCCCAATTGTGGGATCAGGGTCAAATCACGAGACAAAACATCCTTTCAGATCTCCTACAGAGCGGCCCGTGGAAGTGAATATTACAGAGCTACCTCTGAAATCCCTTCGAATGGCCACCGGTGCACGAAGTGGGAGGGCTGTACTTGGCCACCTGCTCTGCACATGAGTTTGTCGCGTGACAGTGAAGCTGACATTTTAATTCTCAGAGCTGAAATTTGGGCACATGTGCTGCATCACAGGCCACGTGCGCATAGCCACCAACAACCATGCCGGAAGGAAACTCACACTCAATCATCAGCACGGATAGGTCAACACACGACTTACTTCAAGGGACCTTCTTTGCCAGTACCAAAATGTGAGAATAGGTTTTCCCCTTTTTCTGGCAACAAACAGGTGTTAAGATGTTAAAACACCAAACTGAAACCTTTAACATGGAATCATGTCTTCATTAACCACAATACTTATGGTCAGAATGTAAACAAAAAACATACTCTGATAATATATGCATTGTCTTCGAAACTGATTGGTCCACACCAGAGACAGCTTTCTTTTGAGCTTTTGGGCGTCCTCTGGTCTAACACCGTTTTGAGACGAGGCTCAAAAGAAAGTTGTCTCTGGTGTGGACCAATCAGTTTCAAAGACAATGCAAATATTATCAGAGTATATTTTTGTTTACATTCTTGACCACAAGTATTGTGGTTAATGCAGCCATGATTCCTTGTAAAAGGTTTCAGTTTGGTGTTTTAACATTTTAACACCTGTTTTGTTGCCAGAAAAAGGGGAAAACCTATTCTCACACTACTTACTGCACTGCAGCCTCCAGCCGTGCCATTTCTATGCACGTGGGTGCCACACACCCCTCTCAGTGTGATCCACCAAACCCCTTGCACGCAGCTCTGTCGGGTTGCAGGTGTGGGGCTACCACCACACCCGGACTGTTGTTCACATTACATTCTACGTTGGCCACTGTCATCCCGTTGGACTGAGGTCACAATCAATCCGAGACTTTTAGATTGAGGTCAGAGAATGCGGACTGCGTTCATGTATAATAGAGAGGCAGTTCGGCACCTTGCACGTGGGACTCGGATCGAGGTGAACGCTCGAAAATGCCTCCTCTACGCTCCGTCGCACAAAAATAAACAAAATGTGTTCTGATTAAGTTAGCGCTCTGCTTGTTTTTCTTTCTCTGTCTCTGAGCCTGATATGTTACCCATGGGTGCCATAGTGTTAGTGAGCCACGCACGCCAGCCCAGCCAAAGTCGAGCTCATCAGCAGTCGGCAGATACAGCCTGGCGCTCCTGCTGGGCTATCACCCGTTCGCCACATTTCGAACGAGCCAGGGCTACTGCATGCGTGTGGGCAGCAGGGGCACCGCGTGAAGGCGGCCGAGTCAAAGTGTCTCCACCCTTATCAAACAAGTGTGCGACGGGGTCAAAAGCAGACAAAGTGATACCCGACTTAAGTAAGCGTTCGGGTGGCGACGGCGGCGGTGGTGGTGGTGGTGGTGCACATCTCCTGCCTAGAGCCCCGCAACAGTGGTGGCATTTCCACGTTCATATGGAGAGGGTGGGGGGAGTCCCTCCATAGGACAATCCGGTGTTGACTTCCCAACGAAGTGGTATCTCATTGGAACCTCATTTGCCAGTAAAAATATGATAATTGTTTTTTTTACCCTTCTATCTGGTACCTGTTTTAGCGACCCGTACGAATGATGGGCTGAGTCACTTCTCGCCGGGATTGGGGCTCGTAACCTGCCAACTGTCAACTGCTCACTCCACCGCTGTGCTCGTGTCCATTGGAAGCCCTGAGGCGGTGCTGGAACATCACCGCATTGCGACGGGTGTCAAATGAGAAGTCTGTCTTCGTTGGGGTTCAATGACTCACAAGATTGACTTGAAAAACACCCTGGGTGTCTTATCTCATTGGCCGCCTCGCGTTTCCTACACATTACACTCTTCTCGTGTTTGTGGAGTGTTTTATTGTTGTGAAGTTCTGAGCTCTGAGCACGTGCCACTCCTGGACAACTGTGAAAAAAATATCTTCATAAGTCATCGGATCCCTCCAGTATAAATAATTATAATGTAAATCACTTTCACGAATCAGCCCCCAAATGTAGTCTCCCATCATGTTCTCGTCATACTATCCTTGGTAGCGGCATTCAAGGTCCAGTATAACCTGGTGGAAGTGCTCGCCTTGAATTTATCAAGATGAGCATCAAGGATATGGGCTTTGAGGGACATCCTCCAGCCCATTGTTCCGTAGTTCTTCACCAGTCTGAACCAGCTCCACATAGTTTTCGACCTTGTTATTGCCCAGGAAGTCACGAACCACTGCGACAAAGCTGTTCCAAGCCGCTTTCTCCTTACTAGTGAGCTTCTTGGGAAATTCATTGCACTCCAGGATCTGATTTATCTGTGGTCCGATGAAGACACCGGCTTTGACCTTTGCCTCAGACAGCTTAGGGAAGAAGTATTGAAGGTACTTGAAGGCTGCCGACTCCTTATCTACAGCTCTGACAAATTGTTTTATAAGGCCCAATTTGATATGCAGTGGTGGCATCAGCACCTTCCGGGGGTCCACCAGTGGCTCCCACTTGACGTTGTTCCTACCCACAGAGAACTCGGTCCGCTGTGGCCAGTCCCGCCTGTGGTAGTGCGCCTTGGTGTCTAAATCTGTTGTAGTAATTTTTTTATTACTTTAGTATAAATATATGTTAATTTTGATTAAAATGTTGTTTTTTCCTGACTTGATGTGAACGAAAAGACACAAATTCGCCCGTTTTCTCATTGAAAATATGAAAATGTCTAAATATCACTGTCCTGGTCACAAAAGCAAAGTTTGTGGGGAATAATAGCCATTTTCTGTACTTGAGAGGCATAAGTAATTAGTAAATAACACTTACTACCCAGGAACAAAAACAAATGTTACACAGTGTAATCATGTTGATTCCGATATAACACTGTGTTATGGATATCAGTAAGGCACATCGTGCTCATTTCTGAAAGTTTATCACCTTGAAAAATGAGCGTTAAAAGTGACATTCATCTCTTTTAGGGGGCCTCACAAAGTCCTGCAAGTCCATGTTCCTATGGCAGGTACCAGACTCCACAGGATCACCACTCATAATCACAGCACACGAGACGAGAGTGTTAGTTTGTATTAAATCGGTTACATTACCGAGCTATTGCATTGCAACGTTTTCATTTGTTTTTGGTGTGAAACAACATTTTGTTGCAATTGTAATAAAACATTCTGTTGTTTTAATTAAATTTGCAAGTGAAAGCATCATAAGTATATTTTGTTGCTTAGTGCTGTGATTTTTCTATTTCCTGTCATGGTCATTGCCCTCCATCTATTCATTTGTCACAAATTGCCATTCATGGAAAATACTGTTGTTTTACATTAAGTTATTGGCAGCTAATACAACTAATTATGAATGCAACTAAAATTAATTTGTTCCGATAATTATTCCGTGATATTGGGGGTGTGTGCAATTCTGCAGTATTAAAAAAAAAGTGGAACAGTTTGTGTTACTTGACACTGACACACGAATGCAAAAATTGGTCCTAAAAGAGTTAACAACATAAATGAAATGGTTTTTTCTCGCAAATGCCTGGAGGTGAAATGATCTAATTTCACGGTCTGCCAAGATAGGAAATGTCCAGTGTAAAGGCCACCTCCCATTGCAAGGTCACATGCACACCTCGGGGGTTTTGGCACACACGCACACACGCACAGCCATACACGGACTCACGCGTACACCCAAACCCACACACACACGGGCGGTAGCGGCGGCGCAATGATGAGCGCACTGGGTTACGAACCCGGTGACCCGACTTTGGCTAACGACAGTGGTGAGCGATACCTGAACCGGTTCTGCATGCCCCACACTACGGTGAAGTATGGTCAATTAGCACGATTGGCATGGTGTGCAAGAGACCTTTATTGAGCAGTGAATTCGCAAAGGACTATAAATTACCGTTGTTATTATGCAACACCCACACGCACGGCAATACTGAACACAACAAGCAAAGAGCCCCCGTATAGCCTTAACAGACTATTGGGGCAAGTGTTGTTAGCTAGCACTTATGAAGGCCGACACAGCACACGAGGAGTGGATGGCCAGCACCACGCCTGACCGCCCTTATCTCCCTAGCGACGATGTTTACTACACACCGCACCAGGTACTCAATTGAGGCGGAGTCGACCTAGGGGAGGACCCAGGACCGATTCAAATAATAGTCAGTGGGTGTTGGCCAAAGCGGGAATACGAACCGGGGGTCGCCGGGTTCATAGCGCAGCACACTAACCGCTACACTACCGAGCAGATGTGTATGACTTAGCAACACAGCTATAATCACACACACACGCAGCACTGCACACTCCAAACCTAACCTGTAACCGTGTTTGCAACGCGAAGCAGTAAAATATTTTTTTAAATTCATGAGTAAATGCTTCATTTGAAGGTGGACAATTCATCTCTCTCCCGAGCGAGCGGAGTGTGGCAAGGGGAGGCTGTGAGGCCGCAGGAATAAACCAGCGATTGGCACCTGGCCACGTGCCAGTCATTTACAAATAGCACGAGGTCAGTCGTAGCTCAAAATTTATAGGCGCGATGCAGCTTCATGAATTAATAAATATTGTGCTGACGCTTTCCTGCAAATGCTTTACAAATATGGAACTTCTGGCTGCTTAATGCATAAATATTATCTTGGCCAGAGGACCGCACGGAGAAAGCTCTCAGTTGCAAGGGTCATAAGTTCAAATCCTGGTCAGGGAGTGAGTAATCCCATCATCGTCATCATCATTGCCCTGGGATTTACAAGCCAAGCAACTAATTCGTTACCTCCGTGGTTATCATTTGGACAAACGGAGGCGTGCCTTCTGAGCGGCAGGTTTCCATGACTGGGCTCTCGGCAGATATTTGAGATGAGCACTCCTCCTATAAATGCTTATTTTTGCATGACCAGCACTTAATTTTTTTCTTTATCCCAGTAAATGGTGCACTGTGCAACGGCGCAGGAGTTAGCGCACCGTGCCTTAAACCTCGTGACCGGAATTGGATTCCTGGTGGCAGCTGATAATCAGCGGCGAGTGATATTTTAATAAGTACCGAGATCCCCATTCACCAGCTGGGGTTGACCGCCATTGTGGTGAGAGGATGGTGAATAAGAGAGGCCATCAATCACACAGCAGTGGCTTGAAAAAAAGTGGTGAATTATTTATATAATAAGTATTAATGCACGATATTGCACTATCCGGTAAGTACATAAAATGCTGATTCGTGATTTCATTTACTTATATATTTCATGAATCTGTTACAATGGGAATTATATTATGTAGGTGACTAATAATATCGAATGAAAGTAATACAGTATATTTATTTTATGGTTGTCATAAACCTGTTAAATGCAACACAATTAACACAATATGTTGAGATAACTTGATGGTTAACTATTTTAGTTTTTTTTTTACTGCACATTTTCCTGTTTAAAATATAATATAACGGACCATTAATATAGTGCTACATTGATCGCTTAACTGAAATGCCAATTCAGGATATGCTCTTTCATGAAAAAAATAATGGCTTAATTTCTATAATAAAATGAAGTCTGCATTAATTATCAAAAAAATAAAATGCTTAGCCAATGGCTGCTCATTAATTGATTCCCAGTCTGTAAAGGCGTTCATTTGTATTCGTTACTGTCGAACCTTTTTAAAATATTTATGTTTTAAGAGGAATAGCTTATAATATACCTCGATCAATATCCAGATGTCCCTTTATAATAGCTGTATTAATTATCAATTAGTTGTCTCCCCAATTCGCACCCTCAATAAAAAACACATTAATCACGTGGCATTAGTGGTACATATTTCCTACAGATCCATTGAAATTATTTATTTTAACATGGCTCTAGCCATGCAGAATTCACAACTTAGTGACAGCGATGCATTATACACGAACTCGTCATGTGAACAAAACCCTAAAGCACATTAAACAAAATTGATGTTAAATTATATATGTGCTTTTATGGGATGTGTTGTGCTGGTTACAGTGGGCCACATATTGCAAAATGATCGAAGTGGCCCACGTTCAATAACTGGATATGTCATGTAATTGGAATCTAAATCTGCTGGTCTGGGCCCCCTTTAAGTTGGTTCAGCGTAAAATGAATGCCTGGTGCAGTGTGTGAATGTTATCGTGGAGAAGACAAAGGCAAATGTGGCACGGTACAATGCACACCACCCACCGGTGTGGTGTCGTGTTTGCCTTAATAGGCGCTCACTAATAGCACTTGCCCCTGCCGTTAATAGAGACCAGTGGGGATGCTTTTACTTGTGGTTACATGTGCAATTGTTGTGCGTGCATGTCCAAGTGCGTGTGTGTATGGCCAACACCAGTGACGATTATCTGAACCGGTCCCGGGCCTCCCCTAGGTCGACTCAGCCTCAAATGAGTACCTGGCACGGTGTGTAAACATTGCCACTAGGGAGACAAAGGCGGTCGGGCGTGGTGCTGGCCACCCACCCCCTCGTGTGCCGTTCCGGCCTTCATAGGTGCTCGCTAACAGCACTTGCCCCAACAGTCTGTTCCAGGCTATATGGGGATCTTTGTTTTGTGTATGGGGGGTGGGGGGAGTGGTAGTGTAGCGGTTAGCGCGCTAGGCTACGAACCTGACGATCCGGTTTCGATGCACGCTCAGGGCCAACACCAGTGACGATTATCTAAACCGATCCTGGGCATCATCCAGGTCAATTCAGCTTCAAATGAGTACCTGGTACGGTGTGTAGTAAACTTCGCCACTGGGGAGACAAAGGCGGCCAGGCGTGGTGATGGCAATCCACCCTCTCGTGTGCCGTGCCAGCCTTCAAAGGTGCTCGCTAACAGTACCTGCCCCAATACTCTGTTACAGGCTATACGGGGGCCTTTGTTGTTGTTGTTTGTGTGTGTTTGCATTCATGAGTTGCTGCACTTGTGTTGTATTACAGAGCAATAGGCACCAGACAGCTAGTGTCAACCAATGTATACGTGCCATTGAGGGTGTGCAGTGAAATGTGTTCGAGGAAACCTGCCCCATGGCGCTAGTTTAAGAATCGAGGGGACAGTGGACCCACGATGAGCCCATGTCAAATGGCAACAAAAGCTCGTGAAATATGACAAAAATGCCAGAAAGTTTGGAAAGACTGTGACATTAATTATAATCAGCATGCCTCCCTGTGGCCCTATTTGGCATCTTTTTGCGTCTTGATGTTCTCGTCTCAAAACTTTTATTTTGTTAATCCATCACTTTTCATTGGAAAATCACACCGCATGCCTACATACATCAGAGGTGGGACAAAGTCATTGTTATGCAAGTCACAAGTAAGTCTCAAGTCTTTGCTCTCGAGTCCCGAGTCAAGTCGAGTCAAAGATGAGGCAAGTCCAAGTCGAGTCTGAAGTCATCAAAATCATGACTCGAGTCTGACTCGAGTCCAAGTCGCATGACTCGAGTCCACACCTCTGAGGTGGGACAAAGTCATTGTTGTGCAAGTCACAAGTAAGTCTCAAGTCTTTGCTCTCGAGTCCCGAGTCAAGTCGAGTCAAAGATGAGGCAAGTCCAAGTCGAGTCTGAAGTCATCAAAATCATGACTCGAGTCTGACTCGAGTCCAAGTCGCATGACTCGAGTCCACACCTCTGACATACATACACACACGCATACGCACGTCTTCACTGAAGCGCATGCCATTTGTCGCAAAGGTTGAGGACTAGAACTTGCCTGCGAGGTTGCATCTGCACAGCTGAAGGAAAGTGCATAGAGTTATAAATGACCCGCAGACTAATAATGCAAAGTTCAATCTGCCGAGCTTAGTTGATGACAATTACAACGTGTATCACTAAATCCGTGATGCATTTTGCAAAATGGATATTTTAATGAAATTCATGTTATTGTGGGTATGCCCGATGCGTATATTTATTATAAATTTCCGTCAGGAGTAGGTTAACATTGATGATGTTAGATGACGTGATATTATGGTGGTGGTGGTGATGGTAGACGTGTATTCTCTGTGACCCATGTCTCTCTGATACGAATAGGGGTATACCAGAGACTTCGACGCGTTCCAGAGGACCACCACGGTGGAGACGGGAGCGATGAGATGAGTTCACGTGCACGAGTGAGGTGGATGGTAGTAGCACTGAACGCTGAAGGATGGCAATGGCACGGGGAGCCTTTCGTCCAGCAGTGGATAGACATTGGCTGTTAATGATGTTCATAAAACAGCAGGTGCCCTCAACCAAGAACACGTGAGTTCAAATCTTGACCAAGTCTCTTCAGCCCACCACATCACCATCATGAGTCATCTTTACTGCTACCATCATCATCGTCATTATTCAGGGTCAGTAAAATGAGCACCACGTGGTGAAACTGCGCCACTTGGTGGATGACAAGAGCGGTTGTCAATTGGCGATACTGGTCCCTGCCATAGGAATATGCAATTCCCACCACTGGTTCTGTGCCACCGGTAAAGACGAGCACTCTCATTTGAACATTGAGACACAAAGGAGCAGATTCCGGCTGAACGCGATGGAGACGTTGCCACGCTCTTGCCAAACATCGGATGAAATATGGTCTTTACCGTATTCTTTGGGTCTTTCGGTAAAGTCACGTAGATAGGTTCAAAGAAAATAACAAAAATATTTTCTTTGAACCGATCTAGGTGACTTTACCGAAAGACCCAAAGAATATGAATTCCTGCAGTCACGAAAGCTTTAAGTCAACAGGATATTTACCAATACAGCAATCGGACCTGTATACATTGAATGTAAAGCATAAGCATCTTCTGCATTTTAGCCTTATTTGTTATATTTAAGTTTAAAGTCAATGTCTCTCCCGTTGCTTAAAACAAAATGGTGCGGTGCTCATTTCTGTTCGTGTGCCTGAGCGAGTGGTGTGGATTCCTCATTCCCAAGGCATGGAGCAGTCTTTGTCACGGGATACCCACCGTGACACGATGAGCTACGGATCACACGATGAGCTCAGTTCACTCACAAGGGATGATGACCGATAGTCAATAATAATCATGGTTATAATGGGAGTGGCGGCCAAGGAATGGGACGCGTCCGAGATGGCGACCAACCGAGGTGATGGGGCAATGGGAAGAGCGTGGGCGAAGGTGCTCGCTTGATTTCCGCATTGCATCGCAGGATCTGTGCATGTGCGTTGAACTTCTTTCGCACCGTAAGTAGCCAACCGTGGTAATCGGAGGTGCGGGTAAAGAACAACGAAGCAAATACACGCAAAAAAAGCAGTTCTGAAGAAATTCGTTTTCGATGTAGATTTAAAAGTGCATCGCTCCATCGGCTTCCTAATAATGCGGGCAGCTTGGGGGGGCCATCATCCAGCAATGGAATGACGATGGCTGCTGATGCGTAATAGCTATATTCGTTTCAATTGCTTAGACATTCATTTGATTCGTGGCTTCTCTTTGAAATTACACAGAACCACCATTCATGTCATGGCAAGCAAATTGAAGAATAAAAAAAACATTCAATTGTGATTTGAATCTTTGGGACTGCAGAATTTGCAGAAGTGTCTTAATCCACCATGCCCTACTGCGTTTACCAACTCACAATTCACATTTACATTCTGACTTCATCCAATCAATGACACATTCTCGTGGTCTGAAACTAATCCAGCCAGATGCAACTTTGACTTATAATCAGGAAAACATGAGTTTGAATCTTAGTTTTGGGTTAATTCATTCCGTCACTATAATGTCCTGTGTTGACTGTGATGTCAGATCGTGGTGTCTACATACATCATAGCGCACGTCACGCTATGATGTCACAGAGTCCAGTACCATATATTATTAATACGTCAAATGAAATTTATCCTTAACTCCTTTTGAATATGAAATGGAAATTGTAACGATAACCTAAGAAATAATTTAAAGACAGATTCCCCCTTTTGGTTGGACAAACATGGAATGTTTTATGGATGTCAGGATTTCTTAGCATTTCAAACGGATCACGCAAAAGTTGAATCGTTGTTCATTTTCGACATTTGTATTTACATTGAGCATTGACGAGCAAAGTCGACTGAATGTCACATCTTGCTTTGGGAAAAACTAGCAGAGGAGCTGGATTCATTTCGAATAACCTACAAATGTAATGCCCTATTTTTATTTCTGGCATGTTTCATAACATTCACTCTACTTTCCCATGCAGGGGCCTCGCAGACACAGAAAAGAGAAACAATTGCAGCCTGGGCTTGAAAATAAGGACGAATCATTCTGCCTCCAAATTACCATTCTGGCATGCAATTATGGATGAGAAAGTAGTTTTAGAAACGTTAAAAATGTGTATTTATTAACTCTAGCCTCATATCTCTGCTTACATTTTCTCTCCAGAGCCATAAATCCTCAAATCGCCACTTTGAAAGCATCTCTCGTCCACAACAACAGCCTTTATTCATGCTTCCATTGCTTCTCGCCTTAAATAATGCAACTCTCTCCTCTGTAAGCTCCATAAATTCCGCAACATCAATGCATGATCTTATCGAGAATGCTTAACGATGGGATCATCACAGTGGACTAATTAGCGTATGACGACGCTTCTGAAGTCCCTTCACTGCCCTTCACGCTCAGCCCGTGCATCATCACCCCCGTCTCGTTTCACGAGAATACTTCAAGGTCACCAGTGCGCAGGTGGCTCAGGAGGCTCGCCGTGCAAAGTCGGAGTGACGTATGGAAGTGCCACGTTCCTATGACAGGGACCGATATCTCTATACGGGCAGCAACGTCTCCCCCCCCCAATCCCACCCCAATCTCAGCATCCCCCCTTGCTCTCCGCACCTCCTCTCTCCCCATCGCACCCTCACCTTCCTCCTCCATCTCGTCTCTCTGTCCACCCCGCCCCAACTCTCCACCAACCTCCCCCACTCTCTTCCCTTCCCCCATTCTCTCGAGAATGAAGGCATCTATCACGCTCTGTTTGAAATCAAATCGAATATAATAATGATTACTTAACATGTTTCAAAAATGGACAGACAATCCGTATGGTTAAGCTAAATATTAATCAACTCATCTGTATATTAAATGGCAACGAATGTTCAGGTCACACAGAGTATGGATTCCTGCAGTCACGAAAGCTTCAAATCAAGATAGTACTTATATTTTTTTTTATCAACCCCAGAGCGATGATGGGCTGAGACTACCCATGGGATTTGAACGCATCCTCTTCAACTCGTAAGTTGAGTGTTCTATTCTGTATAGTTGTGAAAAATATAACGAGCTTAAGAGAGTTGGCTTATGTCAAACAATGGAACGTGCATAGCATGCTGATCTCTTCTAATCAAATTCAAATGTTATATTTTATGCTTTACGTGTTATATATATTAAGCAGTTGGGGTGGGGTGGAAATGCATCACTAACCACGTCACCAGCTATGTGCCAACTAAGCTATCTCCTAAAACAAATACGGCTCACCATTGGGCGAATAGTCTCACCGTTGAATGTGGTCACGTGCAGTATACTATCTATTTCAAAAAAACATACCTTAGCTGTGTCTAGACGCATGTTTATCGTGAGCATCAACTAGCTGCTTGCACGCTGAAATAAAATGAGTCAACTGCAATTTCTTTGATATTCATATCAACAAATATAAATGAATAGCACACTCTGAAGCGTCTCTCTTTTGTATTCTGAGCACAATTAATAGATCCTTGTGGCCTTTAATCAAGGCCAGTGAGCCCTGCCCACGTAATTCAACGCAAGCAAAGCGAATAACAAGCGTCCCGTCACGAGAAATGGAATTATCCGAATGTATACTTAGAAACAAATACGAATTCACAGTACTCAGTGAGTTGAATATAAAAAGGATGTACATGTATATTATTCAATCTGAAATTATTTATATTGGACAGCAGGTTGAATAGCGCCGTTTATATTTTGGAAACATATTCCTTCCAAACTTTATATTCATATGTAAACATGAGACATGTTTTTTTTGCTGGCAGCCTTCCTGGCTGGATTCCTGCCTGGATGGCGTGCGGAATTTCATGCCACGGGAGTGACATCACATTGCATGATGACGTCAAGTGACGTCATCCCCCCCCACCGAGCCTTCCACCCATGCATATTTAGTTTAACATGTTGTAGGCTTCCGCGACCAATATGATCCATAATAGAGGTTTTTTGGGTTA
The DNA here is from genome assembly GCF_964198595.1 of Lampetra fluviatilis. Lineage (NCBI taxonomy): Eukaryota > Metazoa > Chordata > Hyperoartia > Petromyzontiformes > Petromyzontidae > Lampetra > Lampetra fluviatilis. Next base: position 1,984,636 of record NC_136308.1, read on the forward strand.
GACCACGCTTCTGCGCTCTTGCGCTGTGGGGGGGGGGGGGGATTACTTTACTGAGGCAACGTACATTATGCATTATGCGAGCCCTTTGAACAAGATTGTCATCAATCAGAGTAACATCCCAATCTCTGACAGCCTAAAATCGGTACTAGCTAAAGGGTTGAATTTCGCAGTCACCCCGAAACATATCCCAGTGGATGATATAATCTCCCAGGTCGACGTAGCCCTCAAAGGCCTGGGACACATCCCAACAGACGTTGCTAGAGCTGAAATTGACACCATCCTTTAAAATGCTAAAAAGAAAAAACATTAGTAACATTAGCAAAGACGAGCGCTCTGAACTCGCAAGGGCAATGCCACTGTCATCATGGATAAAACCACATACAACAACAAAATCCAGGACCTTCTTAATGATGGCAGCTACACCAAAATCAACAAAGATCCTACTAACAGCCTGACTACAAAACCAACAATATCATTACCAGTTCGACTTCTCTAATTATCGAACCAGTCAAACGGCTCTCCCTAAAACCTTCGGCTGCCAGACCACCCAGATTCTATGGTCTTCCTAAGATCCATAAAAAAGGCACTCCACTTCTGCCCATCGTGTCCACAATCAACTCACCTACCTACAAGCTGGCCCGTTTTCTGTCTGATACCTTGCTTCCATTCACTGGCAAGACTACATCAGCAGTACATAACTCAGCTCACTTGGTCTCTCTAATCAAGGGCATTTCACTGTCCCCAGATGATCTTCTCGTCAGCTTTGATGTGGTTTCTCTGTTCACCAAGGTTCAGTGCCTGACACCTGAGCAATAATTGAAGATTTAGTCCAACATGGACTGAATCCTGATGTTCCTACTCTGGTTAGGCACTGCCTTACCAACACTTACTTCACCTGGAATGGTACTTTCTACAAACAAAATTAAGGTACCCCCATGGGTTCCCCCTTATCACCAGTGATAGCGAATGTTTTCATGGATAAATTTGAAACAGATGCCATCCAGACATCCACCCTACGTCCTTCCTTGTGGAAGAGATATGTGGATGACACTTTCGTCATTTGGCCACATGGCCAGCCAGCATTGAACCAATTTCTCAACCACATTAATTCCATACACCCATCCATCAAATTCACCATGGAAGTGGAAAAGGATGGTAAGCTACCGTTCCTGGATGTTTTCTTTGAGAAGAAACCTGATGGCTCTTTGGGAAACTCTGTCTACAAGAAAGCCACCCACACAGACTTCTATCTGAAACCTGATTCCCACCACCATCCGGCACAGAAGAATTCCCTCATCAAAACACTAGTATTTCCAGTATTAGATAGTTTTGCACAGACCTTCAAAATTATCAAAATCGATTGAGTGTCATTGTTGGCACGCGTGTTCTGCTACTGCTGACAGTTGTATGTGGGATAATTTAATCTTTATCTGATGTTCTTTTAGTCTCGTGCTGATCATTCGTCCTGTTTGCCCAACATAACATTCATCACACGTGCAGTTAATCATGTACACACCTGTTTATTGCTTCGGTAACACATCTTTTCTACCAGATATTAATTTATGTATTTTATGTACCATGCCAAACCTGACTAGAATGTTTTTTTTTCAAACATCTGGCTAGTTTATCAGTTACTCCCGCAATTTACGGTATTTTGATCGTTTTAATTACTTGGGCAATTTCAATGCTCGTGTTATTTGATTTGGTTTTGGCATTCAATGCCCTGTTGATTTGTGCATCATTGTAACCGTTCATTTGCAGCGCTTCTTTGACATGTTGAATTTCCCTTCTCAGACTGTCACCATCTGACACTTTCTTAGCTCGACGAATGAGTTTCTTGATAAGAGCAGATTTCTGCGTAGGGTGAGGGTGTGACTGCATTCAAATAGGCGTCATTATGCGTTTTCTTTCGGTAAAAACTGTTATCTTCCCATTTCGACCCCGTCCGAGCAGAATATCCAGAAATGGTAGAGTTAACGACACATTTATATATTGACACGATCTAACCCAAAAAAAACCCCTCTATTATGCGTGCATATTTAGACAAAGTTTTGCTGGCTGGCTGGAGGTAGAGATAGGTACGGATGAATGTTTATGTCGAAAGGACGTGCATGCTGCTATATGCTTTAAAAAAAGTGTATTCCAAACACCACGTTAGAGCAGAGACAATCGCACCCCACGTGGACTGCGGCTTCGTAGAACTGTGGAGAATGAGCGACGTGTGGAGGCATTCATCCAGCAGTGGATAGAACACGGCTGCTGATAGCGATGAGGAATGCATGCATGCCCTTCTTGGTATATATTTTTAAGAGTATATTATTTGACTGCAGTGGTGTAATGGTTGTCACACTGAACTTGCAATAAAGACGTCGCAAGGTTCTAATCTCCTAAATCGGCAGTTGAAACAATTGTAAGGTCTTACATTTCCCCAACTCTGCCCACCCAGCAGCATGCACGGTACACCCCAATGAATCAATCGGCGGGTTACATGGGGTGGAGTAAAGTGTAGGTCCTCCCACCTCTTCCAAGAGGAGACCAAAATGCCCAACAAAAGGGGCTCTTCTGCTAGCAGTGGCATGAACCGCAATTGCAGGGCTGAAGCTTTAACCTTTACCATTAATAATGTTTCTTATTTGTCCATTCGCCTATCTGATAGGCACCTAAATTGTGTGCAGACCGCACAGTTTAACAAGGGCCTAATGCACGTCCACGCTTCGTAAACATAACAGCGTGCTGACAGCACACAGAATGTTGTTCTATACCTACATGGCTGGCTATGTGTTTCGTGAGACAGATGCATTATGTGTGAATGGCAAATGTCTTGACAGTTGTGGAGATTCGCGAAAGGCATTAGTGGGGCTGAAAATACATTTACTCGGCAGATGCATTTACCGGTAATGACTCATGCTCTCACCATCACGTTCTTAAAGCGCTGCCCGGGTAATTTTACGCCTTTCTGGAATCCATTTGATTGTGCATTGACTGAAAATTATGTGAAAACCCAACACTTAGAATAATGCATGGCTGCGAGATTAGAATACGTTGCAGAAAATGTTCAGGGAAATTACTTATCGCTTTATTATCCACCATTCCTAACGTAGTCAAAGTGATGTGTCCGCATTTGTGTTTGGGATATATTTAATATATTTTCGTTACCAACCGTCATGAAATGCAGTTATCATTACTGTTCTTATTTCCACGTCTTTTATATTCTTCCGTAAGACAAAAATCGTTGAATGTAAATGATTTTCTTTCAAATTTTCTAACAGCTGGCATACATTACGAACACGCTTGCTAAAGCTGCATTCAATTCTGGAATTGCATGTAAGGATGTGAATGAGAGTGGAAGTTTAATTTTTACTAATTGAAATATAAAAAAGTAAGTTATTTCAAATCACTGTATTTTATGTCCATGAGCATTACGATTGTAAAATTATTATGTTGCATTTTCAGCGAGTTAATGTTTTATTGTGCAAAATAGACAGACTGAGGTTGTCATGGTTACAACTTACCCTCATTTCATCTTGCAAATATTCTACATTTTCACGCAATTAATTGCCTTCCAGCAAGACCGTTGCTTTTTTGCAGGTGACTAAGTGGCTCAGATCCTAGGTTCGAATCAACGTTTCAAACACCGGCGATATAAATTTAATCTCCAGGTTTCGTGAGTTGATGGTCTCAGCTCAGTGTCGAATAATTGCACAGAAATTAAAAAAAAACACCATCACGTTAAATCCGTTTATGCACTTAATTTCATCTAAATTTCATCTCTGAAATAAAAGTAATTATATTGATTTGAATGTCATTTGACGAGCTCTCACTGGCAAAGCGGGCGAGGCCGTATTGCCTCCTACCGTGTGGACAAGACGGGATTTCGGCACCTCCCATTCGCACGGTTGGCAACGTATGGTGTGGTAGAAGTTCAAAGTATATCAGAATTATGTATTATTTATTCATTAATTCTATACTTTGCCTGCATCATCCCTTGAGATGGAAATTTCATTTGCAAGGGTGTCCAGAAGTAGCACTGTGATTTTCGCTGATATGAGCTGTCCTCTGACACGGGAGATTCTACCGCTCTCTGAAAGTGACAAACAGATTCTCTGTCACGTGACATGGACCCTGGTCGCATAACATTGAGGATTTTAGTTTGTAAAAGTAACGTTTTATTTTTCATAGTCTTTTTTTCACAAATCATATGAAGGTTATTTCGTGCAATCTAATAATATTAGCAATTTGCAAAGGTTGTTCGATACATTAATCAACTACCTTTGTGAGAATTACATATATTCGATAATGATTTAAACAAACAAGGAAAAACACAAGTAGACACCGTCTAATTATGGTTTATGAGAATATACTATTGAAGTTTATCATTTAACATACAGTTTACTCGAAAAAACTAGTTTTAGTGATAATGCCACAAATTACCTTACCGAGAATTCAACATTCTAGTCACACTTTCTTTAAAACAATGTTTCTCTGAAATGGTTGTTCAGAATATCATATAAACTAAATCTAAGTTATATGTTAATGTCCAGGCCTCCATTGCATTAAAATGCATTGCATTCATTTTCCAGACTCTTCATTTTCCACAGCGGGGGCAATCTTATGACGTGTTAAATGGATTGTCTCATCTCCACAATGGTGCAGTAAATGTCCGTGCTTGTTAACGTGGGTTTGTGCATTGACAATTAATTGGACAGATAGAGACGAATAATACAATTTAACGGATTTGTGGTATTGCCATGAGTAGGCTGGCAACTTATCCAGTTTACATTTGTCGAAAGTTTAAATTCCTACCTGAACTGGCTGGCAATTTTCATGAAGACGACCGCTTGTGTGCGATCGAAACGTCGATATTTTTGGTTATTTTTTCTGTCTACGTGGCTTTACCGAAAGACCCAAAGAATATGGCTGGCAATAAGCTCATCAATGATCCTCTCGATGAATGGTCTTGAGATTCACCGAGGCTTTTCTTGGTCACGGTGACATAGTCAACGCACTGGATGGAAATGTGGAATTCCCGCTGCTGTTTCAGTGCCACCAATGTCAAGTGAGCACCGCCTCGTTGTTTGTCTTTAAACAGGGAGGCACTTTGGCTGTACCTTGACTTTCATGCTAATAGAAATTGCTGCTGTGCACATGCACAGACTGGTGTGATTAACCACGTACTAATGCAATGTGCACACCGTGTCAGAAGGTCGGGGGTTGGAATTTGACCCATGACCTCCAGTGTGCTCCATTTGTAACAAGTAATTTACCTTTACACGGAAGCGTCTCTGGGTCTTGTCACTTGAATGCGATGCATCGGGTGGGTGTGATGCCTATTCCACACGTGATGGTAAGTGCAGACGTGCAAATTAAACGTTATGTTTCGGTTTGTTTGTGTTGTCTGGATGTTACTTTTTTATCGAATAGACTATGTTTTCATCAAATAAACGATACACCAAACTCTGTTTTATTTGACCAGCTAAGGTCCACTGAGCTCTGCAGTTATTTATTTCAGAAGCGACCAGGCCACAAATGATAGCTCAACGAAGTGGGCTAATCATGTGGAAATGTCTAGCAGCCAAATACTTTAACCGCGTGATGTTGCTTCTGAATGTGGAGGGAAAAAACCGGAGGACCTGGAGAAAAATCCGCGCGACCACGGACGGCAAATATACACGCAGGCCCCAAATTTACAATCGGTGTCAGGGTTATGGATCGAACCCACGACCTCATGTGTACCAGGCGAGGCGAGAGAGTCAACATCTCGCCATAGGGATGCCCTATAGGTGGCTGGGGGCGGTGGTGAGGGGGGTGGAACCACCTGGACACCGGCACGCCACGATGGGGGGTGGGGGGATGGGGGATGTTGGGGGTGGGCGGGCGTTGCTTAGCAACGGGTACTTCCTTTTGTACTCGTTACGAATCACAAGCTGAAAGTAACAGGCATTTAGCTGCCCAAGGTACTGGTACTTCACTCTCAGTCACCACTGACTTGAAACAATGTTTCATTGGGGCGACAAAACCCTGGACAAATAAAAGCAAAACTGCGAATGCCAGAATTCTACAAAGGCGTTCAAGCAAACTCGACATGAATCTGGCCTTTTTCACTTCGAATTTGAACAAATACCCAAAACTACCAAGACGATATTTTAAAATACATTCTGTCAAAATTGTTAATCGAGGATACAAATATAAACTAATATATACAGTTGTAGCTTTTGAATGTGAGACAAAAAAAAATCGCTGTCATCTTCAAGAGGCATCCTTGTGTACTATGACGGCCTTCATAAGTGGTCACGAACAACGCCAAGGATACATTGGGCATCTTAATCTTGTGCGGGTTAAGCTTTTTTCCTAAAAAAAAAATCTCAATTACATATTTTAAATGACTTCCACCACTTAACTTTTTTTTTTTCTATCTATTGATAACCATAACATGTGTTTAATCATTCTCAACAGAATGCTCGTGACCATAGCTGTTGGTGGCATTTTGTTTGGACTTCATTGCTGCTGACAATTTATTCGAAAAAGAACACGTTTTAGGTCTGCGATGGTTGCAAAGATACAACTCAATTTGTGAAAATGCCTTTGACGCACAACAACAATTCTACATTGCATGTTGTAGTCATTGTTGTTGTTGTTGTTTTGCTTACATGGATAAGTTATGTTGTGATAAAAAAAAATCACCCATAACACACCGAGTCTGTTTTCATGTTTTGTTGTTGTTGAGAATCCCAGCGTTATCCAGAAATTCCACAAAAGCAATTCCATATGAGTTTCTATCCACCAAGATTTAAAGCAGGTTCTCAAGTGCAGAGAGCTGACGGCTTCAGCCCAGTCACCAATCATTACACAAAATCAATCAGATGAGATATATATACTTCTTTGAGGCCAGGGCTAAAGGACTAAAATACATTTTCTAGGTGCATGATGGTGCTCTCTCGCGTCCTACTGTTAAGCATGAGGTGTCTTATTCTTGATTCTTTCGGTAATGTCACGTAGAAGGGAAACAATAAAATAAAAAATATATAAAACAATAAAATTCTCGCGACGTTTCGACTGCAACACAAGCAATCATCATCAGGTTTTTCACACCTTTTTTCACACCTGATGATGGTTGCTTGTGTTGCAGTCGAAACGTCGTGAGAATTTTATTATTTTATATTTTTATTATTTTGTTGTTTCCCTTGTTCGTGACTTTACCGAAAGAACCAAGAATATGAATCCTTGCAGTCACGAAAGCTTTAAATCAAAATTCATGAGATGTCTGTTGAAGTTGGAGGACGCCGGTTTGATCTCCTGGCACGTCAGTTAAACAATTAGCACGTTTCGTGAATCTTCCCGCACCACCTCTGTCCACCCAGAAGTATAATTGTGTACGCCACAGTTCATCGAACGGCAGGCCGCGTGTGATGGAGCAAAGTGTGGGTACTTCCAGTCCTTCGGAGAGTTCTGGCCCTCGTTGAAGAGTAGGCCAAACTACCCTATAGAGGAGGGTCTCCGAAGCACCTTCTAGTGGCATTAGCAAGAAATTGCAGGGCTGCACCTTTGCCTTCTATGGCAATACCTTCCTGAACCATTACCCAATTAAACTAAAAGGCTTCCACTAGGACAGATCCTCGTCTCGTCGGGACATGACTGCGATGGAACAGTTCACATTTAATTGGTGAAGTTATACAACAACAAAAACAACACAATGCACAACGTTGCGATGAATACAATTTTCAAAGAGATTGTTTTTATATGTTTCTTTCCACTTCAAGGGATTCCCTGCACTTTCTCCTCCCTCCGCCTCCACGCATCGACGCCGCCGGTGCCTGAGAGACCGCGTGGAGCGCAGAGACAGCTGTGGTCATGGCTGTTTGAGCTGCGGGATGATGAGGGACGTGGGGCAAGTGGGCCACGGCCACCAAGCAAGAGGCTCGTGAGATCGAATAAGCGTCGGAGCAGAATGACGTCCAATTCATTCCTCTCTCCATGGGTCGGATTTGAACCCACGGACCACCCCCCTCCCCCCCCGAGATGGCTTAAACAATGCACTGGGAGGGGTGGGGGGAAGTTGACAACCCTGAGCCACTCGGCCATGAAGCGATCCTTTTTGTCATTTGTGAGGTCGTCTCAGGGCATTAAAGGCATTTTGGAAAGCACAAAGCCTTTGAATTAATGCGCCTACGACGTACTGTAGCGATGAAAGGGAGGCAAATTTCTGATGAAGGTGCTCCTCCCGTCTCGCCTTTCCATCAATTGCTGTGTTGTCCTTCCTTTAATAACTTTGCGAGCGCCCGTTGGGAGTTATCATCTTTTTAATAAAGGAACACCAAATGGAGATTTCACCACCGGCTAGGAAATACAGAGGGCTGAAAATAATTTACCACTGTCATCATACATATTGCATTCTAACAGAGAAACGCGTATCAAGATAACGTTTCAGACAAAGGCCTTTATTCAGAGCAGAGTCACGGAGTCGGGTTGACAATTGGAATTCAACTTCTGTGGCTGCTTGCCAACTTTACACAGTTGGCAAAGCATTCCACCTGCCATTAAAGTGTGTTTTAAAGCGCCTGTGGCATATTTCGCAAAAATGAAACATGTAGTGCCTGTGACACGGCTCGTATTGTAGCCTACAGTTGAACATTTGAAAATACATCTACGTAAACAGAAGCTTCGCTTGTTTGCGAGTTCGTTTCCCCCAGTCACGACATTTATTTGAGCATTTTGTTGTTGTTGTTGTACGGAGACAAGAGCTCATTATGGCTGGAAGGAACTGAGGACACATGCGAGTGATGATGAGCTACATGTGATCTTTGACCGTTCGCCTATTTTTTGAGTTGATAGTATTCAACCATTTTGTGATATAAAGACAAATCGAGGTATTACCTGAGAGACAAATGGCATCTTGTGATTGGCACAATTTAAATTTCAACATGAATTGTTCATTGCACAGCACTAACCTCCATTCATCCATTATTATTTTTCACCTTAAGATATCTTTCATTTCGATCTGCTTATAAATAACTGAATTTGATCAAGTCTGATCTATGCCATCATATAAAATGTGTCCAGGGCACGAAGGGCATTTTGAAGCACAGAGACTTGACAAGTCAGACTGAAGGCATACGGTAACATTACGAGGCATAAGAGCACTCACATCATCACGGTGTGTGTGCATTCACACCGTGCCATGAGAGTAAATGTCACGTGGTCCTCGTGTTTGAGGCCACCGGCGGTACAAATAAGACTCAGAGCATGACCTTAAGCCCACTCACCCGCTGAAGCATGTGATCCTCTTTTAATTTTGTATGTCCTTTCTCTTTTCTAAATTTGACATATAAGACCCTCGGCTGTGATGTGCTGGCTCCGATTGAACCTACACCGTAAGACGCAACTGTTTGCAATGGCTCTTACAAAACACTCACGCACTCTGCCACTGTATTGATGCCAGTGGGAGGATGAACGGAGGTTAGTGCTGTGCAAAGGCCATTTCATGTTGAATTTGAAATCATTCTCAGAATCACCGCGCCAAATACAATTGCACGAGGGTTTCATCATTGCACCATACTGCGATATCATTGCTATTGTGTTAATCTATAGGCTGGCATATTCAGTTATGGTTATGGGCTGCAGTGCATTTGCCGAAGTAGTACTAAAGAGAGCTGTGATACCTAGTATTGCCTGGGTCTATAGATTAATATATCGTACTTTAGTCACTCAAGGACTGAATGCTGCTATGTAATGTATGGATGACATTACGCATTAACAGATATTTGTTAATGCACAACGCGATGTGTTAACATGGATAACATAGTGGGGATTGAGCAGTGGGCAAATGGTTACCGCATGTTGCTCTGAGCCCATTGGACTGAGTTAAATTCCCAGCCAAGGCCAACATCAAGGCCAGTGATATCTGAATGTGACATTCCCCGCCTGCCTTCAGCAAACCCGCATTAACCAGCGTGGTGAAGTATGGTCAAACAACCGACTCATTGTGTAGAGGCCTACATCGAAGACTGGATTGTAAAAGGTCAGTAAATATGTTGTTTTATTATGATTCACTTAAGTGATACTATAGGCAGTCTACACACGCTGGAATGCGATACCAGTGCCTTCATCTGGTGCTTTGGGATCATCCGTGTAACAAATCAAAATAAACGAAAAAGGATGGGCACACGCAGTCCATGCAGCTTCCCAGGAGAACTGGGCTGCTTGGTCTATTCAATTACCAATACATCCACTCGCATGCCTCATCTGGGACTGCACAAACCCGAGGCAGCTGTTGTAGCCTCAAGAAGATGCAGCCAAAACGCCACACCGATGTATCCGTATCCCCCAAAATCGCGCAAGTGACTAATTTAACCAAGTTCCCTTTTGTGCCAAGCAGGACTCAGTTGAAAGACGGCGCAGAGCTGCTCACAGGCGATGTAGCATCGCAGTCGGTCTAGCATCATCTCCTGCCTTCTGCTGGCTCCGAGATGGCCTCCGTACTGAACACACTGTCCCTGCCCTTTGATCGGCTGTGAAATAATAATACTAATCGTCGACCATCAAAGCTCTTCTGCTCTCAACTCTTGCCAGCACCTGGAATGTTCGTCACACGCGGGCGCATCGCGTTCGCCCGACACCACGTGGGGGTAGGCGACGCAATGCGTACCGGTGATTGTCGGTCCGTTGTTGGACCGACAATCACAACAACAACAACAAAAAACGGGCCATAGATTTTGATTATCTTGCATCGCCATCAGCTGCTGTCGTTGTTGTCACTACTCTAGGCGGTCCGGACGCGGTAAATGTCAGCTTTGTATTAAATATAAAAACTCCCCTCCGGTGTTTACTTGCAAAACAATGAAGGAAGAGCCACGATGCCCTTTGGCGCAGTCCACCCAGCATGTCTTATGCAATGGAATAGCTCTAAGAGCTGCAACGTAGGAATATAGAGCAGTCAGAGTTTGTATTATCATTATAGTGGCATTGGAATAAAAAGAATCAGAGTGTGTCCCTGGTGAAATGACTACGGAGCAGTGCCCCGTAGTCATGGGTAAAGCTGAGCCAGTGGTGGTAATTCCACATTCCTATGGAGGTAAGAATTGCCTCGTTGTCATCTTCACAGTGGCTGTTGGCTAGCCATCGAACAAGGACGGTCACTGCATCGCGCGCTTTCAGATGCGCTTCTGCGGCCATCTGGAACGCTCTTCCTTCTGATACGAGGACGCCGCTGGAACTGTGCACTTTTAAATTATCTAAATTGAAAGCTCATTTCTTTCGAACAGGTTTTCGTGCTTAGTTTGTTGTCCTTCCCCCGCACCTCCAATTACCATGGTTGGTTACGTAAGGTGCTAAAACACATTCCTGCGGAGGGAGCTGGTAGGAACGTTGGGTTGCTCGGTCAATGGCCAGGGTCAACGGCGGCGTGGTGTATTCCGAAAATATGGCCGACTGTGAGGGCGGGCACAAGCCGGCGTGAGTAGGTTAAACGTTGAGTTTTATAAGGGCACCACGGGGTGACCAGCCCCTCCCTACCCAGCCCCACTCCTCCCACCCCCCACCCAGCCCCACCCTCCCAACCCAGCCCCTCCCCACCCTCCCCACCCAGCCCCTCCCCACCCTCCCCACCCAGCCCCTCCCCACCCTCCCCTCTCCACCCAGCCCCACCCCTCCCATTTTTGGATGGACGACGGATGGACGGACACAATAATCCCCTGTGGGCTGGTGTAACCAGGAGGTTCCTCCCAGTATAGGTTAAACATACAGACACACATGATCAGCCATGATAAATTCACAGCTGATGTAGTTAGGCATTGCCAAGCTGCCGTTATCTCCCCATGCTTATTTGCACACTTTTCAGTCTTGTGTTTATATTTTCCATTAATTACCGTGTTTCTGAACCGTAAGTCGTAGCGGGTGGTATGCATTGATTCATGCCGTTTTTCCAAAGGCACATTGGTACGTTACATCGGCTATCCAGAAGCACTGCGACCTGCTGCCACGCCCTTGTTATCTCACCGTTTTTATTTTGTCTCTCCACATATAAAGTGCTCACGCATTATTTTTTATCAACCTCAGAGGGGGTGGATGGGCTAACTATCAGGCTTCTAATTTTGTAGCAGAGCCAGTTCCGGATTAAGCTGGTGCGGGACCTGTCGCATATGTTATAAAGGGGCCCTAAATAAAAAGAAAACATTTTTAACTTGCATCGTAAAGTCATTAAATATTTTCATTTTCTATACAGCCAGATACGACAAATCGCTAACCGTAAACACCCAGTCGTTCATTAAAGTTGAAGGCAGTATAGCACTATAGTAATAGAGCAAGTGCAGAATCACTGAACCGGAATTGATAGCTTGAAAGCATTCAGCTCGGGGCCCTTGAAAATGCGGGGCCACGTAGCTACATATGTAGTAGTTACTTTTGCTTCTAGGATAATCCAGCACCGAGCAGAGCAGCACCCAGGTGGGCACCGACTACAAATCATGGCACCACAGTGAATCATTGCGTTACCGGTAATGCCGATGCAAAATTCTATCTCCTTCGGAACCGCTGTCCTCCACGCACTGACCTCGAAAGAAAATGCTGGTGAATCGCAAAACAAACGAGATGTGTGGGAGGGGGGGGGGGTAGCTTTGACCCGTGTCAATGTGACCGACTTGAAGCTGAGAAACGGCCACACGTGTGAGTACGGGCAGCCTCGGAAAACACGCTAAAAATGCCCGACTGCACCACACCTCGTCAATATCCCTGTTCACGCGAGCCGCTCATCGAACTAAGCAGGCAGCAACAGGTATTGGCTGCGGTTATGAAGCGACAAGCGATGATGACGACCATAAGATGATATTATTTGTCCACAATAATGGTTATCGCACCGTCATTTGAAACCAATGGCAAGGTTCCTAAATTCCCCCCCCCCCGTGGTGGGGTAGAGTGTGGGTGGGGTAGAGTGTGGTGGGGTAAAGTGTGGTGGGGTAGAGTGTGGTGGGGTAGAGTGTGGTGGGGTAGAGTGTGGTGGGGTAGAGTGTGGTGGGGTAGAGTGTGGTGGGGTAGAGTGTGGTGGGGTAGAGTGTGGTGGGGTAGAGTGTGGTGGGGTAAAGTGTGGTGGGGTAGAGTGTGGTGGGGTAGAATGTGGTGGGGTAGAATGTGGTGGGGTAGAGTGTGGTGGGGTAGAGTGTGGTGGGGTAGAGTGTGGTGGGGTAGAGTGTGGTGGGGTAGAGTGTGGTGGGGTAGAGTGTGGTGGGGTAGAGTGTGGTGGGGTAGAGTGTGGTGGGGTAGAGTGTGGTGGGGTAGAGTGTGGTGGGGTAAAGTGTGGTGGGGTAGAGTGTGGTGGGGTAGAGTGTGGTGGGGTAGAGTGTGGTGGGGTAGAGTGTGGTGGGGTAGAGTGTGGTGGGGTAAAGTGTGGTGGGGTAGAGTGTGGTGGGGTAGAGTGTGGTGGGGTAGAGTGTGGTCGGGTAGAGTGTGGTGGTGTAGAGTGTGGTGGGGTAGAGTGTGGGTGGAGTAAAGTGTGGTGGGGTAGAGTGTGGTGGGGTAGAGTGTGGGTGGGGTAGAGTGTGGTGGGGTAGAGTGTGGTGGGGTAGAGTGTGGGTGGGGTAAAGTGTGGTGGGGTAGAGTGTGGTGGGGTAGAGTGTGGTGGGGTAGAGTGTGGGTGGGGTAGAGTGTGGTGGGGTAGAGTGTGGGTGGGGTAAAGTGTGGTGGGGTAGAGTGTGGTGGGGTAGAGTGTGGTGGGGTAGAGTGTGGGTGGAGTAAAGTGTGGTGGGGTAGAGTGTGGTGGGGTAGAGTGTGGTGGGGTAGAGTGTGGTGGGGTAGAGTGTGGTGGGGTAGAGTGTGGTGGGGTAGAGTGTGGTGGGGTAGAGTGTGGTGGGGTAGAGTGTGGGTACTCGCAAAGAGACCTTCGAGAGGGGCCTTCGCTAGCGCTCCGCCTGGTGAGGGCCTCTTCACCAGGAGTGGTATCGGCGAACAATTGCAGGGCCGCACTGTTAACTTTCTTACCTCGAGGCAAGTTGAAAGTATTTTTTTATTTTACGCATCTGCACGTGCCACTGCTCGTTGCGTATTTTATCGTTGCAATTCGTTTTCATATTTAAAGACGGTTTATTTATGCATGCACGTGGAACTGTGAATTATGCACACGTTTGGAAATTGCATGTTATGAACGACCCACTTTTGTGGAATTCATAATTACACATTACTGTATAGAAAAACATGATCTGTATGCTCACGTCAATTACAACAAATCGTTTGCATTTTGCTTCCCAAAGTGAAAAACATGTTTCTTCATTCGTTTTAATAACGCAATCGGATAATGGAAGCGTGTAGTAATACAAACTGACATGTTGAAAAGTTGTGAAATAGATCAAATCAATTATAACCGTGTCTCTATTGTTTACTTTATTTACATATATATAATTTGGAATGTTATGCTTGTTAATGCTTTCTTGATTAATGCATCCTACAAACTTTCGTTATCATCATATAGTTGATTTACTTTCATATCGCGTAATTGCATTGCTTAGCACAGTGCGTGTGTGTGTTTCTTTTTAGAAAGTGAAACATGATGGCTCTTTGTCTATCTACTGCTGGATTAAGCCATTCCCATGCTGCGTCGCTCATGGTTGTTTTTTGACCATACTTCACCACACTGGTCACTACAAGTTGGTTATACGGGGGACCCAAGCACCAGTTCAGGGATGACTCGCCATCGATGGTAACCACATTCAAGAAGTTAAACCAGGAGTCCCAACTCGTATTTAAAATCATAATCGGAACATGTTTTTTTTATTTTTCCTGGAGGATAATCTTTGTTTTTTTCGGTAAAGTCACGCAGATAAAAAAAATATATATGAAAACAACTAAATTAAATCACGACGTTTCATTTATTTTATTTAGTACCTACGTGACTTTACCGAAAAAAACAAAGAGTATAAACCCTTGCAGTCACGAAAGCTTCAAATCTAGAATATACTGGAGGAATCTGATAAGCTATGAAGCTGATAATAAAGGATGTCCCATGATGTAGCTGTTCAGCCGGAGCTCTCAATGTCCTGATAGTGGTATTGTCTTTGTGCTGGTCGCCTTTTGGCGTCGTTTGTTCTAACACTGTGTGAGACTAGGCTCTAAAGAAAGCTGTCTCTGGTGTGGACCAATCAGTTTCAAAGACAATGCACATACTGTCAGAGCATGTCTTTTTTGTTTGCATGTTCACCACAAGTATATGTGGTTAATGCAGACATAATTCCTTGCAAAGGTTTCAGTTTGGTGTTTTAACATCTTAACACCTGTTTTATTGCCAGAACAGGGAAAACCCTATTATCATACTTTAATACTGGCAAAGGAGGTCCCATGATGTAGCTATAAAGCTCATTGTCACAGATGTCCAGTAGGGGCGGGTCAGAGCGTTGTAACAAAAAACAATAAATACAGAAACACAACAGGAGTGCAAAGTATAGGAAAGGCAATAAAATAACAAACAAAAATACAAATATATTAAACTATTTTTACTTTACCAGGTACAGCCCACTGAGTTATTAGCGTCTGATTACAGTGTGTGCTAACCACTGTGCCATTCCTATCATCTTAATGTATCAATTAAGTCTGGTAAATCGTCTCAAATACAGAACGTATCTTATCCCTGCTGATGTCGGGGACCAGTATTGTGGAACCTTATACCCATCGGGTTATTCACAATTTCACTCCATTTATTGGCAGGAAAGAAATGCGGGTAATCATATATATATAATTGGAAGAATACCGGCACTGATTAAAGAAGATGTCATGGACCCCATGATTCCCATGAAATATACGAGCCGCGGGAAATAGGCTAAGTCGCGGGTAATGGATAAGAGGAGCTCCCCCGTCGTTGCATTGGCGTCGTGCCATCACCAACATGCGCTCAAATACATTGCTGCAATAATGTGATTGCGAGTGTTGCTTGCATGCATCCACGCATCTTTAGTCGTCCCTAACGGTCCTACTAGTAGGAGATTCCTACCAGTATGATCAAGCTGGATATGCAGTCTCCACGTCACCAGTTTGTTCTTATAAGGTTCCTTAAAGCCCCCACCGTCTATACCGCAATATAAATGAGCGCAACATAGTCGATCAGAACCTTGCGCGTGGTGGGGAAGACCTTGGGTACCTAGCCTGGCACAAGCACACCGTGGTGACGTCACTGTCAATCAGTTGTGGATGGCAGCTGGTGTTGTGGGCACCCCCCACCTCCTCTAAGATGTCTGGACAGCGTGGAAGAGTAGACCAAAATACCCCACGGGGGGCTGTCTAGGGCTGCCTCTCGTGTCGTCCCTTCTGCCAGCAGTGGCACGAGCAAGGAGTTTCCGGGCTGCAGCTTTATCTTTTAGCTCGAACGTGCCAGGCATGAGGATCTTGCCTGTGGCGATCTGTACTGACATTTAGTTGAGCTTTAATGCACGGCTGCTTTTACATAACTGTGTTGAAAACGCCGCGGTGCCACATGTGATGGCTTCATCGCTGGCGCAGAACTGTTCCTGCGGTGCCAGCAATGAAGTGGTTCTGACAGCTCACTCCAGCCATTGCTTACATCTGGAGTGTGAATGCACATAGAAATGCATGGAAACATTCTTGGCCAAGGTTACCAGGTAGATCAAGTGAATTATTCCACTTAACTAGCAATACTGATCCTGAGTTTGAATCTGGGCAGCCACCCAAATTTAGACTCGGCTCTCCAGCGTAATGAGTTGATGATCTCAGCTTATTAACTGGTAATTGAACAGATTTTTTTTGGTTTAATTTTAAATCTAATTTCGTATATTCCACCCCTGGCGATTGAAAGTCGAGTGTGAGTGTCACGTGCAGAAGACTGCTGGGCATTTAAAATGTGTCCAGCAAAGGGACTCGATGAAATCTGAAGTTGTGTGACTCAACGTGATGCAGTACTCACTGTGAGACCACCAAATGGAAATGTATCAATCTCATGGCATGTTTTTTTTTCATTTGCCACTCCAACATTATATGTTGGCTCAGTGGCAGAGTGACTCGTAATCAGAAGGTTGCAAGTTCAAAGCCCTCTGGGGTCAATGCAAAACATCAACAGTGGTTGTCCTATGGATAGACTCACGCCCACCATAATAATGTGGAATTTACACCACTTGCTCAGGGCAGTAAACAGAAGATGAGCACTGCCTCAGTGTGCTCGATTATGCAGTAAGTCACTTTGACTCTACACTACCAGCAACAACTGGCGGCCTTTAAAGAAAACTGTAAAATTAAATGCCACGCCAGTGCAGCTACGTAAACATTTGTAGGCATACGATGTTTTGTTGCTCTGAATGCACATGCGCATTTATGCTATGTGTGCCTCTGCATATACCATATGAATACACATTTGCATTCTTTTATGGCTTCCACAAATTTAACCAAATGAAAACTGTCTCAAAATTAAAGTAAAGTTGTCGTTGGAACTGCTATGGAATTAAACAGAATAATCCAGTCATTGACATATATTGTGATGCGATAGCTAATTAAGGAACCATCTGTATCACCATCAACTTTTTTTAAATGAAACGTACAACAATGATGGGTTCCACGTTGAGACTTGAAGCTATTATTATTAAACGGTGAAGGTGCAGCCCTGCAATCGCTTGCTAACACCACTGATGGTGGAAGGGGACTCCGCTGGAGAGCTCTGGAAGGGATACTCTGGCCTACTCCACAATGCCCTTGAAAGGAGTCGGAGTACACACACTTTACCACACCACACGTGACTTACTGTGGTTTGTACCATGTGTATTGAGTGGACAGAGATGGGGGGGATTAAAAAAATAATCTTTCCAATTATGTTTGCGTTACTTTTAAAAATTAATCAATGAAGCCAAAGTAAAAATTAAAATGTCTCCACATTCAAAAGCGCATTGGGGCAGCGCTCATCTCCATCGCCTGTACTGAGTCATTGCTCGAAATTCCACATTCCCAATACGGGGGCTAGTCTATCTGTAGGAAAAGCCCTGATGACTCCTACACAATGGTATGCATTCTATTGACCCGAATGGCAAGATAGAGCTGAGTCTACCTCTGACTAGCCCGTTTGATTATTAGTCTAGCGCTCTTACCATAGCACCATCTGGCTGCATAAAACTAGACTAAACTAAATAATATATGCAGCGCCATATTTTTCAATATAGTAACATCTGTCAAAATAATGATTACGCAGTTTGTGTGGTAAGCATGCGGATGCAATGCAGCTCATTAAAATTAATCTTAATTTCATTTACACAACGGTTTTGTTTGTTGTGATTGAGTTCGCAACAAAAAAAATGCAATTGCCTCATAAATTATGGTAATGCATCACATATATGTTTACATTACAGAATTGAATTATGGGCCAAGTGTGGGCCAAGAAAGAGAAGCGAGATTCATAACCGTTCTTAAGATAGCAAACACGAATTAATGAGCCCAATAAATAAATATTTCCAGTCAACGTGCAGGCCAGAGATAATGGCATGAATGGTCTGCGAAGATGGTGCTTGCACGCGTCCGTCTGTGGTGGTTACCTCTGAAGCCGCAATTTGTATTCCACCATGAACTGTGCAGACAACACTAAGACAGATGCATTTGCCTGGATTTTTGGCGAATAAAACTGTACATTTTGGCCTCTCAGCGTGATTAAGATTACAATTGTAAAAAATAAAAATCCACTTTTTGACCTGATGAGTGTTGATTCAGATTTACTGAGGGCGAGTCACGTGTTGGTAATTGATTTTATTATTATTTTCTCTCTCTCTCATGCCTGTAGCCATTAATTGTCCAATTTCTGCCACATTACCAGATGCTGCCTCAGCGCCAGTCTTGTACCCTCGAGGTGGTCTGTGGCTTGGCCTCCAGGCTGGCTCCAGGACATCCTTCTCAGGACATCGCTCTTGACCTCGACCTCGACACGAGGGTGAGTTGGTGCTTCGAGCTGGCCGCACGTCATTGCCCGATGTTGGTTTGCGCGTCGTCACGTGGTCCGCTCTGAACGCGTCAGTCAGCACCCTGGACACCATTGCGAACGAGATGTTCCATCTGGAGGGATTTTTCGCACATGAATAATATATCAATGAAGGAAATAAATTCATATGTTTTTAGTCGTAGCTGTTGATACATTTCTAATTAATGAATGGCTGAAATTTTTTATTTCCTACAGGTACATCTAATGCTAAACATGACCCTTACCACTCAATACTTTCCTCACAGTGTGAGTGTAGCCCTAATCCCCTATAGACCCCACAGATCCATATAGACCCCTATAGACCCACAGACTTTATACACATCCCTTATATCCTCACATACCCTAAGAGACCCCACAGACCACATACACACCCCTCAAATATACCCAGGCCCCTGTGAATCCCACAGACCCCATACACACCCCTTATATCCCTACAGGCCCCCACGGATCCTACAGACCCAATATGCACCCTTTATATCCCCACAGACCCCATACACACCCCTCATATCCCTACAGGTCCCCACGGATCCTACAGACCCAATATATACCCCTTATAGTCCCACAGACCCCGTACAGACCAATGGGGAATGAAGCTCATCAGGCTCATCCAGGAAAGGGCCCTCTTGGTCCATGACGTCACTCCTCGTGATCAATTGGCACCACGACTCATCATCTGTGGAGAATGGATGATTAATTCAAAGGAAGCGTGCCGAGTTTATAGCATAGCCGACTGAAGAAGGCATCACAGGACCATTTTTGAGATACACTGATCTCTGACCACACTCAGGGCCCTGCTGTAGAAAAAAATGTATTCTGTGGAAAAGATGGCAAACCTCGCTTGTTGCCAATAACTAAGGCCCACTGGCCTTTGTTCCGGTATTCTGTTTCCATATCTCACAGCAATTACAGATGAAAGTACCTCATAGTTAAGTAACGCATCTTTGACATTACAATAAAGCACATTGATGTGTACAGTTTGTAATATTTGACATTTTTGGGGCAATTAAACGAGTGACGTGAGAATACGATGACCCAGTACTTTGAACAATGTAACCGGCTCTTTAATGTCCACGTTGCAGAATTTGGGCGTGTTTTAGTAGTTGGTAGAAATTCGCACTTGGCTGTAGGAAGTATTGTTGTTGTTGATAATGAGGAAAGGGGGAAGTGTTCTGTAAACGCAAGAAGAGCCACCGATGTAAAAGCATCGATGACCTTCATCTTGCACCGCCCTTGGTGTGATTTAGACAGAGACCTTTGCCCTCACGTGTCATCTATCAGTGCGCCGGTCATTTGTGCTGATGTGGGTTAAATGAAAGACGGGGTGCTGTGGATGAAAGTCAACGTGTCTCGGTGCCCTTACGAACCAGTGTCTCCCTGCCTCACCAAGTCTCAGGACTCGTTTTGAAGAGTGTTCTGCTACGAGCAGATTGGACATTATTTTCACACAAAAAGTTGTATTTTGATATGGAAGGAAACCAGAGTGTCGGAACCAAATCTCAAACCTAACCAAAGATAAGACTGAACTCTGGACAGATAAAGTAAACGATCTACCCATGTCCATTTGCTAAAGAGCAATGGTGGTGCTGGCCCTTTGGGAGCTAAAAGTGGAAATCTTTGTTTGGTCACCTCTCGCAAAGGGTGGGCCCTTTCCATTGATAAACCAGCGAGATGACACAAGAGATAGAGACGAGATGACGTGATATATAGATGTAATCATAATAATTCAAATTTATAATGAGCATTCCATCCTAGAATGCCGATCCGCAATGCATGACAATCAGGAAACACAAACAGAACCAGGGGCAACCGACCAAACGAGACAGGGAAGGCCACTTTAAAGAGATGGCGAGGTCGGGGAAGAGCGATACACCATGAAGGCAGATGTCGTGAAACGAGAGAGGTGTAGACAAGAGTTAAAATGAAGTATATTCTTAGGTTTTTTTTTAAATGAAGTGTTATGGTGGAATAGAGCTGAGAATAAGAGAGATAGATGATAGAGATGAATTCGCCTTATATATAAATTATAGCAATTGCACTTGATTATATACTCAGTTCACCCGTATTAATTTCATGAATCCAGGGCCCTTTGAGTTGCTAGGACCCCTCAGCCCTTGCTTACTTTGCTTATGCGCAGTGTTAACCATGCTTGTTAAGGACTGTTGACTATTAACGCGCCGAAGCGTTGTGAATGTACTTACACATACAAACTGTGTGCACGTGAAAGTAGTTTCATTTTCAATGGAGCAATGGTGCAGCGCTCACCTTTCTTGGTGGCCCTGAGCCAGTGGTAGAAAATCTACGTCATCATCTGAATCAGACTCTTCATTGAGACTGGAGAAATCCGATGAGCTATGAAGCTCTTTTTCACAGGTCAAACACTAATCACATCCTACAAAGGGGCACTTGTTTGAATAGCCTCAGAAGAACGATGGACTGAGTCCATCCACATCAGGGATTTGAACTAGAATTATTCCCATTTCAGATCACAGGAAAACAAAAATCAAACATCTGTGAACAAAAAAAGTTGCTAAGCTATAAAAGATAGCAATCACAAAGCGCGAACCAAATACACAGACGCTAATTGCCGATTTGTAAAAAAATACCCGAAAATTACCGAAATTAGGAGTATCTGCAGTGATTTTGACCCCCTACTGTGACATTCTTAGCAGGATCCTCCTGAAAAGAGTCTTGAGACTCGGGCATTCCTGAGTACATCAAAATGTCTTCCATGAATCGACGCCGGGCTTTTAATATCCAGTGCAGATGTAAGCACACTGTGTGTGCTCACTTACGCATCCATCGCCTTGCTATGAATGCACATGTTTTGGTAATGCAAATGCCACTGCGTCTTGTTCGTTGATAATTGAATCAATTCTTGTACGCACTTCTATAATTAAAACCTATTGCTTGCTTGCGGTAGCCAGATCGATAAGCATGGTGGGTGTGCTGTGTCTTGCAAATTTTGATAATGCCCTCTGCTGGGCTTCAGACTTGGTTTAAGATTATTATCAGCTATACATTCGTAGTTGCGAACAATACATTCGAAGGGAACCTAGGCTGCTGTTGCCAGCTCCATCAAGACGTACAGTATGATACTATTTCCCGTATACTTTCGAGCCATTAGTTGTATTTGTAGGATTTTGTTCGCAAAAAAAAATACACGTATAAGTCACAATTACTATTGTGGTGCAACAGAAATGTTTGTTTGTTTAAATGTTTTGGTAAAAAAAAAGCGGTTCTTTGTTTGGCAAGGTGGGTTTCTTTGCCAGAAACGAGCAGGAAAAAAATGGCCTGCACCCAAGAAAATAATTGGAATCCTCCATGTACAGTTGTCACTTTGAAACGCCTGTTGGCTACGTGACAAACCCAAGAAGGCGTACAATAATAGTGTCTTATCATTTCATGTTTCGCTGGACATTTGGCAATGACGGGATGGGGGAGGGGGGTGGCACACAATTTTGTAAAGTGCAGAACAGATGGTAACCCTGGCTTGGCATGATGAGCCTTGTGATGTGAGCGCGCGGAGGAGTAAACTGTGCACAGAGCTTCTTCCATGGCATGTGGGTCGTGTGGCAGTGGGTGCCAGGATTTGGTGGGGAGCGGTGAGCACACCGCATACAAACCCGGTCACCAAAGTTCGATTCCCGCTCACAGCCAACACCAGTGACGATTATCTGAACCGTTCCTGGGCCTCCCGTAGTTCGACTCAGCCTCAAATTAGTACCTGGTGCGGTGCGTAAACATCGCCACTAGGGAGACAAAGGCGGTCGGGCGTGGTGTTCGCCACGCACCCCCCTTGTGTGCAATGCCGGCCTTCATAGGTGCTCACTAACATCAGTTGCCCCAGTCTGTTCAGGCTATACAGAGAGGGGGATCTTTGTGTGCTGGGGTTTGACCCACCGGCAGGAACAGCTCAGCGTGGTTTTTATTCTCCCCCGTGACCCACTTTACACCCCTTACATACACCCCTTATTGCTGCTGTCATGTGACGCTCGCTTGGAGAAGAACCTTAACACAGTGAGGTCCAACACTCTCACCTGAGCAGATGCTGTACAATCATTATAGGATGGAACCAAAAAAAATCCACGGTACAGGTAAAGGTGCAGCCCTGCAATTGCTTGCGAATGCAACTGCTGGCAGAAGTGCATCCTGCACGGTTGGCTACGTACGGTGCGAAAGAAGTTCAACATGCATACGCACATACTAGGTTCTAGAAGTAACTTTTGACAGCCCCCTCTGGATGGTGTTTGGCTTACTCATCTATGCTGCCAAGTTGTCTATGAAGGGATGGGATAACCGGCACTTTGCCCCACCACAAAGACCCTCTGATCGACTAAGTCTGGCCTACTCGTTTGTGCTGCTGGTTGGACAGAGGTGTTGATATTTCATGAACTTGGCCAATGCTTCAAATGCTGCACTGGTGTGGCACAGTGTCTTAATAATGATTATAGATAATAATACCCCCCTCCAACACCCCAATTTGAATTACTTTAAAATAATAATTTGGGTATAATTTATTCTCGGACATGTTTTCACCTTTAGCTGCCTATCAGCAGTTTCATTCATAGTACATTTTTACATCTCGCAATGTATCCTCCAGAAATCCACGTACCCTTATTAAATGTCTTATTTGCGTTTGTTCCCCGACCTATGAGTTCTTCTTTATCTCTCTCGCTTAAAGTCGATGCGAGTTTAGCCAGTCCCAATTTGTCTCACACTTATAGCCATGATCTTGCTGAGATCACAGTTGTGGTTATCGTTACATAAATCCATAATAAAGGTTTTTTGGTTAGATCGCATAACTATAAATGTGTCATTAACCCAGAATTGCGTGAATTGTACAATTTGTACAATGGCCAAAATTGTTAAAGTTGAGCAAATCGCCTGATGAAGCTGGTTGTATCACCAACGAAATATCGTGCTCAAATTATAATTGCTGTGGATTTACTCTCCATCACACCGATGTGCTAAAGTAGTAGCTAATTGGCATGTTTTGTTCACATAATAAACAATTAGACTTCTCCACATATCTGGCTGTCACCTGATGAAGCTAGTTGTAATTACTGGCGAAACGTCGTACTCAGATTGTAAATGTTGTGGCTTGGCTCTCCAACACACCGGAGTGCTGTACTAGTGACGAATTGGCCACGTTCTGTTTACATGCCTTTGTCAGTTTTACTTGTCAGTGTCCATGTTTCTGATTTGGATATCAAACCAGTTAATGCACTAGTTTCATTTCTTAACACTGTCTGTTGGACTTGAGGTATACAATTTCTTGTTTTGATAATTTTCAATTGCTTTTGCAAAATGTATTTAAAAAGTTTGCTGCAATGTGGTTTGTTTTACATGTATTTAATTGCATTTCCTACTTTTTTTTAGTTTTAACTGTGCAAAAATCCCCAAAATGTGTTGTGAAATGATGGTCTTACGTAATAGCCATTATCCATAAACATTACATCTCAAGGCCTTACGCTAATGGTGCAGTTTGTATACTGTCATTAAATGGGCAGATGGCACTAAGCCCTTTCAAAACTATATTTTCTGAGTCCTTGGTGAATGCAGATCCATAAACACGACTGGCAAATGGAAGTACTTACACACTTTCATTTCAGAAAAAAAAAACTGTGCGAATCAGCCACTTAAAGTAACCTCCGATTTTCTCCAAAAAATATCCGAAGCTGAGATGCTTCGGATATATTTACTGAATGTGGTACAGGCTTGTAATTGCTTCCTCACTTCACTGCTGGCAGGAGCGCCCATTACTGAGCACTCTCAACGGCCTCTATTCTCTTCTTGGTCTGAGGCCACGAGAGGGCTTCGGGAGAGGGTTTGTGTGGTTTTGCTATTACTCCGGTGAAGGAGCTCAGACTACAGTGGGTAACTACACGATGCATAGTTTGGGTTGCGTGGTCACAGTCGCACTGCGGCCACGTCTTTACTTTTCCATTTGCGAAGGAGGTGTGCACAGCAGCCTATTTGATGTTCTTATGCAGTTGCAGGTACACCAGTAGCTTTGAGAAGTGTCAAAGCCAGCTCATGTGCGATGTGTGGGGCGTTGAATGAGGTGTTTATTCTGGACGTTTACGTTGTTCTACCCCGTGCAGGGACATTGGTGGGTGAGTCGCGCGGCTTTATAGGTTTCAGAATAATAAATTACATTTATTTGTAAGGCGCCTTCCACTAATGTCTCAAGGCGCCTTGTAAGATTAAGGTTAAGGAAAAGCCTATAGAGAAGGAGAGCTAAATAGAATAAACGAACTTCAGAAAAAGTGTTTTAGACGCGACTTAAAAGTATTCACACTGTCGGTTATACGAATTTCCAACGGTAGGGAATTCCACAAGCGAGATACACACAGAAAATGCCCACTTACCGCAGGGACGCAGCTAGGATTGAATGATGATGACTTTGGCTTCCTTCCATCCTTTTTGGGGGTTTGCCTGTCCTGTGTGTGATGGTGAAGAGGTTTGCAAGCCATTGTCGTATATAGAGTCCAAGGTCCTTTAGTAACTCAGAACAAGAGTTCATCGTATCCTTGTTGGATTTTTTGGATTGCTTCCACTTCAGCGACAGTGTATGTTAAGCTTCTTTTGCACCGTACGTAGCCAACCGTGTATGGTGTTGTTAGATCTGTTGCTTGCGGTAGTTGACTCAAGGTGATGGTGCGTTGTTTGGTGAGCATGTCGCCTGGTGCCTTAGCACAAGACAGCATGTGGAAAGCCACGTAATATAGTTCTTGGCATTCCTTCAATACTCTTTGGTCCACTCGAAGACCTGATCCAATTGTTTTCTGGCCATTAAAATCGCCTTTTATTCGGTGTTCAGCATTGCCGATCATATCTGGATTCGAATGACGCCCATTTCTCATCGATGATGGTATTAGTTGCGTTTAAGGTGACACGAAAACTCGATAAAGTTGGGGCACGAGAAGACTCCGTCTCCCACCCAAGAACTCCTCTGGAGGGTGTTTGGCATATCTTTCCATCCGGACCAGAGGTGTTGGAAGAGGTGGGAGTATAAAGACATCGATACCCCGTATAGCCTTAACAAACTGTTGGGGTAAGTGCTGTTAGCGAACACGTGGCCAGCACCACGCCCAGCCGCCTTTGTCTCCCCAGTGGCAATGTTTTTGCACACCGTACCAGGTACTCATTTGAGGCTGAATCAGCCTAGGGGAGGCCCAGGACCGGTTCAGATCATCTTCACTGGTGTTGGCCATGAACGGAAATGTAACTCAGGTCACCGGGTTCGTAGCGCGTCACGCTACCCGCTACACTACCCTGTACTACACCACACGTGACTTGCCGATCAGCTAGCTGTGCTCTCTCCATACTGCTGGGTGGAGAGAGGTCGGAGGGATTTAAGAAACGCAACGATTGTTTCAACTACCGCATGGGGAGATCCAACTGGCAACCCCTGGATTCAAGTCCAGCCTGGTAACCATTACACCACGGGACCTTCCAATAATAATAATAACACGTGATGCATCTACGCCTTTTTGGTGGAATATGTTCTAAATTTACACAATGGCAATATTGTATTGAATATGTATCAAAAAAATAATAATTGCACCCAACAATACAGATGTTCCTTGGGAACGTGATTATTAATATCAATTGTTTAGACTTCCACCTAATTATTGACACTTTATGGTTTGTTGAACGAACATTCACATGCACACGATATTGAACCATTCATAACCAAGTCTCAATGTAAGCATTGTCTCGGCTATACATTGTTTTCATGCATGTGAATCCTTTCGCCAGCCCTCCATCACGTGCCCAGACAAAGTGTCAAAATGTCAAAAGCAATATAACAAGCCTGCTGTTATATCCCTTTGCTCATTGAGTTAATTACCACGATGTTCCCTGCCACCTGCTGACTTTCCAAATCCATTAAACCATTTCCCTACAGCTTCCTAAGCAAAGGGCTGATATTTCAAAATGACAAGAGGGACGTTTTTTTTGCTTTACCCAAAGATTGATTTATTTTGTTACTTCATAAATCATCCATTATTTAGATCTGTCCATGTGACACTGTGGTCTCCAGAACACTGGACTCAATAATTGGAAAGTTGTGATGAGTTCAAAATTCCACTTGGGGGTTTAACTCGGCCTAGAATTCCTCTAGGGACAATAAAATAAGTAAGACTATTTAGGAAGCCGATAACGGCCCTTTTATATTAACACCGGCCACTGCGATGTGAATATGGAATGTCCACCTTTAGCTCAGCAACCTCAATAGATGAGCACTGTCTCATTGTTCATTTGAACATGAAGAAATTTTGAGCTTTAATTTGAAGTGCTATAATTATTTAAAGAAGCTCAAATACGTGTTACCTTAATAATCACTTCCATTAGCACGGTTGGCTACGTACGATGCGAAATAAATTCAACATACATGTACATTTGCTTCTCAGGAAATTAACACAGGTAGATTTTGAACTCACCTGTACAGAGTTTGAGCCTCATCCTTTATTATGTATGGAATTATCTCCCTGCACCGTGGTTTCTTACAACATAAAAAAAAAACACCTAACTCATGAATGTTATCCAAGCTTCCCAAAACAGACCCTCTTGAAATTGTATTTTGAGACTCATTAAATCATTATTGGATAAATTAATAATATACAAAGTTATTGTTTGGGAAGGCTGCCACGGTATAACCGTCAACAAACTGGGCATGCAATCCAGAAGTCACCAGTTGAGTTCGATCTCCTGCCAAGTCAACAATGGTGCAAGTTTTCTCAAATCCCCCCACCTCTGTCGACCGAGCAATAGAAATTGGTAGTCGATCAGTATGTTGCATGGCGCCGTGGTGTAGAGATGTTATCTCTCTCGTCTGGAGGTCGTGGGTTCGATCCCGACCCTGACGCATGTATATTCAGAGTCTGCATATCTCTCTGTCTCCCCGCGGTCGTGTGGATTTTCTCTGGGTGCTCCGGTTTTCCCCTCCACATTTAGAATCAACACGCGTTCAGAGTATTTGGCTTCTATACATTTCCACGCGATAAGCCATTTTCGTTGAGCTATCATTTGTAGCCAGGTCGCTACATAGCTCAGTGAGCCTTACCTGGTCAAATAAAAATAGCTAATAGTTTCAGTTTAGCTAGTAGAGAGGCCTTCAGGAGGAAATTTGCGTCGCTTTGCAATTCCTCCGTTGAAGGAGCGTCGACCGCAATGGTTTGCGATACGGTCCGAATTGTCACGAATGACAGATGTCACTTCCCTCGTGCACGCGTGGAAGAGCCCGATTCCTCTTTTCTATCATTCCCCAAATTGTCCTAAGAGTTTAAATACAATCACACACTCATCAACAATGCATCAACTAGCTTGCAGCAAGAAGCACATTTTACTGCTTGGTAAGTATTTATTTTAAATTGTTCGTAATCAAAGCGAGGCAATTAAAATTAGTTTAAGGAAGACAAACAAACGTTAGCTAACATCGCCGATTATTGACTTCCATCTCGTGCACTTCTTTGTACATTGGGACCTCATCCGTAGAAGATCCTTAAGTATTGGAAGAACCATTCATTATGTTGGCAGATTCCCCAGAAGCATTATTTTTAGGGTTTTACATGATGCTTGCGTTTAGAGTATTTGGTCGCGAGACATTTCCACGTGATAAGCGACTTCATTGAACGATCTATTCTGGCCAGGTCGCTTCTGACAAAGAGGTACATTAGCTCAGTGGGCCTTACCTAGTCAAATAAAAAAAAATTGTAGTGGAATAGAGTTACATTGCAACATTAGCCCCCTACTGAAAATAACTTGGTAGGAACCTCCTTTATTCTCTTAGGCTTTACTGGGTAAACAAAAATAATATATACAGTATAAACATTCTTCCATTGTCTGTGTGTACGTACCACTTCGAACAAGCCTTCTACAAATCCACATTCCTCAAGCTCCGTGCATAAATTTGGTATCGATCAATAATCAATAACACGACTTCCTTACCCAGTTTACAGGAGCCGAATGAAAACGCGCGCTCAATGTGGACGACAACGTTTACAACTCCGATTATCCTAGAGGTCGCACGCGCACCGCGACAAAACGAAATGTTCCCACTGCCGGTTGGCGGCAGCGGTGTGAGGTGGTGAGCGGTGAGTGTCTGGTGAAGATGTCACGTGGTGAGTGTCTGGTGAAGATGTCACGTGGTGAGCGGTGAGTGTCTGGTGAAGATGTCACGTGGTGAGCGTCTGGTGAAGATGTCACGTGGTGAGTGTCTGATGACGGTGTCACGTGGTGAGTGTCTGGTGACGGTGTCACGTGGTGAGTGTCTGGTGAAGATGTCACGTGGTGAGTGTCTGGTGAAGATGTCACGTGGTGAGCGGTGAGTGTCTGGTGAAGATGTCACGTGGTGAGCGTTTGGTGAAGATGTCACGTGGTGAGTGTCTGGTGACGGTGTCACGTGGTGAGTGTCTGGTGAAGATGTCACGTGGTGAGTGTCTGGTGAAGATGTCACGTGGTGAGTGTCTGGTGAAGATGTCACGTGGTGAGTGTCTGGTGACGGTGTCACGTGGTGAGTGTCTGGTGAAGATGTCACGTGGTGAGTGTCTGGTGACGGTGTCACGTAGTGAGTGTCTGGTGAAGATGTCACGTGGTGAGTGTCACGTGGTGAGTGTCTGGTGACGGGTCACGTGGTGAGCGTCTGGTGACGGTGTCACGTGGTGAGCGGTGAGAGTTGGTCAACAGACGAGGGGTGGAGCCAATGGTGGAGGAAGCAGCAAGGGGAGAGGAGTTGAGAGAAGGCGACTGAGCCAACGAGTAAGGTATCCCCATCTGTAGGATGGACTGCCCTCCAGTAATTGACCAAAATGCTGGCCACGACACCAGGGCAACATCCTGAGAGGGCAGTGAGTGAGGTGAGGGAGGGCAGTGAGTAAGGTGAGGGAGGGCAGTGAGCAGAGCGGTGCAGCTGTGGCTCGTGGGGTGACATTAACCCTATGAACCCTGAACGCTGCACGGCCACTGTATTTGTCAGTTTACTACTTTAAAAAAACACTATTTGAAAGTTCTTCTTGGTTCTTTCGGTAAAGTCACGTAGAAGGGAAATAATTAAAATAAAACATAATAAAATACAATTCTCACGACGTTTCGGCCACAACGCAAGCAGCCGTCCTCAGGTGAAGAACATGGCTGTCGGAAAGGAGATGAATCCCTGCAGTCACGAAAGCTTTAAATCGAAAAATATTAGAAAGTTATTCATCAGTTTCACGTTCCATTTCAGCCAAATAGCGAATTAATTAAGTGGTTGACATTCAGACAAAAAAGTAAATGCGTGCTATTCTGTGCACCCCGAGTTATATTGCATTTGCTTTGATTTGTGATATCATACCCCCCCCCCCCCCACCGTATGGGTTCAAAGAGAATATCCTCCCAGCATAACGGACAGGGGTAGACAATGATCGGTCTGTTAGATTTTTATTTCCAGCACTCGGCTGACCTTACGGGAAAAAAAGTGTCCTTCGGGAATAGTTCAAGCAACAAGTGAATTGTGTGCATTTCCTCAATCGATAAATCACCTCCCTGGGAGTCGGATCCATATCTGTGTCACTGCCAGAATGTATTGCAATTGACACGGAGATTACTGCAAGCCCAATTACAAACCACTGTACGATCCGTTATAACATTACTTCTTATTCAATACAAGTGAATGTAAAATGTCGATTGTTTCATAAGCAGCTACCATCATTTCAAATTGTTATTGCAAAGTCATATATTTTATAGAGCTGACGAGTGCACAGCACGCAGTGGTATACACTGGACACGTGTTCTTTGTGTGTAAGGATGTATGTATGTTGAACTTCTTTCGCACCGTATGGGATAATTAGAGGTGCGGGAGAATGACAGCAAAACTAAACACAAACATCAGTTCTAAAGAAATGAGTTTTGAATCTCGAGAAAATAGGACACACAGCCCTTTGGAAATCCATTGCTTGATGCAGGCCTCAAGCATGCCGTGTTGATGATGAGAGTAGTCTGAGCGTGCTGAGCCATGCTAGTCAGCGTGGGTTGGCTTAGCACTCACTCAGATAGAACTTATCACTGATGTTAGCCGTGGACATGAATCAAATTCAGGTCGCCTGGATCTTTGCACAGTGAACTAACCACTGCGTCATCGCTCTCAAAATGTACATGTGCAGTATATGGATATTTATATTCAAGCTTTGTATGAGATAGGCGGGCGGTTAGGTGGATAGACACGTTGGCAGACATATAGGTTGTCAGGTAGGCAAATAGGTTGGTTGGATAGATATATTATAATGGAGGAAAACATTCAGGTCGGTAGGAAGGTAGGGATTCTGGTAGACAGATAATTAATGTAGCTTGGTATCTTTTACGGGGACTCCTCCACTTACGAATATTCGACTTACGAAATTTCAGAGATACGAACAAACCTATCGTATGTCCAGTGGCCTGTTCAGACCGAGAGTCGTAAGTTCAACCGCCACGCAATGGATGGCGGTGGTGGCATCCGCGTCTGCAGAACGTGAAGAACCAATGACATCTACATCTACAGGAGATTATACAACTTTTAAAACCATTCCCCGTATTAAGTGTACACGCCGCACAACTTGTTTGGAATCGACCGGAGTAAAGTTGGACTTACGAACAAATCGACTTAGGAACAAATGAAGACCTATGGAACCTAATTCGTTCGTAAGTAGAGGAATCCCTGTAAATGAATCAGGTAAACGTCCATGTAGACAACGCATCTGTTTTGCAAGGGAGTTATGATCTTTAGTTCTGAGGCTAAAAGCGCACGATGGCCACGGCATTTAAGGGAGGTTGAGAATGGGAGGGAGTTGTTTCTGTATGCGGGTCACGCGCACAACTGAAATGCCTCCAGCGCATATCCATTATTGAGTTCTTGCTACAAGCATATGATTGTTGTACACAGCGTCACCAGCCAGAGATGGCCCGTATAACGTGGGTCACAAGCCTCATTTTTAACCCCAGGTTAAAATTCGACATCGCTGCTTATTACATTTTCCAACATCTCCCCTCCACCCCCACCTCCCTCATCAATGCCTAGGTGAAGGCAATCCTTTCTAATACTGTATAATGCAATGCTTTTGACAGCTAATTATATTTTTTTCTTAAAAATTGCACCAAAGCCTTTCCATCAATTTCACCAGAATTGAAGCAGTTTCTCTTATTGACACGCTCAAGACTGTGCATGCATACGGAAAGGGGACTAACTTGACTTGCGATAACACCGGTGATTATGCATGGGGAAGTCAAATGCCAAGGTGTGGCATTTACCTTCGGACATTAGACGCACTGTACACTCTGCCATTATAATGTGAAAAGGAAATTGCCTATTATTACCCTGCTGTTTCCACAGATTAAATTGCTGCTCGAAAAAACATTTAATTTGCAACCGTTCGTTTGCGTGGCTTTACAATTCATATCCGCACGTCGTTTTTATTTTTTTCTCCCCACCAACAAAAAATATGATTGAATCAATGATTCCTTTTTTGCGCGCCGCTTAAATGCAAAAAGCAATTTCCTCCTCCCGATAGGCCATCATGGTTGCAAGAATGCTCTCCTAATGCAGGAGTGTAAAGTGCCACTACAGCAGTTGCATCTGAATTTGAGCCCCGTGCAACGGGTTGCTTGGGAACTGCCGTGCTGAGTGGTTCACACAATGAGTTTGAATCCCAGATAATTTAAATTAATCATTAGCCTTGGTGTAAAATTCCAGAAACATCCTGGGCTATCCTTAATTCTGCTCAGCATAAAATGGGACTCTAAACAGCTTCTGATTAATTTTGTTTATTCAGTATATCGAATATATATGCAGAGTCATCATCATCACCATCTATGGAGTTCACTGAACATTCTGTCATTTGTTTGCACTTTCAACTGTCTTGTGCCAATATGCTCAAGATGTGCACATCTTCCTGGCACCAGATATGCACAGTACAATGTCGCATATCTGACTCTCTGGGGATTGAGGTATGAGCAGATACGTGTTAATATCTGTATGAAATTACAGCGATGCAGTGTGCACTGTGATGTCACTGCACGAGAAGCAAGCTCAAGAGGCTTCACGCAGGGAAACGTGCTTGACTGAAAAAATATATAACCTTCTTGGTTCTTTCGGTAAAGTCACGTAGAATGGAAATAATAAAATAATAATAAGTACAATATAATAAAATAATTCTCACCACGTTTCGGCCACTACGCAAGCAGCCGTCATCAGGTGGAGAACAGGTCTGTCGAGAAGACAGAGTCTGGGGTGTGTCATTCAGACTCTGTCTTCTCGACAGACCTGTTCTCCACCTGAGGACGGCTGCTTGCGTTGTGGCCGAAACGTCGTGAGAATAATTTTATTATGTTTTATTTTTATTATTTTATTATTTCCATTCTACGTGACTTTACCGAAAGAACCAAGAAGATGAATCCCTGCAGTCACGAAAGCTTAAAATCTAAATATATAATCTGTTATATAGAAGTTACATGTGTGAACGTATATGGAGAACAACAGTTACAGAATCCGAAAATACTGCACTGGGTGTGGGCAGTTTATCGAGCAATGCGAATATGCGATGGTCGGTGATGCGACGTTTTACTTATCAGTCTTGCTGCTGCCGTGGGGCTGACCACGCAACTTGTTCGTGCGATGCCTTGGCCTGAATATGAAACCAGCACACATTCGTCAATAACAGCGTGGCCTTAAAAAATATAACGGGCGACGTTTCGGCAAATGGCCTTTCTTCGCAGCACACAGAGGGACCATGCTTGTGAGCACAGCTTCAACACGTCTTGTTGCAAGTCGTTGTTTAATAATAAATTAAACATGTAAAATCTGAAAGTGGAATTCCACACTGAGCAGAGATGCATGTGATGATGCCGTGGTGGTGGAATGGTCAGTTGAAACAACCGATATATTTATTGTAATAGTAATAGGTTTTTACCCTTTCAACTGGTACAGAAACTGACACCTTACTATATTTTGCCACTGGTAAAGGGGGTCTCATAGTGTAAATGATGTATTTATTCTTTGGTTCTTTCGGTAAAGTCACGTAGATAGAAAAAATTATAATGCAAACAAAGTTAATAAAAATACCACGACATTTCGATCGTAACACAAGCTTGTTTCTATTTATCTGTTTTATCCATCAGCTCAGTGGGTGCGGCAATCAGTCAGGCGGGGCCCCAACATTGTTGAAACCAAATCTCACGGTGGTTGTCAAAGGGGGACCCAACTCGTAGTTTGGCCACGGGGGGGGGGGGGGGGGGTAAGGCACCTCCTGCCTGCCCCCACGCTCGTTTCGCTCCTGGTGAAGTACCGTCTAGAGGGGCTCTCTAGAGCCCCCTCGAGTGGAGCTCTTTGTGACAGCAGCGGTGTGAGCAAATCATTGCAGGGCTGCACCTTTATAATTTAACAGAGATGAAGTCAAAGTGAATGATGTACAGTGGAATCAAATTAAAGTCGTCTTGATTAATGTGATTATTAGGACACAACATTTGCAATACACTGCTGAGAGCATTGGGGTTGTTTCGCTATACTTCACCATTCTGGTCAGTGTGGGTTGGTGGAGGGGTGGGAGCCAGTATCCCTCGTCGTTAATGGGAATCGAACTGAGGTCAGTTCATAGCACAGTGCGGACACCACTCTGTCACTGCACCGCCAAATATTATTAGCAAGCATTAAATACAACGCTGAATACAGTCACTTGATGTAAACTGCTGGATCACTGAAAGTAAATACTGTAGCTCACGCAGTGTGGACACAACTGCCTTGAAAGGCTACATACATTTTTGTCAAAAACACGGAAATTAAAATTGGAACCCACTGTCCACTCAAGCAACTGCTACTTCTGCATGGTGGACCCGTCCAAACGTCGGACTGGCAAGAATCCATCTGCTATCACGTATCCGGACCTTCCTTCAGCCATCGCCCCGGTGCCACACTGCCATGAGCTCCCCGTACCCACTCCTCCGGAGAGAGAGCAGCCGTCTTTAGAAGAGAGCAGCAAGTTCTAAATCCAGATGACAATTTCACAGGTGGAGCTGAGGAGAGAAATCCATACTACCCCAACAAAAAGACCTCAAAGGCTTGATCAAAGATCTTGGTTTCACCAAGTCCAATGCCGCGCTTTTGACATCTAGGCTCAAGTAGTGGTTACTTGTTGAATAAAAGTGTGCAAATTGCAGATCAGAGGAAGCGTCACCAACCTTTTTGCAGCTTCTTCATCCGTCAAGATGGGCTCTGCTTCTGCCACAATGTGATCAGTCTGTTCGAGGAAATCAGAATCGCCTGTAACCAGAATGAGTGGCGCCTCTTCATTGACAGCTCATCCAGGAGCTTCAAAGCTGTGCTGCTCCATAATGGTAACAAATACCCGTCTTTTCCCCAGGCTCACTCGGTGCACCTCAAAGAGGATTACAACCGCATCAAGACCTTGGACGCCTTGAAGTATGATGAGTACGGCTGGGAGGTCATGGGAGACTTCAACATGGTGGCATTCCTGATGGGTCTCCAAGGCGGTTTTACCAAGTTTCCCTGCTATCTTTGCCTTTTGGGACAGCAGGGACACCAAGGCGCACTACCACAGGCGGGACTGGCCACAGCGGACCGAGTTCTCTGTGGGGAGGAACAACGTCAAGTAGGAGCCACTGGTGGACCCCCGGAAGGTGCTGATGCCACCACTGCATATCAAATTTGGCCTTATGAAACAATTTGTCAGAGCTGTAGATAAGGAGTCGGCAGCCTTCAAGTACCTTCAAGACTTCTTCCCTAAGCTGTCTGAGGCAAAGGTCAAAGCCGGTGTCTTCATCGGACCACAGATAAAGAAAATCCCCGAGTGCAATGAATTCCTCAAGAAGCTCACTAGTAAGGAGAAAGCGTCTTGGACGCTTTCTCCTTACTAGGCTTCCTTGGCTGTTTGAGACTGGTGAAGAACTACGACACAATGGACTGTATGATGTCCCTGAAAGTCCATATCCTTGATGCCCATCTTGATAAATTCAAGGAGGACATGGGAGTGTACTCGGAGGAGCAAGGCGAGCGCTTCCACCAGGATATACTGGACTTTGAACGCCGCTACCAAGGACAGTACAACGAGAGGATGATGGGAGACGACAATTGGGGACTGATTCATGAAAATGATTTACAGTATAATTGTAAATCTCGAAAAACTACTCACTTCTAAATAATTTTTGTGTCACTTTAGTATAAATACATGTTACTTTTGATTCATATGTAGTTTTTTTCTGATTTTATGTGAACGAAAAGACAAATTCGCCCGTTTTTTCATCGAAAATAAGTAAATTTCAAAATATCACTATCCTGGTCACAAAAGTAGAGTTTGTGGGGAATAATAGCCATTTTCTTTACTTTTTAGGCATAAGCAATTACGAAATAACACTTACTACCCAGGAACAAAAATTGTGTTACATCGTGTTATCGGAGCTGTAACAATTCACAACCCCCAAGTCCCCTCTGCTTCCCAGCGATTCCATTAATTATCGTGATGCAGTGGCACCCAATGTGCACATTTTCATTGATAGCTTGAGTGTGTGTTTTAATTTAAAAACTTTTAGTAGTTTCGTTGCTGTGTCATGTTTATGGTTTATGTAATGCACAGCAAAAAGTAAATTAGAATTCTGTACAGAGTTTCTGTAATGAAATGCGTCTGCTCCCAACAGAAGCTCACGTTTAAACAACATATATGGATAACATAGAGAGTCATAGTAACTACTGTGTAGGTTTTCATGGTTTTGCTGTATAACAATTAATAAGGTTAAAGCTTGACTTAAAGCTTTCGTGACTGCAGGAATTCACACTCTTTTGGTCTTTCGGTAAAGTCACGTAGATAGAAAAATAATAATAAAAATCACGATGTTTCGATCGCCACACAAGCAATCGTTTTCAGGTGAATAAATACAGCAGGAGAACTGCTGAGGTGACATTTCTCCTGCCTCAGCAGTTCTGCTGCTGTATTTTTTCACCTGAAGACGATTGCTTGTGTTGCAATCGAAACGTCGTGATTTTTAAAAATTATTGTTCTATCTACGTGACTTTACCGAAAGACTCAAAGGGTGATTAATACGGTTATTACACAAACCTAAGCGGCCAATCAACTAGAGACCAACTACTAAATGAGACACCAACTTCTCAATTAGGTCCACGTGCACGACTGTGCCATTGGCGTCTTGGCATCCACTCAAGGACCCGGATCAGGAAGCGCTTTCACGCGAGCTCCGAGTTCCTGTTAACAGCCTGATGGTGCTGGGTGTCATCTCCAGCGAAACCTCGTCGTGAGACCCCTCTCTAACACCAACACCTGTTGTGGTGCTGCTGAAGCAGCGATACATCTGGCTAACGTTTGAGTCAGGGGCCGTCCGTAAATGACGTCACGCACCTAGGCGAGGGCGGTCAGACATTTGTGACGATGTGTGACGAGGGGGGGGGTGAGAAATGTGACGTCACATCAAAATGCGCAACTTTATTTAAACAGACTTTTTAATAAATGTTTTCTCCTACAGCATCAGAGTGGAGCGCCACATTAAATACGCACTACAATGGCAATAGTTTAAAGCGATTTGAAGCATGTTTTATTGGGGGGGGGGGGGCAGAGCTTTGTGACGTCATATTTGAGGGGGGGTCTGACTTTTTGTGACGCCGAGTGACGAGTGGGGGGGGGGGGGTAAAAAATCGTCCAAAATCGCGTGACGTCATTTATGGACGGCTCCTCACGTGATGCTTGTAATTAATTGTCTGCGTCGGTTTACAACGCATTTTTACTCGACCTAATCCAGAAGAAACCAATTATGAATCATAATGTTGGTTGTGAAAGCCTACGTATAAAATTACGAGGCGAATATTTTAAAGCCCACGGGTTAAATAATCATAATTGTTTTCTTTTGAACGGTATCGTTTCCAGGCATTGAAATTTGTCTTAATAAAATGTATTTTTGCATCCATTGTTTTTTCTAGTTCATAAAAATGGCAATGATAGCTACTGCCAATTATTCCCCGCAGTTCTTATGAAATTCATTGTTTGACTTTCGTCTGCATAATTGAGTGTTTTATGGTTTGCAATGCCACTCCACTCTACTCGTGTCTCATCTATCAGATAATAGAGGCAACATGTCAGAAGCTTTCATCCTGAAAGTGATTCATCTGTGGGACATTTAAAAAGCCACTTTTGTTGCCTCTTGCCAATCCACACGAGATGGCACATGGTGTAGAGATTTAATAATATTTCTGCACCTCTTTTGCATGTGTCATTATAGTAATTGCCAATTGCTCCTGGATTCCTGGAACAGCCTTGAAAATTCAGCAAAGTGCTGTTGCCGAATCACAAATTGAAGCACACGTCTCGAGTTAATGTACAAAGCACCCTCTTATCACGGATGCGTGTTTGACATTGCCTGCCAGAGCCTGGTTTAAATAACTCCTTGCTGATGCTGAGATGGGGTAATTGTTTTGTTGTTGCTTCCTTGCTTGCTTGGTGCAGTGTTGACAGTAATCTGTGCTACTTTTCTGAACATTCTGAATTCTT
Source organism: Lampetra fluviatilis (assembly GCF_964198595.1). Taxonomy (NCBI): domain Eukaryota; kingdom Metazoa; phylum Chordata; class Hyperoartia; order Petromyzontiformes; family Petromyzontidae; genus Lampetra; species Lampetra fluviatilis. Next base: position 2,023,093 of record NC_136308.1, read on the forward strand.
ATTGAGCAGACCATGATTTCCTTTTTCCGAGCAGGTCAAACTGTAGCTCAACTCTAACGAGCATGGATCTGTGATCATCTACTGCAGTGTTATTCACAAATTATCAGAGGGGGGGGGGGAGGGAGGGGTTGAGAGGGCACTTTCGCCGATAAAATATCATCAGTGTTAGTGCCACCACCCATTTGAAAACATTGGGTTCGTGACAGCAACACGTTGATGATGGGGGTGTTGTCACACGTTGTGTATTTTCGGGGGCCGCACGTCAGGGTCCCACTAAAGGCCACCAGCGAGGCCGCCAGTGGCCCCCGCAGGGCCTTGCAATGAAGAGCACTGGTCTACATTGATGGCTACAATGGCGGAAATCCCACCAGGGTTCTTCGATAGGCTATGGAGGGACTGACTCCCACCATGGCAATGTGGAAATCCCACCACTGGCTCACGGCCACCAAGAGAGATGGGCAACACTCTCTTGATTGTTTAATCCACTACACACGTTGTTGTTGATGTTGTTGTTGCTTGACTCTTACTGCCAGTATTCTACTAAAGCGGTTAATTTGAGACTATGGCACAACATTTAAACAAATGCATAGAGACGTTGATCAAAGGGTGCCCAAAGTCAATCGCACAACTGGAAAAGAGACGTTAAGTATCGGTTTTATTTGTCCCCTTGTTTGTAAAGATTTCTGAAGGTCACGCGTAGTCATATTGTACATTTTTTCACATAGTGTGCCACGATATTACACAGGAATCTGATTAGGGTTTCAATTGCACTGCAAAGAAGCATTCGGAAATGCCATGCACTGGCACACAACATCCTCTACAGAACATTCATAGATAACATTTTCTAAGCGCCCATAGCAGCTTAGTGGAAATTAAATGACTTGGCATGTAATTAAATGTCAGTCTACGACAATCCTGTTAATTTTGCAAAACTTCTCTTGGTGCAATGTTGATAATGAATCTCGCTAAACTAATTATATGACCTTTTTGTATTTGATACTCAATACTGCTTATAAAAATAAAATTACACCAGAATATCACCTTTCTTTCCAATTCTACAGCATATGGGTCCTAGCTGGCTTCAACGAGAGCTGTTATTGATTTAGATAACAATGCTATCTCAATCTTGACTTAAAGCTTTCGTGACTGCAGGTATTCATATTCTTTGGGTATTTCGGTAAAGCCATGTAGATAGAAAAATTATACAATTATCACGACGTTTCGATCACAACACAAGCAGTTTCATTTCATTTTATTTTTTTATTTGAGGCTTTCGTGACTGCAGGAATACATACTCTTTGGTTCTTTCGGTAAAGTCACGTAGGTAGAATAAAAAATCGCGACGTTTCGATCGCAACACAAGCAATCGTCATCAGCTGATTAAATATAGCAGGAGAGCTGCTGAGGCAGGATGTTATAAAGGTTTGAGATGAGTGTAGCCCAAGGGTCATAAGCGAAGTGGGCGGTGCTAGAGATTAAATTTGCATGACTACGAATCCCTGCAGTCACGAAAGCTTTAAGTCAAGATTTTGTTATTTTCTTTGAACCTATCTACATGACTTTACCGAAAGACCCAAGAATATGGATTCATTTTAAGCGAGAAGACAACACCCCAGCAATAGCGAATATGCCGTGGGAAGGCGAATAAAATGGCAACCCCCTGGAGTGATTGGATGATCACGAATTGGATGTTGTTAATTTGCCTGGAAATCAAAATAGGAATCTCGATCGGTGCAGAACAGTAACAAATGTAAGAGTCACGTACTCACACATTTATGAGTAGCGAAGCAGCCAAAACTTGAGAGTGGCGTGCAACGGATGTGTATACATTTAGAACTGTTTTAGCACCTTACGTAGACAGCCATGTTAATCTAAAGTGGGAAAGGACAACACACTATACGCAAAAATCAGTTCTAAAGAAATACGTTTTCAGTCGAGATTTTAAAGTGCATAGCTCCAGTGGCTTCCTAATATCGGAAGGAACAGCGTTCCAGACGGCCGCAGAAGCGCATCTGAAAGTGTGCGATGGAGTGACCCTCTTTGTTCGATGGCTAGCCAGACGCCGCTGCGAGGATGCGTGATGGTTTATGCTCATTGATGAGATCAGCAAGGCTCATGTATGGCAAGCACGTTGTGTGTTCCGAGCACTGGACGGACATGTTCTGTAATGTATCTGTCCCTCTGTCTGTCTCGCCATGGTGTCGAGACGTTGACCACCCCTCACCTGGTATACAGGAGCCCGTGGGTTCCATCCCGACCCTGTCGCCTGCTGCTGCTGTCTATTTTGGAGTTTGAATCCACACGTGTGTATTTTTCTCCGGGTCCTCCGGTTTCTCCTTCCACATTTAAAAACATGTGTTTAGAGTATTCGGTCGCTGTACATTTCCGCATGATAAGCCACTTCAATGAGCGATCAATTTCGGCCAGGTCACTTCTGAAAAAGAGCTCTGGAGCTCAGTGGGCCTTACCTGGCAAAATAAAAAAATAATAGTTTATTTTTTGTTCAAATGATTTATGTACTCGAGGACATATCTGCATATTTATGTAATGTACCTTTACGCTTCTAAGTTGCGTTAGTCTCTGAGCCAGTCATGGGCTTTCTCAAACCAACGCTGCGCCGCACACACTCAATGCCACCCATTTGCAGTAGCAGCAACAACAACAATAACAACAACAACAAGGCACGTGCTTCCCCCAGTGCTCAGTTGCTTCGTCGGCACAGCCAAAAGGACCGAGACCACCACACATTATTATCAGCAGCGATCACAGACGGCAAATGAGACTGACAAGCTCACAGGATGACCCGGGGCAGCTTGGGAAAGCTTTTTTTTGCCGTCAATAACGGAGATGAGATCGGCGTCAAGAGAAAGGTCCCCCACCCACCCACCCACCGTGTGCCTCTCGCACCGAACCCCAACGCACTTCTGATTGATGACTAGCAAGCGGTGACCACACGGGCGTACGGTGGAAGGCGAATGTCAGAAATCGCCACGGTTGCCAATACCCAAAAGCTCGGAGTGAGTGATGCAGCAAAGGAGACGGTGGAAGTGATACGCTCTTTTTAAATTGGGTCAGATGCCAATTTATTTATTAATGAATCTCTGCCCATTTGCTGTCGCTATCAATAGCGCGCAGCTGTGAAGTGTGGCATGGTAGTGCGCCGTGCCAAGATGTCAATGTATTTCTTTGGCTTTTTTTATTTTATTTATTTCTTGGGTCCGCGTGGCAAATTGCTTTTGCCGTCCGGCGGGTGATTGATGGTCAGAGGGGTTAAACTTGAGCCGTGCTGCTCAACACGGAGCAGTGTTCACCGGATGGAGGGAATAAATAAGTGAACGAGGAAAAAGAATAATAAATCAAAGTGCAAGATCGAGCGCCGTCTCGGTGCCATGAGCACTTGTCAGGTCAGTGCTCAGGAACCCTGGGACTGCCTTCATCTCTTCTGGGACTACTCGTAGTTCCTGTCGGCTCTTTCCCTCCTAGAGGGTGGTGCCGCGAAGCGAACTCACACATTCACGGAGGAGTACATTCGTCAGGGTGCTGTGTTTTAAAAGAAGTGCGTGCTAATTCGAAATGATGAAAGAGGCCATTCTGCTGCGTCGGGATGTTTGCGGTTGCGCTGTGTAGCCCTGCCGTGCGTGTTCTGGTTGTACCGCATGTTGGGCAGCTCCCAGCACATGGAGCAAAACGTCGGACATCGTGCTGAACAACAACCCGCGGTACAAATGTGGACAATAGCTGCCACCCAGCGATGACAAGTCTTTGGCACCTCGGATTAGCACGTATGGCTGCGTACGGTGCGAAAGAAGTTCGATGTGCGTACATCTTAAATTTGAATATGATCTATGACATCACAAACAAAATGAGTGGCTCATGTGAGGTCTGCTGGCATCTTGGGAGGGCATGGGAGTCTGTGGGTTGGGGAAAGCAGGGAGGGCGCGAGAGGAGGTGTGGGAGAGGTGGGCATGTGCAGTTTATAATATTTATAATTAGCAGGTAAGCATCATTGAGGCTTTTCTTTATTTTATTTTTTATTGTTTTACGAGTGGTGCATGGCCCTATCGGTGGCCAGTGACAAGCCGCCACTGGGAAGATCCTTCCATTCGGTGCTACTCAGTCACTTGGGTTCATATTTGAATTGCTCACAAGCAGTCTGTCCCACTCAAATGAACCGTAATCACCAAGTTTAAAGTCTATTTTCTTTGTTCATAAAAAAACAACCTTTGGAAGCATCAATCACAGCATAAATGGGGAGAGATGAAATAGTTCAAATACCCATGGCATCAAACTTGGCTTTGAAACAGTCAAATTTATTGCTTGGGATATATAAGTAATATAAAGAGTTCGTGTTGGTTATTGTACTGAACACATAAATATCCCTTTTGACACCAATAGAGATTTAACCAAAATCCACGTACGTTCGACAAAAGAAACGGAAAATAAAAACGCTCTCATATCAATGTCAGGGGACATAATACCCAAGCGCCCTTTTGAGAGTAATGTCCTAGTCCTCTGTATCAAGATCCCAAAGCAATAACATACACGGGACCCCGCAGTTGGCATGAAATGGTAACGCAAACACTTCCATTTGATGTTCTCTCTCTAGATGTTTCGGTAGTGAAATGTAGTTTGCCTCAATCCCAGCTGGACTTCGTGTTCCAAAGCACGCAGGAAAAATCCAGGGAACGGAACGCATAATTATCAAGCTTGACAAAACGTATCCTCTACGTATAATATACAAGCCTCATTATACCGACACTGGCAAACATATATGCGCGCCGTAATATTTATAACAGCGATGTTAGTGTGTTGCAGTACGATTGCCTGGAAAATTTGAGAGCAGAATACAAATACATTTCCTGTACATGAATGAATTTGTTCTCTATGGACGAGTCATTGCTTCCAGCAAGCTATACTTTACGATAGAGATAACATTCTGTTCTATTTCATGTAACAGCGTGGTACTAATTATAATTATTATCTATTTATGGGTATTCACTTATATTTTGACCGAGCGACGATAACTTTAGAGTGGCCGACTTTCCCTGCCGGCGAGGGTTTTACTCAGCTCCCCGTCCTTTTGGTGTCCATAAAATGTCAACAGTGGTTGTCCTATGGATTCATGGAATTTCACCATGGCTGCGGGCAACAAATGGACGTCGTAGTAATAATATATTAATTTATACAGAGTCGTTCATGCGAATTGCATGTCAACGCTGTAGAATTTGTACCGAGCACAGATTGTGCACAGAGACGCCGGGAGATCACCGGCAAGCAGCCAGAACTGGAACCAACAATTTCCCAAGCTATGTGGTCCTAATATTTGGGGATGTTTGGTCAACCCCCATTAATGTGTGTGTTCATACGCGTGCATGGAAACTTTAGAGCCCGGAGAAAACCTACACGCGCAAGGAGGCTAACACGACACTAAACTCCCCGGCCAGATGGAAATCAATCGACTTGCTGTACTGCCGTACCCTGGACAGCCAGAAGCAGTGCTGGATTACAGGCGTGCGCCACCAGCGGAAAGGCGCATGCCGAGTTATTTCCCCAAGATATTCTCAATGAGTCTTGCAAAACGTAAGACTCATAAGAAACTGGAATTGGAAAAGGCAACAACATGAATAACTGTTTGGCATGTGGGAGCAGCCAGAGAAAACCCACGCGTATGAGTGGGAAACTATCAGCGCTGCCACCCCCTGGCAGCCCCACTGCCGCATGCCGACTGAACCAGGCAAGCCCTGGTGGTCACTCATCCGAGCACGAACCAAGCCCGATCCTACTTAGCTTTCGAGATCGGGCATATTGAGGGTGATTTGGATGTAGGCAAGTTACTCCCTATTACACGGGGAGACACGTTCAGCTTGTTGAGTGATACGGGCACTCGCAGCAATATACTGTGTGTGTGTATACTTCTTATGGGGTACTGTGAACTTCTAGGGCTGTGATTTCATGTATTACTCGGTTAATAGTCTCAGCTTGTATTGCTCCACGCCAGCCATGCTGTATCTACAGCTCGACGAAGGGCATCCCCATGCTGTTGCATCTGTACGTACGTACGTGTGTTGTGTATGGTGTATGTACGTACGTGTGTTCAACTTCCGTTGCACCGTACGTAGCCAACCGCGCTAATCGGAGGCGCGGGGGAAGGACAACAAACTAAACACAAAAAAGAGGTTCGAAAAAAATTAGTGTTCAATTTAAATTTATAAGTGATTTCAAAGTGCATCTCTCATGGTCACACAATGCCGCAATGTCGCTCCGGCATACGAGCTGATCTCATCGTTCCATCTCCTCGATGGTCTGCCCCTTGGACGCGTCACCTCCTTTGGCTGCCATTCCGTCGCCCGGCTTGCCCATCGGCTTTCGAGTGATGGCACCAGCTCAAGCCAAGGTGGCGAGATCTTAACTACCTCGTCTGGTATACGGGAGGTCGTGGGTTCGATCCCGACCCTGATGCCTGTACATGTGGAGGTTGCGTGTCTCTCTCTCCCGACGGACGCGTGGGTTTTTCTCCGAGTCCTCCGGTTTATCCCTCCACATTTAGAAACATGCGGTTACAGTATAAATTTGCACATGATCAGGCACTTCGTTAAGCTATCATTTGTGGCCAGGTCGTTTCTGAAAAATAGCTACATAGCTCAGTGGGCCTTACCTATATAATAAAATATCTAATTCGTTTTATTTTCAAACTTCACAAACAAAACAGCCGTCGCGAGTGGAGACGGTAATATCCATGATTTAGAACACAGTGACCAACTTGGAGGTCTCATGCTGGTGGTGGGTGCTCTTGCCTCTCGCACTCGTTGTTGAGCGACTGAACGCCTCGAGAAGGTCTCTCAAGCGCATTCCCCGCAGTGTGCGCCTCCCTCAAGAGAGGACGCCAGTGTCGGATTGCGGGCACAATCCGCTTCATGGCAGCGTGCGTGACACGTTGCATCGCGCTCGGCAAACTCTGCTGAATCATCTACGGGGCGTTGTACGTGATGAACTCTTCAGGAGGTTCAAATATTGCGTTGTCTTTTCCGAGGCTCTGCCTATCCATTGCAGCCAAGCACATTATAAAGCCACACGATGGATTTTGACATTCAACGGTGCTGTGTCTGACTCACGCTGGCATTATTAGGAATGTACAGCATGTATTATACCCTGGAGCCTTCAGTCATTACTGCCTGTGCGTGTGTGGTGGTAGTGCTGGTCTATTGAGAGCCCCTCAGCAAAAAATAAATATATTTTCGGCCCCCCCCCCACCCCTCTTTCGTGTGCGTAGAAGCGAATGTTCAGTGGTTACGAACCTGGGCACCCACGAGTTCAATTCTCGGTCATGTTGCAGGTGGTTCCTGACACTGTCCTGGGTCTCCCCTAGCTTGATTCAGCCTCGTTTGAGTACCCGGTGCATTGTGTAAATATCGGCACTGGGAAGACAAAAGTTGGTCAGGCATAATACTGCCTATACAGCATCCCCTTCGTGTGCCATTCTAGCCTTAATAAATGCTTGCCAAGGGCACTTTCCCCGAACGGTCTGTATGGCTATAATGATGGGAGTTTGTGAGTGTGGAAGTCATTGGTATTACAGTTAATGCACTGCACTATTATGCAAATCACCTGGGTTCAATTCACAGCCATGCAGTGGTATCTAAACATGTCTTGTGTCTCGTATTAATATTTGGCACATGTGCATGAATCAGTGCCACGCTAGTCTTAATAGGTTGTTGCTAACAATCCCTACCTCTACAGCCTATAATGCCAAAGAGGGGATCTTGTGTTTTGTATGTGGAGGAGGCTCGTGAAGGACGCTACTGGGCAGATGAACGATGCTCACAACAATGAGCAGCGCGCCGGGCAGTTAAACCACAAGAATATAAAACCACAATCAGTTGGCACAGTCAATACCACAGGTGGGCATCTGCCTTGTACCAGCCGAGCATTCAGCAGTTCATGTGGCCTCAAAGGGCGCATTGCCTTGTACAAGTTCTGTGGTGATGTCACCACCACTTAATGGTAATTGTGCCACTGTGGTTGTGTTAAAAAAACAACTTTGTACATTCAACAGGAAAATCACTTTTTTGGTTTGGTTAATCAATCATTAAATTATGTATTGACTGTTCGCTTAAAAGTGAATTATTTGACAGCTATATATTTTTTTTAAAGGTACATTTTTGCAGCAATAAATGGTCTTGTGACAGATTTTAAATTGGGTTACTATAGGAAAATTAGATTTGGGACGGGGGGCAGTTTTTGTCTACAAATACATCTCAATTTTGCTGTCGGAGACATTTAACATTAAACATTATATACTGTAGTTGGAGGCCAACCAATGAAGCTGGTTTATAAAAAGTGTGTTCTCCCCTTGACCAAATACATATTCTCAATCATAGTCTACAAAATACTCTACGAATGAATATCAATTACATTTGTCTGCTTTTTGTAGTCTATGAAAGGCATTTTAATCAATGGACTCCATCTAATTGTCCAAGCTGTTAAAAAAACCGAGGCCTAAACAAATATATATATCAATTATCAAAACTATTTACATATATATGAGACAACTGTAGTAAGATTGTATGAAGTAAAACGATGTAAAGAAGAAGAGACGTCAGCCAGGGAGACATGTTCTCATCAATGCCGTTCACAAATGACGATAACATTCATCTTCTGGAAATTGTATTGGAGGAGTATAACGCTGAATTATTAACTATCTCGCGTGCAATGGCAATGAACTGGAGACAATAAATGAAGAAAGAATACAAAGAGAAGTTGCATTAAAATTTGAGCAAAACAAAAGGCATGTGACCGTACATCAAATTTGTTAAACAAATGAAATACGGTCATTGTTGGAGGGATACAACTGGAAAGCTCGTGAGTAATTATATCTGGGAGTGGGGTGAAATGAAAAATAACAGAGTTGATCAAGAGCAGAATGGGAGTGTTTTTTTAAGACACTGGGCGAAGACACCGGAGCTGGCCCAGGACACGCTGGGAATGCCCCAGGAAGAGCTAGAGTCTGTGTATAGTAGTGTAGTGTATAGTGTAGTGTAGTAGTATATAGTAGTGTATAGTGTAGTAGTGTATAGTGTAGTAGTGTATAGTGTAGTGTAGTGTATAGTGTAGCTGTGTATAGTCGTGTATAGTGTAGTGTAGTAGTGTATAGTGTAGCTGTGTATAGTAGTGTTGTGTATAGTGTAGTGTATAGTAGTGTTGTGTATAGTGTAGTAGTGTGTAGTAGTGTATAGCGTAGTGTAGTAGTGTGTAGTGTAGTAGTACATAGTAGTGTATAGTGTAGCTGTGTATAGTCGTGTATAGTGTAGTGTATAATAGTGCATAGTGTATAGTACTGGTAGGAACCTCCTGGTTACACCAGCCCACAGGGGATTATTGTGTTCGTCGTGCATCCAAAAATGGGAGGGGTGGGGCTGGGTGGAGAGGGGAGGGTGGGGAGGGGCTGGGTGGGGAGGGTGGGGAGGTGCTGGGTGGGGAGGTGAGGGTGGGGCTGGGTGGGGGGTGGGAGGGGTGGGGCTGGGTGGGAAGGGGCTGGTCACCCCGTGGTGCCCTTATAAAACTCAACGTTTAACCTACTCACGCCGGCTTGTGCCCGTCCTCACAGTCGGGCATATTTGCGGAATACACCACGCCGCCGTTGACCCTGGCCATTGACCGAGCAACCCAACGTTCCTACCAGCTCCCTCCGCAGGAATGTGATAATATAGTGCTGGAGTCTGTGGCCGGGGAAAGGGAGGTGTGGACCACCACTCCTCAACACGCTGCCGCCGCGATCCTCGCCAGGACAAGTGGATAAACGAACGGATGTGATCATGCAAATCCACGCACAGTCTAACGCAGCGGATTATGCCGATGATGGTGTCACGACGCCTCGTCCATCGCCTCCAGTCCAACGGCACACGTGTTAGCAGAGGTGCGACTTTTCCACTCAATTATTTAATTTTTCCGGTTTAGTCCAGTGATCTAATCCAATAGTCAAGTCATTCATTCGTTAATTGGATATCTCGGCTCTAATTTTGGCCCCCGACAGCAGAGCTTAACTGAACACCCCAGATAAATTAAGCACAAGTGTATGATGGCTTTTTTTGTGCAGTTCACGGTGATTTGGCTGAGGCCATCAACTTCACTCCATTTAAAGAAGCCGGATTTAATCGCGGGTGGCTGTCTAAATGCATTCCGGAGTCTCAGCAATGGTGGCTCAGTGGCTTGACAGAGAGATTAAGAGACCCCCCCCCCCTTAGAGAAAGACCACTCAGTAATAGGGATTGAACGTGGGCTTTCAGCTGTGTTTGGCTCGGTGTTCCGACACAGCCATTCTGAGCCACCCATCCAAATCGTGTGTTGTGGTGTGTCTGAGAAGTTTGACGTTTTCCCCCTTTTTTAATTAGTTCTACCCGCTTCTCTGAGAATGAAAACAAACAAAAGTACATTTCTGTGTCGGTTTGCTGCCTTTCATTGACCTCACGTCGTCTTTCACACGTCAAATTGAAGGGGCTTATCTGGCCCACGGAGCACCGGGTCTCGGCGTCTCCCTCTGCATTGTTTTGAATTCGCAGGGTTTTTTTTGGGGGGGGGGGGCTGGGGGGGGGCTGGCCACCGTTACAGTGCGGTAATGAAATCTGCCTGCTGACAGGGTGCGTGGGAGACGGGATACTTGGGCGGTGGGCAAAGATGTATGCCGCGTTGAGTCAAAGCTAATTTAGACCACGCTTGGTCGAACGTTATGCCTCTGTGCAAATCAAGGCGAGACGGGGTGGAATGGTGAAACGCTGCGGTTAGAAACACGGGGGAAAAAATGTTCTGCCAGTATCAGAAAGAAAGGTCCCATGTTGTAGCTGCTCACCAGCTGATCAGTGCCCTGATGCGTGCGTCGTCATTCTACTTCTCGTCTTTTGGCGTCCTCTGCTCTAAGACTGTTTGAGACGAGGCCCTAAAGACAATGCCATATATTGTCAGAGCATGTTTGTTTGCAAGTTCACAAGTACGGCGTGCGGTTAATGCAGATTTGGATTCCTTGCAGAATGTTTCTATTTTCCGTTTGAATATCCTAAACACCCGTTTCATTGCCAGAAAGGGTAACGCCTATTCTTATTTTGATTTCACGCCGCCGTAAAAAAATAGGGAACGTGTGTTGTTTGAAAATAACTCGTTCTATCGCAATTGCAAAGTATTCAAGAACAGATGTCGGGTCCATTTTAACGTGCACGCGTTTCCCTACACACAAAAACGTGACCGCGAATTTGATATATACCTTGACATATAAATCCACAGTACTTTACGTTACTACATACGGTGCATCGAATTTCTATAGCCGTAGGAAGTTGAACAAAACATGTTTTAGTAACGGTGCCCAATCACTGCATTGTTAAATATCGTTCGAAAAACATTGTAATCAGTAGCATACGTGCCATGCGATTGATTTATTTTACGTAAATCAAGCTTACAGGGATATTTCTTTCGAGGATGCTATGATATATAATGTATGCATGTAGGATATAAATACACGTACACTATTCTAACGTATATAAACTTTATGTGACAGTATTTCATTCGATATGGAGTATGTATTATGGAGTATCTTTAATTCCTTTCACCACAATCATTCAAGGCAGGTATCCCCAGCAAGCTTACGACTGCCCCCTTATGGAAAGTACTGCGCTCTGTAATAATCAATATAGAATTAAACTAACTAGCCTTTTGAGTAAATTGCAATGTTTTTTTTGTAAATTGCACTAGGAAAATACAGTAACACGCTGGAACATTAATATTGATTAACATTAACGATGCCCACAAAAGCCAGCCAGCAAGGGGTGGAACGTGACCGACAGAACGTCAATCAGAGAGATGGCGCAGTATAGATCGGCTCGTGTGTGCATCACGTGCGAGGCGAGTTTAACACGTAGACTTGGCGACCAATATTATCCATAATAAAGGGATTTTTTTGTAGGGGGGGAGCGGGCGGGATAGATCGCGTAAATAAAACAGGAAGACTTCTTCACAATTCTGGCAAATCGCCTGATGAGGCTGGATGTAATCACCAGCGAAACGTCGCTGCACTCAAATCGTAAATGTTGTGGGTTTACTCTCCATCACACCGATGTGCTGTACTAGTAACGACTTGGCATGTTCTGTTTACGTGACAAACCTTACTAATTGGCTGTGTCGGGTGGTGGTGCATTAACGACACATTTATATTTACGAGCTCTACCCAAACAAAAACCTGTAAGGTGCCAGGTGGATCTTGTGCGCGTGCCAGGCACGGTGCAGAACCGCGGCTTAAGGCTCCTTCACCAGCAGTGGATTGATCATGGCTGATGAGGATTTTCATCACCAGCGTCTAATATGTGAAAAGTAACCAATGCTGTCATGGCATTTTGCCACGTGGTTAGAATTGCTGTACATGTTTTTGTTACAATCAGATTGTAACAAAAACATTTACAGCAATTACCCTGTCACAGCCAAACTGCCAAACTGTGACAGGGTAATAATTTGCATTTAGATTCTGATTTACTAGATAAAATGGATCATCAGGATCAGAATATTTATTTGTACTGGAGGAATCCGATGAGCTATAAAGCTCTTTTCCACAGATGTCCAGTAGGGGCGGGTAAGAACGTCACAACAAACAGTACAAAAACATGATTGTATTCTTTGGGTCTATGTATCTATATATTTTTTAAGGTGTTTATATTTGCGAGCCCAGATTTATACCATTCTGTGTGCTTCGTGCGCCTTAATGTCATAATCATCACCATCGGAAACGCCGTTATGAGCCTCGCACTTTCTAACCTCGATTGCTATCGAGTATCACTACGTCTGTAGTCTTGCTGTGCTTATCTGTCCACTGAAAGACGTTTACCAAAACTCGCGATCTCACCTTTCCATGGCACAAATTTGCTATACTTTATATGAATACGGAAGGATGTAATTCCAAATGTTTACGTTTCTGAGGCGACCGACATTCTTAATTTCATTATCAAATGTTCCTGCAATAATAACACCATAATATACGATTAAAAGGAACACATGCGCGCACACACACACATAATATGTAACACATCACAAACCATTCTTATTTATAGAGTACGTACTCTCTGTTTTTTTCGGTAAAGTCACGTAGATAGAAAAAATAATAAAATAAAATAAAACACGATGTCTCGGTCGCAACACAAGCGTCCATCGTGTTTTCTTTTATTTTATGTTTTTTTCTATCTACGTGACTTTACTGAAAGACCCAAAGAATATGAATTCCTGCAGTCACAAAAGCTTTAAGTCAAGATTTCACATAATTGTAGTACAAAGAACAAGAAAGGTAAAAAAAATCACCCAAACACACACAACTGACATTGCTGCATCAAGAATAATGTTTATATCGTGAACTGACGATTGAATTCACGTGCACCGCCTCCATATGTAGCATTCTGGCTTAAATGTCAATTTTTTTGGGGGGGGGGTAAAGAAATACAACGCAAAAGCAAACGTGTGACCGCTAAGGAAAATGCAAAACAAGGGACGGCAACATTCTGTCTACAATATTTACACAAATAACAAAAAAAAGCCTTTCCTTACTCAAACAAGTGTGGGGTTGTGGAAATCTCCATTTGGTGGCCTTAAGCCAGTTGTGTAAATACTACGATCCCATGGCAGGGGCCATTATGTCCAGAAGACAGCACCTTTTTAATTGAGTTCATACGTACAGAAACGCAACAAAATCCGTCTATTTCTCAATTAACTTCTGGATGAAGACCCCCCTCCCCCAATCTGTCAGTTATGGGGGATTGTGTTGGTCCATACTTCACCATGCTGGCCAGTGCGGATTGGTGAAGGGAGGCTGAGAATCATTCCTCGGAAATCAAAATCAGGTTTGCAACTTCGTAGCAAAGTGCGCTCACCACTATGCCACAGCTCCCCAATGAGTACTGCCATATAAATATCACGGTAAATATGAATGTCGTGACACAAGGGTTTAGATTGAAAAGTGACCAACCCAATGACGAACGACGCGAGCATAACGGCAGGGGATCTGGTGCGGGGTGGATAACATTACAGCAGGCGAGGCTGGCGCATTGTCAGAAGGTCAAGGTGCACGGACGTCCACAAAGATGCTGGAGTTTTCGTTGCGGTGTGATCCGTTTTTGGAGACATGGAATTTACTGGTCACAATTCTGTGCCAAATGAGCCGCATCAGAGGTGTGCTCTTCATGCCAGCGTCTGAAACGTCACGTTGCACGGCAGGTATTAGCTAGGATTACATCGTCAATATTATACCAGGCGAGGTAGTTAACATCTCGCCACCGCGGTGAGATGTGGACTACCTCTCCCAGCACAACCGACCCACCAGTCTTTCCTGCAAGTTACTCCATTTCGGCGTTGCTCCACTATACCCAAGACTTATGAATTATTAATGTGAGGCATTGTAACGAATCACCGTCCAGCGATTTGATGAATTGTCGGAATTTTGCTTTCCAATTATATAAATAAACAATATTTTTCTCATTTTCATGCCTGTGTTAATATTTTATCTGGCTCATTTATAGTTTTTACGATAGTTAGTCCAAACGTAATATGCTTATAATTTGCATACATTATAAATAATTCATTCGTACAATCACAATTTAATTTATTGTAATTTGAATATATAATAACTCCATTATTCCTCTGTGCAGGTTTCAGTGCATTTTTCGAGAGCTTAATTTATAAACTAATGTGTCAATGTATGCCTAATCATTGCATGCCTAACATTTGTGCTCCGTGTATCCATCAAGCATCATGTAGGCGGAGCGGCGGTGCAGTGATTTTCCCACTTGAGCTCTGAACCCTGCGCCCTGAGTTCGATTCCCAGCCACGACTACCGTCAGTGGCAAGTGACATCTGAACTGGTCCTGGGTGCCCCCCATTCATCCGCCCGTGCTGTCCAGAGTGATGGAAGTTATTGCCAAACAACTCCCACGACCGACAACCGCACGGACAGCTGTCCTCATCCGGAAGTGGATTAAACACATTCCTGCGGAGGGAGCTGGTAGGAACGTTGGGTTGCTCGGTCAATGGCCAGGGTCAACGGCAGCGTGGTGTATTCCGCAAATATGCCCGACTGTGAGGGCGGGCACAAGCCGGCGTGAGTAGGTTAAACGTTGAGTTTTATAAGGGCACCATGGGGTGACCAGCCCCTCCCCACCCAGCTCCACCCCCCACCCAGCCCCATCCTCCCCACCCAGCCCCTCCCCACCCTCCCCACCCAGCCCCTCCCTGCAAGACGGACGGACACAATAATCCCCTGTGGACTGGTGTAACCAGGAGGTTCCTAGCAGTACAAAGGCACGTCGAGTATTGTAAATGTATTGAGCGTAACGTATTTAATATATTCACTCCCGATTAAATCGCATTAAGCTCACGCTACTATAATTGTGAATCATTCAAAGCGTGCTCACCATTGCAGACAGGTCTACAGTTGCCGCAAGTGGCTAACGTACATCCACGCGTGCATTCTTTAGCAGTCCTGCCACAAACTGCAAATAATAAAAGGTTGTGAATAAAACGACATGTTCATTCTTGTACGGGACTTCATGGTTAAGTAACACGTGCCGCATGTAGCTTGTGTTACAATAGAGAGCATCACTCTGTCAATTTTCTTGGGCTGCCGCAATATGAAAATGCTACGACAAGGGAGTCGTTGATCTTCCGTCACATGATACGATGCATTCAAAATAGCAATGAAGTTCACATGAACAGTTAAAAGTTCTAAACCTGAGTAGCCGTTCCTCTTTATTTATGTATATTGTTCATCAATATTGTTTATGTATTTAATTGATGTAAATTTTTAATGTATATTATTCATATATATTTTTGCTCATGCATATAATTTGTGTATTATTTATGTATATTATTTATACACAGTTCACGTATATAATTTACGTATATTGTTGTGAATTATTTATGTATATTGTTCATGTATATTATTAATGTATATTATTTATCCGTAAAACTTTTCCGGATAAACATATGGCGCATTGTAAGATTTATAGAGCGTGTAAACATTTATAAAGTCGTATGGCGGCCTTATGTTGCGGAAACTGCAGCTGAATAACTTTTTAAGACATTTACATTCGTAGAGCATAAAATTATTAAGTAAACGACGTGAAATACAAAGTTAAGGGAAAACGCTCAAATTGTGAAATTGTGCGTAGTATCGTAAAAAAAATTATTGTGGAAATGTGGCAATGTAGGGTACTTACCCTTCAGCTCAGGCGATATGAAGTAAGGCAAACACTCGCACACGATGATGGGTCTCTCTACAGCCGGCTGTCCAGAGTCACACAAAAATCCACTTAAGCCTATTTTGCAATCTGCAAAAGAGGACACGGAATCTGTTTACCTGCTCACCATCTCGCATGCGTTTGTATTGTTTGTTGTTGCAACATTCTTACCGTCCATTGTGTTGCAGTTTCCTTACCGTTCCCACGTGTGCTTGGACTTTTTAACAATTTTTTTTACATTTGGAGATGGTGAATTTAATTGTCAGTTCACCCTATAAACATTATTCTTGATGCAGCAATATCATTTGTATGTTGTTGGGTGATTTTGTTTTACCTTTCTTGTACTTGCACTACAATCATGTTTTTGTATTGTTTGTTTTTGTAACGTCCTTACCCGCCCCGACTGGAAATCTGTGAAAATGAGCTTTATAGCTTATCTGATTCCTCGAGTATAAATACTTATTCTGATTAATGGTGGCCAAGTAAAACTGTCACCACCCAAAAGTGAACCTCCACCGACGCTGCATAAATACTGCCCAATGGTGCTTTGAGCACGGGGACGTCTTGACGAGGCGCTTTGACATTTGGCACATTCTGGGACGACGTGATAAATAGTAGATGCACAAAAATTATCTAAAATTACCACGTGACTTCTCAGGACTTATTTGGGGAAATTGGGAGGGGGGAAGTAGAGTCCTGTCCCGTGATTGGTGCCGTTTGCATTCCCAACGTTCACAATGTGCCAGTCAAAGGGGGCATTTAATTGTTATCTGCCCGCAACCGATGTTTGAAAAAGGTAGCTATACACTTGTAGACAAACCTTGGATGCTGTGTTTCAGACAGTCCATGATTTCAGGTTATCAATCATTCAAAGGAGCAATTTTTTTGCAGAAACTCACTGAACTGAATTGCCTCTAATGAAGGGACGAGCCATTACTAAGTCAGTCTCTTCATAGTTCATCTAAGGCCAATGCCTTGACAGTCCGTGTCGTACATTTGACATCCCAATGAAGGGAGCCAGTGCTCCACAGGATGACAACTGTGAGCTTTCCAACAAAGCGGCACCCGTTTTATTAACTCTGTTGGAGGGACAGTGGACCCGAGTCAAATCCTGACTGGATTCGAACTTGCGACCCTTCCATTCACGATCCTCCCAATGGCGCATGGGAGGCAACTCCGACGCACTACTCACGCGCTTTGACGTACAGCGTCGATTTAGAGTTGGCTCCAATGACGCTGCTCGTGTCTGTCAAGCAGTATTTTCTGGGCAGTGCCACGACGCCAGTGCAATGTGCAAGTCGGAGGCAAGTTTCCATGGCGTTTAACAAGGAATCGGCAGCAGAGCATTTGGCCGCCTCGTTTGCACTTAATCCTTTCAATTTCTTCATCTCGAACAGCGACGTTGCTTTGGTGATCAAGAATGGACACGCATCAAATTCGTTGAATAGGCGGCACATGGTACAAGTGGTCAATATACATGTGGAGGTGCATTTCCCATAAATATGCTAAATTCCTCTTGATATGCAAATTATTTTGTCAAGGCGCTCTTCCCCCCTCCATCCCAGATTAAATAGTCGCTCCAAGCCTGGGGTGTGACATTCAGACTCTTCTCGACAGACCTGTTCTCCACCTGAGGACGGCTGCTTGCGTTGTGGCCGAAACGTCGTGAGAATTATTTTATTATGTTTTATTTTTATTATTTTATTATTTCCATTCTACCTGACTTTACCGAAAGAACCAAGAATATGTGGAGGTGCGTTTGAGTTGTGCTTTCAAGTCAATAAGATGTTTTTAAAGGACGATCGTTCACCATTATTGATACTAGACTATGAGAATATTTTACGTTGACATTGAGTCTGTGCATTGCTTCACTAATTTTATATTTAGAGTAACTGATTATTGTTGGGAGAAGTAGCAGTAGTAGTTTGTTATTCTCGTGTTTTTAAGTATTATTTTTGCCAGGGCCAGTTTTGAGCCAAACATATTTTACATGTTTAGTTTGTAAAAAAAATAGAAACCTCTTTCATTTCTGATAAATGTGACTACCTCTGTTCCTGAGTTCAAACAATGCAACGTATTCATCTTACAGTATTCATTCTTTTTTATATAAATAGCACACAATTGTACAATTTAGCCAACACCAATCCACTCCAACCAAACTTGCAACACAATTGATTTAACAATCAAAGTGTGATATATCCACTGAGCTACATTTCATGAAGATGGATTTGCAGCCTCTGCAGGTGCAGGATGTGTTATCACCGAGGAGGGATGCATGCAAATGTGTTCAGGTTTTATTGTACAGCAGCCATCTATCGCACTAAGATCCACTCTCTGATGTCGCTGCACATTGCTGTAATCCGGAAAGTTAAGAGATGGAGTTGGCGATCATAATGTTTGGTGCACGCACATGGAGGCCTACAGGGAAGCAAGCTGTTGAACTATTTGAGCAGATTCGTGAGTCTTATCCACCCACGGGTGTGGGTTTCCTCTGGGTAGTCCCGGTTTCTCAAATAATCAAAATGCTCAATAATGAAGTGACAAAACATCCCCAGCAGGTCCCTATTGAAAATTAGCCTTGAGATTCAATTGAGACTTTCCTGTGTAATTGTTTTAAATTAATTTAATAACACTCGCAAATACTTTTAAGTACTTTTGTGAACAAACTGGATTTGAATTTGCATGTCTTGTTAGACAAACACACACATAAGCAGTTTCATTATCTCTGCAGCCAACGTACATCGAGTGGTTTTACAAATGTAACCCTTGCTCTTTGCACACTCGTCGTCCTTCCAGAAGTCGCTTCTCGAGGAAAGGTAAACACAGTCAAGCAGTCCTCCCTTTGATCCGCCATCATTCAAGACGCTGGGGAAAACAGGGCAATGGACAACACAAAACAGTAGGAACGCCCACACTATTTTTGTTTTACTTCATCAGGTAAGGCCCGCTGAGCTATATATATAGATATTTTTTAAAGAAACGACCTGGCCACAAATTATAGGTCAACAGAAGTGACTTATCAGGTGGGCAGTTATAGGAGGCAAATATTCTAGACGCGTGTTGATTCTAGATGCGGAGGGAAAAACCGGAGGACCCGCAGAAAAATCCACGCGATCACGGGGAGAACATGCAAACTCAAAATATACAGCAGGCGTCACAGGGGCGAGATTGAAACCACAACCTCCTGTATAGCAGGCGAGGTAGTTAACATCTCGGACACCGCAGCGCCCCAACATCTTCTATATGTCTCAAAATGTTCTCTAAAGGCCTTATAAGTGCACAATTGCTCTTAAATTAAGGTTAAAGTCCTCATAGTTCCGGAAAGAGGTCCACTGTTCGTTGTATGGTGGCACATGTCTGTAGTACAGCACTTTGGCGGAGACAGTTGGTGCATCACTCAAATTCCCAAAATCTGCGAGACTGCTTGGGGGCCAGGAGAGCAAATTGATGAAAATAGCCTGTGCAGAGCTTCCAGCCTTATCCATCGTATGCATGGGTTTTCTCCAAATACTATGGCTTTCTCCAACACACAAAACACTATTTAATAGAATTGACAAAACATCCATTGCCGAAACATAAACCTTAGTGAGGCTTTCCAGGGTAAATACTTTCCACTGAAGCCCTTACACACGTGCAAAGCTTACTATCACTGCATGTTCAACCATCTTTCAATCTCAAAATTTCTTTAGAAATACAATTGATGGAATATTAATTTAAATGATGTTTCTTGCGTAGAGTTACAATTACCTACGCACTGCGGGTTTCAGGGCGGCTCCATCGTGCCACACAAACACTGACTCTTTCTTTGTGTCCGTGAGGCCGATCCAGTACTCTCCATTGGCAACGAGGTCCAACCACAGCTTGGGACATCAGACAAGGCAGCAGAGAGAGGGTGGGTTGTCCACAGCAAGCAATTGTCCTTGTACATTAATGTCACATTAATGTAACACTCGTGTTACATTCGTGTTACATTAATACAACACGAATAATAATTTTGTATGCTGCATATGAGGCACGTATTGGAATGTCTAGGTAAATGAGAGTATTTGGCTGCTATACATTTCCAAGTGATGAGCCACTTCGTTGAGCTATCGTTTGTGGCCAGGTCGCGTCTGAAAAAGAGCTATACAGCTCAGTGGGCCTTACCTGGTAAAATAAATATAGTTTAGTTTGAATAGGTTAAATATTCTGTACGTCTATCCGTCGAAGGACACTTAACATATTTTTGTTTGTTAAACTATGACACCCCTAAATCATCAGCAGCCATGATCTACCCACTGCTGGATGAAGCCCTCCCCCAGCCGTTGGCATCTCTCACAATCCTTCAATGCAACAATCCATCTGTTTGCAAACCGCAAATACAAGATTGATAACCGAAATTTTCACGGTATTCATATTTTGTTGAATTAGGCCCATGCATTGATCTATACAAATGTGTGTCGTTCAGACCCTCAATCTTCCGACAGAGCTATGTGATTACGAGTATATACAAGCTTTTAACGTTCAAATTATTGCTGTTTCAGCTCACCAGTAAGTTGAAGGACACCACCCCTCACAACTAAATGCAGAAATTTTATACGTTTCTGCATTTCGTGGAAACTTCATCAAACATCATCAGGACAGGACTTCAGAATAACAATCCAGGAAGTCAGACGTGCAGTGTTACCTTACCCGACTCATTAAATAGGTGTCACGACCTCACAGGGACAACCAATCAGATTTAAACTAGCTATTAAAGAATTCAAGCTAATGTATAAATATAATCGATAACCTGAGCCAATTAAGCCACAAACTTGGAGTAACCTTAAACCCCTAGTTGGTACACTTAGCTCTGATAGCTCTGCTATGTGTACATTAGCATACGATGTAGACATTTCACATTCCCGTGGTAGATGCCAGTCAAAAGGACAAGCACTCTTGACTTCCCTTCAAGTGATACCCGTTTTATTTCTGATCACCAACCATGATTTCAATCTGCACACTTGATTTCGAGTCAAGCCTTGCCATGGCACTGACCGTTCAAATCCGGGGTGTTGTCCAATTACTCATCGCGTTTGTTTTTAAAAGTGGCCGTGAAACCAAAGTAACTGGCAAAGAGGAACACAAAAGTACGACACTCAAAACCACATGGTCTATCTTACGTTCATATCTTATACCGCACTTAATACTCTCACACCAGGGGGTCGGCAACAAAAGTAACAAGCAAAGCCATTTGTTTCGAATTTGGTATAAAAAAAAACTCCATATTTCAAGAGCCGCAATGCAGTTCCTTAAAGAGCTGCGCGTGCGGCTCTGGAACCAACCCGTCTTAGACAAGTTCAAGTTAATTTATTAGGTATAGCCCTGTGAGCCATTCGGCTCTTGAATCGGGTGCAACCGCAACAAACAAAAAACAAAAACATGAACAAAAAACATCTTAAAAGTGAATTTGTGACTAAGTGCAAACAGAAAATCCAAGAAAATACAGCAAAATATTGCAGAAAAAAATCACCGTACACCAACGCTGTGTGCAATAATCCCAGTGTGATGCAAGTCAAACAACCAACAACAACCACAAGACAACTTAGATTAAGGCCATCAGTCTAACTCTGTACTACAACAAACAAACATGGCTAAACCAATACACTTTTCGAAATAACCAAAATAAAGCCATGAAAGCAATGAAACGAACCCTCGAAACACAGGTCAGCTGACCTTCTCGTCAACGCTGTGTACGGTCAGCAGAGACGCGTTTCGGAATGCCTGGCAAGCTTTGTGCGCTTCGCTCCATGACATGGGGTGGGAATGCTGCAGGAGGTACCAAGTTTCATTCCAGAACTTCCATCCTGCCATCCCGGGGTTTCTGCTCGTGTCTGGATCGTGTTAAATGACAGCAAGGCACACACACACATGACAAAGATGGTCACTGCATCGCGCGCTTTCAGATGCACGTCTGTGGCCATCTGGAACGCTCTTCCGATATTAGTAAAAAGTCCTGACATGAGGGAAATATTCGCTGGATATAGGACCATTATTAGGATTAAAGAAATCCAGTAGTTTGAAAATATGCATGTTTCCAAGAAGCTGAATTACC
Organism: Lampetra fluviatilis; assembly: GCF_964198595.1. Classification (NCBI taxonomy): domain Eukaryota; kingdom Metazoa; phylum Chordata; class Hyperoartia; order Petromyzontiformes; family Petromyzontidae; genus Lampetra; species Lampetra fluviatilis. Next base: position 2,045,419 of record NC_136308.1, read on the forward strand.
TTCAATCTCTTTAAAGATTTCTGCTTCTGCACAATTTATTAACTTAGCTTCTTTCGAAGGACCTTTGTAACCGACACAATTTCCACCGTCCACAGTTATAAGCTTTCCCTTGGGACTCAGAACAAAGGATCCATAGCTCATTGGCAAACAGTCTTCGTCGAGTTGCAATCCCGTAAAGGCTGCTTCCAGCTGAGATAGAAAAAAATAAAATTCGCGTTAGAGACCCAAGAGAACACGTTACATCATCAATATGCACGTAAATCTGCCATTTTATTTTTGGTTTAATAATAAACACATAGTCCCTTATCAAATACAATGAAATTACCCCTGCAAAAAAAACATGATTTTATGCATAACAATATTTATAACTGTAGGAATATGTACGAGAAATATAGTCTGTATACAAAACCGCACGCTGTAGGTATCTAACTTATTACCTATGTAGAGGTTTTTTGAGAGACGTACCTCATTATTAATTGATTGCAATTTCAAACAACACAGCCCAACGGCTTTGTCGTTTAACATATATGCACCTATAAGCCCCGATAGGCCGGCTCTGTCAAGCTGAGCAAAGCCCTCCTGCTCGTGCCACTGGCTGATCGCCAGCGCTCATTGGTAGAGCGTAGGGCGATTCAAGCTTATTGGCTAAGGGTAATTGTAGAACGAGAGCCCGCCAAGATGAGGTAAATTCTACAACGTTATTGTGTATGGCGACGACAATAAGTTCGGAAGACACATGGCAATGTCGAGGTCTGCTAGCCATAAAGGAGAGCAGACTACAGTGGATTACGATATGGTCTACAGTTCGGGTTGCATAGTAACAGTCACACTGTGGCTTGTCTTTAGTTTTCCATTCATGAGGGAGATGTGCGCATCGGCCAGTTGATGTTCTCATGCGGTTGACGGTTACACCGATGTCTTCGAGGAAAGTCAAAGGCAGGAGCTGCGTGCAATGTCTGGGTCTCGAATGAGGCGTTAATTCTGGACGTCAGCGTTGTCCCACTTTGTTCGCCAGCGTTCTTCCAGATCTGCGTGAGAGTCTCTGACGGTGACGGCACGGACCCAGAAGGAGGATTGGGACTCGAGTTGGCAGCAAGGTGAATGAGGAAAGTATCGAGGAGCGCTAGTCAGGGGGCAATGAAGAGGATTGGCTTCAGCGTTGGGGGCAGGTAGAAAGTTCGAGGGGGCTCTAGAAGGTTGGGGGAAAAGATATAGGAGGGGAAGCCGAGTGGACGTCGGGGATTTGTGGACATTGCCCTACCAGTGTGCATCGTGAGTTACCTGGCTGATGTTGTGAAGTGACTCATGCAGCCAGCTATGGCTGCAGAGTTTGGTAGTACATGTTGTTTACGTCGTTTATTGTGAAAATTCGGTCACAGTTCCTATGACCACTGTTTCATTGCTTTTATGGCTTTATTTTGGTGATTTTCGATACGTTTTTTAGTTTGGCCATGTTTGTTTGTTGTAGTACAGAGTTAGACTGATGGCCTTAATCTAAGTTGGCTTGTGGTTGTTGTTGTTTTACTTGCATCCCACTGGGATTTTTGCACATTTCTGTGTACGGTGCTTTTTCTGCAATATTTTACTGTCTTTTCTTGGATTTTCTGTTTGCACTCAGTCACATATTCACTTTAATGTTTTTTGTTTGTTGCGGTTGTACCCGAATCAAGAGCCGAATGGCTCACAGGGCTATACCTAATAAATTAACTTGAAATAAGCCCTTACCCTTAATTGATCACCGTATTGAGGGCAGACACCGTAGTTCCTACAGGCATCTTCTGTAGGAGCCTGCCACCTGTAGGCCTGAGGCAGCCGGCAGGAACACAGAAAGTAAGTTACTCAGCCATCTGTATAAAGATCCACTCATACATGTGGAATTAATAAAATATCCAAAATTACAACTATCCTAAACAACTGTCTTGAGACATCGTAAGGCTTTCCTGAGTGAACAAAAATATTGATATAAGTGAGTGTTGTTCTGTATTGACTACCATTAGGCACTTGTTTTTTTGTATATTCCGCATTCTAAAATAATTTGTGAATTCCCACTCTGTGGCGTTTACGTCACACCGTGATTTTTTCCAAAGTAAAACATTATCATTCGCACACAAGTATAAGTTTTTGCTGGTTGATAGAACAGTAATGTATTCATAGGAATCTGAAAAAAAAAATCAGACAATTGTAACGTGAATAATTCATTCATTATCTATGTAACGCACACATTCTACCAGTTTGCATTTTTCTGCAAACTAAAATTATATTCACACGTTTCTTTCACAATTCATGAGGGTAGGCCACTAGGTAGATGAAAATGATGTTCAAAATTCCACGTTTGAATCATGACCAGTAAATGGGTTATAAAAAATGAATGTGAAATTTTACAAATGGGCCAAGGTCTTTGTTACAAAAGGGTTAATGCATGTCAGGTTTTCATCTTGCTAAAAAAATTAAATATATTTAAAACATGTATACCCCCTTCACATTCATTCATGTTCTGAAATACAGTATGTGTAATATTGAACTTCTTTCTTTCGCAGTGTACGTAGCCAACTATGCTAACATTACATTTATATGGAAATGTACATGTTACAAATACTGATGCTAGAGTTATTCCAATGCAGTCTTAACTATCTTTACAAGGGCCCTCGGTTTCCTTGAACTTGACAATTTATCTTTGTCGTTTGCAATATCCTACACAGCCTTACCGTGAATCAATTACTGAACTTGAATCAACTATTAAACATCTCCCACTCCTGCTTCCTCCATTACAAAGATGCTGCCTTTCCCTTCCGGCCTTTCATCACTTCTCATACCCTGGGGGCTGCGACTTCCCAACTACCTCTCCTATTGTCCGAGCTCCTGCTGTTTGTGTCTGTGCATCTAACGCCGTCCCTATTGTGTAACAACACGTGCCAAAGCCCTTCGTGTGAATTGATTTTGCCTTGGCGCTGATGACTTGATTTATAATAAAGCGTATGGGCCAAGTGTTGAACTTTCCATACTTAAATCACCATTGGGTGGTCATTTCCATTGGTAGGCTTGAGCCTATGGCAGGTCAAAGGACTACTTCCCACAGTACAATTTATTTTGTTAAGCCAGGCGGGCTCAATTAGAATCTTCGACCTTCGAAATACTGCGCATGAGACACCCACTGCCGAAAAATGTTCGGTCTTCCAAATGACCAATCGGACTTGGATGGCACTGCACATTAAATATTCCTGATTTTGTAATCGTATATTTTTAAATCAATTCACGTCTAACCTCCCTGAAAATGAGGAATAATCCGTGTATGCACTTTTATATTGACACATGCTATAGTGCAATCATTGTAAATGCTGTAGCATATATATTTTTTTAAGGTGTTTATATTTGCGAGCCCAGATTTATACCATTCTGTGTGCTTCGTGCGCCTTAATGTCATAATCATTACCATCGGAAACGCCGTTATGAGCCTCGCACTTTCTTACCTCGATTGCTATCGAGTATCACTACGTCTGTAGTCTTGCTGTGCTTATCTGTCCACTGAAAGACGTTTCCCAAAACTCGCGATCTCACCTTTCCATGGCACAAATTTGCTATGTATGAATATGGAAGGATGTAATTCCAAATGTTTACGTTTCTGAGGAGACCTACATTCTTAATTTCATTATCAAATGGTCCTGCAATAATAACACCATAATATACGATTAAAAGGAACACATGCGCGCACACACACACATCATGCATTATATGTAAAACATTACAAACCATTCTTATTTATAGAATACATACTCTGGTTCTTTCGGTAAAGTCACGTAGATAGAAAAAATCAAATGAAAGAAAACACGATGTTTCGGTCGCAACACAAGCGTCCGTCGTGTTTTCTTTTCTTTTATTATTTTTTTCTACCTACGACTTTACCGAAAGAACCAGAGTGTAGATTCCTGTAGTCACGAACACTTCAAATCAAGATTATAGAATACATGTTAGCACATTTGCCACTTCAGGCAGTCGTTTGAAGGGGTTTCGGTAGTATGTTTCCTGTCTCTGATCAGCAATATAGTACCATGCTGCTGGTTAAATGGACAATAAAGAGACTCGGATATAATCTGCCAGAGTAGATCACTGTATGAAAATGCCGTGACCAACGTTTAAGAAAAGACTGTCCTGAGAGAGAGAAAAAAAACAAGGAATCGCGAAATGCTTACTTAACGATACAAAGTGTCTGCACTGATAGATGAGAGATTCGCCTTGGGTCACAGGATAACAAATAAACGGCGGTATTACGTGCAATGAATAATGTATGGTTATAAGTTGATTCGCTACTGATTTATGCATCCGTTTCTTTAGCACATTCAACTATTCGTTTACCCAGGGACACCCGTGTAAACAGGGTCTATTGACCCACTTTCAGGACAGTCCTGCTCAGGATGTTTGGCCAAATCAATCGTGATTATTTGTGTCTTTAAAGGGGAAAACCCCTATTAGTAGATGTTGGTACTGGCAAAGGAGGTCCCATAATGTAGCTGCTCACCCCGAGCTCTCATTACTCTGGTAGTGCGTTGTCTTGGAACTGTGCGCCTTTTGGCGTCATCTGGTTGAACACCATATGAGACTAGGCTCTAAAGAAAGCTGTCTCTGGTGTGGACCAATCAGTTTCAAAGACAATGCATAAATTATCAGATTATTGTTTTTTGTTTGCATTTGACTGCAAGTATTGTGGTTAATGTAAGCATGATTCCTTGCAAAAGGTGTCAGTTTTGTTGCCAGAAAAAAGGGGAAAACCCCAATTAGAGTATTTGTGTCTGTTGAGGGAAAACGGAACATCTGGGATGGAATTAACAAAAACATTATTTTCAGCCATTTGTCACTGAACTTTTGGTTGAAGGTCTCCCCATGCCACGTCAGCCATGGAGGTTGCTTGGCCATTCTTAAATGATGAGTAGAGGTTGTAGGGAGGCTCATGAACGGTTCATAAATCACTCATTAATGATATCAGCCAATGTGAATCGAACTCAGACGATCAGGTATACAAAATCAGGTCGTCAGGGTTAAAAGCAGACTGCAACAATCACTGTGCCACTGCTCCCCTATTGCCTGGATATAAGTCCATAAATATTGATATAACACTCAACTCCAGAACATATTGCACGTGACGTTTTTAATTTCCGTGGTTGTGGCACAGATCTGTAAGGCAGTCCTCTGGAGGCAAGAATTGGCCGATCACATGCGATTTGTGAAACTAAAAAAAAAACTATCAACATTCAATCTCACCCAAAAATTATTATTGGAAGCACCAGGCTACTCAACTACAGGCCTCACCGTTAAAGTTATCTGGCAGCTGCCAAATAATAACAGTTCCCTCCGGCGGGATGGTGACTGGGCCATGGACATTGGTGCTTACAGAGTCCACGAACCATCCATTGATGTATATTTCACACAAACTCGTTGTGCTACTCACAGTCAGCATCACCGAATGCCAGGTGGTTAATGGTAAATCGAGCCAGTTGTTGGAGTAGAACACTTTTCTGAATGAAACACACACACATACGGGTTAATATTGTTGCATAGGCCGGGTTGTGCTATGATTAGGGTTTTACTCAGTTGGAAGGTAGCCAGTTCAAATCCTGCTTTAGCTCGATACAATGATTACCAGTTGCGGAGTGCCAGCAGCAACTGTACTCAGCAGTAAATTGCCCCTGCCGTGGATATGTAGAATTTCCACCATGGGTGCAGGGTTATCAGTAAAGATAAATATTTCCCTATTGCTTGTTTGAGCAGAGACACTTTGAGCAGACTATACACGTTAAGACTATTTTTCACGAGGGTCCTGCATTAGGTCAGTATCCGTTAGCAAGTGTTTTGGATGTGGAAGGAAACCAGATTACCCGGAGAAACCTTCGCACATACGAGGTGGTGACACTCAGCACTATCATTTCCTTGCCATAACTCAGAGGAGATGGCAGCATTTAGGTACACTTGTTTAAAAAAAAACAATGATGAACTAATAACCAATCTTTTTCATTTGAAATGTTTAACTTTTTCTTGTTGGCATAATACTGCTAAACCAAATGACAACTAATGGATAACAAGTTTATAACATACCCCATAACACTGAACTCAATTCCCCGTGCGAGGAGTACAACGGACAGTAGTAGTTTATCTCCTTGTATTGTGTAGTAGCATAGAATGCACATGGCGGATGTCTTCTCAGAATAATTAATCCAAAAATTAATTGAGAAATCCTTAAGGCTTTCTGGAATGGCTTTCTCATATTTCAGGAGACTTTTCTTAGGTGGTAGGGTGGTGAGCAATATATCAAAGCCATAATTAAAACCTAATGATGAAAAAAAGAGATAGAAAACAATGATTTCTACACGACACTCTTTACAACAAAATGTAAATAAACCATCATGAGTACTGAAAAATGTATAAGGCTATGATTCAGGTTCAGCATGAACTGACAATTTCAACACTGCCCTTAATAACATTGTCTACAGAAAAAATACCAAAAATACTTGGTAAACAGTTTCGTGCAATGTACTATTCAACAGTCATGCCAATGATTTACCAAGCAAATAATCCTCACGGAGTCTCAACACTTCTCTGGAAGATGCGACATTGGAATGCTTGGCCAATATCATGAATGAGGATTTGGCATGTGGGAGGAAACTGGGCTAGACAGAAAACCCATGGATATGAGGATGACTCAGTGTTGCCATATCACAGTCCCACACCTGAAACACCTGTCAAGCTCTGGTGATTATTATAAAAGTAGTACGACCTTTTAAATTGCCTTCATTGAATGGACGTCAGTTGAAGACCGTTAAAATCATTGTTTGCAATAATGATCATGTTTTAAGCAGCCAGACTCTGTTAATTGTTGGAGTGTACCCTGGGTCAGGAAACATGATTAAATAAAAACGGAGCTCAGTCGTTTATCTCCAGAATTAAAACCACGAAACACACCAAGAGCCATCAACTGTACAGTATAATGGTTGGACCCATTCATATATTGAGTAGAAATGTTGTTGAATATGGGCTCATTAAGCAAATAAACCTCTACTCAGAGACAAAAACGATCATTTTAGATTCATTGTCTGCAGCCACAGACACGCATAAAGATATGTTGGAACAAGAATATAAAGAATAAAAAGTCACAGACAAATGTACTCACGAGTTTCTATGGTAAATGTGAAACCAGTTATGTCCAAGGCATTGATATCTTCTAATATTACATCACCGTTAACAATGCTAAAGAGCAAAGACACATCATCGCAATGTAGATAGATGTCGTTTTCAAATATATACCAGGTAATGATGTATGTCTCTTTAGTTGACACTGCCACCTTAATAGGTAAATTTGTCATTCTAAATGCATTGTACATTTCATAGCGTCCCTCCATATTTGGTGGATTCAACCAAAGCGTAACTTTTAAAAAGTTAACTGCTAGTCTATAGTTTACAAACGCCATGCTGTGTTCAGTTGCCATGGATGAGATGTTCACTGAAACAATCGCAGGCACGACGAATGGCTTTTGGAAAGTTATAGTTGTGACGTATTCTTGAGCAAAACCTTGGGTAAGGGAGGATACAAATGAAGAATGTATGGAATGAGTTTTAAATGCTTTATGGGAAGCAAATTTTAAAACAGTACAATATATTTTATCCGCAACCCTGTTATCCGCAACTCCTATTGTCGACAGGCGTTATATGGCCTGCACTCATTATTCAGGGCCCTACATTTCCTATTATCTGCAGATTTTCCTATCGTACTTTGTCCGCTGTTTTGCCGATGAGTGGAGTTCATCAGCAATTTAATCTTATTGTCTACGATTTTGCCCGCGGGTAAGTGGAGGGGAATTTGCGGGGCAACCCTTTGGCAATATAGCTTCTGTGACGTGTCCCCACGTCACTGCAGATTAAAGAAGTTCTTCTGTCAGTTTAACACGTAGGCTTTCGTGACAAATATCATCCATAATACAGTTTTTTTTGGGATAACGTAAAAGTGTCGTTAAACCTGCCACCACCCGACACAGCCAATAAGAAGAGGTTTGTCACATAAATAGAACATGCCAATTCGTTACTGATGTAGCGGCGTCGGTGGAGGCTGCTGCACGACGCATAAGCCGGCCTGTGTGAGGCACGATGCGGGCCGCTCTCACCAGCCGCATGCAGTGCCAGCCTCTGGCGGTTATGGGGCAAAAGCGCCAGGGACAGCTCAGGGGTTCGTCAGGGGCCATGGCACTCCAGGTGAACCCAGAGGCCTGGTGACCAGAGGTAACGGCAAAGGAGCCCCAAGGAGGGGGCCGGGGGGACCACGGGACCAGCTCCCTCTCGAAGGCTCGAGAAGGGAGGCGTGGCCAGGGGCGGAGGAAGCCCCGGGACTGGCAATATAAGCCGGACCCCTGAACGTGTCCGGGGGCTGCTGCTGTGACAAGACTGAAGACCGAAGCCGTCACCTGGAGAAGACCTGCCCGACTACAGGACCCGGACCCGAGCCAGGGTCCGGTCCGAGATAGCCACTCCATGTGAGCGAGGGTTAGCTAGCCCGGAGGAGATACCTCCCTAGGGTAGCTGGTGAAGGTGCAGCTATACCCCTTTGTGGTTAGGGCGTATTGTAATAAACGTGTTGCTTCTAGAAAGTATCTGCCTCCCTTGTGTGAACCACTACACTAGTACAGCACACCAGTGTGTTGGAGAGCGAAGCCACATTGAGTACGACGTTTTGCCAGTAATTACAACTGGCATCATAAGGCGACAGCTTCATCAGGCGACAGCCACATCTGGTTTTAACGACACATTCATATCTTTTGCTAAGTTGTCCCCACCTGAAGGACGCTTGTGTTGCGCCCGAAACGTCGTGATTTAATTTATTTAATTTTTTTACCTACGTGACTGTGATAATACTGGTCAACACACTTTTTCTGGCATAAGGTATTCCAACGGTTTTAAGGTAATTTTGGGGTGCTGATTCCAAATCTGGCATCAGTTTTTGCCTATCACATCAGGTTTTTGAGATATCAAATATTGCATTTTCAATAAAAACTGCAGAAGAAAAATATTAAATAAATGTGGATATCTACATAAAATGATATTATAAACACACTATCCTAAAAATACAGCACCATATTTTAACACTAAAGCAGTCACTGACTCGCAACAACTTGCAATCATAAGTGACAGTTAATTTTGGATAAAATCAATGAAAATGGGGTATGCCGATAGCATAAAAGTTAGATGTGATAGAGCAAACCTGAGACCAGATTTGGAATCAGCACCTTGAAATTAGTCTAAAACTGCTGCAAAAGTCCAGGCCAGAAAAAATATTTTTTTTTGTTGACCAGTGTTATTGGATATTACAGCCCTGGTTCAGGCTGCAGGGAAACATGGTTGGCAGGTGAGGGCCGAGAAGCAACTTCAGACTCAGAATACTGTATGTACACTGGAGGAATCCGATGAGCTATAAGAATCTCTTTTTTGCATAATTGGTTGTACTCCACTGTTATGTTCTCAAGTCTACGCAACCTACACTAGTCAAATGTCTATGTTCAGCGTCTCCCTGATAATACAAACATGGAGTCTCATCGCTTTTGGTGGCACTGAGCATGTGATGAAAATTCCACATGATGGGTTTTCTACAGGAAGACCACAGTTGACACACAAATTGGTGCTTATTCTAGCAACTCTGGATGGATGTGATGTGACCTGTATCAGTATTTTAACAGTTCTATATGATAAAAGGTTCAGTGGCCAGCTACATAAACAAAGTTGAAAAACTGCCATAAATGACTCGGATTGAAATAGGTGCTAATGGAATTGTTTGCTTTGTTTGATGAGACCTACTTCATGTGTTGTGTATATACGCATTACATTGTGTATACGTGTAACGTACCCGTGTTAACGATGCATACAATTGCGAGAATTGTAATTGCTCTGGCTTTGGCCAAATTTGACAGTGGACACATTGGGAGTGTTTTGAATTTGGAAATTAACTTCCAAAATAATTTCGGAGTGTCCTCGTAACTTAAAAGTTAGCTGAAAATAAAAAAATCGGATTAACTTTAACGAATTGATATAAAACACTTGAGAATTTCAAAACATTCTAACAGATCAAATTTAAAGCATAACACTACATTTGAATCCTATATTTGATTTAAAAATCCATAAATTACATGTATATACAGTACTGCATTACGATTTTAACACGAAAATATAATACTCAAACAATTAAGATTTCAAACATTAAATAACTATACAGGTATTTACAATAACAATTCCTCATGAACACATCTTAAAATTTACTAAAATAATCTCAAAACCTTAAAATTCAAAATGTAAACGTTAATATTATAGCTGCCAAAATACGAACTGTAGCAAATAAACGGCAGAGCCGAGGTCCGTTTGATTCTCTGCACGTGGCCGGGGCCTTGTCACGTGGCCGAGCCCGTACCACGTGACAATGGCACTACCAGCTGCAGGTCAACTGAATGTGGTGCTGATCGCCGCCATGTGAAGATAACAGCACGATTTGACAAGAGCATATCTCAGAAATCTGAATCTTTATTTATACTGGAGATGTCCAGTAGGGAGCGGGTCAAAACGTTAAGCAACAAACAATATAACGCGATAGGAGTGCAATTTATAGGAAAAGTAAACAAATCACCTTAAACAATCTTATTGGTTCTTTCGGTAAAGTCACGTAGAAGGGAAAAAATAAAATTAAACATAATAAAATACAATTCTCACGACGTTTCGGCCACAACGCAAGCAGCCGTCCTCAGGTGAAGAACAGGTCTGTCGGAAAGACAGCGTCTATTAAACAATATACAAGTAAACTCACCAATTGTTTTAATCTTATCAGGTAAGGCTCACTGAGCTATTAGCTTATTTTTCAGAAGCGACCTGGCCACAAATGATAGCTCAGCGAAGTGGCTCATCGTGTGGAAATGCATCGCAGCAAAAACATCAAAATAATCTCAACGCACGCTATAAAATGAGGCAGAGAAAAAAACTAAACTCTGTTAATTCTGACTCTTCGGTTCTTTCGGTGAAGTCACGTAGGTAGAAAATAATATAGATCACGACATTTCGATCGCAACACAAGCGATCGTCATCAGGTGTGAAGTCTTATCAGGTCCCATTAACACGTGTTATTTTAAAACGCGATTTCACGCGCCACGCGACCCCAATGGGCCTCCATAGCGAGATGTCGATTACCTTTCTTCCAGGATCAATTGGTGCCGATTTAAAAATCTTGATTCGATTTCATTGCGCTTGAGCCAGCTCGATTCCCCGGGGCCGGAAACGTCTCCTCGCCTCACGATCCTAAGAATCGAGACATAAAATCGATTTAGTGGAATCGATTCCCACGTGATTGCATATCGCTGTAGGATAGCGCGCGGGCAAGTCGATTGCTTCCCTATCTTTTATCGTAATTATTTAGCCGCAACAACAGTCGCTGTCTACTCTACACTCGGCTCGTCAAGACGATGGAGTCTGTCTTGGAGAAGCACTTGGACGACACGTGAGTCTGAATACACTTGAAGGCTGTTGACATCGCCCCGAGACCACCTTTAATTAGCTTTGAAACCGGCAAAGAAATGTCCCCATGTTGTAGCTGCTCAGCCCGAGCCTGTAAATGCTCTGATGCGCGTGGCATTGTCTGGTGGGGAGCGGTGGTGTCGTGGTTAGCGCTGCGCTCACGGCCACCAACACCAGGTGATGATTATCTGAACAGGTCCTGGGCCTCTTCTAGGTCGACTCGGCCTCAAATTTGTTCCTGGTGTGGTGCGTAAACATCGGCACTAGGGAGACAAAGGCGGTCGGGCGTGGTGCTGGCCCACCCTACCCCCTCGTGTACCGTTCCGGCCTTCATAGGTGCTCGCTAACAGCACTTGCCCCTACAGTCTGTTACAGGCTACACGGGGGGTCTTTGTGTAAAGCTCCCCTTTTGTCGTTCTCTGGTGGTGACACCGGTGAGACGAGGCCGTCAAGAAGGCTGTCCGCTGGTGTAGGCCAGTTTCAAGGACAATGCCCATATATTTTTACCAGAGCATGTTTGTTTGCATGTTCGCCGCACAAGTGCCCTGTGGTTAATGCAGAACTCGTTAGACGGAATGGATGGGCCGTGGTCGATGCTAACGAGACGAGTAGCAAGCCCGAGAGACGTCCGTTTGGGGAGATGGAGCGATGAGATCAGCGTTGTGCTGGTGTTCGGCGGATCGTAACATTACAGAACTTAGGAGTAAGTCGTGGCAAGGTATGGCGACTGATTTTTGGGGTTGCCTTCATCCAGCATCGGGCTCGTGGCTGGTATTGGCGTTTGAAGATGGCAGAAATGTCTCAAACTGAATGACATTACAACATTTTCATATGTGGGGATGTGCATATAGTCGAATGTTTGTGTGGTGTGTGTGTGTTTTTTGGCAGGATGAAGAGCCCTGGTGTAATGGGTGTGTTGTGTACAGACAGCCATGGCCTAAATCTAGGAAGTAAGTCAATCAGAAACTTGCAGCACTGGATAATGAGTTGCACAGACACTTGCACAACACAATTCATGTTTATATGATAGTTAACATTTAACATGAATAATGCCGGTGACCATGATAATCTTACACTCATTTGTACAATGTACTCGTTTTAACAATAGGTAGGGTAATTTAAGGCCAGTAAGGGCACAATAGACTAGGAGACTTACAATAATTGAGAAAAATGGGTTTTGAGAAATTCCTCATTGAGTTTCACAATTGACTTTAGAGAGGGTTAAGCAATGACAAGTTTGGCCGATTGATTATTTATTATGGGTACCACTCAAATAGCCACATACGTATATGAGAAAGTTACTTTATTGAGTAGTATACCTTGTAGCTGTTAAGCTGGAAGTAGGATCACTACGATCAACCTGTTCTCCAAAGTGCTGTGTTTACAGGCACGCACCGCCGTGCCTAAAATGTGGTCGTTTGGTTGGCATGTGGGCAGTTTCACAATTATACACATGCATTTCAGACACTTTAAGTGGGTGGATAATCATTAATATAATCATAAAGTGACTTTTTCACTTGGGCATTGTATGTCAACCAACCATGACTAATTTGGATTACACGAATGTGTATTTCTTGATGCGGGATTAATACTCATAAGATACAGTGGTGTTGGATGTACGCAAACTAATACTTTCACTCATGCTTGGATGGTGGTTGTGCATGCAGTTTCATAACAGGCACCGATAAGCCATACTCTATTAATACAATTATATACTCGTTAATGTTCTAAATTATATCCATAAAATTATTAAAATGAATGCGAAATGGTTTGAATGTGATGCCTAATTTTGTGGAAATGCCCAAGTGTAAACAAAAGCATTCATGACGTGAGTTTTTGAATGCTAGTTGCTGGTCGTGATATGTGATGTCACGCTTGTTTTCCTGCGCATTGCTGTGATGGTACTATGTGTGTGCGCCGTGCGGCAGTGTCGTGGTTCGCGCGCTGTGCTACGAACTTGGCAACCCGGGTTCGAATCCTGCTCACGGCCAACACCAGTGATTATTATCTGAACCTGTCCCGGGCCTCCCCTGGGTCGACTCAGTTTCAAATGAGTACCTGGTGCCACTGGGGAGACAAAGGCGGCCGAGCGTAGTGTTGGCCACCCTCGTGTGCCGTGCCGGCCCTCATTGGGACTGGCTAACAGCACTTGCCCCAACAGTCTGTTAAAGGCTACATGGGGGATCTTTGTCTTTTGTGCGTGCCTGCAGGTAGGGGCACTCTCACGGAGAAGCACGCTGGCGTGGTGTCTGTGTTGGCAGCTCAGGCCACTCAGCTGTCACCGGACCCCATGGATGTACCCGTGGTTTGTCTGGAGTCGGACAATGGGTGAGCACTGCACCTTACAGCGCATACGAGGATTACTGATAACAGCCATGTATTATTAGAGTATTATTGCTATTTACTTAAAACGCTTAGCGCACAATTGGAAGTCCACGTATTGTATTGACTAATCCAATTTTAACATTAGATGTTATATATATTATTTGCTTTTGCACAGTTTTGTCTAATGGCCACTCATGTTTTACGTGTTATTTACGCACCTTTGTTAAACGATTTTCTGCAATTGAGACCTTTTGTCTCATTAGACTCGTACATTCTCTATGATGATCGATCAAACGTAATAAAGTGCTGTAAAACTTGTATCGTTCATCAAAATATATTCAATAATATTGGAATAGTCTTGAGACAAGTGTTAGAATAGAGGCTAATGTATAATGTTTATACCATAAAACCCCAGATAGCTGACCTAATAGGAGGAGCCCTGCTCCGGTAAGCTGAAAATTCTGGATAACCACGAAGCTAATAAAAAGCTAGTTAACAAAAACCCTTTATACATGTGATTAAGTATTAAATGCATCAGTGTCTGTGCTGAGTGCATTTTATTCTATGAACCGAAGCACGAAATACTGTAGTCTGTGTTGGTCTACTGTAGTCTAATTTGTACTGTATTATAATACAGTATTTTCCATCAGTTGGTACAGAAAATTGCGACCCCCAATCTTAACCAGGCATCTCCCATCCTCTATCATCCCTCCCGTCACTCACCACTAACATATTGTACCGTAAAACACATTTGACCAATCAACTTCAAGGACAGTGCATACATTATCAGAGTTATGTTTTTTGTTTGCATTATGACTGCAGGTATTGTGGTCTATGCAAACATGACTCCTCGTAAAAAAGGTGCCAGTTTTGTTGCCAGATAAAAGGGTAAAAAAACAATTATCATATTTTTTTACTGGCAAATGAGGTACCAATGGTGAATTATTATCCACTTTTATCTGCTGCCTTATAGATTTCGGGCAAATATATTTTCGTCAACATTGCAAGAGTGGCTTTTTGGCTCACTATTGCAAAAAGGTAAGTGGCACTGAAGGGGCACTGGCTCAGCAGTCGATAATTCACCCGGCGGCTTGGTTTGTATGCCCCTAGCTATGCTGTGGGAAATCACGTGCTGCACTGCCGTTGAAAAATGTATTTTTTTTCTTTTCGCAGGAACATCTTGATCATGAAGCACAGTGACATTACAGTGGCGATGCACAAAGTGTCCTCGTAAGAAGCCAAAAGTGACCTTTGTTTCGGAGAGCAGAACGTGGCAACGCAATTGAATTACTCGCTTCAGTTCCTCTCATGGCTTTCAATATACAATTGCCGCATGACATGCTGTTGTAAAATTATAATGCACGGTGTGCGATGCTCGTAGCAAGCATTTATAAAATTAAAAGTGGCAATAGTCTCGTGTACATAAGGAACCAAGGTTGTGCTTTTCTTTGTAAAAAAAAATATTGTGTCAATTTGTTGCAATGCGCTGGTGTTATATACAATTTTCACATGGCTGGCTGTAAAGTATTAAAAGATAGGTGTCATACAATATTAGAAAGTTTGCTGGTTGGATTCCTCGCTGCGTGATAACGTCGCCCGCATCCCACAGCGTTAAGCCGGATTCGTCCGTGCTCACATCGAACTCCACCATTTGTGCCAGATATCCTAAGGTCGTACTATAGTAGAAAACAAGTTTTACTGGCTGGCTGTAGGGATAAACAGGTCCAGTATAATGTGCTGGGCCGCTAGTGTATAGTAAAACAAAACGGTGTTTGTTGATGATTTAATTACACTTGCTTGGAGTTGAGTGCACATGTTTCCCATTACTCTGGCTATCAACAACAAGGCAACTTCTATGACTAATTGGGTTGGGGATGCAAGCATAGGATTGATCACCCTGTCGCTGGCCGCCTTTGGGGAGGCTGTATAGTGTGAAAGGCCGAAACACCCTAGGAACCAAAGGTACACTACTGACGATGCGCTCCCCAAATTTCACCAGGCTCACTGTTCATGAACTCTTGGAAGTGCTTGCACAAAGGATAGTAACATCTCATCCTGTGTTCTTGGAATCAGTTTGTAATGCATTAAACATATTGTATTCAAAGGGGTTTCCTACAGCTTGTAGGTATTATTTTAACGATGCTTGTCCATTTAATTAAATTACATTGATGGATGTTTTTGTGTTATGGGATTTTGTGTAAATGCTAGGCATGTAATAATTCAGCGATTCATTCATACAAATACATTATTTTGTTTCAAACATGTATTGTGTCAATAAATGTTTGACTTTGAACATTATAAGTAAACTAGCCTTTTGCCCGTCCAAGCACGGGTGTATTGCACTAAATCTGAAACTTGCACCTCCCATTAGCACGGTTGGCTACGTATGGTGCGCAAAAAAGTTCAACATACATGGAGGGATTTCTCGACTCGTGTGAGACATTTAAGCGGACGGAGATAGGGCAGCCAGTGGAGTTTGCGGAGTAGAGCAGAAGTGTGGAAATTGTGGGTGGAGGTTAAAAAAAAAAGATCCAGGGACGAGGCATTTTGTATCTGTCATTGGAGAGGAGCGAGGGCGTGGGGCAGCTAGGCCGAGAGGAAGAGAGTCGCGGTAGTGAACGGCGAGTGGAAACGAGAGAGTGAATCGCCGGGTCACATCATCCAGTGAGACTCAGTGAAGCGGTGCGTCACAGGAAACCTCGAACGCATCGACGAAACTGTCTCGTAACCCGTTAAGTGGCTCACGAAGCTCGATATTGAAGTTTAGTTTGTCCGCACAATCCAGACAAACGCCTAAAGAAGACGCTCGTTGAACCAAGGCTCTCAACAGTCAGATCGTCACACGAGACACTCGTAAATCATACCGAACCAGGAGCAGCGGAGTGGGGCATCGCTGTGACGATGCCTACTCCACTCCCAAAGAGGCCATGATAGATGCTCACAAACACATGGCTGTGTCAATCCATACGGTGTACCCGTATTCTTGTACAGGGGAATTTCGTTTTCGGGTCCATATGGCGTACAGCCATTTCAATACGGGCAACAAAAATTGTTTTTTCTTGGTTCTTTCGGTAAAGTCACGTAGAAGGGAAATAATAAAAATAAAACAAAATACAAAAACAATTGTTTTGCCTATTAGTGTTTCTCCCTTGTGATGGGACTGTAGGATGAACTTGGGAGAATTATAAGGGGCACGGGGTGACCAATAAGGCCTGAATTGGTCTTTAATCAAATAGGGCACTAGTAAGGGGTTGACAGGTATGGATGATGCCTCCTCCACTCACCAATAGGTTATGATAGATGTTCACTAACAACACGTACCCCTTACAAGCGAGAGCAAATTGGGGATATTTTCCACTGTATATGTGTTTAAGCGCGCGTGTGTGTGAAATGTATGAAACGGCATGCTTATTTTCATCTTGAGCGTCACATTGTTGACCTTTTGCACACTGATGGAGGCCCAGCCAGTGATATTTTAACTGTTGAGTCAAGACCACAGCCAGAGGCATCACAGAAGACATTTGGGTCAGGTCTCATAGGAGTCACACTTAGATAACTGAGGCTTCAGGAAGAGTTGTTGGAAGCAAGTTACGTAGTTTTCGTGACTGCAGGAATCCATACTCTTTGGTTCTTTCGGTAAAGTCGCGTAGGTGGAAATTAAATAAATCACGACGTTTCGATCGCTGAAGCTTCAGCAGTTTTTCCTGCTGTAACCGTCTCACCTGATGACGATTGTGTTGCGATCGAAACGTCGTGATTTATTTCCACCTACGCGACTTTACCGAAAGAACCAAAGAGTAAGTTATGTAGCCTTGGCCAGAATGAGCTGGGAAAGTGCTCTAACGAAAATAACAAAACGTTGCTGTTCTTTCTTTAAATTAAACAAGTGTCGAAACAAGTCTACTTCAACTACAATGCACTACAATAAAGCAACTGGAATTGTAGGTGAGAGGAGTACGTACATTCACAGGTGTGTAATTGTTCAAAAGCGTCTTTGTGGGTATTTGCATTTGGAATCGAGTTTGAAAACATGACATTGCAGCAAACACGATGCTTCATATGACTTTAATACGGCCAAAATTAATTATTGGAATGAGCTTTAAAAGTTTGCACTATGCCATCGGCGTTGACCTTCACGTACTAGTTAATCAGCACTCATTTCGAGGACAAAGGAGAAATGACACGTGTGAACAAGTGATAAGCCGTAAGACTGCATATTTTTTCAGTTTACAGAAAGAGGATACGTACGAGTCTAAACAACTGTCTCCCTGCGCCAGAAACATGTCACTGGTTATTGAAAAAAGTATGGCTTGACAGAGAGTAATGACTTACTTTGATGGAATGCTGCGTGTATATTTACATATTCGCGAATTGCAAAATGTTTGCCTTTCAATGTTTCGAAGCGTGAAAACTTTCCTAGTTGAACTCTATGCTTTGATACTCAAATTGCGTATTCACAGAGCACATCACTTCATTGTCAATTTTAGTTTTTTTTTTTCCCACAGGCGATTGCCCATTGAACCAAGCTGGAAGTGTGTTCTGGCCACCATGAGTTATCTACAGATTTTATTTCATTACCAGATCTCATTTTTTTCCAGTTAAAACAGTTACCATTCGGGAAGAGTGGTCAACCACTGATATGATCCCGATCTAGGTTAAATTATGTCTCCATATTTTCAGATTTTAACATATTGCTCCATTCATTCTGACACCGAGCCGAATCACTTAGAATGTATGTATACATCCTCAAAAGCATCAACGCCTCGACAATGTCCCTTCCATTAATAACGTTTAACCCTCTGTACGGCACCCTAACCAGCTTGTTAAGTGTTACTCCGTTATTACGCTTTACCCCTCGCGTTCCCTGAACCAATCCCATCTGACCATACTCCCTTCCCCTGGGGTTTTTTTCTTCATTAAAATACTTCTTGTAAAATTTGAAGGTAAAAAAAATTATATGACAACAAGTATGTGCAGTGAGCGTCTTCCGAGACACGTCGAGTAGAAGGCTTCTTGTTTATTAAGAGCACACGGGGCGATACATTGTGTCACGCAGCTACACACAGGCGATCCTAACACATAGTCCATCTCCGGCATACGCTCCGCTAGCTGTCCGACCAGCGCAGCGACGGAGAGGGTCTTGCAGAAGATCAACCACGTGGTCGGAGACGAAGAGATGATGACGAGCAGCGACGCAGCCAGGACCCGCAACAGCACCCGGACCTCTGGTTCGGCCCCCCTTATATGCGCCCCGGCGCGGCCAAGCCCCGCCTCTGGCCACGCCCCCTTCCAGAACCTTCGAGCAGGTTCCCGGAGCCTCTGGATTAACTCCGCCTTTCACCTTTACCCCAGATACGCCCCCTTTATAATAAGGCATTACGCAATTCCCCCATAACCGCAATTACCCCTTCAGGCCGACAGGTGTCACCCTGTCATTACATATGTACACATGGAAGTTCATCTATTGTGAAATGTTTGAAGTAATTCACTTTTAACGGAACATTCACACTTTAGTGTGCAGCTCCTCTTCGGTGTCAACCAGTGATGTCGTTGTATTCCTTCCTCACATGACACAGGATGGCCAATGCCATGGAGAAACCCGGGGAAGCGATGTTCAATTCGGTCATTGTGCACTAATTAAGCGCTGCAATTGTGAACTCCAAATGACGTGTTTTGCGTAAACTGCACCACGAACATAAGAGACAGAGACGCATTGTTAAGCCAGGTTTGTTTGTTGGTGTGTTGCATGCCTCTCTCACTGTGGTACTGAGAAGGCTGTGTTGCTTAATCGGTGGTATTTTTTTCTGCTTAAACGTTGGCTGCGGTATGAAGCGTTATTCGGACTTTAAGTAAGACCTATTTTAAGACACTTCATACAGTAAAGTAGAATAAAATATTTAAATGAGTAGATTATTTTACAGATTTAACTTGCTGGCACTCATTGAGTACAACGTCGCATAACCGACTCACAGGGGACCGTGGTGTATGCGGATGAGTAAAAAGGTTGGATACGTGAGCCTTCATGTAAAATAAGAGTTACACCATCCACAAATAGATTACTGGACAGAAATAATGAGCAAACTGCTTTAAACAAGATAAATGATTGACTGTGCTTTAGAAGTCAATGTTTTCGTGAGACTGATAATACATCACTGCTTGTGAACAGGATGTATTTTTGAACGTCTGTAGAAAAATGTCATCTCCACCATTCCACGGATATTACATTGGGGCTGTGGGCGGTTCATTGGGCAGGTCCGAGTTTGTGACATGCATATCGGTGTGACCGTGGTGGCAGGCTGCCAGGGTTGGGTGGCTCAAATGCTGCCTCTCTGTCCAGCGATGCTCCGGAGGATTGCTTCATCATCAACTCAAGGCAATAGCCACAGACTGCAGGGCCGATGTATGTGCAGTATATGAGTTGTTGCTTTGCTATAAGAAGTTGACCATTGCTTATTGAGACCAGATCTTTTTTTTAAAGAATCTTAAAGTAAATATTGATTTAAAGCTTTCGTGACTGCAGGGATTCATATTCTTGGTTCTTTCGGTAAAGTCACGTAGAAGGGAAATAACAAAATAATATAGATATAAAAAATAAAAATTCTCACGACGTTTCGACTGCAACACAAGCAATCGAAAGAACCAAGAATATGAATCTTAAAGTAGGCCAGATTTTAGAGTGGGTCCTCGTGTGAATCGGTGCAACACAACACGAAGGTCATGTTCCCATGGGCCAACAAGGAATGTCATAAAAACAAAACAACTATCGATTGGCACCAGGGACTCAGTGTCACTTTGGTAGTTTGGGTGTCCTCGCCAACGGTTCACGGTTGTTATTGGGTGGATTATAGATATACTCCATTGAGTTCTTGCCCCACTTCATCACGGATAAGAAGAGTTATACTGAACTATGTCGTGTTATTACATCATGGAGTCGTTACATATGGCGCAACGTGGTAGCACGTTCGCTACTTGTTGCAGAGCTTCGCTGTTTAAACAAGGTGGGCCGCCCTGGTTAATACTGCAGGTGCGTCCACTATCAACTAGGCGACATATGCTTCACTGTGGACGTTAACGATCCCGTGACATCACTCAACAAGAGAAGGCCGTTGTGTTGTCGGTGTCACGGTTAAAATTTTTGCCGAATTTGAAAATTACTCAATTGTGATTACACGCAGCATCGCCCACCCTGCTGGGACACGACTGCAGACTGTTTATACAAAACCTGCCCCCTTCACGGAAAGTAATGGCACAAATACCAAATATACTGGATAATTATTATATCTACGCAACTACCGGCTACTGACTCAGTACTGAGCCGATTGCGTGGACATTACTGGTTCCCTCAGCAGCACAATATTCTGGACAGCTGTAAGAAAAAAGGCTTTTATAGCTCGTTCCTCCAGTATAACTAAATATGCAGATTCCGACAATCAGCAGGACTGTGGCGTTATTGACAGAAGACAAAATTGGACTCATAAAATGTCACGATTTTTGGGGGGGATTTTTTCGTCTAAATTAAAATGCGTTGGTGTCTCTTTGGATCCATATCCAAAAATGTTGGGGGTGTCTGGACATCAACAGACAGCCACTGTGGCTGTGTCGCTGATTGGCAGCCTTTGAGCCAGCAGCAAGTAGTTCATGTTTTATTGGCGGGGAGGGGGTAGGCACCAGCCTCTGCATTGGGACACCCACATATCAAATGTGCGTTTTGACTCTTCGTTACGTCACGGCAGCTTTAGACTGTGTGTGGCAGGTCACCATGTCCGCAATACCCCCAACGAATACATCTTTCAAAAACCCATCGCCGTCGACAACAAATTGTATTCTATGCTTCGACACACGCTGTAGTGTGTGGCCCTGTTTAATAATAAAATGTGGGGGGGGGTGGGTAGGGCATATAAATACCGAAGGGGAGCATGACAGTTAATGTTACATGTTTAAAGTTTAACACGTTGGCTTTCGCGACCAATATCATCCGTAATAATCTAACCCCCAAAAAAACATGTATTATGGATTCAATATATAATCTTACTATACTTACCTATTATAAATGATTGTACTCTTAAGAAACATGCGTTCACAGTATCTGGCTGCTATAAATGTCCACGTGATAAGCCACTTCGTTGAGCTATCATTTGTGGCCAGGTCGCTTCTGAAAAACAGCTACTTAGCTCAGTGGGCTTTACCTCTGTATATGTACGTTGAACTTCTTTCGCACCGTACGAAGCCGGCCGCGCTAATCGGAGATGCGGGGAAGGACTACTAATTCAATAAATCGATTGTATTTATTGATATTACCCGGTAAAATAAATTACAAATATATAGTTTAGTTTGATCAATACATTTGATACGTAAACAAAATGAGCAAATCTGTATGATATGATTTATGTTTTTTGGCTATAGTTTATTCTGGCTCTCATCCACTGTGTATGTGAGAAACGGCGGCTGGAGCAATGTTATACATTTTTATTTGACCGTAAGAATTCCTAATCGAGGTGGGGGAGGGGGGCGCTAATAATCATCTCCCCAGCTCCCGTAAATCGTGAGAGTAAAATAAAGACGTTGAATGTCACATAATGACTCATGGGCCATTCCTCTATTTTTTTTCCCTGTCACTCGTCTCGGTCTGTCACCCGTGATGCAGCATTACTCGCGTGTGAAAATGGACGGACATTCAAGTAACATTATTTAGTTGTGTCTCTCTGTAATGCGACATTACCACTCGGGTGCGAGCGACTTCGAGTGTGGAGAAACCGGCGCAGACCAGCCTGGGCTGTTTGGCGAGTGAAAGGGGGGAGCCACAGGGACCATTCATGTGCCCCCCCTCCCTCATCCGTTTACTCATTTCGGGAACGAAGTGATGGCAGCAGTGTGCGTGCGTCTACAGCAGGCTACAGTTGTACAGCACCATTAATTGCAGCAGATATAACACTTGACTTGCTTGCAGAGGCGCTCCGACTCGAAGTGCATTGGAACTGCTGCCCTTCCACTGGTTATGCAAGTACTACCACGTGGGCTGCTTGTGTTCTTTAAACGAATGGCAATAGCGCAGAATGAATGGGTGAGCCTATTGTTGTTTTTTTTGTATTGTAACCCCCGTACCGTGTGTCATGCGTGTCTTGCTTGCATTGTCGACGAACAAAGGAAGCGAATGTCCAGTTAGGTGCAATGTGTGCGCGTGTGTGGGGGAAACTCTCCTCGTATGAGCGTGTACACACTCATTGTTGTTGCTTATATAAGAGTACGTGGTGGGTGTGTGTTGTTGTTGTGTTCCGAGCGTGCTGCGGTAAGTTTGTTTGAACGTGTGCGTCTGTGTGCACACAAGCGCACGTGGCGTGCTCACGACGTAACAATGTGACCTGTGTGCCTGACAGTCGTGAGTGAGTGAGTGGGGAGCGGTGGTGCAGCGGTGAGCGCGCGCTGCGCTACGAACCCGGCGATTATCTGAACCGGTCCGGGACCTCCCCTAGGTCGAATGAGGCTCAAATGAGTACCTGGTGCGGTGTGTAAACATCGACACCGGGGAGACAAAGGCGGCCGGGCGTGGTGCTGGCCAACCACCCTCTCAATCTTGATTTGAAGCTTTCGCGACTGTAGGAATCCTTACTCTTTGGTTATTTCGGTAAAGTCACGTGTGCCGTACCGGCCTTCCTAGGTGCTCGCTAACAGCACTTGCCCCGACAGTCTGTTACAGGTTATAAATGGGATCTTTTTCTTTCCATAATCCATTGTCAACTTTTATTTATATATTCCTTTTATATAAATTTTGCATGATCAGTGTTCAATTGATGGCATGACCCCCTCGCCACGTGTGTGACATGAAGAAGGGCCATTGCCTGAAACGTCATATTTTAAATATTTTGTTCCTTTTAGGGCCATACACTGTTGTTATTGAGGAATGCGTTGAGTCTTTTTTGCGTGTTAAAATGCGTGTACAATACACCACGGTCGAGGCGGCAGTACGGTATCGCCAAATAATAATTTGCCTAAATGGACATGTGCATGGAATCAATACAAAACTATGGGTTCGATCCATGTGTAGTGTAATAGCGCCGGCTGGTGGCAACTGTGGTGGACAGACAGTGCACAGGCCAGTGAGGGCGTGCAAGGGGTATGGGCAGAGGGAAGGAACTGGGGCAAGGGTCACGGAGGACCCCGTCTGGAGGCCCCTGGAACCTGCTGGCGGGTTGGAGAAGGGGGCGTGGTCAGGGCGGAGCCAGGCCATGCTGGGAGCATAAAAGGAGCCGAGAGCGGGGGCTCGAGGCTGCCGGTTCTGGGAGTGGACTCGTCTCATCGTCACTGTCGTCTCGTCGCTAAACGTCTCCGCTAAATATTGCGCTACGAAGTAGAGCAGTTGGCTATCTCAGTCAGCGCCGTCAAGTGTTAGATGGACGATGTTGTGTACACGCTAGGCTGAGCTACTATGGAGAGTGTGCGGACGAGACTGTGAAAGTTAATAAAGAAAGTGCCTCCTAGATACTCTGTCTCTGAATCGTTGACCCTACACATGGGTAGTGGTTTCTACGGAGGCACACACTTGAACTGTGAGGCAACACGTTTATTACACGGCCCCAGCAGGGCTACTACTATAACGATACAACGGGTTACTACATAACCGGGTCAGGTCAGAGACACACTGCCTGACCCACAATGCTGAACGTGACAACCGAAGACCGACGACCGGAAACCGAAGAGACGTAGCACCGAGGGTTCCATTCCAGCAGACAGCCGCGATTGCTCTCGGGACCTCCCTTTTATGCTCCCGAGCGTGGTCTCGCTCCGCCCTCAGCCACGCCCCCTTCTGGATCTCACCAGAATGTTCTCGACCGAGCATCACGTGTCCCTCAAGCCACCCTTTGGGCCCCCTCGCTACCGTGTCCCGGTCACGTGCCCTCTCCGGTTCACCCAGACTGTCACGTCCTTACTTGCCCTCTCTATGACTGTCACCAGAAGCATGCCCTCTCGGGCCCGCTTGCATGCTATGCCTACTCTGGTGCCAGAGAGAGGCTCAAAACGCACAGTTCCACTATTGTGACAGCAGCTGGCGCTAAACGCCATAGTGACTCCATTTATGTCACTGCACATGTATAGGCGCCCACTGAAATAATGTAGGTATATTTTATATATAAACAATGTACAAACAAATCCTCGTATTTCAAGAACCTAAATTTTAACCCCACCAATGTCAACACCAATATTAAACATGTTAACACTGTAAGTTATGAGTCATCGCTTTCACAATATGAAATCAATTGTTGAGATGTTGAAAGCGTTATCTATAAATGGATCGTCGTTTACAATACAAAGTATAACACTGATGCGTGTACTGTGATAAATAACATAATTGCAAAGGTTAATACGTAGTCCTCTGTCATTTGTATATGTACAGTACTGTACATATACACAGAAATATACTTTACGTTTTGTATTAGCACATGCTGTAATCATAGACTTTGTGAAAGTATAGACTGTAGAGTTAACACCCTTGTGCGCATCTTGCACCGACTCTTCATCAGCCATTATCAGTCCACTGCTGGATGAACGCCTCTCCAAACTATCGCCATCGCTCACGGTTCTGCGATGTAACAATCCACCCAGCGCTCCATCTCCTCTTTGTGCACACTCATTGGGACGCCTTCAGTTCCTTGACTGCTACTCCCGTCACTCTATCATTGACCATCTGCCAATCATTCCTTCTCGTGATGTATCCTACCCAAGCCCACTTAGTCTTTGTAACAGTTTCGTTGATGCCATTAACGTGTGTCCTTTGACATACTTTATCTACGTGCTCCTCTTTCTGTCGTAATGCTCAACCAATCGTATAACACAAACATCGTGGGGGAAACAGTGCCACCTCTTCTCCCACGTGTGCTGCTGGACGGGAGGTGGTGGGCCAGGTTTGGTGACGTCATGTGAATAACAAGCGACGTCACGCTGGGTGTGTCTTGTTGGGAGGTTTCCTGCCATCAGGACGTGGGGACGGCCTTCGTTATTAAAGGGGCCTGAGGAACGATCACAGAAGATAGTGGAGTACAATTAAAGTCAATCCCGTGGTTACATTGCCGAATAGCCTCAGCTCTTAAATGCAATAACCGCAGTGCTCATCCGACTGAGTAATAACGTGATGTGTTCAGCCGTAAACTGGCCACATGTCACATGTGTAAATCATAAGGTTAAATCTCTGTGCGGCGTGTCATCGGCAGTGCCAGTACAGAGGAAAAAATAGGATCCCTATAAATGCAGACAAAATGTATAATTGAAAGTCATAATTATTTACAGGGATAATGCCACAGCGTAAATGGTTGGCACTTGCAATCACCGGTTCTAGTTGATTGAACGGTGGGTCACGTTTTCAGTTTCAGTTTAATTTATTAGGTATAATCCTGTGAGCCATGCGGCTCTTGACTCGGGTGCAACCGCAACAAAACAAAAAACATGAACAAGAAACATCTTAAAGTGACTACACGCAACAGAAAAATCCTGGAAAAAACAGCAAAGTCTTCCAGAAAAAACAGCATATTTCAACGCTGCGTGCAAACATCCCAGTGGGATGCAAGTCAAACAATTGTGTGGTGGGGTAAACTGTGGGTACTTCGTCTCTTCCACGATGTCTGCCCATCTTGATGGAAAAACCAAATACCCTCGAGGGAGCAGCGGTCCCAAACCTGTGGGAGTCCGTGGAAAAAAGAATAATAAGAAAAGAAAATAACATCCTCACCAAAGGGATGTGCAATTTCAAATAACTAGTAGCGTGTGGTGGTGGTCCGCGATATGCTGAGAGGTTGCAGAGAAGAAGTCCGCACACTCGAAAGGGTTGCGAGCCGCTGATTTAGAGGGGCGCTCTAGAGCTCCCTCTGGTGGCGGCCCTTCTGCCAGCAGTGATGAAAGCAAATCGTGTGCAGAGCTGCTGCACCTTTTTTTACCCCATACTTTACAAGGTAAACATTTTTCGGTTGGTGGCTTGGGCATTCGTAGTGGCCAGGCACTGCGAAGTGGCATGCTTTGCGCACGATTGTACAATATTGCACTGGCTTTTTGGGTTTTGCAATGGAGAAGCAAGATTGCAAAGGCAACCCTCTTTTTTCGTGTTATTCACAGAGTCCACATTTCAACCCCCCCCCCCACTTTCCGTTGGCTATCGTTCGTTGCACGCCCTCTTGGGCCGGACGCCAACTCTGTAAAACTCTGTGCCCGGCAGCCAAAAGGGAGCCAAACAGACTCCGCCAAAGACTTTACCCTCCAGTGCACAAATCAGCCGCGCATGGACGGGGGTGGCGGTAAGGCGAGCGTGAGCGACAAACTACCCACACAAACATCGGTCGCCTTGCATTGGAGTTGGTGACCCCGCGTGCGAGCACGGCTGCCCTCTGCAGTCCCAATGCGAGTCCCGGGTTCAATCCCTGGCACGTGCGCGATCGTGCAGCCGGGGGGCAGGTGCGGTCAGAGCCTTGGGGGTCTCGCCTTCCTGTGGATTGACGAACAGCTTCGAATGGGCACCCGGTGCAGCGCGTGCAGTGTGTGTGTGCGTGTGCAGTGTGTGTGCGCGTGTGTGTGTGCGTGTGCAGTGTGTGTGTGCGGTGTGTGTGTGTGTGCGTGTGTGTGTGTGTGTGTGCGGTGTGTGTGTGCGGTGTGTGTGTGTGTGCGTGTGCAGTGTGTGTGTGTGCGTGTGTGTGTGCAGTGTGTGTGTGCAGTGTGTGTGTGCGTGTGCAGTGTGTGTGTGTGCGCGTGTGTGTGCGGTGTGTGTGCAGTGTGTGTGTGTGCGCGTGTGTGTGCGGTGTGTGTGTGCGTGTGCAGTGTGTGTGCGTGTGTGTGTGCAGTGTGTGTGTGCGTGTGCAGTGTGTGTGTGTGCGTGTGCAGTGTGTGTGTGTGCGTGTGCGTGTGTGTGTGTGTGTGCAGTGTGTGCGTGTGTGTGTGTGTGTGCAGTGTGTGTGCGTGTGCAGTGTGTGTGTGTGCGCGTGTGTGTGCAGTGTGTGTGTGTGCGGTGTGTGTGTGCGTGTGTGCAGTGTGTGTGTGTGCAGTGTGTGTGCAGTGTGTGAGCACAAAAGTTCAGCGCGTGCAGTGTGTGTGTGTGCAGTGTGTGTGCAGTGTGTGAGCACAAAAGTTCTGCGACGAGAGGCGACCCCAGGTGTGTTGCCTTGCGAGCCTCAGCTCTGGCTGAGCAGTGGACGCGTGTTATTTCGGGGGGGGGAGGGGGGGGCTAAGTTTAAATGCTGAATTTTTTTTTTATTGTTGTTGCATTCACACTTATTGTCCCCATTGCGTCGTTGTGTTGATTATTGCTGCCTCTTTTGTTCTTTGTGCGTGTGTCCGTCTGAGTCGTAGGGACTTCATCCCGAGGCGGCCTCTAGAATGTCCCTCGTCCGCAAGCAGCGTCCACAGGCGCGGACGACCGAGGAGCCCCCGGATGGAGGATGGGGCTGGATGATCGTGCTCAACTTTTTCGTGGTAAGAACTCCTCTCCCCCGTTTCACTGCCGTCTGTTGTTGATCCTGCAGGAAGCTGCACCAGCGGTGGAGTACGAACGCGGAGACAAGGGCTGTGATGTGCATCTCCGTTAACACCGGGCCTGATACTTATCAATTTCAGCCCGGAAGGCCAAGAATGCTTTTATATGCGTTATTTTGGCCAAGGCCACACATCCCTCGTGCCTCATGTTGTCATCACGGTGCTGAGTGCTACAGCGTGCAAATAATGTGTGCGAATGGTGCTTACCTGAAGAACATCTGGTAACTTACATTTAACTTTCCCCCGAGAGAAACTGTCTACAGAAATAATGCACCATTCATCAAATTGCGTGACAAGCCAGCATAGCAGCATTCCAGATAATAATATTGAGTGAGAATGTAATGCCCTGATTATTACAGACATACGTATTGTACAGTATGTTAGAGATCTGTCCCCATGTCCCTGCTGTACGGCTGCTTGACATGCAATCCAAATGTTACAAGTTAAACTCCGGGATGGAGGTTCACTCAGCCAGTTATCTCACCTCTGGGTAAATGAAACATGTCTATTGCTCGCCGGTATATTGACGGTGGTTTTGTGCTATATAGACTGACCTGTGACACATTTCATGGGATGAGGGCCATCCAACAGAGTTGATCACTGCCCAATGCTCAAGGTGGGAAAAAATAAAAACTGCGATTGGAAAATGCCATTGACAACGCAGCTTCTCAACATTGTCAAATGCATTGCCCTCCGGTGCGTGT
Organism: Lampetra fluviatilis; assembly: GCF_964198595.1. NCBI lineage: Eukaryota > Metazoa > Chordata > Hyperoartia > Petromyzontiformes > Petromyzontidae > Lampetra > Lampetra fluviatilis. Next base: position 2,074,476 of record NC_136308.1, read on the forward strand.
TCTGGTTGTACCGCGTGCGCTTCGGTATGGTGTCTGACGCTTCGCTGCAAGTGTGGGGAGCTTCTCCACGTGCAGAATCTGGAGCTTGTTGAGGCCTTTAATCCATACCTGTCAACCCCTTATCAGTGCCCTACCTTATTACAGACCAATGCAGACCTTGCTGGTGACCTCGTGCCCCGTATAAATCTCAACGTTCATCCTACAAAGTCCCATCACAAGGGAGAAACACAAACAAATAGACAAAAAATATATTTTGATTTAAAGCTTTCGTGACTGCAGGGATTCATATTATTGGTTCTTTCGGTAAAGTCACGTAGAAGGGAAATAATAAAATAATATAAAATTTTAAAAAAATCTCACGACGTTTCGACTGCAACACAAGCAATCGTCATCAGGTGTGAAATCCACAGCAAGAAAAATCCACAGCAAGAAAAAAAATTGAGAATGTTTATTGTTTTAGAATTTTGAGAGAATTTTTATTGTTTTATGTTTATATTATTTTATTATCTCCCTTCTACGTGACTTTACCGAAAGAACCAAGAATATAAATAATATATTATTTTGTTGCCCGTATTGAAACGGCTGTAGCGCCGTATGGACCTGAAAACTCAATTCCCCTGTACAAGACTACGGGCTAAACCGTGTGGGTTGACAGCGATGCCAATATCTCGTGCACGGAGACCTAAACGTTGGATCATGCCAAGCAACACGCGCACAGCGGAGAGCCGTGCAGGGCAACCACAAACACCCGCGGGGGATTGTAAACTACCATTTTTGCTCCTTCAACGTGGCTGCCGATTTTCTCGCTTGCCCTTTGCACTTTTTAGATAGATAGGCCGTTGACTCAAAAATAATGTTTGTTGTCTTTTGCAAGGCAGTGTTAGTGAAGACCGTGGTCATGTGTTTCTTTTGTTACAGCAGCTTGGCTTGATTCATCTCAACACATGGAAATGTTAGCCAAGATGATCATTCAATGACGTTATTTTCATAGGCAAATAATTAACTTCAATGCTACTGCACGTAAACTGTTGGCTCACGCCACTGCTGGCATCAGGGCTTCCATTAGAGAGAGCTCCCGAGGGCCACCTCAGAGGGCATTTGGCCGATCTTACGTGCTGGCCGGATGTCTTGGAAGAGATGTGTGTAACCACGCTTTAACCAATCTCCCATCAACTGTGGCTGTACCCATTCTTACTGCTGGAGGGATGGGTGGACAGAGGTGGGTGCTTTTTAAGAGACTTGCCCATTGTTTTAATGACTGACAACATTATGGGCGTCGGCGCTTCTTTAACACATTCCTGCGGAGGGAGCTGGTAGGAACGTTGGGTTGCTCGGTCAATGGCCAGGGTCAACGGCGGCGTGGTGTATTTCGCAAATATGGCCGACTGTGAGGGCGGGCACAAGCCGGCGTGAGTAGGTTAAACGTTGAGTTTTATAAGCGCACCACGGGGTGACCAGCCCCTCCCCACCCAGCCCCACCCCTCCCACCCCCCACCCAGCCCCACCCTCCCCACCCAGCCCCTCCCCACCCTCCCTACCCAGCCCCTCCCTCTCCACCCAGCCCCTCCCTGCACGACGGACACAATAATCCCCTGTGGGCTGGTGTAACCAGGAGGTTCCTACCAGTATTAATGTGTTAATGTGGTAGGTAATGTATGTGAATGCGGAAGTGTTTGATATGTTAAGTGTGGAATTGATCTCTGATCTCTTACGATGATGGTCAGTTTTATTTGTTTGTGCCTATATGCCAGTGCCAATGTAGTTGCATAATATTTAATATATGTATTTAATTTGTTTAAGAATTTGACATAGGACTGACTGTACATAACATTATGCTAGTGTGCATTGCCTGCCAAGTACATATCAATACGAGAACGTGCAAGTTCAATGGTAGGTTTTTACCCTTTTAACTGGTACAAAACTGACACCTTTATTCAAGGCATCATGTTTGCAATGACCACAACACAAGTAGTCAATAAAGCAAACAAAAAGAAGCAACTCTGATAAGGGTAATAATATGCACTGTCCTTGAAGTTGATTGGCCCACACCCGAGACGGCTTTCTTTAGAGCCTAGTCCCCATTGGTGTAGGGCCAGATGACACCAGAAGGCGTACAACTCAAAAACAGTGCAATATCAGAGTATTGAGAGTTCGGGGTAAACATTTACACTATGAGATCTCTTTTACCAGTGGCAAAATATAATGGTAGGTTTTTAACCTACCATTATATTTTGCCACTGGTAAAAGAGATCTCATAGTGTGCAAGTTCAATTTAATAATTAACACTCTCGAATGAAATACGTAACAATTTACTGGATGAAGGGTTCCCTATGCCGTGCTGGTCAAGATAGTTGTGTAACAATACTTCAACATGCTGGTCAGTGCAGGTTTGTGCATGGCTGGGAATTGAATTTCGGCCACCAGGCTCATCGTGCAGTGCAGTGCCTGACTAAGCTAGTGCGGGGCCTGTATAATGTTATAAAGGGACCCTAAATATAAAAAAAAACATATATATTAAAACATACATTTTTACTTGCATAGTAAAGTAATTGTATTATTTCATTTGTTTTCTAGCCAGGCATTCATAAAAGTTGAAGGCAGTAGGCAGTAGAGTACTATAGTAATAGAGCGGAGCTACATATGTAGCAGCTAGCTATCAATTGATATCAATTGATAGCTTGAAAGCCTACGCGGAGGGTGGGGGGGGGTCCGTGACGTCTGCAGGCACACTGCGTAACGCTGCCGCATGCGGGTGACATCACAGATGTGACGTCACTGCTCACTTGCGTGCAAAATATATCCATTATGGCGCCCCCCCCGCCCCCCAAAATACAAAAGTCTATTTTTTTTTTCCATTGTGTCCAGTCTGGAAGCTACCCACAAGCCAAATTTTAAGTTTGTTGCATGTCGGGATGTATGCTAAACATTTCGAACAGACAAACATTCACACATTTCTCTTTTATACATATAGATGTGGTCGGTTTGGATTAGCAAATTAAACAAAGAACGCATTGCGATGTTTGGCACGGAGGGCTTTTGTGACCAATATTATTCATAATAGAGGTGTTTTTGGGTTAGATCGCGTCAGTATACTGTAAATGTGTCTCGATTTAAAGCTTTCGTGACTGCAGGGATTCATCTTGTTTTTTTTCGGTAAAGTCACGTAGAAAGGAAATAATAAAATAATAAAACATAATAAAATACAATTCTCACGACGTTTCGGCCACAACGCAAACAGCCTTCCTCTTTCCGACAGCCCTGTTCTTCACCTGAGGACGGCTGCTTGCATTGTGGCCGAAACGTCGTGAGAATTGTATTTTATTATGTTTTTTTTTATTTCCCTTCTATGTGACTTTACCGAAAGAACCAAGAAGGTATAAATGTGTCGTTAACCCGTCACCACCCGACACAGCCAATTAGTAATTCTGTCAAAATCGCCCGATGATGCTGGATGCAATTAGCAGCGAAACGTCGTACTAAAAAAAATTTATGTTGTGGATTTACTCTCCATGTAATACAACATTTTAGTACAGTTAAGTGAAGAAGGTAATGCATTTTAAGATTCTAAAGGTATAAAATAGAATGCAATTACTGGAGAGGAGAGTGAGTAGATTAAGGAAGTCGAGGGCAAAGGAGACAATTGGACAAACTGTAATGGATGTAACGTGAACAAATTCGTTGCAACATGTTAAATGGAAAGCGACGTAACCTATTACATTATAATCTAATTATCACTGATGAATATGGTGATTGTAATTTGGATGGCGAGGCAAAACATTCTGCTCTGAAACTGTGGTCTGCATCCAAACAGACGTGGTAATGCTGATGCAGATAAAAACAGTTATGTATGTGCTCTCGGCCATGAAAGTCAAAATTATTCCATTTGTAAATGTTCACGTGGAAAAATACACAATGAGGGCTGGGAAAGTATTGCCGAGCTGGATTTAACCACGCAAACATGGCCACTGTTTACAAACCACTTTACTGCAATAGGGTCCTCTCTGGCATCGTCCAAGATGTCCAACAATTACAAATCTCCGCTTTTGTAAACCTTAAATGTGTTATGTTACAGTGAGTCACGCGTGACCACAATATAATTCACGTATATTTTTCGTTCGCTCTTACAGGGTTTTTTTCTTAATTTTTTTTTCACGGCGCTGTTGAAACGTCCTCTGACAACAACGCACGCGGGAGCGGTGTGATATTGCGAGGGCGAACATTGTCCCGTCAGAGTGGGTAAGGAGGAGCGCATTTCGAAGTAATTTAATTAAATGAAATCAGCACACGGGGAGGAAGCCGCCGTGATCATTATGTGTGCGTGTTGAACTTCTTTCGCACCATACGTATCCCAACGTGCTAATCGGAGGTGCGGGGGGAAGGATGACAAAGCCAAGAAGTCGCCGGATCGATTCGATCTCCCTGCGTGGCAGGTGAAACAACGGCGGCAAGTTTATTACATCTCATCCACCCACACCCCAACCTGCCTCTGTCCACCCAGCAGTGAAGATTGGTTCGGCACAGTGAGTCGACTGGCAGGTCGCTGCGTGGAGTGGGGTAAATTATGGGTACTCACTCACACCTGTTGTTTTTCCAGGACAGTTTGGCAAGTCTGGAAGAATTGGTCAAATTGCACTCTAGAGGGGAGCTCTCCTCTCGTAGAGGGCCTTCCCACGGCAGTGGTGTGAGCATGCAATTGCAGGGCTGCACCTTCACCTGTTAAATTATTACTCTGGATGCATTGGAAGTGTACCACTCGTGTCGTTTTTGCGAATGTTCAGACCTAATAAAAGCATGTCTTAACTGTGACTTAATGAGAGATAATATACAGCGCATGCTCCGGTCCACAGACTGGGAGTCTGCTGCTTTAAAGACTCGGTTTTGGCCTTGATATCTAAAGCGTGCCATTGCCCAGACAGGACAATAATCCAAAAATGGAGCTACTAAGCCACTTGCAGCTTATTACTACAATCACACTCCTTGTGTGGGAATGCCTTGACATATTTAATACCACATTCGTTTTTTTTCCCCTCGATTTATATATCATTTAAAAAAGTAGTTGCCTTGCCATCCTGGCTGCTGACAAACTTCAAGTTTGCGCTGTCGACTCTACTCACACCCTACGATTTACCGTTTTCTTGCTGCTGTTTTCTCACCGTTATAGAATTCTTTCCCTACCTACCATCACCAATCCCCAATGCGTCGATAACGTTTCTCCGACTTTAAAAACGATTTCCATCATATTGTCTGTTCAAATGCTAGTTCATTGGTAATTTTTTAAAATAATTTTTGCATGGTGTACAGTCTGAAAAGTACCCACATGGCAAATTTCAAGTTTGTTGCATGTCAGGAAGTACGCTAAACATTTTGAACAGACACACATATTCACAACTTTGCCGTTTATGTATATGGAGATTATAGACTCATCATGCTGCACAGCTGTTTGTGTGCTGATTTACACTTGCTTCGTGGATTTGCTTTATTTTAATTTGCACTTCTCATTTTGGTGACCCAGGTACCTCTGGCAAATTAAACTATCCGGGTCTCTTGAATTCTATCTTGGCGAAACAAAGTAAACTTTAAAATCCTTTGATTATACCTCCCTAACCCCTCATGCCTTCCTCTCCAAAGACAAACTCTTGAGATGTGTTCACATTCACATGAGTTATAAAGCCTTTGGAATTTTAACTCATGACCAATTATCATTATACCTTCGTTAGTCTACATATGTGATCACCTATGCAGTTTACACACAACCAGATTATGCAAATGGTTAATGTAATGAGGCTGTGATAGTGTTTTTTTGTTTTTGCAATTTCACTGTGGAAAAAAAACATCAAAAATGTATGTTCGCCCTAGCCAGGAATTGAACTCCCACTCTGCTACCCCGCACTTCTGTTCCCGAATAAATCTCGAACAACAAAAACTTGGGTGTTTTTTTTAATCACCCTGTATATTGCAGTGAGAAGTAATATATAGCAGTGGGAAGTGTTAAGTTGCGGCAATATGTCACTGGACATCTGTGAATAGGAGCGTCATAGCTTGTCTGATTTCTCCAGGATAAATACAGATTCGGATGAAGATTCTGAAAAGAGGGCTTAGTTTCAAAAGATACTCTGAATGTATTTCTCATTTGCATGGGTGCTTCTGAGAAAGGTGTTAGAAATTATGAATGCCTTTGCCATCGCTCGAATGGGTTTGACAGCTGGTGCTTGCAAATGAAGGGGTGACAGCCAAAGGAAGGGACGCGTAATGGAGAGGACATCTGCGCAGGAGATTGTGTGATTAAATCAGCTTGAGTGCCATCACACCACAGGATCGTGATATTTATTGTGCAATAATATAATCATACAACTAATCAAATTAAAATTCAATACATCTCAAGGGAGTAAATTCCACGCACTGGAATATATTATCCTTCAATCTCGCTGAGCTCCCCACTACAGGATCGTGATGTTTTATTGTGCAATAATATAATCATACAACTAATCAAATTAAAATTCATTACATCACAAGGGAGTAAAGTCCACGCACTGGAATATATTATCCTTCAATTTCGCTGAGCTCCCCACTACAATAGTTGACTAGTAATTCTGAAAGAAATGGGACGTAATCATGGCACTGCCACGGTTGATACATGCATCATTATCATCATCATCATCAAAAGTATTGCCAAATAAATTAGTGTTTAGCTCTCCGCTCCTTGCGATGGGAGCTTCTTCAAGCTTCTTCAGTTCCTGAAGCTCTGAGAACCCGTAAGCGAAACGCCGGACATCGTGACGAACAACACGCGGTACAACCGGTAAGCGCATCAGAGGGCTGGATGGCACAACCGTGAAAACAGTGGTCATAGTAAGTCGTACGTTTGTTTTGTTGCCCCTTGGTACCGTGTCCCTGTGTTTTCCCGCCGCCTAGGTGAACGTGCTCGTCATGGGATCACTCAAGTCGTTTGGCCTTCTCTTCCTAGCCCTACAGGATGAGTTCGGGGGCACGTCAGAGGAATTGAGCTGGATTGGCTCCATCATGTCCAGCATTCGTCTCATTGGAGGTACGGTATGCCACAGATGAACCACAGCAGATGTTGGCGAGCCATCGAGCAAAGACGATCACCGCATCGCGCCCTTTCAGATGCACTTCTGCGACCGTCTGGAACGCTCTTCCGTCCGATATTAGGAAGCCACTGGAGTTATGTACATTTAAATCATCATCTAGATTGTCAACTAATTTCCTTAGAATTGTTTTTTGCGTTTAGTTTGTTTTCTTTCGCACCGCACCTCTGATTAGCACGGTTGACTACGTACGGTGCGAAAGAAGTTCAACATACACACGGTGTATCTTCGTCGAATGCAGCTGCACGGGCTTCAATATTAAAATGTAATCTTTACAGCCCCTGGGCAATCCACTGTTGGACGAAGGCCTCCCCACGCCGTGTTGGTTAAAATAGGATTGTTTGATTACACTTCCCCATGCTGGTAATCACTGGGCTCGTGAAGCGAGAAGAGGGATCCATGACCAATTCAGATACCGTTCGGCACTCGCTTCAGATATCACTTGGAAAATAATAAAAACATCTGGGTTTCAAGGTTCACAATGCAGCGTGCAAGCAAGCATTATTCTACCACCTCCACTTTAGATGTAAACGTTACAAAAATATAGAACATTGCAATAAAAATCTTATCAGGCGAAATCGGCAGTGGTGTTTTTCAAATAGTTTATTGTAGCAATTAGAGATCATTTGCTGATGTTTATACGTTGAACAAGGCAGCGCATCTTGCTTGTCCACAATTCTGCTGTACCGTAATCACCTAAAGCCAGATGGCAGAGGTGCTCGCGAAGTGCACTTGCCCCAACAGTCTGCTATACAGGGGACCTTTGTCTTTGCCTACCCATCTGTGGCGCAGGCCCAGTGGCCGTGGTTGTGTGCGGGAAAGTGGGCGACCGCGCTGGTGCCGTGCTCGGCGCGCTGGTGGTGGCGGCTGGCTTCATCGGCAGCCTCTGGGCCGGCAGTCTGCTCTTCCTCTACCTGTCACTGGGTCTGGTCGTGGGTACGAGCACTGGACACCAACTCGACCGGGCATGGTGGCAATGCGCCGCCATAGAGAAGACGAATGTGTGCACGTTGAATGTCTTTCGCACCGTACGTAGTGAACCGTGCTAATCGGAGTTGCGGGGGATGGACTACAAGCGAAAGGACAACAAACTAAACACACGCAAAAACTGTTCTTAAGAGTTTTCAATTTCGACGATTTAAAAGTGCATTGCTCCAGTGGCTTCCGGATATCGTGCATGTAGACGATGCTAGCAATTGAAATGTGGAATTTCCACACGAGCCCAAGTCCACTCACGTAGATTCTCCCCGTCTGACACTTAAACGGGGAACCTTTGCAACAAGCAGCGAATGTGCCACCGCTGTGCCACGTAACATTCTCTTTGGAGCAGGGAGACCCCTTGACTTCACTTCACTTGGTGTTGAATGATAAAAAAAAAACTTTTATCTTCCTGGCCTCCCTTAGTCGTTAAAACATAAATCAAGCTACAACTGATGTAAATCGAAAGGTCATTGAAATATCATCTCATTGGCTCTGCCCAGCGAAATGGATTTCATTTCGTGACTGGGAGGCGCAGCATCAGCCGCTGGCAGCCTCTCGCCCGCTGCTCTGTTTGCTCGAGCTGATGGCGTGCAGGTTATATGTCATCGAGGTTGTGCTTATAGAGGTGGGTCTCCCTGGCAGGATGGTATTGCCATCTCATAGAGTGGTCACCTGGGTCTAAATGAGCTAGAATCAAGTGAATTGATTGTCTGAAAAATTCGAGTCAACTTCTTTTTGACGGTTGACTACTCGGGCTGCTTTAAAAATAGCAGCCACCCCCACATCTTCACTTGTACATTCAGAAGTTCACCTCCTGAACCTCCCTTCGCTCCTCTCTTAAAGCTCACAACCTCTTCTAAATTGCGTACATGTGTGCACATGTGTGCACGTGTGTGTACGTGTGTGCACGTGTGCGGGCTTCGCGCACTGCGCCATGAACACGGTGACCCGAGTTCGATTCCCGTTCATGGCCAACACCAGTGACGAATATCTGAACCGGTCCCTGGGCATCCCCGAGCTCGGCTCAGCCTCAAATGAGTACCTGGTGCGGTGTGTAAACATCGCCACTGGGGAGACAAAGGCGGTCGGGCGTGGTGCTGGCCACCGACCCGCTCGTCTTCCGTGCCGGCCTTCATAGGTGCTCGCTAACAGCACTTGCCCCAAACAATCTGTCAAGAGGCTTTGAACACGCGGAGACTTTTGTCATTGACGTTCTCTCACTCGGTGACCATTGATGAGTAGAGCGTTAGGGGACGGTGGCGAGCGAGCGAGCGATGCCTGGCCCCTGTGTCGCCGTGCAGGGCTGGGCTATGCGCTGCTGTACCAGTCGGGCACCGTGATGGTCGCCTGCTACTTCAAGCGGCGTCTCTCGACGGCGTACTCCGTCTCGCGATCCGGCATGGGCCTCACTTTCGTGCTGGCGCCGTTCACACAGCTGCTGCTGGAAACCTACCACTGGAGGGGTGCGTGCATGTGTGTCTGTGTGCCTTTGTGTGTGTGTCTGTGTCTTTGTGTGTGTGTGTGTGCGGGGAGTGGTGTACTGGTTAGCGCCACGCTGCGCTATAAATCCGGCGACCCGGGTTCGATTCCCGCTCACGGCCAACACCCAGTGACGATTATCTGAACCGGTCCCCTAGGTCGACTCAGCCTCAAATGAGTACATGGTGCGGTGTGTGAACATCGCCACTGGGGAGACAAAGGCGGCCGGGCGTGGTGCTGGCCACCCACCCCGTCGTGTGCCGTGCCGGCCTTCATAGGGGCTCGCTAACAGCACTTGCCCCAACAGCAGGGGCGGTTTCTTCATTAGGGCGATTGGGCGACGCACCACCAATGTCATTCAACCACAGAGTCACGCTAGCCGTCACTGTCAGCCTCTGGATATAGTCCAATCAGCGTCATGTCACGTTCTGTGGAGTACCGCCTCTTTTTGGGCGATTTCACTCCGGCTGAGAATCGCCCCGAGTGGCCCCATAGACTTACATTCAAAGATGTTTTTTTTCGAACGGGGGCGCTGCAATGCATTCTCTATGGCTTCCGGGAGGGCATGCACTAACGTGCTTACGTCATCATACGTGCTAACGTCATCATACGTAAGCACGTTTCATCCAACAATATAATTTATCGCCACCTAGTGGAATCTTTAATAAAATAAACTTGAGTGGTTTGTTTTAATAGTGAGTATATAAACAAACAAGATGTATTGTAAGAGTCACTTTATTTTTCATTAATATTAAAGAAGTGAAGTTGCCTTTACATGCTTAAGCTGTTAATTTATTCATTGCATGGGTGGACCTTATCCTTATCAATCATCCAGACATTTGCCCCCCCTGAGAGATTTTGCAGGAGCCGCCACTGCCCAACAGTCTGTCACAGGCTATTTGTCTTTGTATGTAGGTGCGTGCTTCTCATTTTGGCCAACTCGCAGCATCATTAGCTTGAGGCAACAGAGTGCTCGATTGATGACAAGAGATATACCAATGCTTTTTGTAACGTAGACGTCTCATGGTTACAGTGTGACACGCACAGCCGGTCTTATCTATGGCCCGTGAGCAACGGTCGCACAGAATACGATAGGCAGTGGGGTTGCTCCAAGATGTGGCCCAGTGGTTAGCAGCAAACGCCCTTCCGCTGGGCCCCCATCGCACCATTTCCTTCGTTTTCTTTCTTTCTCCCGATCTCCAGGTGCTCTGTTGATTCTCGGAGGGGTCATGCTCAACCTCGTCCCCACGGGGATGCTGCTGCGGCCGTTACTCCTCAAAGGCTCGCGGCCGAAGACGGAGCCGGCGGTTGTCCACGACGCCAACGAAAACGCGGAGCCCCGCAGACCGCCCTCCTCGTCCGGGAGGGACGGGGAGGCCGCGGCGGCGACGACGAGCGTGGCATCAAGGAGCCCCGACGCGGGCGGCCGCAGCGGCCGCAGCGGCCGTGACCCGGAGCACGAACCGCATGCGGCCGCGGAGGCCCCGTTTCCCACGAGGGGAAAACGCAAGATGTTTTGCGTCGACGACGACGACGACGCCGGCGTCGACCTCAAGGAGCTCAGCCACGACGGCAGAGCGGCGGCGGCGAAGGAGCGCCGGAGGCTGCTGGACTTCTCGCTGCTGTGCAACCCGCTGTTCGTCGTCTACACGGGCAACGTGTTCTTCAGTCAGCTGGCGTACTTCATACCATACTTCCACCTGGCCGCCAAGGCTCAGGACTTGGGCATCGAGCCGATGGATGTTTCCATCATCATTGCCGTCGCAGGTGGGCTGGCGCGACACCTCGTTGCGTCTCGTTGCTGGGTGCGTGCGATATGACGGGGTGGAATGCGTCCCAGAGGCTGACAAGTGGGGAGACGGAGCGATGAAATGAGCTCGTGTGTAGGAGCTAAGGTGGATTGTCCCATCGCTGGATCGTGAGGGATGGGGACCGCTGGGACACTGAGGAGCCCCAAGGCAATTTAATGGCCGTTTTCGTAAAACAAATGACTAAATATGACATCTTTTTTGTAATTTTAGTCCAAATTCCTGGGTCTGATCACATCCGTTCACTCCCCTTGCCACCCCCCCCCCCCCCCCATTAACTTGTTGGCAGGCGCCACAGAGACGGTGGCCCAGCTGCTGTCGGGCTGGGTGGCCGACAAGAACTGGATGCGCAAGACTCACTACTACCGTGGCTTCCTGCTGCTGTGCTGCGCCACCAACTTGCTGTCTCCACTTGCCACCACCTTCCCCGGCCTGCTCATTTACGCCATCTGCTTCGCCGCATTCTGCGGGGGATACATGGCTCTCATTCTTCCCGTGCTGGTGGGATATTCTTCCGCCGTGTCACTTGCACTCTCCCTGACTGCCCGCTTTGTTCCCCAGGTCGTTTCTGACGGCGCTAGCGGCACGTGCCCGTAAACCCCAGTGCTTTGGGGGCATCTCGTATAGATTGTATAATGCGTAAGTTTAGTATGGCTCTATGCATGTTGAACTCCTTCCGCACCGTACGTGGCCGACCGTGCTAATCGGAGGTTGTTTCGTGCAGGCGATGGCGGCCTAGCGGTAGAGTGTTTGTCGCTCGTTCCGGAGGCTCGCGGGTCGAATCCGGCGGCCGCCCTGGTAAATACTGCAGTGTGTTACTCCCGCGAGTGTAAACATTACGTGACGGCTACGTCACTGCGGACGCCAAAGATCCCCGTGACGTCGTTCGCAAGTGTAGGCCCGCCATGTGTGTCGGCGGTCATGGTCCACGTTCGCCAGATTCGGACAAGTTACTCGCAAATAACTCAATTGGGATTACACGTAGCAATCATTGACGCCCCTACTGCAAAGACCTGGCGGGCACCTCCTGAAAACCGGTCATGAGACTCAGTGAGGCGTTCGTGGATTCACAAGTGTAGCAATTATAATAATATTACTATTTATTAAAGCTAATTTTTATTTTACCAGCTAAGGCCCACTGAGCTATGCAGTGACCTGGCCACAAATGATAGCTCAAGGAAGTGGGTTAACACGTGGACATTTATAGCAGCCAAATACTTTTGAAGGCATGATGATTCTGAATGTGGAGGGGAAAACTGGAGGACCCGGAGTAAAATCGACTTGACCACGAGGAGAACATGCAAACTTCAAATATACAGGTGTCAGGGTCGGGATCGAACCCACGACAATTTATATTTCTTCACTGGCCCCCCCGCTCCCCATCACGTATCTCTGAAGCAGCCAATAGCGCCTGTTTAGCAGGCCTCACTGCTTTTAATTCTAGACCGAAAACTAATTTCTTTAAAACTGCTTTTTGTGTTTAGTTTGTTTTCCTTCCCCCACACCTCCGATTAGCGAAGTTGGCTACTGTACGGTGCAAAAGAAGTTCAACATACACACATAGACCAATGGAGCTTCACGGCCTAGTCACTGGGACTTTACAGGGCTTAATTCTAGATTTGAAGCTTTCGTGACTGCAAGGATTCATACTCTTTGTTTTTTTCGGTAAAGTCACGTAGGTATAAAATAAAATAAATGAAAACAAATTAATTAAATTACGACGTTTAGGACGCAACACAAGCTGCTGATGCGGACTGTTTTAAAACTGACCGACGCTTGTGTTGCGCCCGAAACGTCGTGATTTAATTTATTTGTTTTCATTTATTTTATTTATTTACAGGGCTCATGAGCTTTCGTCCATGAACTTGCAGTTGGATGTTGCTCCATTCTTGTAAACCGGCACTGCGACCGACTCCTGTCCATGTCGCAGGTGGGATTCATGGGCATGGAGAGACTGCAGAGCGCCAACGGACTCGCCAACTTCTTTGTGGGCTTTGGCTGCTTGATCGGACCACCAGCGGCAGGTACAGCTCCATTTTAACGGAGGCCCGTTCCATCGGATCGCGCCGCATTGCTTCCCAATCAGTCGTGCCAGGTGAAGGACAGCGCAGCCGAGTGCAACGCCCTCATGTGTGGATGCTGCCGCAAAGGGATGGTGTGAGTTGAGGAAATGAGAATAACACACCGATATACAAAAGATAAAGCTTCTCCCCTATAGCCTTAACACTCACCGCGGTGACAACGGCGTCACTTGGCGGCGAATAGCGACTGTTTATCTCTGTGGCAGCCCTCCAGCACCAACAGAGAAGCAATTAAGAAAACGAGCAGAGTGTAATGCGGCTTCAATTCAGCGAGTTGGCAGAGTGCGGAGTGTGCAGGTGGTGCTTGAACCAATCAACCCCAATCTGTAAAACCCACAACACCTGGGTTTGTCCCATGACTTCTCATCAACGAAACTTCATCACGTGTTCGGACATCAATCACAATATTAAATTAATTTCAGTGGGCTCTATCCTGCGTAAACAAAGGACGTCACTCACAGGATAATGCAGCTTAATGGGATCTCACCTGGTTAAATAAAGGACATCATTCACAACAGACAATTCGTCGGAATGGGATCTCACCTGGTTAAATAAAGGGCATTATTCACAAGAGATAATTCATCTTAGTGGGCTCTCACCTGGTAAATAAAGGGCGAATGTGGTGACTTCAGAGTGGTGATTATTGTTTTCTGTGTTTGTGCAGCGGTGGCACAAATTCCACTTACAACTCTCACGGTCGGCCACAAGGGGGCACACGTGGACCAATTCAGGGTCCCAGATTCTAGCCAATAATTAATTTTCTTGGTTCTTTCGGTAAAGTCACGTCGAAGGGAAGTAATAAAATAATAAAAATAAAACATAATAAAATAAATTTTATTTTGTTTTATTTTTAAAAACATAAAACATAATAAAATTATGGAAGTAATAAAATAATAAAAATAAAACATAATAAAATAATGGAAATAATAAAATAATAAAAATAAAACATAATAAAATAATGTTTTATTTTTCTTATTTCATTATTTCCATTCTACGTGACTTTACCGAAAGAACCAAGAAGAGGCCGTTACCTCTTATTTTATTATGTTTTATTTTCATTATTTTATTATTTCCAGCCCATTCTACGTGACTTTACCGAGAGAACCAAGAAGATTAATCCTTGCAGTCACGAAAGCTTTAAATCGAAAGGTAACGGCCTCTTCACCCGGTCTTTATCAGGAGAAGTGCTCCCCAGTTAATGCCCACATTAACTGCCTACTGCCCCGCTATTCCAGACCTTCCCCAAATGTAGGCTAGCTAACCTGGCCCAGCTTCGGCGCAGGTTCCAACCCTCAGCCACACGAGTCTGGCCCTTACAAGGACATCGGAGAGCTCGCTGCTCTGGGGTCGCACCACTGGCTTGCCCTGCTCGGCCCTCACAAGGACAGCGAGTCAGGGGAGTTCCAGTTCCAGCTAGCTGGCCTTCAGTCTTCGCTGGTTCTTCATTTTGACCTGTACCTAACGACTTCTTCAAGCTCTCTGGCTCTCCGCCTTATATACCAACTTGCCATCGAGGGGCGATAACCGTTTGCGGACGTGGATGTAGACACCCCAGTGTAACTGCCCGTTTCCCCCCCGCGTAACACCCCTACACTTGATAATTGTTTTTTTACCCTTCTATCTGGCAACAAAACTGACACCTTTTTTACAAGGAGTCATGTTTACATAGGCCACAATACCTGCAGTCATAATGCAAACAAAAATAATAACTCTGATAATGTGCACTGTCCTTGAAGTTGATTGGTCCACTCCCGAGACAGCTTTCCTTAGAGCCTAGTCTCACATGGGTTGGACCAGATGACGCCAAAAGGCGCACTTTTGTGTGTAACGAGTTGCGACCTCATAATGCCGCGTCAGCCATCGACTTTGCCAATCGTCCTTAACCGCGTCCGTGCGTGCGCGTTGCGTCGTGTGACCCATTCCCCCAACCGAAGGTTTCCTCTACGACCAGACCAAGAACTACGACTACTCGTTCATGCTGGCTGGGACATGCTACCTGCTCGCCTTCCTCGTGCTGCTGTGCGAGCTGCTGGTGCCGTGCTGCGGTGGCGGTGGAGACGGCACGGGCGAGACCGTGGCGGGGGCGGTGGCGGTGCCGCGCACTGCCCGCCGGTGGGCCGGCTGGCCCAGGGCACGCGTGGTGCCGTGCGGGAACGACCCCGGCGGCGTGTGAGCCGCGGCGAGGCGAGCCGGTCTCACGTTGCGTTCTGGTTCTGCTTTCACAGAGGGCTCACACTGCTCTGCGAGAGATCCAAACTGATTCTTCTTCTTCTCCTACTCGTGAGATGGCGCCGCCAGGAGCACTATCGTGAACGTGACTTGTCACACGCAGAACAGTGCACCGTTATTTTATATTCATAGAGCGCCTTAGCTCGAGGAGCTTTACATTGTTCAAAAGCGGTTACATAGCCCGAGAGGTTTGGATGGCAAGGGCAGTGCGATGGCCGAGGAATGAGTGGCCGTAACAGAGGGCACGAGGGGGGGGTCACGAGAGGGCTATGGGGGAGGCACGGGATGGAGTGGAGGGGCGAGAGGGAGTGTGACGGCTGATTGGGATGTGCGTGTCCTTGACCGAACGTGATGAAACGACGTCCACGTTTCTGCATTGTCCCCGTTCCGTGCACTGACGTCTGGTGGCTTTCATCATCGTCGGGGAGACCTCAGCATCTCAGTCATCCTCCACTCGATCACATTTTTGCTACAACATTGATATCCGTCGCAAGTACATTAATTTAACCTTGGAAACATATAGGATGCGCTGGGAGCCAGACCTGGCGAGTCTGCGTTATCTCGAGGTTGTATCAAATGTATCGTTAACACACAGTTACTCATTGCACTGGCTGGGAGCGGTGGCGTAGTGGTTAGCTCAATAAACTATGATCTCGGTGAACTGGTTTCCATTCGTTTGTCTACACCATATCAGTGATAGATGCTAATTGACCCATTCCTGGGCATCTGCTCATTTAGCCCCATATGAAATGAGTATCTGGTGCGGTCATCAGCAGCGGCAATAAAAAGGCCGGGCGTGGGTTCTGGCAACACACCACTCCATCCTGGCTTTGCATTGCTGGCTTTTCTAGTTGCTTATTAACATATTAACTTATTCCAATCTTTGATTAAGCTAAACTATAGAAGTCCGCTTCAGTCATTTATATAAGTATCCTAAGCCCATAACATCAGAGTCTCGACCGTGACCTCCTGGTGCTGACTCGTTGCTGCTCCAAATGGCTTCAAAGTGCACCTAGCCTGGCACAAGCGCCGTGGTGATGGCACTTCCACGGAGCGAGCGGTTAAATGTCAGCTGTTGTGCGTTATTGTCGCACTGAAGAAAATGTTGCACCGCACCGTTCAAGGTGACTCCCATCCCCTGGTTCCCAACCTGTGCCCCATGCACCACAGGCTGAAGTTGATTGCGTTTAACGAGGTGGGAACTCAACAGGACAGGAGACCTTCATTTGCAACGTGTGACCTGGGGTTTACAAAGACGACAAAGGCAATACAAATGAAATAAAGTACAGCGGTGAAGGAAAGAGAAACCCCGTGAGAAATGGAATAGAATCGCACAAACCTTAATCGACGTCAAAGTGATACATTCCCCGTCACGTCAGATAATGTTGCAGTTAAGTTATGGAAACGTTGAAACATGCATTGTCCTCTTCTTAGGTTTTTTCGGTAAAGTCACGTAGAAAGTAAAATAAAATAAAAACAAAAATCACGACGTTTCGGAGGCAACACAAGTCTCCGTCATCAGGTGGGACCGTCACAGCCAGATTAGCTGTATCAAGGTTGATAGCTGTATCAAGGTTGATACAGCTAATCTGGCTGTGACGGTCCCACCTGATGACGGAGACTTGTGTTGCCTCCGAAACGTCGTGATTTTTGTTTTTATTTTATTTTACTTTCTACGTGACTTTACCGAAAAAACCTAAGAAGATGATTCCTTGCAGTCACGAAAGCTTCAAATCTAGAATGCATTGTCCTAACAGTCAGCAGGCAAGGATGTACGTCAAACGTTGATTTGCAAGATTGTGAAATGATCCGTGGATTTGTTGCAGATAGTAATTTATTTTACCAAAGCGACATTCTTGTTTTTTTCTCCCCAATGCTCACATATTTAGTTTAGTCAGTGAGAGGCGAGTCAATCGTTCAAAGCGTGCTTTAATACACGTGCGTCTTTTAAAAATACAAAGTCTACGAACACGGACACTGTATATAACGAAAGGGGTTTAATTATGACCGCGCAATAATTATCAAATATAATGGCTATTTCCTGTTGCCTGCTGCTTAAAGAGTAAACGTTGTGCCGTGACATCCCAGCCACCGTTGTGTTCATGTGTTTATGGCTGTTTGATAACATCTTGACAATGTTGTATCTTTACATTCACTCACAATATCATGTATGCCCCCATATAACCTTTATAAAGTTCGATATTATGTTTGGAAACCTTTTTCAAATGTCTAGCCTCTAAAAACAATTACGTATTTCCATGTAATACTTTTTGAAAAAGTTATAAAAGCATCTTAGCTTCAAAGCTTGTCCCAAGGTGATGTTGTTTATGGATGTTTGCGTTTTAATAATTACATTTCAATACAATACTCATCTCCACCTGCCTCCTTATTGTAGGAAATGATCAATTACAACCTTGTTCTATCCACTGCTAACCGAAGGTCTGTCCATGCTGCTCTTGTTTACAGATTGGATGATTTCTGTCTTGATGCCACATGACTCCCGATGTATATATTGTATTGTAACGACACTTGCATGTTTACATATAAAATATGTTGCGCTACTCTAGGGCGGTACTTATTTTGCAAAACACATTGTATGATCTGCAATGTTTCCCGCTGTTGAATAATGTACAATCGTGAAACGTTATCCTAATTACAGGATGTTTAGGGGCTACTGCAGAACTCATTATAGAAGAAAGGACCACCCTTAATCCATATACTGTATATACCCGATTGCAATTTCAGTTGACAGACCAGAGAGAAATGAAGACGGGCATGCAGGAAGGTAAAGCAGGCACAGACGTGTGTGGATAAGGTGGAAAAATAAGTTTCAGGCCAGGTTCTTTGTACAAAAGCTATTAAAGTGAATATGGCAAAATAGACGTGTATGGGATGTTGCCATGTGCCGTGTGGCGTGATGGCGAGCACACCGGACCTGTAACCCCGTGTGTCGCCCGGCTCGATTCCCAGTGATTTTTAAATCATCCCACCCTCCAAGCGGCAGTAAAAAAGTGGGCACGCCAGCACAGGTCGCGAGTTGCGGCCTAAAGTTTTGTGTCACTTCCCACCATAACCAGAATGTCTCCACAGCGTGGAAGAGTCCAGGGGCAGGCCAACATACCCACCCAGAAAGCCTCTCTGAGAGCTCCCTCCACCAGATGGGCGCCCTTCTGTCAGCATTGCCATGAGCAATCAAGCTGAACAGCCCAAATCATGGGTTTGTCCCACGTGTACAATTCACCTGGCCTTGCCTGTGATGATAATCACCACGTGTTCCTGATTAGTCATGGATTAATCCCCCACCCCTGCCCGAATTAACCAATGCATTGTGAACCCCTGTGTTGTATTCGTGAAGCCCGTTTGTGAAATGAACTCATTGCCCAATGCGAGCAATGCCCCTGCCACCACTCACCACCACACGAGTCTATAAACAGGCCACAACATTGCTGTGTTTTTGCTACATTATCTTAATCCTTGCTTAGAGGTTAAATCTGACCAGGTTCTCCCAGGATTGTGGATGTAAGTCTTCCCAGGTGCATTAAAAGTTGTTTACAGTTGCATAATAATGAGCAACTTGAGACATTGTATGCACATGTAAACCTCCCTTCTTGTGCTATTATTCTTAGATACGGTACTAGATGATGTCGGGCCTTATAAGCCCTCACCTCCTGGGTCCTGCAGAGAGCTTGGAGGGATTCAATTCGAACCTGTGAAGCCTAACATAAGGTATGCAATAGTAAAATGTAAACTACTGGAAGTAAAAAATGAATGGACAATAACCTAAAGGAATGTTTTTTTTATTTTTTTTTCAAAAACAACGTATTCACCATTCTTAATTAGTTAAGTTAGAAAACAATCCCCTCGTGCCATAAACTGATAGGCCAAGGGTGCTAAGTGTATAGTGCAGTACTATACATGACATTTTTACGAGACATCAGTTTTTTTTAAAGTAATTGTTACCTTTTCTTCCTCTGCTTAATTGAAACTCCCTGACGTTCAAACACGTTAAACAGTAGAAGCATCGCTCTTCAAAAGTGTTCTGTTGAAAGATGGGCCGAAAACTAAGATGCTGTGAATCGTTGACGTCGTAATTGTGCATCGGAAAATCTGACTACCGTAAACTGGATGTAATGTTTCCAAACCTTTAAATCAAATGTGCCTGTCGCCTGATTGAAGCTCGTAATTACTGGCAAAACGTCGTACCCGAATTGTAAATGTTGTGGGTTTACTCTCCAACACACCGGTGTGCTGAACTAGTAACGAATTGGTAAGTTCTGTTTATGTGACACATTTTATGTACGACATCTAACCCAACAAAAACCTAGATTATGGACTTTTAATCAACATTTTACTGACAAAAAAAAATTTAAGGCTTCATTGAATATTCATGTTTCACAATTTTATGCGCACGAAAAATTTTACTTAAAAAAATACGGACAGACAAACTCACACTTGCTCCATGATAGTATTTGTGATAATGCTTTTTCTGGTAATATGTCGTGGTTGTAATGCAACTCAGAGGTAGCATCCCAGCTCTTGCGATGTCATCTTATCTCACAGCATGCCATGCATAACTAAACCGTTTACAATCACAGGCTTGCTACATTATAAAGGAATCAATCCGTGCAAATATGTGTCCGTGCTTTTGTTTGTTACAGATACAATATAATCTATTGTTTTATCAATAACAATGGCAAAGCAATACAAACTCTACTTAAAGAAAAAAAAACCCTGAAAATCAATTTGCTCTGAATGTAATAGCCTACAGGAAGTGCTACGCTGCCACGTTCGCATGTTTATATATTCCAATAAAACGAAATGCGAACATCACTGGGTGATTCAATGGAATGGCACAACGAGGTTCGCTGGACAGGATTCCTTTATTACAAGAGGTGAATTTACGGTGCGAAATAAAAACAAATGTCAAGGATTTCGGTGAAGGCGCAGACTTCCATCTGCACTTTTATTTAGCTCGTTATTTATCCAGGTATTGGGACACGCCGTATAGCCAAGCGTCAGTGGTGCACACAACGACATTGCAAGTCGGTGAATGCATCAGCCTGGTGTCATGAACGCAGCCTTGCCTCTGAAGCTATTGCGAAAGAGTGATTCATTATTCTTTTTTATTATGCCAAATGCTAAAGTAGCAAGTGTCACGCTGCCCCAGAGAGCACGCGAAATATCCATGTGCGTAGAGGCAAGCGGTAGTAGTGTAGTGGTTGGCCGCGCTGCGCTACGAACCTGGCCACCCGGGTTCGATTTCCACTCACGGCCAACACCGGTGACGATTATCTGAACCCGTCCTGGGCCTCCCCCTCGGTCCGGTCTGAGCTCTCTCATCTTCACGTCATTGTGCGTGACCCGCCTTGCTTCGAGTCATCAAGTAGCGTCTTCATGTTTGTGTTCGTTGGCGTCTTTCCCACATCCATCCTTCTAAGCATTATTTCTCCCTGCATCAAGGTCTCACCTCGAAGAATGTGCCCGCAACCCCATGTGTGGGACTGTTCTGAATGAAGACTTCTCTACGGTGCAATATATACAATGGTGAGTGGAATAAACGTTGAAGGTTGGTGACTGGGGCTACATATCTGCTGATGAAGGCATTTTCACAAAATATCGCTTGTTTGTCTGTATTTGCATTTGTGATGCCATGCTCAGCTTCCACAGGATTTCCATCAAGGAAGTTCGTCGACTTAATGAACTTCCAAAATGGGAAAGCGTGTTAAGTGTACTCCATTAGCTCTGCACTTGACATCAGGAGCTTTATTTTATACCCGTGCCTTGGTGTCATGATAGGTCGTTCCGTGACTGTGTCGTGTAGATCCATACAAAGGGGAGCGGTGGCGCAGTGGTTAGCGCGCTGGGCTACGAACACGACAACCCTAGTTCGATCCCCGCTCACGGCCAACATCAGCGACGATTATCTGAACCGGTCCCGGGCCTCCCCTACGTCGACTCAGCCTCAAATGAGTACATGGTGCGGTGTGTGAACATCGCCACTGGGGAGACAAAGGCGGCCGGGCGTGGTGCTGGCCACACCCCCCCTCGTGTGCTATGCAGGCCTTAACAGGTGCTACTCGCTAACAGTGCCTGCCCCAACAGTCTGTGAAGGCGATACGGCAGGCGGGGGGGATCTTTGATATGCATGCAAGTTGCCAGAAAGGGTAAAACATTTTCTAATTTTTCATATTTTTTGATACTGACACAAAGGTCGCATAGATGTGCACGCCGGTGATTTTCCCTTCGCCCCTGCGTCCGTGTGTTCGGTGTTGTTCACGCACCACCACCCCCTCCTCCTCCTCCTCTGCTGCCCCTTGCTCGCGACTCGCGCGCCTCTCCGTTGTTTTGTTTCGCCAAGCAGCCCCCCCCACTCCCCCATCCATCCACGCCATCTCCCTCCGCCCCCCCCCCCAAAAAAAAAAACCTCGACCCCCCCACCACCCTCCTCCTCCTCGACGTGCCGAGTCTTTTGTTAATCCCACAGCGGCGGTGACAGCTGTCGGATTAGAACGCCGCACTGACTGCCTGGTGAGCACAATGCGTGGAAGCTGGGGGCAGTGGTTCGATCAAGCGACCCCCATCATCGGGTTCAGCGAAGCTTTGCCAAACCGCCCTTTGGCTTCGTTGCAAGGACCCTCCCACCCCCACCCGCCCAAAAACAAACCCACCTGGATGCTAACTGACCACAACAACAACAACAAAAGCCACGGTGCGTTTGTCTTCAACAATGAATCAATGTTGGGAGAGAGGTGGCTTGGCAGAGCGGTGACGCCAACACGCGTAGATTATCGTTGCGAGCAGTTAGAATAGCCGCATGTGTTGTGGCGTCAACGCATGCGATGGCCATAATGCAACGTGACACCCCATGTCGATCCACTGCTGGATGGTGCTGGTGTCTCACATTGCTTGCGTGCAAAGTGGTCATGGATAGAATTTGGTGCGAAATGTATGTGAAGCGCACGCACCACGCACCGCACATACTCACTGCAACTCGCATTTAACTTGTTGCTTCGCCGCTCGTTGCAGCGGTTCGCGGTTCGATTGCGACGGCCGCCCTGGTTATTACCGCGGGTGTATTAACTGTACGAAGATTATTACTGTCAGTTTCACAGTGGATGTTGAAGATTCCTTGACGTCATTTGCACGATCAGGTCATCGTGTGCTGGTCTCATGGCCCAACTGCAAATTACTGATTTGGAATAAATATTGATCATAGACCCCCCCCCCCTCCCCAACTTGGTTAGGACCCTTATGAAAACGAGTCATGAGAATGAAACGTACTCGGGTAACCAAGCGTAATCGTGAGAATAATTCACACAATGCCCCTTCTTCATAGCAGAATCATAATATGTATTTGTACTGGAGGAATACGATGAGCTCTAACGCTATTGTTCAGAGATGTCCAGTAGTTTCACAGATAGCAGTGGAACTCTGGCTACGAACTCCAAACCATGGACCATCTCATTCCGCACTGCCCAAAACATAAACGTTAAGACTGCGTACTTATCCTGCAATTCACCAACTCTCGGACAAAGCAGTTGAATGGCTAAATCACTTACATAGCCCTATGAGGCGATGAAAAGAGTGATTGCAGAGAGAGAGAGAGCGATTGGCATTTTGTGACGATTGTATTTTGATAAATCATTTTCCTATCGTCGAGCCTGGACAAAAGATATGCGATTTGGGAATATTGGATATTTAATCGTTTGCTACACAGTAGACGGATAAATAAAACTGTTCTTATATCACCGATTGCAACTTTAAATGTGAACTATCTTTAAGTTTCTCATGACGTTCAAAGCCATCCTGAAAATGCTTTGTTCAACAAAATGCATTCTGGCCATCTGCTTTGAAGTCGGCACACCTCCCAAATCACTCACCTGCCAACGTGTTTTTTTCTCTTTTGAGATATTATTAATAGTTACGGTGCCAATGTTTGCTTAAGTCTGTGTACAACTCTGCCAAGAGTTCCATAAGTTGTGTTTACATTTGTAGTTAATGAGTTTGTTTAGCTGCTGTACAGTATTTGGGTTCGGCTTGCAATCTCCATTGTTCCACCCGATACGTATATTTTTATACAATTTCAATGCTTTTTGAAGCTCTAATAACACAAAATATGTAATGTTAATCCACATATCCTCTAGAGGGGCTCTCTCGATCTCCCAATATTGAAGGCCCTTCCACCTACCAGTGGCACGAACAAGACATTTCAGGGCTGCACCTTTACCTTTAATCATGTAAAGGCAGGAAAGTTGGCAGCTTGTAGCCAAGTCCTCATCATATTCGTGCATTGTATGCTACAACACAAAGTGTACAATGTATATAATCGTTTGTATTTTTTCCCCCACTTTCATGCCAATCTTGCCAGGTGTCATATAATAAGGGAGAACATCATAGGGGGAGTGCAGTACCACGTGCTAGAGAATGGCCTGTGGAAAGATATATCACAGTACTACTTCTAGAATACCTCTAAAGTGATCTATATCCAGAAACACGAATGAGTGCACTTTTCCAGAGCGGAAATTTAACCAAAATTAAGTAAAGCAAACGAATTTAATTTGGTGATTTTTGTGCAGTAATTTCTGACCATGCTGAGACCATCAACTCGATACACTTGGGAATCCGGCTTAGTCGCAAGGGGCTGAAACCTGAATTTAAACCTGGATTTAAACCCGAGGTTATCAGCAGTGCCGATTTGGTCGTCTGACCTCTAAACCACCCGGCCACCTAATTTTGTATTTGCATTTGCACGTCCAGTTAGGGTTTGAAGCTCACAGTGATGTGTGTTAATACATTGCAGGTGATATTACCATCTTATGACGTGTCCAAGTACATTCATTTTAAAAGTAAAACAAAAATTATTTTCTCCCCTTTGCAAATTACGCGATTTGGGGATAGCTCTTCATCTGCGACGGCTGAAGTGTGAGACGTGTGGATACACTGGCTAATTAGAGTCGCAGGGAGCGACTGGCATTACTGAACCAGTACTCGTCACAAGGTGACACCCTGAAGCTGCCACAATAAACCCAAATTGAATGAAGCTTGCGTGTACAAAACATGACAACGTTTTCTTGTGTTCTCTTAAACCGGCAATTCAGGAATGACACGTTAAAATATATTTTCTGCTGGTAAACCCAAGTGTATACACAATACAGACAGTCCGTATTATTTATAGGACATAGCCCTTTTAAAAAAATATTTACTTTCCAAAGCCAGATAAGATGGTAGCTTCTTGCATAACAGTGTGGCTCTGTTTATTGTTTTCACTGAAGGAAGGCTCCTTGCCTGAAGCCATAGTTGGCCCACTTTAGCTGCAGTTGGGTCAGTGGCTGCTGCCATCTGGAACCCTGTTGTGTGCACACTCCTTGCTAGCGCCTACCCTCTCATCGCCGTCATTTTGGTTTCTCCCAATTGTATAACACGGCGCCCTGCCTATGGCGCATAATAGTGGGCCAGGTGCTATACATTTAGACCGAACCATTCCACAAGAGTCGGGGACTTTGGCGAATGGGTTTTGCAAACATAAAAAAATGCTGAAGATTCCAAAAAAATATTTAGTAAAGTACATACCGTACTTTGTTCATGTAGCTATGTATTTGTTACTACATAATGCCTTGGCATGAACATATAAGAATATTGGGAGTTTTGAGTGCCTATAATTTACATTACAGTCGTTTACCATCATCTACCCATGATCTGCAAAGGTTATGGAGGAGCCAGCGATGCTTCAGATGTCAACTCTCTCCACTCTTGCCTAACTTCAGAGTCTTTGGCAGGCGTTGTGCCGGCTATGCCAGTCTATGCGATCACTCCCATACCCTCTCCTTCTTCTTCAGTTTGGACGAGCCATCGCCATGCCGGCAGCAGCCAGGATGGCATTTTTTTTTACCCAATGAAGATATATTTTAATAATCATTGGAACAAATTATTAAATGCCTAAGATACCAGTCATCACTTTGTTTACGGCGTAAAAGGCTGCCGTTAATGCTATGTGTAATGTTTGATAATGCTAAGAGCATTTCATATTTATTTACTTGAAAAGGTTGAGCTGCAATTATATTATTGACGTCATAAAAACATTTATGAATACATATCGCGTATTGAAATGGCAGTATAATGCGTGTGAGTATATATACATACGAAACTTTGGGTTTATAAAATAATCTAAAACATATACTTTTGTTATTTTACTGGCTATGTAAAAACACATGCACAGTAAGCGTATAAATGGCATCATCATACATGTAATGTACGTGTAATTACATATATCTAAGACATTTACATATATGTAACATAAACGTTCGTGCCATCTGCACAGAGATGAACGCGGGGTTGTACATGTCGTGTAAGCGCAACCTATACATAGAGAGAGAGAGAGTCAAGAGACCCGTGCAATTTCAAGCACGCGAAATGTGCAGCTTAAAAATAGACCAAAGCATTTTTTTTTTCACTGAAACGAACGAAAGCTGCACATGTCCACGGACGTTTAGACCCCAGAATAACGGGGAGAGGAGGCCGCGATGGAGGAGGAGGGGGGGGGTCAATGCGACAGATGTACACTGGAGAAATGCCTCCCTCCCGCCCCCCAAGGGTGCCTTATAGAGACGCGTATGAAAGCAACGGTCGGGGAGCCGAGAGATCATCATTAGTATTCCACCTGCAACCTGACACGGCATTTACAAGAATAAGGGGGGCGGGGAAGAGCCTTTTGGCTCTCGAGTGGCACAGTTGCCCTCCTGTCGTAGCTAGTGCACGCGAATGGACGCCTGAATAACGTCGCCGCTAACGCATCGAGGCTGGAAACACTTTTATAAAACACTGCCTTAAATTTCGATTTAAAGCTTTCGTGATTTTAGGGATTCATCTTCTTGGTTCTTTCGGTAAAGTCATGTAGAATGGAAATAATAAAATAATAAAAATAAAACATAATAAAATAATTCTCACGACGTTTCGGCCACAACGCAAGCAGCCGTCCTCAGGTGAAGAACAGGTCTGTGGAGAAGACAAAGTCTGAATGAGTTTCATTCAGACTCTGTCTTCTCGAGGATGCTGCTTGCGTTGTGGCCGAAAGGTCGTGAGAATTATTTTATTATGTTTTATTTTTATTATTTTATTATTTCCATTCTACGTGACTTTACCGAAAGAACCAAGAAGATGAAACACTGCCTTGTAAATTGCATGCTTTATTATCACCCCTATATTCAATGGCTTCTTGCCCACAGCCATGCTGCTATTCAAACTTGCGTATGAGCCAAAAACAAATGCTAAAAGTGCCTTCTAATGAGCCACAACTTCTTAAATACACTCGACACTGCAGAAGAACTAATAACGACGACGCTATAACCCATGATTTATTGTCCCCATGGTGCCTATTATCCACAGGAGCTATAGGGGTTGACAAAAAAAACTCACTTTAAGCACTTTCCTATTCCTATTGGGGAGTGGAGGAGGCATCGTTACAGCGATGCAGTTTCAGTTTCATTTATTAGGATTTACCCTGTGAGCCATTTGGCTCTTGATTTGGGTTCAACCGCAAAAAAACAATAACATTACAAGATACACCTACAATTCATTGTACATAAATCTAAACATCACACACGTAAACAATGAAATCCTACAGAAAAAGCACAACCCGTCCATGCTGCGTACAAAAAGTGCAAAAAAATCTATTTCGATGTTTGATCCCAATAACAATCATCCACCACTGCGCTGCTCCTGTCGCAATCATCTCGCTCAACCGGTGGCTAGGAGATGTTAACTACCTCGCCTGGTACACAGGAGGTCGTGGGTTCGATCCTGATCCCGACCCTAACGCCTGCTGCTGTATATTTGGAGTATGCGTGTCTCTCTCTCTCTCCTCGTGGTCGCGTGGATTTTTCTCCTGGTTCTCACTCCACATTTAGAAACGTGCGTTCAGAGTATTGCGGCTGCTCTAAATGTCCACGTGATAAGCCACTTCGCTGAGCAATCATTTGTGACAGCCTGGTCACTTCTGAAAAAATATAGGTCAGTGAGCCTTACCTGGTCAAATAAATAAATATATGTTTAGTTTTCATAGTTTATGCCGTAGTTTAATGAAAAAGTGTTGTTGTTGTTGTACGAGTTTACATCCACATCGGCCACGATGCAGAATGAATTGCGGTTGATCCACGAGTGACCCCGATGTTGGGGTCAACGGGCAGCCAATGCGAACGCGAGGCGACTGCCTCGTGTCGATGTGTGCGCAACGGGGGGGGGAGGGTGGCCACTGAAAGGGACTCTTCACGCTGGATGAGTCGCATGGCCGCCGCGCCACGGAGTGAGTGCAGCACTCATCGCGATGCGGGAATAAAGTGGACGCGTGCTCGACATGTGCCGAGGATGAGTCAGTTTTGTTGTGAGCCGTGACTCATAATTTGTTTATAATTAAAACAAATGCAACCTCCAGGTTTGGATGTGGCCATGAACGGTCGAGTTCGCTTGTGCGTAAACATCGTGCGCATCTACGCAAAGCGTTTATGCAATGGCTTGTTTTCCTAATCCTCCTCGTTCAGCACACACTGCAGTGTTTAATAACCGTCTCATTCCCACATGGCTCTGTATTCGAATGCACAATCATTCACAGAAGGAAATTGCATGTCGTTGTTTTGACACGATCCCGAATTGTGAGCTTAATCGCAGATTAAAAATTATTCATTAATCTCAATGGGCACTCACCTGGTTATCTTAACCATATTAATTTACCCCCTCTGTCATTCCATCCCCCACTCCATGTAGATCGTAAAGGGTGTTTGACCATACTTCACCTGATGACGAGGCATTACATAGAACAAACAATTCAGATTGAGTTTTAGTTTTAAATCAAGTCTGTGTCTCCTTGCTCAAATGGGTGATCAGGTGGTGGTCATCCCTACAGGTAGCTCTGAGTCAGTGGTGGAAATTCCACATTCCCTTGGCGAGAGCCAGTCCTGCTCTCTGTACGGTGATCGCTGTTGATGTCCCCCCAAAAAAAACACATTCGTCAAATTGTTGACCTGGCCAAGCGGGATGACAACAGGGTCAGTCGAACCCCACTGGCATTTTGAAGTTGAATCCTTCCATTGTGAGCGGAGCACTCTAAGCACAGTGCCACCGGCCAGATGATGCACGCGAATGGAATGTGTGGGATGAGCGTACTTAGTACACGAAGATACACTTCATAGAGACCCACACAAATACAACTTATTTAATACTGGTAGGGACCTCCTGGTTACACCAGCCCACAGGGGATTATTGTGTCCGTCCGTAGTGCAGGGAGGGGCTGGGTGGGGAGGGGCTGGGTGGGGAGGGGAGGGTATGGAGGGGCTGGTCACCCCGTGGTGCCCTTATAAAACTCAACGTTTAACCTACTCACGCTGGCTTGTGCCCGCCCTCACAGTCGGGCATATTTGCGGAATACACCACGCCGCCGTTGACCCTGCAGGCCATTGACCCTGCAGGCCATTGACCGAGCAACCCAACGTTCCTACCAGCTCCCTCCGCAGGACAATGTGTTCGTCTCACTTGTACGTTGTCTTTGCCCATGCCCGTGATTGATGCACATGCTCTTGGTGGTGATCAGACGCACGTGGGTGGTGACCGCCAGCACGTGCCAGGTGTTGTTGGTGTGTGGACTGCACTGTTCCCCAGAGGTGGCAGCGCAGCCAGTGGGTTCAGTCTCCCCATCGTTCAATGAATCGGATCTGCGGCTTAAATCTACCTGTGTGGAGATTCGAGTCTCAAACTCACGCACGCACCTACGATTAGCACGGCTGGCCCACGTACAGTGTGAAAGTAGTTCAACATGCATACGCATGTGTGGGTTTTCTCTGGATACTGTGACTGTTCCTCCTGTATGCCAAACACTCGTAAATTGAAGTGGTCCAACATCAGATTGCAGGACGCTCCTAAAAGACACTCCAGAATCTCGGCGAGGCCTGGGAATATGTCGTGTGGAGGAGTGGCAACATGTTACAGCACGGCCTCAAGGCGTGATATCCAGTCAAGGACTTAGAGAGATTCCTTGCGAATCACCAGACATGTTCATTGAGTTCTCGAGCCAACTGGCCAGGATTTGGCAGGGACGTGACCCACGTTTCACCCAGACAAACATCGAGCGCAGACGGGACGTGCATTCGCTTGTCACTCTAACTACCAACAAATGTTTCCGGGGAATGAGTAACAGTGGACGGATCTCCCATTGTTTGAAGCTCTTCACCACATTCGCCCTGCGCAGAGGGGCCTTGGGTCTCCATTTGTGCACAAGCTATTCACGCGGCTTCGTTTCTCACTCGATAGTATCCGGCCGTGCTGCTAGGCTGGCTAGAAGTCGGTATTACCAGCGTAAGGCACCAACTACTACTGCTAGGGTACAAGGTACGCCTGTCCATAATCCTACACAGGATTCTAGATTTGAAGCTTTCGTGACTGCAAAGATTCACTCTCCGTCATCAGGTGGGACCGTCACAGCTAGATTTACTGTATCAGTAGATCTAGCTGTGACGGTCCCACCTGATGACGGAGACTTGTGTTGCTTCCGAAACGTCGTGATTTATTATTTTATTTTATTTATATAATTACTTTTATTAATTTTACTTTTATTTTTTACCTACGTGACTTTACCGAAAAAACCTAAGACTACACAGGATTATTAGTGAGATGGATGTGGTGTGTCAAACCACACCTATCTCAACCAAATAAGGCGAGATGATGGATGTGGCACGCCAAGCTAATTACTGAAATAGCGTTTCCAGACTGGGCGTTCGCGACAATCTGTGCGATGTCGTGGTGCTGTTCACGACAATCTGTGCGATGTCGTGGTGCTGTTCACGACAATCTGTGCGATGTCGTGGTGCTGTTCACGACAATCTGTGCGATGTCGTGGTGCTGTTCACGACAATCTGTGCGATGTCGTGGTGCTGTTCACGACAATCTGTGCGATGTCGTGGTGCTGTTCACGACAATCTGTGCGATGTCGTGGTGCTGTTCACGACAATCTGTGCGATGTCGTGGTGCTGTTCACGACAATCTGTGCGATGTCGTGGTGCTGTTCACGACAATCTGTGCGATGTCGTGGTGCTGTTCACGACAATCTGTGCGATGTCGTGGTGCTGTTCACGACAATCTGTGCGATGTCGTGGTGCTGTTCACGACAATCTGTGCGATGTCGTGGTGCTGTTCACGACAATCTGTGCGATGTCGTGGTGCTGTTCACGACAATCTGTGCGATGTCGTGGTGCTGTTCACGACAATCTGTGCGATGTCGTGGTGCTGTTCACGACCCTCGACCGTTCTTGCCGAGGTCGTGTGAGGCCAGGAGGAGACACCGCTGTCGTCTCAGCGATGAGGCTCACGCTCTTTAATTTGTCACCTCCATTCTTCACGCGATCTCCAATTCAGAACGCGATCTCTCGGCAAGGAGCATAAACCTCGCAGCGGCTTTTGGTTATAGCCATCGAACAAAGAGGGCCACTGTATCGCGTGGCGCTTTCAGATGCGCTTCTGATGTTAGGACGCCATTTGAGCCGTGCACTTTTACATCTAGATTGGCAACTCATTTTTTTAGAACTGTTTTCGGTGTCTAGATTGTTGTCCTTCTCCCGCACCTCCCATTAGCACGGTTGGCTACGTACGGTGCGAAATGAGTTCAACATCCAGCAACAAAACAAACAGAAGGGTCGTCACGGGCTGATCAAAATCGTTTTGGTGACGCCTCGAAGCTGCTGTTGGGCGATGGGAGATTCGTGCCGAGCGGCAGAGGAGGCTTGCCCCAAGAAGAGTGTGCACATCCTTGGGCAGATGGCAGGAGAAGGGATGTGTGCGCTGCAAGTGCTGCGAGCAATGAACGGAGATCGCTCTAAACAACCTCGGGTTGAATACAAATGTGGACAGAGGTCAAACCGGCAAGTGAGACAATGGTGAACCACAGCTTATGGGTGTACCAGTCATCGCTCTGAAGTGAAACCGACCAAGCCATGACGTGTGCCTCAATACAACGTTTCATGGATGTATTGTCACAACTCTGTGCCGATAAACGTTGAAATAAGAGCCGCAGTTCGAACTTGGAAAAATGTGGATGGTTTTTGTTTAGTCCAATCACTTCACAAACAGCCCAGCCGCAGGATACTTCCGACGATCTGCCGCCCATTGTTGTTCGAGACCTTGCACACATTTGATTAAAACCTTAAAACAGAGGCATTTTGTCCGGCTTTTGGTAGAAAGCCAGCAACATACTTTAGACGTATGGCTAGAAATAAGCCGCTTTAGCCTTTTTTTGCGATAGCTTACAGACAACGTGAAATACTTAGCAAAAGAGTAGAAACTTTGGCAATACCCCAATCGGGCATTCGCCCAAAAGTCATCACGGTCCGAGGCTACTCCAACAGGTGAAGGTGCAGCCCTGCAAGTGCTCGCTCACGTCACTGCTGGCGGAAGGGCCTCCAATAGCAGGAGCTCTAGAACGTCTCTCTCGACCCTACTCCGCCTCCGCGGTGGCCAGGGTGTGTTGTAAACAGGTGGGATCACCCACGCTCCACTCCACCGTTCGCCACCCTCAGATCGTCTGCGGCGGAGCTATTTATCTTGCTGTGTCGACAACGGTGGAAGTGGGGGATTTAAAACACCTGCCCATTGTTTCAAATGCCACGCCAGGTGATTGAACCGGCTGCTCAGGGTGCACAATAAATGACATTGATGAGCAACGCACTCACAAGAGTCGATATGAAGCCTCAATCTAATTGAGAACCACAGTTTTTATTACACGCTTTTTATTTAACTCACTTCGTCTGTTGTATCCTCACAAAATAAATATTGTAACTCAATTTTTACACACTTCCCAATGTGCTATCGACTGCAAACTTGGTATAGGTATGTCATACTGATAACACGATATTCTATCATAAAACATCCAAAACATATATTTTAAAACTTTTTACACGCTTTTATTTAACTTATTGTATGTGTTGTCGTATCCAAAAATCTTGTAACTCAATTTCAACCGTATTCCCAATGTCGTATCGACTGCAAACTTGGTATAGGTATGTCAGACTGATGACAATACTATATTCTATCATTGAAAATTATAAATAAATATTTTCAAACAATCTTTTTTACGGCTCTAATTGTCCACGCTCAACTCACGTTGCCTGTCAATCACCACGTGGTCCCTTACGTCACGGCAAGCCTCTAGGAGCCACTCCCAGGGGCGGGGGATGTGGAAGGAGGGGAGGGGCGATGGGGGAAGGGGGCAGGGGGAGGGGCAGCTCGGACAGTACATTTCATTAAAGCGTGTTTTTTTTAACAGTATTTTTTAATATTTTATAAAGCCCCATTGTCTAAAATGTTCGCTCTGTTGGATATTTTGTCAGCCATCGGGCAGCGTTTAGTAATGAAAGTAGAGGGTTTATTTTCAGTCAGTGCTTGCTCAAAACCCTCAATTTATTGTTAAGTTGAACGTTTAACATAATTCAGAAAGATAATGATGGACTGGGCGAGGATTGGTGGCAGAGTGTTTCCTAGGAACCACTTTAGCTGAGTTCCACAACTCGTGTCTGCCCCAGCACCAGTCCACACCAGCATGAGGATGTATTGTCCTCTGACTCCTGCCTGGCATGGTGAGGCCTTCATCCAGCTGTGGATTGATAAAGGATTTGAAAATAATTATTGCTCGTATATATGTGTCTTAATTCTGGACTAAATCTACACGGACTGGGTGTTTAACTTAGGTACTTCTGATTGCAAGCCACGGTCTTCTACGTGGTCAGTTATTGTGGCAGTCTGACAGTCAACTCTTACTGAACAATGGAAATGAGATCAATGCTTGGGCTGCCATCTGTTATGCATTTCACGGTCCCATCTGGTAGGGTGGCACTTTGGCTCGAGAGCTAATTTCACCGTCGGTAAGTTGCGTGTAAAAATCCCTGTTGAAAGAAGACTCAACCCATAATCCCTTCTAGGTTTATTAAAATGAGCACCAACTTGTGGAACGATAACAATATCGGCATGCTAGTTCTTGTCATAGGAATGTGGAAATTCCATCACTAACATCCTCTAACAGAGATATGTATTTTCCCTTGCTTGATTGGTCATGCATACACGATCATGTACTATACAACTAGCCTGTTAATCCACTGCTGGATAATAATTTGCAATTAATTTGCAATTATTATGGTCTCTCCACATCTGTTTACTATTTCTAACAAAAATTATGTATTTCTTTAGAGTTTGAGCGGGAACATTGCGCAGTTTGAGCGCTGCACCTGGAATACAGCAACCTGGTCAAAGCCGTGATACCTGGTGAGTGATACCTGGTGAGTTCTGGGTGCCCCATTCACGAACACGCATTAACCAGCGCCCACAGTGAATGGACACAGGGTTGTGCTTTATTATTGATCGATGAGAGCATCACTGAATTTTAAGACGTTTTCGCAAAGCCTATGCATTTGGAATACAGAATGTGGCCAATCCCTTGATGACTGTAAGATGAACTGAAACTACTGAGATAAAGCCTACACGTGCGAGGGGATGACACTGAACAGTCCCTACAGACAATCTAGATTTGAAGTTTTCGTGACTGCAGGAATCCATACTCTTTGGTTCTTTCGGTAAAGTCACGTAGGTAGAAAATAAATTTAATCACGACGTTTCGGGCGCAACACAAGTGCCCATCATCAGGTGGAAACAACCACAGCAATAAACAATTGCTGAAGTGGGAAAAAGGAGGCTGCTTGTGACACGAGGCTATATATACGTAAGAGGGGGGGGGGGCAAGGAGGAGAGATAGAGAGGGTGGGGGGTGTGGGGTAGGGGGAGTGGCGAAGTGCAAACTGTAACCCGAACCCGAGTAAAGCAGACACTTCGACAACCTACTCGCTGTACTGCCTTCCACCAATCACTTTCTATGCCCTGCAGGTTCAATAACAACCACTTGTCAGATCAATCCACGCGCTAACATGAAGGCGTAACTCCATACAGCACGGCACGCATGGAACTGACAATTTGCTAATTGTGTTGTGACTTTTGGCCTTGATGCTGCTACACAATGGCTTAGCTTTCCGGACAGGCACGATCGCGCATTATCGCTCAGCCTCCTTGTTTCGACCGCACACTCCGGCAGTGAATTATCAGAGGGGCTCGGTGGGATTTGAACTCGTGAACTCTTGGACCCAGAAGTTCAGTTGTTTTAAGACCTTTTAGAGCTCTAAACACACCCTGGGAGTGTCCGTGCTGTTTCCGAATCGGCAGAAGGCAGAGCACGAGAAAAACAAACATATACCACTGCATAGGTTTTCGCGGTTGTGCTGTATCGCTATCCGATGAGTTTTAGAGTTGCACCCAAGACACATTTCTTGACAATTTGGAAACCCATCGAAACACCACTCCTTGCAGTGTTGTCTGCCACTGCGAGGACGTGCGACAAAACGTCAGACATCATGCCGAACAACACGTGGTACAACCAGTAGACACACCGGACAGCAATAAACATACCACCTCCAAGAAAAGGGCATGTATGTGACTTGAACCAAAAGACGTGGAAACGACTTGAAATAAATAGTTGTGCCCACCAGGTAAAGCCCATTGAGCTATTAGCTCTTTTCAGAGGTGACCTGGCCACACGAGATCGCGCAAAGAAGTGGCTTATATATATCATCATATGCGGGAATTTATAGCAGTGGTCAAATAATCTAAACGCGCGTTTTCTAAATGTAAAGGGGTACGGGCGGGGGAAACCCGGAGGAACCCAGAGAACAAATCCACGCGCCCACCACGCGGAGCGGGAGACCACGCGGACTCCCCGTCTACAACAACAGGCGCCATCGCCAAGGTCCGGGATCGAATGCACGAGCTCCGTGCGTAGCGGGCGAGGGGAGATGGAACATCAGGCAGAGCGCAGGGCATCGCTTTGGAGTGTTAGCGAATTGTCAGACAATGCATTTGTGGGGGGGGGGGGAGCAAAAGCTCCTCTTGAGGCAAAGGCAAGTCAGGGGGGGGGTGTCTTGGGGCGACATGTGGTGGTGGTGGCGGCGTCATTGTGGCCGGCGTGACGCGCACGCAACAATGGGGCAGTCGCCTTTCACCGGGGCAAGGCGCACACGCGGCTCCGCCTGCGCCGTCTGCCGCGTTCGCGATCTGCTGCCGCGTCAAGGCGGCGGCGCTGGGGGTGCGTGCTCCGGACTGCCCCCGACCACCTGCACGCAGTGGCCTTAATGCAGAATGTTAATCATCTGCGTGCGTGCGCGCAGTGTGCGTTTGTTTGTACGGGGCGCGCAAGTGTGCGTGTGTTTGTGCGCAATCTGCACGTGCTGTGTGCATTTCGACCGACGTAGAGATTCATGAGAACAAAATATGCGTTAATTAGGTGTAAATCTGATGCGTGGATACGGCATGGTTGCATGTCTGTCTTAGCAACGATGTGATTTAAACATGCAGGCGTTAATTTAAGTGCTGTGGCTGGATACTGGAGCGTCTGGAGTGAAGGGTACGCGGTTACGGATTAGCATTTTTTTGGCACTTAAATGCCCCAAAATCTCAAGTCGCCTTACATCACATTTCAACTCAATCATTCCGATGCCCAAGGAATATCGGGAGATAACATTGAAAAGGCACACTGAGGCCTATCACAACCCGGACTGACCGTACAGGCTCCTACAGGTGTCTCATTGTCGTGTTGGAGGGATCGCCGTGCAAGGCAGTGCATGGCCGCGGTGAACAGACGCGAGTCTCGAGAATCGGCGATCGTCGTCGGAGGCGAGGCAAATGCACGTGGACGTTACGGCGGTGACTTTCACCGACATTCGTACGCGCCGAATATAATTAATTCTCAATAGCGCCCCAACCCCACGCACTCCATTGCGCGGACACGCGCGCACGCCACGTTCCTAGGCGACTGTGCGTCAATGTCGTTTAAAAATATGCCGCGTGTCATTGTCCCCCGGGATGGGCTCTCACAACAGCCGGGCCGGCTACGGTTGCCGGCTTCGGGAGCCTCGCCGTGGGGAACTCCTTACAGGCACACGTCATTGAAGACGTTCCCCTCTCCCGCAAGTCCAACGGAGGCAGTGAAACGGGATCGCGTGTCAAGGCCCCCCGCCGTTAGAGTTAGACCCCCCCCCACCCCAACCCAACCGAAGGGGAATGGCTCTGCTCCGTTTTTGGCAATCGCACAGTCAAGTTGCTTCCAGGTTACGTTGGTTTTATATTTAAGCTCGTGCGATAGTAGAAATATATATAATTATTTAACATCATTGGAGCGTGTTCAGCGGTCGTCACAAGCCACTGGTCCGGTGAAGATTTCAACTTTCCGTGGCTGGGACCAAACCCTTCCATTGGAGCAGCGGTGGCCAACTGGCGCCCCCCCCCCCCCCCCGAGTCACTCCACCACCCGCGGCTCTGTGGAAGGGGCGTAACGTAGAACGCACTATCACGGGGGCAAAAAGATCCATGGATGTCTCTCCTATGCCAAAAAAATTGTATATCAAGGGACTCCTCTACTTACGAATGAGTTCGGTTCCAGAGGTCTGTTCGTAAGTCGATTTGTTTACTCCTGTAGATTCCAAACATGTCGTAACTTCGTGTACACTGAACACGGGGAATAGCTTCACAAATTGTATAATCTCCTGTAGATGCCACTGGCTCTTCATGTTCTGCAGATGTTGATGCCACCACCGCGGGATGGTTGAACTTACGACCCTCGGTTCGAACAGGCAGCTGGACATATGGAGAGGTTTGTTCGTATCTCTGAAAGTTCGTAAGTCGACTGTTCGTAAGTAGAGGAGTCTCTGTATCCACTTATATATACACTTGGCTATTTTCTGAACTCATGGATACTTTTTGGATCTTGGTCTGTTACAGATTGACCACCCCTGCATTTTTATTCTTCGATTCTAAGCTTTCGTGAAAGTCACGTAGAAGGAAAATAATAAAAATAAAACAATAAAATTCTCACTACGTTTCGATTGCAACACAAGCAATCATCATCAGGTGTGAAAACCACAGCAAGAAAATGTTCTTGCTGTGTTGCAATCGAAACGTCGTGAGAATTGTATTGTTTTATTTTTATTAGTTTATGTTTTCCCTTCTACGTGACTTTACCGAAAGAATCAATAATATGGACCCCTGCATTGTTGAATTCCTATTAAATGTTTCGAAGCTCACACATTAGGTCCTCATGCATCATCATCATCTTGGTTTACATGAGGTGTAGCGATACACGTCTGTGATATAGAAATTTAGTGGCAGGGTTAGCGGTTCATACAGAGATGGGGCCATAAAGTGGTTGCATCATTCGCTCCACGGGGGCGAATGGTTGCCTGTATGTGGCAGCACAGCAAGTAGATTATTGACCAATTTGCGTGGACTTTGAGAGTCTAAATCTCCATGTATCCGTAGGTAGTCTACAGGCACACTTTAGCTACATCTTCAAGTCTCATTTGTGCAGTTTGAAACAGCCTAAATCGAATTCCTCTTTTGCACCGTACAACCGGCCATTGCTAGCAGCCAAGCCCGGCTATGGAAACTCCAGGTTGTCTTTCCAATCCAGAACCCACGCAGCACCGCTGATTTCAGACACAACAAATCAAAAATTGAACCCCGCCCCTGGCCCTGCTTGGCCCCGAGCCAGAGTGTGATGTCTTGTGAGGCCAGCTAATAACGGTTCGGTTCTGGCTCAGCTTGGTTAGTAGACAGTGGAAAACCACTCGTGCCGTGAGGACCCCGACGCGAGCGCGGTTCGGATGTGGGAAAAGAATCATCCACGTGATGCACATTCTTAATCGTAAACTCCCACGCTCTGGATGTGATCCAAAGTCACAACGCCCTAATGTATCCGATTCTACGAACAGCACTCACATGTAGCCTTCGTGTCACCGACGTTGACTTACTTCTCTTGGCGGCAGCTCTAGCGGAATCTCAAGGAATGTTTTGTTGCTGTTGAGAACGCGGACCTCTGAGGCTCGGTTGTGGCTTCCTGACCCCACTTCCTCAAAGTGCACAATGGCACGAAGCCAACCCGACATGAGGAAACTCAGCTGCAATGGAAACCACATCGTTTTTGACTAATCGTTTATTTAAAACTCTCGTACAAGGGTCTTCAATGACACGTTAGATAACATCGAACTGTCCGATACCATATGTTTTATTCTTCCAGCTCTTGCGACATCCACCTAATTACTTTTGTACATTATTTTCGTTGTAGTTTTAGTTGCAAGGATAACTCATTGTCAACATTCAGCCATTTGTGTAAGAGCAGAAACAGCACCATACGGCATGGGTCTTAAAAACATGACTTTACCACGTCTGCATGCTGGTAATTGCATGGCAGGGTCGGCTGAGCTAACGTTGACGTTCAGAGCAGAACGTGCCGAGAGAGCGTTGCAAACGTAACCGGAAATAGGAGGTTTTGCGAAGGTTCGAACACGTGAGCAGGATGGAGGAGGGCAGACAAAGAGGAAGAAGACTTGAAGCGGTGAGGTGGGGCACTGTGAGAGGGGACCTTGGGAGTCGCGTGTGGTGCAACATTTGCAGGATCTAACGGGAGATGTGAAGCGATGACCAAATGTGGTGTCATCCTTGGCAATGGCTGTGATGACCTCTCAACCTTGAGAAGCCGCAATCGGTTACACATTTTATGAACATTTACCAAATGAAGGTACTGTTAGCGTGGTGTAATGGTGAGCACACTGGACTTGCAATGCGGAGGTAGCCTGGCTCGAACTATTTCTATGGGCACAATCTCAAATCCCTCCGCCTCTCTCCACCCGGCATGCCACGTGTGGTCGGGTAAAGTGTGGGTATTCCAAGGCGTCTGGTCAACTTGGAAGAGTAGGACACGCTGGAGGGTTCCTCCAGAGCTTCTCGTCAAAGGCCTTCGTGCCAGCTGTGGCATGAGCAAGTAATTGCATGGCTGCACCCTACCTTCAACTTACCGTGTAAAGGCCATTCCAACAATCTTGCAGTTATTATTCCGATTTTTATTTTTTTGTACGGTTGATATCGATGCAGAACAAAAACTACAATTTTGCAATCGGGTGGTCAAGCCAGACGACCGCGTGAGGAGCAGCGGAGTGTATCACTGTGATGTCTCATTATTTATGGATCAGGCATTGCGTCATTATACGTTGTAAGGTCTGTTCTGGATGATCACAGTCGCACTCTGGAGAGTTTAAAATGTTACATTTGTGCATCAGGTATCCGCATCTGCCATGGTTTATATGGATACGGTTGAGGGAGAACCATGAGCTTCGCGGAAGATCAAAACCATGGACTTTCTGTGTTGGGTCTCTCACATTATTCCAATTAACTGTGAGTAACGATAATGCCCTTAATTTACTCTGAAAAGCCTCACTCAGGCTCAAGACTCCTTTCCGAGAGGGCCCTCCATTGAATTTCTTGGCCGATTCCATTAATAAGTACCCCCATATTGAAGGACACTAGATAACCCAGAGAAAGCCCCCACATATGAAAGGGTTACACTCAAAGCTGCGTACTGATATATTAATACATCCATCGATTTAAAGCTTTCGTGACTGCAGGGATTCATCTTCTTGGTTCTTTCGGTAAAGTCACGTAGAATGGAAATAATAAAATAAGTATATTTTTCTTATTTGTACTTTTTTTACTTTATTATTTCCCTTCTACGTGACTTTACCGAAAGATCCAAGAAGATTAATACATCTATTGCTGTAATGCCATCTCATGACCACCTTGCAGGCTGGTACATCATGATGCAATATTGCAGTTCACTATACTGGCTTATGAGGAAGAAAATAAATTAGAGTTACATTATGACCTACATTTCGTTTTACTGTTCTCTGTTTTACTTGGAATTTGAAGACAGCAGAGACTTGTGTGACAGGTCAAAATGAACATCTATGCCTGCCAAACCCCCGAAACAAAGTGTTCGTCATTTAGAGACAAAGACAAATTTATTTCTCCTGGCTCGTTATATGGCTTTCACAGAGCATGTCTAGACAATATGCAATAACTTTCTGAATGTCAATCGTTCATTTCAACAGTTTTCGAAAACATAAATAAATCAGGATATTTTGCGCCGATGGAATTTGGATTTGTTTAACCTGCGGTATTGTAGCTGAATGGAACTACGACCAGGATGTTTGACTCACAATCAGGAGGCATGGGTTAAAATAATTCCAGTTATAGTAGACTCGGCTCGTCACCTCTCTTGGGGACAATTAAACGACTGCTACTTTGTGGAAAGTAAAAAAATTTAGGTTAACGTAGAGACCGGTCTCTGCCATAAACATAAGGAATGTCCACCACTGGCTCAGAAGTGACAATGGAATTGAGTAGCACAGAATACTGATGACTTATTGGGTCATGGAGACACTGACTTTAATCGAGTTCACAAAAATACATTCAGCAGAATGGAACATTTTACTCAGAACCAATACATTCGTGTGGTCAGTGTTAGTATTCAAGCTGTCATCTGCCGTAGTCTCATTCTTTTGGACGAAAGACCATCACGGAGTGCGCTGGATTAGTGCACTGGAAAATATGATATGCAGTGAAGCAATAATGTAAATAAAACGCTTTGATTATCTTTAAAGAGATGGTGCCACACGTCTGTCAGCCAACTGTGTTCAGGCGAGGGATGGTGGGTCGCACAAATGTTGCGAAACTCAATTCCAGATTTAATAAGCAGACAATACACGTGTCTTTTCATATGGCATAAGAATTTTAGTAGGAAGAAAAACAACCTGTATTGCATAGTTTATTTACAAATGGCTTCAGGCTTTTTTTTTTATCAATTTGGTCCTGTACTATTTATATACACTATATATAAACCATTACAAAACGTAAACTAATTTAAATGTGATTACGTATATATAGGAGGTACAGCGCTGCAATCTATCACAACACCGTTGCCAGAAGGGCCTCCAATATAGACGGCACTCTATGGAGCCCCTCTGGAGGGTATGTGGCCTACTCTTCCACACTGGTCAGACGTAGATCTTTGCAGAGGTGGGAACATCCACACTTTTCCCCGTCACACACGACCCGCCTATCGCCTATCAAACAGCGGAGTACCTACTGGACATCTGTGAAACATTTTTACTTTTTAGCTCATCGGATTTCTCCCGTACAATTAAATATTATGAGACTGCTGGGTGGATCGAGGCAGGGGGGGTTTAATAAACGTGTTCATTGTTTCGGCTGCCACGCTGGGAGATAAAACCGGCGACCCCTGGATTACAAGCCCAGCGGTGTGCGAACCATCACACCCACGGCAGCACCCTTACGGCGAACACACACAGTCCACGCGAATATCTACTTGGGCACGGCGTGTTTAGCAATTCGTGAACGGCGCGAGTCGGGTGTGCGGCCTTCATTGTCTCGACGCCAGCAGGGGAAGACGCGAACTGTGGGAGGCGGTGGGTTTTGTGTGAGGTTGTCCTAACAAAAGAAAGGGGGTGGAGGCATACCAAGCAGATGGCTGAGGACAAAACAACATTATTCGTGCACGCTCGCACGTGTCTGTGTGTGTGTGCGTGTGGGGAGCGATAGTGTAGAGGTTAGCGCGCTGCGCTATGAACCTGGCGACCCGTGTTCGATTCCAGCTCACGGCCAACACCAGTGACGATTATCTGAACCGGTTCCTGGGCCTCCCCTAGGTCGACTCAGCCTCAAATTAGTACCTGGTGCGGTGTGTAAACATTGCCACTAGGGAGACAAAGGCGGTCGGGCGTGGTGCTGGCCCACCCACCTCCTCGTGTACCGTTCCGACCTTCATAGGTGCGCGCTAACAGGACTTGCCCCTACAGTCTGTTAAGGCTATATGGGGGATCTTTGTCCATATCCCGTCCTTGGCCGGTGCGAGCGAATAGCGTTCGCTCCTCCAGTCTAATCGGCTGAGAGGGGCGAGTGCCTTCCTCTCTCGGTGTGCGCATGTGATCTTACAGATTGTAGGCAGACAGATCTCTTGTGGGTGTGTGTTGTTTTAGTGGTTGTACCGGGCGCGTCGTTCGGCATGATGTCTGACGTTTCTTCGTTTCCACGTGCTCGGGGACTTTGTGCTCAGTTGCTGAACACTCTTCATTTTCAGAAGAAGCTCCCAAGCAAGTGGAGCGAAGCTTCAGGCATCATGCCGAACGACAGCCCAATAACACATTGGGGCGCTGTAGAGCACAACTGTGAAAACTTAGACCGAAATGTTGCAGACAAATATGTGAAAATCACAGTGCCACATCCAACCTGCGATTGTTTATTGAACTGTGGGTGTTCGTGCGTGCGTGGATTCAATTTAATTTATAATCTTTACCAAGGAAATCAGGAAGACTGCTCGGAATGTGAAACCGATGTTTCAATATTCCCCATGTAAATACGCGCTTGAGTCTTGATTATGTACATGTATGTATTGATATATGAGAAGGGAATTATGGCGCAGTGGTTTCTGCACTCTGCTCAGAGGCCGGTGACCTGTCCTTAATGCCCGGCCATAGCTATCGTTAGCAAGGTGCTTATTTGTACGTAAGTATGTATATATGTTTAACTTATTTCATGAATCGTCAATAATCGTGACGTTCATGATTCCTTTATTATCTCAATCAATGAAAGCATGGTGAGAGCCCTCGAGACAATGTGTTTAACATCACCTGTAGAATACACAATTGGCAATAGGCAAACGCAGAAGCGGTGAAGACACGTGTGTTTATTGTGTAAGTCTCCGTGTCTGTGTGCGAGAGTCTATATTTTGTGCGCGCGTGTCCGTGCAAAATACGTAGGCACATTGTCGCGATAAGGCACAATACAAACGAAGGCCACCCCATGACATGACATGTCAGTATGTCAGTTGTGGGGGCGGGTGTTGGACCATAACTCATCACCCCGTTCGGGGTGGGCTGGTGAAGGCGACGTCGTTGCGGTAGAGGAGGCCAGCTCCAGTTGGGTAACATCCCTCGCCACTGATCTTATCCGTGACCGAGATTCAGACTCGGGTTGCCGGGTTCATTGTGCAGTGCGCTAACCATTTTATTCGGTATGCCTCCATGTTGCTGTCTCTGTCTGACGGTTTCATATTCCGTGCGGATGGAAATCAAAGTTATAAAATAACGACAGGAGGACCTAGACTCTACTTTGAAGGAGCAACACACTCAGTTAAATTTCCACTGCAGCCCCGACACGCGAATTGTGATCTACAATCTTTTCGCTGCCCGTCACAGCCATTCTCATAGGCGTTTGCATCTCCTCTGAGTGGCCTGTTCACGTGAAACAGTTCTTCTGCCAGTACGTCACCATGTGAAATCTCTCCGATGCTCTCACGCACTCACCTAGCCCCCTGAATGTCCCACTCCACTGCTCTATATTTAGATGCACACGATTTTGGTGTGATATTTAGCACCCTTGACTTGTAATCCAGAGGTCACCGGTTCGATTAAACTTTCTGTCAATTTTTTTGACGGAATAAAAAAATGTCTCTTATTATTTTGGTTGCCAACCCCTGGCCTAGGTTACAAAAAAACAACAACGATCCCTGGCTCTCTAACGATGGACTTTTAAGTTGCAATGCGAGGCTGGATGATGGCTGTTTGCTGCGAGGGCATATTTACTGTTGCACAGAAACATGGAGAAATGCATTCTTGAAATGAAAGAGGAAACACGTGGGTAAAGAACATGCATATTGACTACGGTCAAAAGCACGTGGGCTCGAGACATGACACATTGCTAAAAGAATGATGACTTAGAATGGAAATAGAATGGCAGCCGAAGGAGGTCACATTGCCTATAAGATGAATACCTCAGCTCGTTCAGTGTGCGGGGGTGGGAAAGTGGGATGAATAAGTGTTTTTAAGTGTCATTCTTTCGTGATGTGATGCACGTCCCACTGCTTTGTAAATCATCTCGAGACACAGTTGCATATTATAAGCTATTGACAGCTAATCGAAACAATTTTGAAAGCCTTCATTTATCACGCAATATTTAAGCTAACCTATTAAATTTAATATTTTTATTTTACCAGGTAAGGTCCACTGAGCTGTATAGCTCTTCTTAGAAGCGACCTGGCCACAAATGATAGCTCAACGAAGTGGCTTATCACGTGGAAACGTATAGCAGCCGAATACTCTAAACGCATGCCGATTGTCAATGTGGAGGGAGAAAACAACGGGAGGAGCTGGAGACAAATCCACGTGATCACGAGGAGTGGGTAAACGAAGGAGGATGGGGGAGGGGGTGTTGTATTTTCCGTAGCT
Source organism: Lampetra fluviatilis (assembly GCF_964198595.1). NCBI lineage: Eukaryota > Metazoa > Chordata > Hyperoartia > Petromyzontiformes > Petromyzontidae > Lampetra > Lampetra fluviatilis. The sequence goes on from NC_136308.1 coordinate 2,119,361, forward strand.
CAGCCCCGGACAGCTCCGGCTGAAATGAATCAATCTCGGTTCATGTAATCGATGATGACCACGATAATCCCAGATGAAGATCCACCCACCGCACCGCATCGCAGGAGCCCGCCACCACCACCACCAGCCGCTCCATCGACCCCACACACACAAAGCCGCTCCTCTCCCGGCTGGCTCCAGCCAAATCCCCATCCCCCCCCGCCAGGCAGCCTCCCAAGCACAGAGAGCCCAAAGCCACGCCTCCCCAAGCCCCATGCGTCCCCTCTTGTCTCTCCGTTAATAATAACCCGGGCAGCCAGCCGTGAGTACAGCACTCCCTCTCTCCCCCCTTCCTCCACCCACCCGCCGGCCGGTCTACCCGCCCGCCCGCACTCTCTCCCTGCCAGCAACAGCGAGACGCACCGGGCAAGGCACCTCCATATACAGTCGGCGTCTCAACATCATCACCACCATCATTATCATCCCGCACTGCTTCGCTGTCTCCGCTTTCTCGTCGTCTTCCCGAAGCCGCGCGTCTCGGCTCGCCTGACAGAGACCTCCGCCTTTGTTAGGAGGACGGGGAGAAGCAACGCAGCAGCCCAAGGGAGGCGCTAGTGGCGGTGTAAGTTTGCACAGCGCAAGAAGAAGAGGCTGTGGCGTGATGCTGCGAGGGGCTGCCTTTGATTGAATAACCAAAGAGGGGTGCGTGGGGGTGCAAGGAGTTTGTTCCAGCATCGAGTTTAGAGGAACCTTCTTTTTTCGGTGTGTGTGTGTATTTGTCGGTGTGTGTGTTTGTCGGTGTGTGTGTATTTGTCGGTGTGTGTGTGTGTTGTGTCTCTCTGTAAGTCTGGTCGCAAATAGCCGCATTGCGATTGTAAGCGGCTCCACCGCCACCACCATTCACGTGCAAGGCGCGCATTGAGTGTGAGGAGCGAGAGACCGCGAGGGATTATTAGGCGCCTCTTCTCCTTGCCCGACGATGTGGCCATTCAGTTTCATCCAGAAGGAGAAGAACTCGAACCAGAACAATAAGTCGCTGGCGTTGCAGGAGCAGCAGCAGCAGCAGCGAAACCAGCAGCAGCAGCAGTGCACGGTGAGCTACAGCAGCAAGGATGTGCCGAGGAAACACAGCAGCGACGCGTCCAAGAACAGCAACGGGAATCTGCCCCTGCCGCAAACCCAGGCGGTGACCACATCCCAGCCCGTCCCGCAGAAAACCGCCGCCGCAACTACCAACACCGCCCATCTTCTGGTGAACCCTCAACCCCAGGCGGGCACCACCACGCAGTCGTCCGTCCAGAACCAGCAGCAGCAGCCGCCGCCTCTGCCGCTGCTGCTCCCGCCGGGAGCTCAGCTCCTCCTGTCCAACGCCCATCCGCTGGCCGCCGTGCCACTGTCGCTCCCCGGGCTGCCGGCTCCTGCCTCGTGCGGGGCTGCCACCCGCGCCGTGCTGCAGCCGAGGAAGAACGCCGTGACGGACGACTTCAGGATCACGGGGCAGGTGCTCGGGCTGGGCATCAACGGCAAGGTGGTGGAGTGCTACAACAAGAAGACGGCGGAGAAGTTCGCTCTCAAGGTAAACGATGGCAACCCATACACACACACCAAAGATAAAGATCCCCTCTTCCCCACCCCCTTCCCGTATAGTTTCGACAGACTGTTGGGGCAAGTGCTGTTAGCGAGCACCTACGCAGGCCGGAACGGTACACGAGGGGGTGGGTGGCCTTTATCTCCCTGTTGGCGATGTTTAATTACACACCGCACCAGGTACTGTCATTTGAGACTGTGTCGACCTAGAGGACCGGTTCAAATAATCGTCACCGGTGTTGGCCGTGAACGGGAATCGAACTCGATTGAGCCGAGTTTATAGTGTCGCGTGCGCTAACCGCTACCCCTCCATCTTCGCCCCAGTGACAGGCATCTCACTCACCCAACGACCCTGTCTATGATGCAATCTGGCGAGACGTTAACTGCCTCCCTAGGTATACAGGAGGTCGTGGGTTCGATCCACACCCTGACGCCTGCTGTATATTTGGAGTTTGCGTGTCCTCTCTCCCCGTGGTCGCGTGAATTTGTTTTCCTCCGGGTCCTCCGGTTTTTCCATCCACATTTAGAAACGTGTGTTTAGAGTTTTTGTCTGATATACATGTCCACGTGAAAAGCCACTTCGTTCAGTTATCATTTGTGGCCATGTCGCTTCTGAAAAAAGAGCTCTATAGATCAGTGGGGCCTTACCTGGTAAAATAAAAACCCTTCAGTTTGTTCGGTCTTGAGCTGCAGTATACATACAGTACTTCACACCTTTGCAGTTTGTATTACACGGATTACTTTTTGTGTTACGTAGACGCCCCCCAGCACGATTTATTTAACATAACTGACTGACTCTGATAATTATGAGACTCCAGGAGGTGGCTTGCTTTGCTTGCTTAAACAAATGCTGCTGGGATAATATGATGGTCTGGAATGCCAGTAGGCCGATTGACTATTTTTTTTTCTCTGTGTGTGGAGACACATGTATTAGCTTTTACTCTACCAGTGGTCGGGTATTCGCTTTATGTATGAATGAACATGTGAAGTGTCTTGTATACAGTCATGCAAGAGCCTACAATGTATATGAGCGTGGAGCTGCATTCTAGGATTGCATTGCATGTGTCTCAAGGATATCTGTGATGCTGAGAAATATCAGTGGCCGGGATTCAAACCGAGCTCACTGACTGCATGGAATGAAAGCCAACAGCTGTGCCCACCGCTCCCCATAATGTGCTAGTCAGCGGTGGGGACAGTGGTAGTCTCCGTTAACAGCCCTGAGTCAGTGGTGGCAATTCCAGGTTCATATGGAGGGGGGGGGGTGACTATTTTCCATCAGACGTCCTCACTGTTGACTTCACGTTTGTATTAACTTCATTGGCCCTGGAGGGATGGTGGTAGGCTGATTTGACCCCTGACCAGAATTTGTCACCGTCTAATAGTGAGATAAATTAGGTCGTTGTAATTAAAGGCATTTGTTAAAGTATTTACCATGACATTGCTCATCTTTCTTGTTTGCCCTGAGCCATTGGTGGAAATTCCATATCCTACAGAAATACCATATCCAACCGAATAATATTATGATAACTCACGTCAGCATTTATATTTGTTTGGTGTTAGTAAACAAAAACGATTTGGCGGTATTTTTACTGCCGACGAGTGATTGCATTAATTACTATTATTCTTGAATAAAAGTAAACAAATAATGTTTTCCAAAGACACCTATTTGGCAGCATTGGTATAAAAGGGAATAAATGTTGACCCCAAAGACTTAACCAGTGGCACATTTGTGTGATCGAAGTGTCAGTGCGCGCACATTAGCTCGCCTTACCCTTGTACATTTGGCTTGTTGGGTCATTAAGCTACCCCCATGATACAGAATTCTCCACGAACATTGCCAAATCGGCATAATGCCTGCTAATAGTTCATGTCGATGATAAGGATTCGATTACAATGTTAGCATGGTTAGCCCATTGCAGCACTTTTTATTTGCAGATAATTCCAACAGCCTCGTTTACTTCACAAATGAAAAGGTCGGGAGTTCAAATCCTGGTCGGGGGGTGGGGACTCGGGTTCAACGTCCCTGGGATCCTTTGAGAACATGACGAGGACTCTGTGAGCCACCACCAGCCTCTGAGCCATCAGACTCTGAGAGCCGCTACTCTCTCTGAGCCACCAGACTGTGAGCCACCACCAGACTCTGTGAACCACCCAGACTCTGTGAGCCACCCAGACTCTGTGAGCCACGACCAGACTCTGTGAGCCACTCAGACTCTGTGAGCCACCCAGACTCTGTGAGCCACCCAGACTCTGTGAGCTACTACCAGACTCACTCTGTGAGCCACCAGACTCTGTGAGCCACCACCAGACTCACTCTGTGAGCCACCCAGACTCTGTGAGCCACCACCAGACTCACTCTGTGAGCCACCCAGACTCTGTGAGCCACCTAGACTCACTCTGTGAGCCACCCAGACTCTGCACAAAGGGTGAATGTCATAGGCAGCTCTCGAGCAACCTCTGCGCATCTCACGCACGCACCACGCCGTTATCATGACGCAATGTTGTAGTGCCACAGGGCAACGCGGTGGGCAGCAACATCAGCTGTTGTCCTGTACTGTGCTTCTATGCTCCCTGTCTTCACCCAACACGCACTGACCAGCACGGTGAAGTATGGTCAAATAACCCCCACGAACTAGCGTGTCATTGAGAGGTCCTCATCCAGCAGAGGATCGACAACAGGGCTGTGTGTGTGTTGTTACATTGTCCCTTTAACTCTGCAGTGCCCTGCTTTACACGGGAACACCTCTTTTTTGTTGGGAAGGTCAAAAGTGATTGTTTTGTAGAGAGAATGATCCTCGGGGAAAGGAATGTGGAGTTTTCACTCTTGGCTCGGCACCACTATTGGAGATGAGCAGCGTCCGATGTGTGGTTGCGTAGAGAGACGGACTATTTAAAATTCACCCGTCACGTGTGTATGTTGAACTTCTTTCGCACTGTACGTAGCCAACCGTGCAAATCGGAGGTGCGGGGGGAAGGATAACAAACTAAACACAAAAATCAGTTCTAAAGAAATTCGAATTAGATTGATAATGGTGATGATGATTGATGATCGATTATTATGAAGATGATGAAGACACTGCTGTTCGTCATCACGTTGATTTAGTGACAAGTCGATTTTTCTACTCGTGTTCAGACAGTTAAAATTAGCAATCATTTAACTCTCTGTAATGCTACCGATGCTTGAAGGCATAGAAAAGAATGGTCATTTAAATGTTTTCAAGTGTCGAAAACAATTAAAATCGGTGTCGACCACTTTTGCGCACCGAATACGCTTCAGAAGCGTGGTCATTGCCATGGGGGGGAAAAAAAGCCCCCCAACAAACTGAGAAGTGTACCACAAAAGCGTGCAGAGACACAGAAGAGGCGCACACGTGGATTAGAGGGCATGTGCAGGTTACAAGGCACAATTGAAGCTGTTAAAAACGCAGTGGGGGACTTGGGCGAGAGAGATGTCACTGGAGGGGGATGATGGCGCACGGTTAAGAATAGTCACCGAGTGACACCAAGGAATGTAACGCGCCAGAGGGCACGCTTATCGAGGAGATGGAGCCGTGGAATCGGCTCGTGGCGCAGATGCTCGGCGGATGGTCATCGCGCGGAACCGTGAGGCTCGTGGAGGTCTCTCATCCAGCGGTGGATTGCCCATCGGCTGAAGACGATGTGCGGGAAGGGGCCTTGCTTGGGTGTGCGTGTCAGACTGCGCCTGCGGTGAATGTGTTTAGAGTGCCAGCATGGGAGGAGGAAATCTCCACATCTCCACACCCTCGGGCTTTAAAACCACAGGGTGTATGTATTTATTTAGTTGCCGATTTTTTTTTCTCTCTCTTTCCTTCCCTTTAACTTGATGGTGCCTTTTCTCCACAATTCACGAATGCAAGAATGGCATTGTGCGGGAAGCTTTGGAATTCTTCACATTTTTTTTGCTGCCTTTGAATGGATTAGGCGATCGCAATCGAGGGTATTGGTGTCTCGGTCAAGATCAACACCGTAAATATGGCCTCATTGGATGGTGTTAGCTATATATGGTGGTGGGGACGATGATTGCAGATGCAATTATTAAAATAGAAAAAAAATAGGTCGTAATTATCAGAAGCTGCGTATGCAGTGCGGGTTCGGCAATTGGATATTCACAATGGTGTAGTACAAGGTGTTAATGTAGACCGTGTGAAGAATGAGTTTGGTAATTATGGCTAGAAATAATTAAATAATGAAAACTGATCTTAAATATTAATGACCTCTTGCCTGGTTAATTAAAGGATATCAATAACTCATTAAATCTTGGGTAGTCTACAATTTTATTTTATTTATATATATTCATTTTAAGTTACCTTCCTGGGAACATGTTGACTCAACCATTATTGGTCGACACATTTTAACGGTTATGGATTACTACTGTAAAACATTTTTATGACAATTGTAGAGTTTGCATATACGATGATAGGCAAAACAGTATTTAAAGGGGAAGGCAACCCCACATTTTCCATTCGTGCTCATTTCGAAATCATCTGACTGGGTGATACTATGCTTGAAGGCTAGAAGTTGGGATCTCCAATTGGGTTTTGTTTGGCCCATCATTCGCCTGGGTTAAGTAACATGAATATCGCTTTGTGGGTAGTTGATAGCCACTATCCAATAGAGTTATTGACACTCATCATGGGAATGTTACACTTCCACCATTGGCTCTGGGCCACCAAATGAGGTGATTGCCTGCCTCGTTGCTTTATTGTTTGGACATGAAGCGACAGTTTCACGTTGACACACAACGTCGCGTTGATTAGCGCTGTGCAACCTCGACACAGCCAAACAATGATCGGAGGCATTTGTTTTTCATAGATTTTTACGTTAATCGATTTGTCGAGTAATCAAACCGATTCATCAGCAGAGTTATCGATTACAAAACAAAAACAATCGGGGAACCCTGCAATGTTTTTTGCACCGTTCTGTGCTCACTGCATTCTCAGCCTCTAAGATAAAATTTTCGTATACAAATGGCACGTGACCTTATTGTCCATATGAAAGTGATAACAGATGGGTTACTGTGGCTTGAGAATGGTCTACAGACAGCTGGCTGCATGCTGCGGTCTATTGGCAACTGGCCACTCACCAAAAGAAAATGATTTTCTGGGTTGTGCCAGCCGGTTCTGCTATGAATGTAAACATGAACCACATCAGTGTGCCACACACAGACGTGTTGAAACAAAGATTTTTTACGATGATTTGCAGGTTTCAGCTGTTACATTTGAATAATAAGCATGTAATTTGCAACGAGCGCAATACATTTTGTAATTTAAATACGACTGCACAGAAATATGTTTTTGTCATCCAGAGAATCTCGTGCCTCGAGATTTCATTTTTCTAGATGTACATGCATGAGATGTTTGGCCCGTTACTTATTTATTGATATGATAGCAAACCACAGCACCCAGAGAATGCCCACACACATGAAGGTATAACACCCAACGACCCACACAAGATGAACCGGCAACCTACCTGCTGTACTGTCAGCTTTTGGCCAATTTGCAGCCCAGAATTCACAGCACACGATCTCTCCGTGATCCACAAGTCCCATCGCTACAGAGCCAGATGGTCACCGTGGCTGGATCCTCACCTACCTTTGTGAAACATCACGTTTGTTTATTATTATTATTCCTCAGTGTTTCAGCTCTGGGCCGGGCGTCATTGCTGTTGCCGGTAACGGGTGTGCTTGGCCATGGCATCCTTAATCGACGGCCAGGCACTGAGTGCCTGAAGTTTTAAACAACGGGACTCGGATCGCCCTCTGCCCGATGCAGTTTCGGGATGCATCGCACGTTGTTTGGCCATCGTCCGACGTTTCGCTCCACGTGCCACAAACAACACGCGGCACGGCTACGGAAACGCACCAGAGGAGTTGCGCGGCCCAACTCTCTTCTCGTAATGGGTCTCAGAAACCACAAACTCTGTGCAGCGTGCTTGTATTAGCATATCTGTGGGCTTCCCAATGGAACCCGTAGGGCCTTTGAACTGTGTGTTGCCTCATTGGCCATCCCCACATTAAAGATTAGTAAAGTAATTGCGTGTTGGCTAATCCTACCCCCTCAGGGGGTCTCTACACAGCTACTGCTCGCAGCGTGTGTGCGTGTGTTTGCGGGAGACAAAGGCAGTCGGGCATGGCGCTCGCCACCCACTCCCTTGTGTGCCGTGTTGGCCTTCATAACTGCACGCTAACGGCACTTGCCCCAACGGTCAGTTGAAGGCTATACGGCAGATCTTTGTTTTTGTGAGTGTGTGACCGCATGCTTTCCTGATGGGGCCGCCCACAGAGGCGTGTGTTTGATTTAAACTTTGGGAACTCGATAATGAGAAGCTGTTCAGGATGAGGAAATGTAGAGGGGTGCGGTTTTGAGTGCAAAAAAGGGAAGAACACATTTTCAACATCATTCTGTCCGACATGGACACAAATGGAAGAACATGTACCAGACATGTCCTTGTTTCACATTTGCAAGCAAGTGACGATGGGCTGTCGTGGTGAAACGGTGAAGGCAGCTGGCTGAGTCCAAGAGAATTGGAAGGGAAAGTTACCGGACGAGGTTCACGGTGGCCTGACGAGACCAATTCTGGCTGCACAGTCATTCCCGTACTGTGCTCAATCTCGTGATTGTCATCGATGCCGCTAGAGTTACACGTGTACACCATAAGAGGGACGTGTGACACAACGCACTGACATTCCTTGCTGGCATTAACATTTATGAAATCGCACGCAAATGCTATGTTTTTAAACCTGTTTCCTTATCAGATTCGACTCGTACAAGTCGTATCTGTTACGTTTGTAGGGGTTCCCGAATTTACCGCCAAAAGGCGATTTATTGTAACTTTTCCAGCGCGTATAATTTTATATCTTTGCTATTTATGCACCGAAATAGATTCCAAGCACACAGGATGAGATGTTACTATCCTTTGTGCAAACACTTCCAAGAGTTCATGAACAGTGAGCCTGGTGAAGTTTGGGGAGCGCATCGTCAGTAGTGAACCTTTGGTTCCTAGGGTGTTTCGGCCTTTCACACTATACACCCTCCCCAAAGGCGGCCAGCGACAGGGTGATCAATCCTACGCTTGCGTCCCATTCCCAATTAGTCATAGAAGTTGCCTTGTTCTTGATAGCCAAATAAAATTAGGCGTCGTAGAGAAAAAATGCCCCACAAAAATGCAAAAATGTTCCCTCCATGAGCACCAAAGCCACAGGTTCAGCCCTGCAATTGCTTGCTCATCCCACTGCTGGCAGACAGGCCTCCACTGTAGCTGGAGCTCTAAGAGGGTTCTTTGGGCCCTACTCTTTTAACGCCGGACAGACATTTGAATAGATGGGAGTACCCCACGCGTCAACCACGCCACACACACGCGGCCTGACGTAGCCGTTTACGCTGCTTGGCGGACAGAGGCAGGGGCGGATTTAAGAAACTCGCCGATTGATCAGACTGGCGACCACTGGTTTGCAAGCGGAGGGTGATGCGTGTCTTTGTCTCGGGTGGGCAGCGATTCCTGCGTACGCGGTGTACGCACGTTCTTGACGGTAAATGATGATGATAATTATTTTATATTGCGTGATTCATGCTAATTGCATCCCATTCATGTGGGTTGTTGTCACACACCCCGTTGCAGTGCGTGGTACTGCAGGGAAACAGCGTCTTCTTACCTGACGTCTATCCATGGAAATGGTGCACTGGCTAAGTGACTGGAAGAATCAGACCCTCGGTTGTTAGAGGCATCATAACTAACTTAAGCTGCTACCCAATGGTGCAGAAGATGTTAAATAGATTTGCATACCTTAACAGGAATTTCAATTTCGATTTAAAGCTTTCGTGACTGGAGGGATTCATCTTCTTGGTTCTTTCGGTAAAGTCGCGTAGAAGGGAAATAATAAAATAATAAAAATAAAACATAATAAAATACAATTCTCACGACAACGCAAGCAGCCGTCCTCAGGTGAAGAACAGGCATGTCGGAAAGACAGCGTCTGAATGAACTGAAATATTATTCTGCTAGGCAACTGCATAAAATTGTGGCTATATACTGCACATATAGAAGCAAAAAAAAATGAAAATTTTAATTGTAAGTATAATAATAAAAATAAATTAACGGACATCCCTTTGTCATATCAGTGCTGGGTGATGAATACCTCCCCACTCCGGGTGAGTGAAGGGGGCCACTTGACCATACTTCACCACGCTGGTCAGTGTGTGCCGGTGAAGGGATTTGAGATGCATTTCGCCACTGATGTTTGCAGTGGCTGGGAATTTAACTCGGGTTGATGGGGTCATGGCACTATGCGCCCACCGATGTGCCACTGCTTCTTAAGTGAACGCACTTTCGTGCTATACTGTGTATAAAAAAAGAGTGATAAAAATAGAACCGTTTCCAACAACAATTGTATGGATTATAATCATGAGGAATGTTTCATTTGTTGAGCTTACGTTTCCACACGAGTGTGTGTGTGTGTGCGCGTTTACAGTTTCTCAGAATAAAAAGGGCAGTGAATATATTACACAACCTTGGGAAAACAATTAGCAAAATGCACATTGACTGTTACGTCGAACTCCTTTCGCGCCGTACGTAGCCAGCCGTGCTAATCGGAGGTGCGAAGTGTGCCGCGTGACAATAAAATGTCGATTCACACGCGTGTTGTTTCATGGAGGTGGCCATGGTGTAATGGTTTGCACACTGGACTTCCACAATCATCCAGCAGTTTCCTGTTACTGGAAGGAACCTCCTGGTTACACCAGCCCACAGGGGATTATTGTGTCCGTCCGTCGTGCATGGAGGGGCTAGGTGGGCAGGGAGGGGCTGGGTGGGGAAGAGAGGGGGGGAAGGAGCTGGGTGGGGAGGGTGGGGCTGGATGGGGCTGGGTGGGGCTGGATGGGGCTGGGTGGGGGGTGGGAGGGGTGGGGCTGGGTGGGGAGGGGCTGGTCACCCCGTGGTGCACTTATAAAACTCAACGTTTAACCTACTCACGCCGGCTTGTGCCCGCCCTCACAGTCGGGCATGTTTGCGGAATACACCACGCCGCCGTTGACCCTGGCCATTGACCGAGCAACCCAACGTTCCTACCAGCTCCCTCCGCAGGAATGTGTTTAAACTCTCGGTGCAGCCGTGAAAACTTCGGGATAGTTTCTTAAAGCCCGGCCCCCAAATTTTGGCCACCCAGCAGCATAAGTGTGGGCAGGATGGAGGGGTACAGCACCAGGTCGCGTATGGTGGGATAAAGTGTGGGTACTCGCGCCTCTTCCAAGATGTGCGGTCAGCGTGGAAGAGTAGGCCAACATACCCTCGAGAGGGGGCTCGAGAGCTGCCTGTCCACCAGTAAGTGTCATGCGAGTAGCAATGACAGGGGCTGCTTGCTTTTAACATTTACAAATGTGTGGAACAGTTTCTCCAAATGTGAATCCGGATTTGTTGCTACCCGTTGCTCATTGTACCAGGGCAGAATCGTCGAATACAAATAGCTTTTAGATTACAGCATTGTACGTCATAACAATGCAATAAAAACTAATGAAATATATCCCTTCTCACAGCCATTTTTAGAAAACAAATGCCTTTTTTAAAATTATCGTACAATTGGCCAGAAGAAAATTTAGTGCGCGTAATAAAACAAAACACAAACGTGCTTAGTCGTGGGAAGTGGTCGGGCACAAACGAAGGAAGGAAGATGGGTCCCGTCTGGGCAGGTCTGCACGATCCACACGAGCCCTGGCTTCGCCCCGATTCATTTCACGTGCAAAACCCCAACGGCGAACCCCAACTCTGAGCGCCCCTATAAGCACAGCGCGGCCTGCCGCCACTGCCCATATAGACGCAAGCAGGAAGCGCAGATTCGCAAAGCCCACCACTTTCTCCCTTTACCTACCTCCCTCACCTCACCTCACCTCCCCTCACCTCCCTCCCCTCACCAACCATCCCTCCCCTCACCTCCCTCACCTCACCTACCTCCCCTCCCCTCACCTACCTCCCCTCACCAACCTCCCCTCACCAACCTCCCTCCCTTCACCTACCTCCCCTCACCTACCTCCCCTCCCCTCACCTACCTCCCTCCCCTCACCAACCTACCTCCCTCCTACCCCTCCCTCCCTCCAGTTCTCACCCCCTCCCACATCCCATCCCCGTAACGGGAAGAGTTCCGATCACACGTGGTTATTTTGGTTATTTGGCTGCTGTACATTTCCACGTGACAAGCCACTTTGTTGCGCTATCATTTGTGGCCAGGTCGCTTCTGAAAAACAGAGCTATACAGCTCAAGTGGGCCTTAGCTGGTGAAATAAACAAAATGATAACGTTGCATTTGTATATATTTTTTGTGATTTGCTCGCCTTTCCTATACTTTGCACTCCTATCGTGTTTTGTGCTGTTTGTTGTAACGTTCTGACCCTGTGCCCCTACTGGACATCTGTGAAAAAGAGCTTTATAGCTCATCGGATTCCTCCAGTCTCAATACTTATTCTGATTATTCAGACGGCGGAATGCAAATCGGAGTGATGGTCTGTCAGGATTAAAGCAATTTAGGAACGTGAAGTGGAACACCAGAAATTAGTGTAGTTTTTTTTTTGTTGTAAACCATTTGGTCGTGCTTAATTACAGGTTGCGGTCTGTGAGGATGATGATGTGTCAGTGGTTTCACTAATTAAAGCTAAAGCGGTAAAGTTACGGGTGTTAATTGTACACGCTGTAAATTATAGAGATTCACTTCATTGTTGCAAAGATATGGCACGGTTGGCTACGTACGGTGCAAAATAAGTTCAACGTACACACATGTATAGGTTATCATACAATTTAAGATACTGTGGCCATAGGTGTAAAGACAAAAACTACATTATACACGGTCCAAACACACCAATCCACCATCATTATTAACACTGTATTAAATCAGGAAATTTCTTGTGGGTTAATGTGTCATGCAATGGCGCTGTTTCGTGAGCTCTATCAAGAAGGGTAGTTTACTGAACAGTAAATATATTAATATATCGTGGTATTAATTCGGTTGGTACTAAGATGCCCTTTACTTCATTAAGGTATCTGCAAAGTGGATTGTTATTATTATTATAGTTATTGATGTTGTTTTGGTCATGAAAATGATGCAATTGCATAGCACGGCAAAGCACGGTCGCCGTGTCTTCAACAACTGTTTAAAGCGCACAGCAATCTTAGATAATTGCGTGCAGAAATGACCGGGCGGAGGCGGGATTTGACCTCCTGACCTTCCACACGCTCTGGCTGGCTTATCGTGGCAGCCTGCTCTAACCTCTTGTCAATCGGAGGCGTCCCACGTCATTGGGAGCATTCGCCGATGTTATTTCTGTGTGTGTGTGCGAGTGGCAAGGCTACAATGCCGCGGTGATTGCGGGCTCTTGGGGTCAAGTGCTGCCTCCGCCAGCGTTTTCGTGCGAATGGTCGACAATCACCGTCGTTTCGGAACCGATAAAAAAATAAGTGCATTTTCAACTGTAGATTTCAAGAGGCAGCGATAACAATGCGCAATAATGATGACCTGGATTTAGTTGAGGGGTGCGCAATCTATTGAGGGCTAATGACAATTTTTGTTGTTTTGTTAGCTCGTATTCATGAATGATGATCACACTGAGCAGTTTTCAGCTTGTGTATAATTTAATTATTTACCAGTTTGTTATCGAGTCACAGGTGGAGCAGTGGTACAGTGCTTCGTGAGGTGTTCCTTGACACAAGAGAGCAGCAGGCAGTCGGCACAATAAGCAGTTTATTTTGTGCTGTGGTCCAAGTCTAATAATAACACGCGTACACAATAAGCTGTTTGGAAAAAAAAGTGCTGTTAGCGGAAACTCATTAAAGCTGGCCTGACGCAAAGAGTGGCTCAAATCACGCCTGGCTGATTTTTAGCTCAAGTGCTGATGTCTGTACACTACACCACGTGCCCATGTGAGGCCGAGTCTATTGAGAGGAGGCCCATGGCTCGTTCAGATACTGCTCTTCCAGACACGTGTGTGTGTGTCGAGAAAATGGATCATCAGTTTAATGACGCAAATTATTTTGTGCACAAGTAACGAACAAAACTCGGCACGGTCATCAAATAGCATTGCCTTAGAGAAAGAAACATGTACAATAGGCAACGTTTCAGGCAATGATCCTCCTTCTTAGTACATTAATAGAGAGGTGGCGTGGATGTGATTTGGAAACTGCATTTTACACCATGGGGCCTGATAAGATTTACATTTGAAGAGTTTTCTGATAACAGTTTATAAATTTGCATATCAATAATTACCGAGTAATGGCGATTGAGTCACAAACAACCCCTTCCATAGATTGTGCACACGCACACACTTCCACTGGACTTTCCAAAGTATAGCGGTGGACTTGTGAAGAGTTAAGTAGTACTAATCACATACCTGCATTTCCCATAAATATGCTAAATTCCTCTTGATATGCAAGGCGCCCTTCCCCCCCCTTCCAGCCCAGCTTAAATATACGCACCAAGCATGGTGGTGTTTCATTCAGACGCTGTCTCCTCGACAGACCTGGTCTTCACCTGAGGACGGCTGCTTGCGTTGTGGCCGAAACGTCGTGAGAATTATTTTATTATGTTTTATTTTTATTATTTTATTACTTCCCTTCTAGGTGACTTTACCGAAAGAACCAAGAAGAGTTAATGTTTTATTTTAATGTTTTTGTCACTTTCCCCCCAAATTTATTCCAATTGAGCAATTGGCTTTATGTAATTAGAGACAAAGAATACATTAAATCTCACAGCGGTGTAACCACGTGTGTAATACAACAGTCTGGGACAAAATTGACTTTTTACACTTTCCACGGTGGCCCAAGAGTGAGGATACACAGGGTTATTTAATTTATTTTGACGCTGACACGAACACATTTTAATTGCTTATTTTTAAGTTAATATTGTATATATTATCATGATAAATATCTATTTTTATGTTTGGGGTCACCTCAAATCTGTCGTTTGCAAAACTCGCCCAAGAATCATTAATTGAGACCAAACGTAATTGATCAATAAGATTACACTTGTAATCTTAAAAACAAATCCTATATTCATTTAAAAAGATAATGAATGGATGCATTCATGATAATGGGAGTCGGTGTGAACATTTGTAAAACATAAATACCCTTTGTGATTTGTTAAAATAAATGTAATAACCCTATGTGTCCTGAATTTTCGGCCACCCTGTCGATCATAGGTGGCACGCTTTCGATTAAGCTCGGCTATGATAATGGTCACAAATCGGTGTTGTGACTTGAAACAAAATGTCACTTTGCTATACGAGTTCGTGTGACAATGTCAGAGCCTAGAGCACTTAATGAATGGAGCTGATGTTAAGTTACATTGTTTTTGTGCATTATCTACGCGGAAATATTACGTGTGCTTTAAATAAATGTAACATAATTTCCTCAAACATTTAATCAAGTCATCTGTGCGTCAGTATTGAGTAATCGGGAAAGTTTCCTTTCAACTGGCAGCTGTTGATGACTATTCAATTCAGTTGCACACACAGGCGCACCGACCCACAAATGCACGCATGCACACGCAGATGCAGATCTGGTTTGACCGACTTAGATTTGTCATATTATTTACCAACACTGACTATATTATGGAGAACAACGATATTGCGTTTAATCCATTGGCAATTCTACATACCGAGTTATTTGACCCGAGTCGTGTTTATTCCAACAAGGCGAATGCTGGACTGGTTTTGACTTCACCGATTTTCATGTTAAGTTAAATCCAAGTGCGTTATGGGTGGGAGCCGTTGACACATATATTCCGTACACTGTATAAAATGTATGTTTGAGGTACGATTCAACCGTATGTCTCATATAACTTGAACTCGGGTATCTTGAGAGTTGAGCCCTTAGCATTTCCGAGATGAATACAAACGAACACCACTTGTGTGGGATGTCCAGAGTGGGTCATCCCCCCGGTCAATAGGCTGGCCTCCACTGTGAGAATATGGAACCTCTTTCCAACCTCTCGGGGGCTATCCATAGAGACGGCCACGAGACACTTTGTCTTGACTGAGACAGACTTGAATCTGGGCTAAGGGGCGGTCCATAAATGACGTAATGCACCTGGGGGGGGGGTCAGACATTTGTGACGAGGGGGGGGGGGTTTGAGAAATGTGACATCACATCAAAATGCGCAACTTTAAATAAATATAGACAACACGTTCTACTTAATTAAATATACTTTTTAATAAATGTTTTCTCCAACATCAGAGTGCAGCGCCACATTAAATACGCACTACAATGACAATAGTTTAAAGCGATTTGAAGCATGTTTTATTTTTTTGGGATGGGGGGGGAGCAGAGCTTTGTGCCGTCATTTGAGGGGGGTCTGCTTTTTTGTGACGCCGTGTGACGAGGGGGGGGGTCAAAAATCGTCCAAATCGCGTGACGTCATTTATGGACGGCCCCAAAGGCGCCATCGCACAACGAGACCCACCCCCCACCTTGCGATTGACCCTCGCCGACTCTTCGGCAGGGTTGCCGTGATCCAACGACGCGGCCTCCGGGCAAATCGAGCCATCGGACGACCGACAAAATTGTCGAATTTGCCGTTTCTTGGAGCGTCGGTGGGAAGCTGCGGAGTGAGAGAGCCGTCCTGCGACGAGCCCCCCGGGGTTTGACGTCACAGAGGGTGCTTGCGATTAGCCCCCCCCCGCCCCCTTTGACGCGCGGTCTCTTGGCTTGTGTCGCGTCCACTGCCTTGGGCGTGAGGGCCCCTCGGATGGGGATTTTATACCGCAACTGCGCGTGTGCATGCACCCACACAGTGGGGAGCGGTGGTGTAGCGGTTAGCGCGCTGCACTACGAACCTGGCGTCCCCGGGTTCGATTACCGCTCACGGCCAACACCAGTGACGGTTATCTGAGCTGGGCCTGCGCCTCCCCTAGGTCGACTCGGCCTCAAAATTAGTACCTCGTGCGATTTGTAAACATTGCCACTGGGGAGACAAAGACGGCTGGGCGTGGTGTTGGCCATCCCACCCCATCGTGTGCCGTGCCGGACTTCATAGGTGCTCGCTAACAGCACTTGCCCCAACAGTCTGTTACAGGCTATACGGGGGACATTTTTATTTGTCTTTCTTTGCACGCACACAAAGACAAAAATCCCCCGTATAGCTTCACCAGACTGTTGGGGCAAGTGCTGTTAGCGAGTAGCACCTATGAAGGCCGACACGGCACACGAGGTTTGGATTTGCCAGCACCACGCCCGGCCTCCTTTGTCTCCCCAGTGGCGATGTTTACTACACACCGCACCAGGTAACCATTTGAGGCCAAGTCGACCTAGGGGAGGCCAAGGAAAGGTTCAGAAACTCGTCGCTGGCGTTGTGCGGTAATCGACCACACGGTCGTCGGGTTCACAGCGCAGTGCGCTGACCTTTACACTGCCGCTCCCCCACGACCGCTCGCACACAACAACAACCGTCATTCGCCACTAAGTGGCGGTGACGTCACCACGACGCTTGTGCCAGGCCATGTGCACCTTGAGGCCACGTGAAGTGTCGAACGCCCGCTGGCAGGAGGTCACGGGGCAGAGCCAGGTGCCATGGGTCGACTTAGATGACTGGCTGATGCACCACCTGTGCCCCCTACTGTGCCAACTCAACAACAACAACAACCGCCATTCGCCACTAAGTGGCGGTGACGTCACCACGACGCTTGTGCCAGGCCATGTGCACCTTGAGGCCACGTGAAGTGTCGAACGCCCGCTGGCAGGAGGTCACGGGGCAGACCCAGGTGCCACGGGTCGACTGACCGAGATGACCGAGATGACTGGCTGATGCACCACCTGTGCCCCCTACTGTGCCAACTTGCTGTGCTTTAGCCACCCGGCGCTCCGCTCGTTGTTGTGAGCGTCGCTCCTCCGCCCTCCGTTGTTGTTGGAGGGCGACTGCCTCCAACTGCCCAGTAGCGTCCTTCACGAGCCTCCTCCACTGAGGCCGATCTTGACACCGCTGGTACCAGTCATCGGCAAGTCCACTCAGCTCCACGTCCTCCTGTACCACATCACTCCATCTCTTCTCTAGCCCGTGCCGCGCCCGTTTAGCCCCCTCGATCCGGCCGAACAAAAGCTGTTTAGGCATGCGGTGGCTGGGCATGCGGGCTACATGACCCAGCCAACGCAGCCTTGCCTGCCGGAGGAGCTCACTGATGGGACTTTGCCCAGATCTTTCAAGGACTTGTGAGCTCCTCACACAATCCAGCCTGGTCAAACCCAGGATGGATCGTAGGCAGGCCAGCCTAAATGTTTCCAACCGGCGAAGATGCTCCACTAGGGGGGTCCACGTTTCGCAAGCGTAGAGAAGGGAGGGAATGACCGTGGCCGAGAAGACCTGAAGCTTCGTGCGGAGCGACAGACCAGGTAGCTTCCAACTCACACACAATACCACACACACACCACACACACCGCACACACACCGCACACACACGCAACACACACACAGCACACACACACGTCTGCGCAGGCTAATCAAGTCATTGGCAAGACGGATGTTGGTAATGGGCTCATTTGGCTTCATTGCGTTCCGTTTACAACCACTCATTCACATTCATTTATCCACTCTCACACGGACTCTTCATTCATTGTCCCAGAGATAGAAGATTAAGTTTAGCTTCATCGCAGTACATAACTGCTTCACTCCTACTCATTTACCTAATGGAATCCTTGCCGACAATGACAATATCATTCATTATGTCGATTTAATTTTAGTTGACAATCTTATTTCCACGAGACCCAAACCTGCTTACACGCAGTAATGTGTAGAGCTATGGTTGGTGGATCACACAGAGATTGAACCATCATTTGAATTACCCATTTATCTGCAGTGTGGTGCATAGTGAAGGCAGTACAGAAGTAGGTTTCAAACCATGCAGGTGTTGTGTTATTTCCTCACCTAGGACAATATCACATTGATTGATTTTACCCCGTAGTCCTCCGTTTTTTTCCCTCCACATTTAAAATTCACATTTGGCCGCTCTAGATATTCACGTGATTAAGCCACTTCACTGGACTACCATTTGTGACCAGGCCGCTTCTGAAAACGAGCTGTGTGGCTCAGTGGGCCTTACCTGGTCAAATAAAAATAGCTGAATAGCTAAATAGAACCACGCTCGCCGGTGAAGTGGCATGGAGGCTGGGCTGGTTTTTAGACATCGGTCTTCCACTGATGATAGCTGATGGGTCAAGTCGATGGGTTCGTAATACAAAGTGTAAACCATTGTGCCATCACTGCCCTTCTAGGGCATGAGATATACGCTACTCTCACGATGGGGTGGTGTGGTGGGTGCAGCACTTATCTATAACTACGTGCAGAATTATTGGATGCCTTTCAAGTGACGTTTCTCTATGCATCCCATTGTTTCTCATTTACAGGAGAAAGGGGGGGGGGGTGCCCCCCTTCGCTCTGGCAGTTGTTGGCTAGGAGACGGGGAATGAATACCATGTATCTGTGACGCCAGCACAGCGATCGGTGCATTTCCACACCGCTGGCTTCAGTGGCCATCGGTGCAAATCCAATCTCGGCCTCGTGATAGCAAGGCGACGCTCCCCATTTGACCGCTATCGATCTTCTGCGCCATCTGACGTTGGTTTGCTTGGTCACGATATCCCAAGGTGCCGTGGGTGAGAGTGGTCCCAAAGTGTGCCGATGTTGTGGTCAAAATTGCAAAGTCGCCAAGAGTTGCTATTGAAGTTGTTCCTTGGTGTCTTGTGGCGAGCATTACCAACATGACGCAACGCCAGAACAGCGGTGTGTTGTTTACTAATCGCTGAAGTGTGACTTTTAGTGGACTTCCCCATAGGTTGATTCGGCATGAAACGAGTACCTGGTCTTGTGTATAAGCATCAGCACCGCTCCAGCTTCTATAAGTACTCTCAAACACCACTCAACTATTACAGACATCTTTGTCTATAATTATAGTCACTCGTGTTATATAGTTATATATCTGAAGGAGAGAAAGGCACATTCTTGGAATAAGGCACCTGATGAAATAAAATTGTAATGACGTCATCACACATGCATGATGGAGGAGATGATGTCATTGTGTTACCTGCTCGAATGTCGTCACGTAGAGATTGTGTTAAGCTCTGCGGTGCTAAATGTGCAGACGGGTTTTATTTTTTTCTTGTTAAAACAGCAAATCCAGCCCTTGGGGTGAAAGAATAAAAAAAACAATCTCAATCTTGCAACCAAATACGAATCTTGTATTTGTTGCAAACAGTTATTTGGTGAAAGGGCGAAATTCAGCACTGGCATCTACAATGTGTACGAATTGTGACACACTTTTTGAAAATGCAAAATGTGTCAAGGCTGTCTCGTGAGTCATTTGTTCGGCACAAAGAAAATTTCTCTCTTTTAAAAATACTGCCCCATACACATCTGCCTGCTCTCTGTGCGTCAGTGGCAAGGAACCGCCTGTTGGCAAACGATAAGCAAATGCATCATTTAAATGGGATGCATTGTTTTGACTTGAAGCTTTCGTGACTGCAAAAATTCATATTCTTTGGGTCTTTCGGCGTTTCGATCGCAACACAAGCGGTCGAAACGTCGTAGTTTTTTGTTATTTTCTTTTGAACCTATCTACGTGACTTTACGGAAAGACCCAAAGTATATACGTTGTTTTACTTGCCGTTGAGGTGAAGGATCAATTAATTGTTGCATGGGATTTATACTTTATGAAAACATTTGAATAAGCGCCTTTGTAATACTGCGGGAATTGTATTGCTATTGTAGATGTAAGAGCGAGAGAAAAAAATCTATGAAAGGTCCTATTGTCATTTTTTTATTTGTGCACAGGAAAATATGATGTGGATAGAATTTGTAATTTCCGTGCTTTTGCAATGGTATGGAAAGAACATTAACTGTTGTGTTGGTTTTAGGCTGTATATAAATGTCAAATGACATTTATTATTCATGTTAATGTGTGCTTCAGTCTGACATTGCATAGCGCATACATCAAGCAAACAAGTGCGCAGATCTCCTGCTTGGCTTTTAATAGACCACAGAGCCACAAGCAGACTGCAGGCACCTATAAAGACCAGCATAGCACATAAATGGTGGTGTCATCTGCAGCATGGCCTCGCCACCTTTGTCTCCCCAGTGCTGATGTTCACACACGACATTTAAGGCTGAATTGACCTTGGGAAGGCCCAGGACAGGTATGTTGTATACCGCTCTATGTTGTTCAGCAGTGGATTGCCTGAAGGCTCTACATTATTTTTTTTACAGCTCATGAATAATGGATGCATGGACGATTCATGTCAGGATTGATGGCACAGTGGTGGATAAGAGATGCATAAGAGATGCATAAGAGATGGATTAGAGATGGATTAGAGATGGATCAGAGATGGATCAGAGATGGATAAGAGATTAATAAGTAAGCGATTAAATGGCACGGCATTTTTTCTCTCTCTCTCTCAAATCAATCAATCTTTATGGACATTTTGAACTGGGTCCTAGTTTTTCTTCTTGCGCGCCTCTCGCATCTCCGCAAGTTACATGCGCACGACAGGGGCAGAGTTGCTATTATTAATGCCCGGTGGATTACGTAACGAATGTAATAAAACACGCGCTTCCCGACAGACGCGCTGTAACGGGATATAATGAATCCGCGGCGGAATGATCACGCACGGATCGAGCCGTGGTATTTTGAACACCTGTTTCTGTGTGCTCCAGCATGGGTCAAGCAGTGTTGGAGATTTTGTTTGGTAAAAAAAGAAATCGGTCGATTCCCCGTTTATTTGAAGATTGTTGGGTCGTTAAAATACGTCGATTCCCGTCGCGGTATTCCTCACGTGGGTAAAGCCACGCGCCTGGATTATTCCATACGTGGGCCTAAAACGTTGACCGTAATTTATCATTCATTCTGTCGCGGATTCATTTCGTCCTGTCAGAGCACTTTTTCCGAGGCAGTGGCGCTGGTCGTGCTTGCTAATGTGTTCTCCTCGGGGGCATTGGAGGCGTGAGCATTCATGCGACAGCAAGCTCGAGGAGTGCTGTGGCACTGGAACACGAGATTGATTTTCTGTTAGCGGCAAGTGCACTAATGCACGGTCCTCTGTGCCATTTGTCAATGAGGGATTTCCGGTATAAAAAAATATTAATACAGTGTGTGCCTGGTAGGAAGGCCACATTAATAAACGTGCATGTTGTCGTTGCGCATTGGCTCACTTGTATCTTTGCGTATAAATGTGCAACCTTCCGCTCTACTTTCCATTCACGTTTTGTTCTACATTTAGTTTTTTTATCCAGTTGAGTGCGCGCCGTGGTAAGAGCGTTTGACTCGCAATCGTGAGATTCGCGGTGGACTCGGGGGCACGCTTCCAGCGTAGA
The DNA here is from genome assembly GCF_964198595.1 of Lampetra fluviatilis. Lineage (NCBI taxonomy): Eukaryota > Metazoa > Chordata > Hyperoartia > Petromyzontiformes > Petromyzontidae > Lampetra > Lampetra fluviatilis. The sequence goes on from NC_136308.1 coordinate 2,141,274, forward strand.
CGAAGTTGAGTAATGTACCAATGTTGTGCGAAGTCAGAGCGGGTGGACATTTGCAAGGAAGGAGTGGGGACCGCAGTCAGAAAGTGGAGTTTCCACCACTGGAACATTCCCCGCGTGCAAGTTTCTGAGCACCAGCCTCTTGCTCGTTTGAGCATAGGACGAGGTTTTACTTTTGGTGGGAATTTGTCGTGCTTTTGCTGTCTCCACTCCCGCTATCTCCACTCCCATGCATGCTCCAAGGCATTCACTTTAAATCTCTTGAAGCCCAAGGTTGGCACAATTGCGCCGAAACGACTCTACTTTTGCGACACATCCAATCTGTGGCTCTTGATGAATCGCAACGAATCAAAACCTACCAAACTCGCTCCCCTGCGTTGTTTCCGCCTCATAAGCTTAACGCTTGCATTTGATGAAACGAGTGTGAACCAGAGGACCATCTACTTGATATTAAACAGGGTACTACCGATAGCTGCTGAGGTCTTTTAGACAATAATAGCCTGGGGCTGGGTTGGTGGATCAGTGCAGGAGAATAAACGTTTGTGAATACATTTCCTGACTACTGTATGTGGGTGGGCCTTGAGTAGTATACCACATTGTGCGTGGGGTTTCTCGGTGATTTGCTTTGATCCCACACGCAAAAAAATATTTTAGAAAATGTTGAGCATCATTTGCACGGGTTTTTTTTCACGTACGTCCATTCAGTACCGTTATTGTATCATTTGTCCAGTTAATACGTCAAGAGGTGAACTTTATACCGGGATTATTTGTTTCCCCCGACCTTATTCACCTTGAATAACGTACGTTGTTGTCTACATTACATTTTAATTCAGTTAGGTTAAGAGTATCGGGACCTACAGATCTGTATCTAACTAATCCTGGGATTTTCAGTTGAGCCACCTGCCAGTAAGATTATACAGATGGTTTGGAAGGACTGCGATTTTGAGCAAGGCTTAAAACTTTACCTAATTTACAATGTAAGACGATTATATCCACAACTCGAGGCCTGTGCATTGTGTTCTCGTAAACCTTGACTGTGTACCGGATTAGAATAACAATGTAACAATGGTTAATGCATAGAGTGTAGAGCACGTTATTCACCAATTCAGAGGTACAGTAGTAATAATATTGATGATTAGTTAAAAACTAAATTGTTAATCCACTGCTGGAATAAGACCCAATTCGTACTGTGTCAGTCAAAGTGAAGTTGTTTTTTGGTATCATACTTCACCGTGCCGGTCAGGGCATGGTTGGTAGTGGGGGGGGGATTGAAAGCAGGAGTCTGTTCAGGAATCGCGAACTGCCACTTGATTCATGCGAGCCAGATCCAGGATCCAAACTCGTTGTGGTTTGGCTCGGTGCACGGACAACTAAAGTGCATGAGAACCAAGTGTCAAATTCTGCAAATTCTTTTTCGCATTTAGACACAAGTGGGTTGTTGTTGTTCCCCGGCCTGACCCGAGCTTATGCAAATCGCATTAGCATACTTGCAAGTGCGAATATAAACGCACACAGACGATTGCTTTGTTACGACCTGCTGCTTGATCTGTATACCTCTTGTCGCTGCTTCGCCCACCCCCCACCAGAGCCCAGGCAACACAACAGCATTGTTGTCATAAGTTTCGCACCAAGTGTGGACATGCGCCATTTGATTTGGAGTTCATTCCGTGGTTGCTTTTAGAAGTTATCCCAAAAACGTGCAAAACACACGTTGATATTTGCATACACTGTATATATAAACTACATATTTAGAATCGGGGCAAGCGCCCCACAGGAGATACGTATCTGGCAAAGGAAACATGTGGTGCTGAAATGCAAATCATTTCTAATAAAAATGTGACGGTCAAGGTGCTGCCCTGCAACGACCTGCCCATGCCCCTGCTGGCAGAAGGGTCTCCAATAGAGAGGGGGGGGGGTTCTAGAGCCCCCTTCTCGCGGGTATTTTGGCCTACTCTTTCACTAACTGTGGTTGTACTGATGCTGTGTGGACAGAGGCGGCGCGTGGGGATTTAAAACACACGTGCAGTTCCGTCGTTTCAACTGCCGCATCGGGAAAACGAACCAGTTTACCCCTCGATACGAGCGGTGTGCCAAAAATGAACCATAGCATCGAATGCAAAGTAGGAGCGACGTTAAGCAAAACGACAATTGTGCACCACGTCGAGCTGATTTGTGTGTGTTTAGTCCGTCGTCCTGCCCCGCACGTCCGAGGAGCGAGCAGGGTTGGCTCCGCACGGTGCGAAAGACGCTGAGCGTGCACACGGCGTGCAACGGTGCGCGGTGGGGAGGCGGTGGTTCGCATGAATTGCATCTGTCCTCAAAGCAGCTTTTTAATGAATGAAGCGCTTGCTGCCAGCCCTGTGCAGCAGCATTCCCCCCCCCTCGTCCAGCTAAGCCGCTCTTAATCCCTTTATCTATGCCAGACAGCTGGCCACTGACTTCCCAAAGAGATAAATAAATAAGTACATGAATAAACTAAGTTTAAATCGGTAGAAAACTTACGTTTGTGTAATTTCAGCGGTGTGTGTGTATAAATATACGTATCTGGCTGAATAGCATGGTAGATAGAGGAGTCGACGTACAATCAACAAACACGCTCAACACGTGACTCAATATAACTGCCCTGAAGATAAAATATATACATCATAAGCTACGTGTCAGGCCATGGCCCGTGCTCATGTCATTGGTGTGTGCCGTTCCCCGACCATTCGGACTTGAAGATGGTTGGGGAGAAAAAGTCTCACCTCAGTTCTGTCATGAACCTGCTGGGTCTCTCACGATGGCGAGGCACCATGAGGGGGTTGCCACCATAATCTAAGGGGCCAGAGGCTTCTTCTCCTTCAGATTTACTGCATCAACTGGCTGTGACGGTCCCACCTGATGACGGAGACTTGTGTTGCCTCCGAAACGTCGTGATTTTATTATTTTATTTTTATTAATTTTAATTTCATTTTTTTACCTACATGACTTTACCGAAAGAACTAAGAGTATGAATCCTTGCAGTTACGAAAGCTTCAAATCTAGAATTCTTCTCCTTCGTAGGGCCGACGTTGGTGTAGATCAACAAACTTTAATTTTATACCGAGGTGGTCGAGCTGGGTAATTGGGTCAGGAGCAGCGGAGTGGTGAATCATCGCTGTGATGACGACGATGCCTCCTCCTCCTCTTCCGTGTTTGTGAATCGGGGCACTCAGTTCCAGGTTCCGTGGTTATTCTGTTCTGGGTGGTGACTACAGTCGCCGCACACTGCCGGAAAGTTAACTTGGGGCTCGAGTAATCGACTTTCAAAATATTTAGTCGATTGCAATTTTTCGGCGATTAATCACCTTCATGGACTTATCGTCCCCAGCTCCTAATTGTAATATGCAATCCACTGCTGGATGAAGGCCTCCCCTAAGCCGCCCTCGTTTCTCGTGATCCTCCTGCGGCGTAACAATGAACATCTTTGCATCTCCACAGTACTTTACTTTCAGCTGCAACTCGCAGAATCCTGTGTTCCCGGTGGGGGGGGGGAGCCAAAAACACATCACGCGTGGAAATCTGTGCATTCCTAACCCTGGAAGAAAACAAAATCTGATGAGCAGATAGGAAGGACCATCAGTCTCCCTGCACCTGTGAATGCGTTTAGAGTGTTTAGAGAAAGGTGCGTTCAGAGTATCTGGCTGCTATAAAACTCCACGTGATGAGCCACTTCGTTGAGCTGTCATTTGTGGCCACGTCGCTTCTGAAATAGAACGATACAGCTCAGTGGGCCTTACCTGATAAAATAAAAATTGTAGTAAAATGTCATACTAAAGTATATGGGATCCTGCCATGGTGTCATGGTTCGCACACCGGACTTGCAATCTAGAGGTCACCGGTGGCCCAGTGTTGGGTTCCAAGTGGGATTACCGCTTTGCGACTATACTACGATAGATCGCGCGATATAAGATCCGCGATCGTCATCGCGGATACAATTAAAATGGTTTCGTTTTCCTTTGGAATTAAAACTTCATGGCAGGGTTGAGAAAAGGCTGTATTTGCCGTACACTCTTACTTTTGTGAGCTTATGTCGATGTGGCGAACGCTCTAAAGCGGCGTTTGCGTATGAATTTAGTTCACCCGTGTCAACCTGAAAGGGGTTCAAATCCGCGAGACCCCGAATGGGAAAACAAAACTTTGGGGAAAGCCCAAGAACTTGAGAGGGAGAGAGAGTCCCTATGAACTGAGAGAAACTCGAGAAACCGAGGCACAGAGATAGTTAACTGTCATGTGGGTAAGGGCTCGTCTCATTGAATTTGTGTAGCAGCAATAGGCGAATGTAACTGAACCACTTAGTGCATGCGCCCAGAGTTACATGATAATCGCCTTGGATAGGTGTGGTTTAGTCTTGTTTTGAAGCTTTCGTGACTGCAGGAATCTATACTTTTTGATTCTTTCACGTATGTATTCTCACCTGATGACGGATGCTTGTGTTGCGCCCGAAACGTCTTGATTTATTTCATTTTATTCCTACGTGACTTTACCGAAAGAACCAAAGAGTATAGGTGTGATTTCGTTTTTCAGGGTTTATTCTCTGAGAGAGGCTGTGAGTTAAGACACGACTTTTGGGGCAAACCCTTATTACACGACCTTTACCATCGCCATCAGCTGCTGGTGAGACCAGTGCACTAAACAGGGCTGCACGAATTTTTATCAGGTGAACGATATAAAAACACGAGAATCCATTGCGCGGCCGTGAGACACCCGACCCTGAAAAATCGTGAGTCTCAAGGGTGATGAAAGATTACTTTATAATTTTTGCATACCTTGTACATATTTGTGGGAAGCGCACTGTGCTCTTAACCGGGCGATCTGAATGTGAGTTGCGTCCATGCCTAGCGTCTGTGGCGAGCGATGATTGAGCCGGTTCCCCCCCTGAGTTCTCCCCTTTGCCAACCCGCACTGGCCAACGCGGTGAAGTATGGTAAACTTCTTGACCAGCAGACGATTATAACCAGGATTAAAGGAATTGCACCAAAACAAAAAAAATAGCTATTGCGATGTTATTTTGCGAAAGAACGTACAACCTTTTTTTCTCTAAACATAAGCGCTCGCAAAACCGGTTGGTTTAACTTTGGCAAAATTTGAAACGTTCACGAATAAAAGAGAACCCTTATCACATCTGATGTTCTTTATTCTGCCTTAAACCCCAGAGGTTGTGAGAATTTCTTTAAGACAGGAAATTAATTCTTAAAAAAATGTATACCATGTTTCACACTAAAGAAGTCACAAGCTTATGCTTCTTTTGTGTTGGAAAGCGATCGTACAAACACACAATGTTATAACAAACTGGGATATTTAGTAGTTGTATCGTTATGGTGCAAAGCTATATTTTTATTTTTAAAATCTAAGCATGGATTATCCTAATGAGGTGAATAGGCAGAACATATTTTTTTAAGTTATCAAGGTCTTCTTTGAACAAGAAACTCGTTGTCCAATTGGGATAACGCCTGGTCGAATTAGTCTATCGGTCAGTTGAACAACGAATAAAAATGGGCACTACTGTGTGCAACACATTGTGTTGAACACTACGTGCAGTCTTTGATCACCGCTCCTCCTCCCTCCCGATACGTTTCCATTCATTGGCTACCACAGTCTGATAAGCTCTCCAAACCCCCCCTCTCCACCTCCCCTTCAACTTGCTTATAAGGGATTACATCTTGAATCATTGCTTCACTTGATGCAGCTAATTCGGCTGTGACGGTCCCACCTGATGACGGAGACTTGTGTTGCCTCCGAAACGTCGTGATTTTTATTTTTATTTTGTTTTATTTTACTTTCATTAATTTTAATGTTTTACCTACGTGACTTTACCGGAAAAAACCTAAGAATATGAATCATTGCAGTCACGAAAGCTTCAAATCTAGAATCACTACTGTGTGGTTAGTCTTTTGGAGTGACTTGGTCCCACCATGGCAATGGGCAATTTCCACCGCTGGCTCTGTACCACCAGTGGAGTTGAGCATTGTTCCGAAGCTTATCGGAACAAGAAGTTGGTTTCATGGGTTTACTTGGATTACTTGCAGTAAAACTGTTTAGGTTGGAAATTATAATTGAAGACCACACATCATTACAGTCCAATCAGACGCTTGCGGTGCCACTTATGTTTATATTCAGTTGATGCCACTTTTTTTCATTAGGCATTCGGTGCATGCATTTTGTAAGTAAGGTCAGTCGACTGAAGTTAAATTTTTTTGTACTATTTGGAAATTGTAGTATAGAAAAATATCTGTGCGTTGTGATGTCGCATAGTGAGAAATATTTTTTTGGTTTATAAATAATGAAGCAGTGCAAGCCTCTAGTTTTAATGACATTCTCAACGCTTTTTTTTACTTTAACCTTGCATAGAGATGAGGCTTCGACATATCATCTACCATTTTAACAACCCATACGAATGCACAATTTAGTGACCTCAGAGCCAAGCAAAGCCAAGACAAACCACGAGTTGTAACAACAATTTCTCACCTTTCCACGATACCACCAGAAAACATCGATGCCAGCTCACTGCATACACATGTTCCACTGGCTGTATTAGTATATTTTGGAGCTCAGTCCACCACCCCTACTCCTAACCCCCCTTTTCCTCATTCTATTTCTTGGTCGGAGCGTGTTACGTGTTCAATGCACACCACCATTGCCCCATTTAACCGCCTCCATCTGCCGTTCTTTACAAATTCAGCTTCTCTGAATAAGGCTTCTTGATGAGAGTGGCAGGCCCGGCAGCTGCCGTTAAACACACATTGTGCAGGGCCTTCCAATCTGTGAGTTATTACGGTGAAGATAAATGCTGGATGCTGGTGACCTCTTTCTCTCTGTTTTATCTGTGTTTATTCTATTTGCACTCCCTAACGTTTGCAGCTTGCAGAGTGTGCAAGCGCATCTGTTTTAGAGCTGCCTTTATTAGTTTACATCCTTCAATAAAAGTGAAATCAGCATATAAACAGGTGGGAGTAAAGTTAAAGCAAAGTTCATAGCGGTGTGATGGTTTAAACTAGATATAACCGTTCCTTAGAAAATAATTAAAGTTGAGCAACTTGTTATTTTTAAATTATAAATTGCTGTAATGTATGTTAAGTTTGTCTATTGAGATCTATGAATTGTATTCATAGCCACGTGAAATCCACACAACACACACGATTATCATTTTTATTAACATTGACATGGAACATTTGAGTAATTTGGGTCTCATTTGGCATTTTAATTGGCATTTTGCCAGCAAATTTTTCCAAAATGTTAAGTAGTTGTTTTCATTCAAAAGCATTTTACAATAAAATCCAAACATGCAATTATTATTTAATTGTGTATAAATGATACATTACCTAGATCAGGACTCATGTTTTCAAAATCAGTGCATGGAATAAAAATTGCACACCACAAACTAATATTTTGAATGTAGTTTAAGAAAGATGCCATTAATGTTTAGCATTGCAATGCAATTCTGGCCTTACCCAATCTTTTCTTAAACCTACATTAGGATTTCTAGACAATTATTTAACGGCTGTTTAATTTTTCACTTACATTCTCTACACATTAAATATACGCTCACAATTATTTTGTAACGAAATCGATGTATTTTTTTTTTCAAATGTATCAATTAAAGACGGAAAGTAAAATCGAGCCAAAGTACATGCAAAAGTCATGGACAGACTGTCATTGTTTGCCTACGGCATGCATTGCCGCAATCCATAATACGCAAGGGATTGTCAAATAATGTATTCTTTCCGCTGGGTTTGAGACTGTGCGTCACTGGATGATGTAGACGATGAAGGGCATGCACAGTTATTGACATTGAGAATGCCAGCCTCCTGCGTTGCCCACTCGCTCGTGTGACGGACAACGGTGAGCCATCACCGTCTAAATCCTCGCAACCTTTCCCGATGTATTAATTTCCGGCCAATGGAGGGGACATCACCTGTTGTGATTTGCACGTGGAAATCTCTACCCACGGATGACCCGAGAGTGATGGGATCCGTGGCACGTGACCGCTCGACGTGGTAGAATGTGGAAGATGAGAGAGCCTTGTGTGCGAGATTGTGTGCGGTGTGGTGGGTGGCCTGCATAATGTGTGTGCACGTGGGTACATGCGCGTGTGTGTTGTGTGTGTGCCTGCGTGTACAACAGGTGTGGGGAACGGTCGTGTTAGCACGTTGCGCTGCGAATCCGGCGAACTGAGTTCGATTCCCACACACGGTCACCACCAGTAACGATTATCTGAACCGGTCTGCCCCCCCCCAGGTCGACTCGGTCTCAAATGAGTACCTAGTGCAATATGTAAACATCGCTAGAACTGGGGGAGACAAAGGCGGCTGGGCGTGGTGCTGGCCACCCACCCCCACGTGTGCCATGCCGGCCTTCATAGGTGCTCGCTAACAGCACTTGCCCCAACAGTATGCTAAGGCTATAAAGAGGGGGGGTGATCTTTGTCTTTGTCCAAGAGGTGGTCTCGTTTGCTCCTACAATTGCTTTTGATGTGTCAGACGTCTGCGCATTCGCAGGCAGGCAACCGTGTCGCCCCTTGTCCACGTCTTTAGGTCTTGTATTTGCCTCCACGTATGCACGCAAAAAGCTGAATTAATTGTCGTCCATCAGAGAAGGGTGCTGTCCTGTGCACTGCTGCATCTGCTGTAGATTTTACGGAAAGAGGTGGTCAACGGGTCTACGTTGTAGATATCCGGCTGAAGTTATCGTGTTCAAGCAGGGGCGGCCCATCCATGAAGGCAAACCAGGTGGTCGCCTAGAGTGCCAAGTTAAGTGGGGTCCCAAATTAGAGAAAAAAAATACAAACAATATAACGATGATGTAATTATTTAAATTCCCGTGTGCGTAGAGAGGGAATATGAATTATAATTCATTTCTCAACATTTCTAAGAATGTATTGGTTGGACGGACGGACGGACAAACCGAATGATTATGTCTTTGTTTAAAAAACATGCACATAAGAACATTAAACGGAAAATAGGGGCAAAGCGTTCTCCAGTTTACCAAAAACCCCAGCCTAGATCTGCCCTTGGGGTTTGAGGGTTGGGGGGGTGCCAGTTGCTGGCAGCTAGTGGAGGGTCATTCACATCTTAAATCATTTCGATATTAATTATGTATTGCATTACAGATGACTGCACTCCTTTCAATGGCTGGCACACACGGAAGTGATGATGTACATAAATTATTCCTGGTCTTAAACCTATTGTAATATTTTATACTATAATATATTCATATTACATAGACTTAAGAAAATAGATAAAAATAAACCTCAGCGCTGTGTGTCAATCCTCTGCTGGACAAAGGCCTTTCAACGACATGTTGGACATGGGGGTTGTTTGACCATACTTCACCACATTGGTCAGTGCGGATAGGTGCAGAGGGTGGCCCAGGACTGGATAACATGTCACTTGCTACTGATGCTAGCCGTGGTTGGGAATGCAGCTCTGGTTGCCTGCTCCATCACGCATTGTGCTGACCACTGCGTTAGCTTTTCCCCTGCTGCTACACACACACATGTATATAGTATCAAGACATCGAACACAATGTTGTTTCACACCTAGTTTTCATAAATTCACTCGTAACTGTATTGCATCTAGAGATATGGGAGGGAATGATTGTCTTTTGGGCCTGAAATTAAACACAAACTGAACACGACTGGTCATGCCATATACGGATGAAACCAGATTGTATTGTGCTGCCAAATATACGGCGTTCGGTTTAAAACAAATCCCTCTGCCACGAATTATTTTTTGCGCATGGGGATTTTTTTTTGATAGTGACGCTGAATGACTCGAGTTTTTTTTTCGCACGAGATTATGAAAGTGCTCTCTGTTGCGGTGAGAAAACGGAGCAGATGCGTGGAACAAGGGAAGGTAATTCAGCCTATGTGAGAGCAAGCACGTGGCATATTCTTATTTAACTACACGTGAAGTGTGTGATACCAGCGTGATCAGAGAAGAGAGTTATCAATCATTGCATCATATAATTTTCTATGACCGTAAGGGTAAAAAAAACATGGACACTGAAAAACTTAAATCAAAGTTGAAACGTACCCAAAGCAGCATTGACAGCCACATTCTGGGAATTACGCTGAGAAGTAGAAATAGACAAACATAAATCAGGGAACATGCACATCATAGATGTCATATCATCGCCCGTTAAAGGATGTAATTGGGCTTGAGCAGGACACAATGCAATCGAGGCGATGGCCTTTGGATGAGACTGGTGACAGTGGCAGCAAAAGGAGAGAGATCTACTGCAGACACGGAGCGATGAGGTCTGCTCGACGTGTTGGAGTGAACTGAAGGTTTGCGTCGCTACGATTGCAACAAGGAGAGACAACACTTCGATACGAGGAGCATGATAATTGTATCAAAATGTCACGAAATTGCGATTATCCTTGCCCGTTTTATTTTTCATTACTTTTTATATTCCTGAGTAATTAGGTCGTACTCAATAAATGAGCACTTTGCAAAACGTTACCAGAGTAATTGATGACATGACTGTAGTATGAAATCATAATTTTCCGAGTCCACCTAATTATTTAATGGTTTCTTGTGTAAGTGATAACTGGTGCATTATGGGAAACTGATATCGCGATGCTCTTCTTATCAAGCACAATGACGGTGGCAACCCTAGCCATTGCCGGAACGTGGGATATTTTTAAAAAGTATGGGGGAAACCTTCATCGAGCAGCGGATAGAAAATGGTTGATAATGATAATGCAATTTTAAAACCATAAGAAGAAGACTCCATAGACAGAGATGACGGTGGATGGACGGACGACACATGCTCAAGGTTTCGGCTACTTTTATTGGGAATTGAACACAGACATTCTGGATAGAGGCCGTTGTGCTGGTAAATACGGATCCTCTTTATGTGATGTTGAAAAATCTGAGTGAAACCACTGGGATATTAGGAAGCCACAGGAGCTATGCACTGTTAAATCTAGATGGGAAGATAATTCCTTTAGAACTGCTTTTTGTGTTTAGTTTGTCCTCCCCACACCTCCGATTCGCACGGTTGGCTTCGTTCAGTGCGAAAGAAGTTCAACTTGCATCCAGCAATGGACCTCTTTACTAATATGATGATCCATTAGCTACTGACTGCGACGGCTCCGTTTCGGGCAAAGTTTGCAGACCCCATGATGCCAGGGTCCATTGACGGGACAGGCACAGTGACACACTTGCACATTTCTTTCCCATTTCTGTTTATCCTTTTCGGTGACAGAATCCAGGATATATTTGAGCAGTGGCTGATATTATGGGTTAAAAGTCTCGGGTGAAGGTTAACTATGTGACCTTTGTCAAAGATGTTTAATGCTGCTGGTGCCCTGCTGGAATGCTTGAGATGCCATTGCCAAGTTGTCTCCTTGATTTAAAAAGTGCAGTGATGTAAGTACTAAGTAGGTGGACTAGCACAGAGCACATTAGAATAGAACGACGAACAGCAAGAATTCCTGTCCATCGATCCTGCAGCGCCCTCCAAACATGCGTTTGTCCTTGCAGGTATTTATCACATATTGCATTTCAAGCCGTACAGCGAGATGATATCACCGCGGCGCATGATGGCGTGACATTGCAAATAGACGTGGCATGCAATAACGTCTCGCTGAAGAGGGTGGCGGTGGGGGCGTTTTATCGAGGCTTTGCAACCCTCCGTTCGGTTCAATTCGGCTAGTTTTTAAAAAGGGGCAAGTTCCCTATAGCGACGCAACAGAGCGACGGAAGGAACGCATTAAATGTGGCCTTCATGCGCTAAAGGGGCAATTGGGCACTTTTCGATCCCCATTTGGTGACCCTGAGCCAGCGATGGATTTTCCACGTTCGCGTGCCGAGGGCCAGTCTCCCCACACGCAGGACGCGCAATGTTCACTTGTCACGGGGTGGTATTTTTTTTTCATTTCATCAAGCTGAGACTGATTTCAACTCGTGACCTTCTGACGGTGAGTCAAGTGGTCTAGCCACAGAACCACCCAGATGGATTCACTTCCCCCCCCCCCGACAACAATACGACCTCTGTCCGGCTTTGAATCATACAACAAATGACACTGGCATGTCTCACTCTCACCAATGATGCTCAATGTTTCAGCCGACTATGGCTTCAGGAAAGGGCATTGGGCAACACTAAAGAATTGGAGAAAAGTAGCAATATGTCAGCAAGTAAATATTACCGGTTATACACTGAACGATCGTATACCAATGCCACAACACGAACAACAGTGTATACTCGTATTGCTATATAATGCACGGCACCTACTTGTGCATGCTTTGATAGAACACATCAACAGGCTAAACAAAGAAACTGAAAGCGGGACTGTATGCCACAAAACTACAAATTCATATTTGCAGGTCGTGCGAAAAATAATCGTGTAAGAAAAGAGGAGGGGGGGGTGCAAAAACTTTTTCATCTGTTGAATTGACAAAAAAAAATGTGCTGTCGAATTTACTGGGATAGGAGCCAAATGTGGTGAGCGTCCTTGCTTTAAAAGCCGCTGCATTGCGTTTACTTGCCGCTGCTGGACAATCAATTTCACATTAATACTGAGAACCTGCAGCTTATTGACGTTCATTCGACATGCTTCTGAAACAGCCGCAGGGCTCAGTGGAGTATGAAATCAGTTTGTATTCGATCACCTGTTACTGACTTTTTGGTAGGTGGGGAGATGATGAAATTGTATTGTGCACCCCTCTCGTGTCCACTGATACTATTAAAGCGAGTGGTCATGAGCTTGGAGGTATATCTCATTTACAATTTGCCCACGTGCACACTGAATTTAATACAGTGTAATTTTTTATCTTGATATTTCAAATACCAAAACAATTCACGCTTGCAGACACCAGTTGCATAGGAAACGTACTAATGCAAAGACTAACGTAATGCTTGTAAATAAGGCAAATTTATTTTGGACTCTTCAGGAATAATAATCTGTATGCTGTTTAATGAAAGTGAAAGGAATTGCTCATCGTCATTGGATTGGCAGGGGGTGGCACAGTGGTGACGCTTGTGACTCATGCCAACGAGTTCCTGGGTTCGACTTCTGACTGGTGCCTTTCTGAGTGGAGTTTGCCGGTTCTCACTCTGTGCCGCTACCTCTGTGTATCCGGCTTCCTCCCATAGCTCAAAAAAAGAAATAAAAACGACAATGTAATTGGTAATTGGGCAAAACATCTCAATGCTGAAAAATGTTCTGCAAATTACTCTATTTGGATTACACACAGCAATGTCGCCCCACCCCCCCCCAGCCCCATAGTGAAAGCATTTAGTCTCCAAGTGCATTCATTCTTGCTTCCGTTCGGTCCTCTTCGTTAGCGTCCGATGCTTGAGGTTTTCCTCCCCTTGGCCAATGGTCCATTCGTTTTATTTACGTGTTGCGCAGCGCTTTGAGTACCTTGTAGAAAGGCGCCTCATCAATGCAATGTATTATCATCGTCTCTCGCCCAGCACAAACAAAAGACAAAGATCCCCCGTGAAACCTGTAAACAGACTGTCGGGGCAAGTGCTGTAAGCGAGCACCTATGAAGGCCGGCACGGCACACGAGGGCGTGGGTGACCAGCCCCACTCCCGACCGCCTTTGTCTCCCCAGCGGCGATGTTTACACACCGCACCAGGTACTCATTGGAGGCAGAGTCGACCCAGGGGATGTCAAGGACCGGTTTCAGATAATGATCACTGGTGATGGCCATGAGCGAGAATGGAACTTGGGTCGCTGGGTTCACAACGCAGCACGCTAACCGCTACACCACCACTCCACAGCACACACACGCGCGCGCGCAGCGTTGCTGTATTCTGCATTGAGTATGAGGATAGGCGAACAGGGCAGCAGATGACGTAAGCATTTGTACAGATGGCCCTGGGATGAGAAGAGGCTTGGCTGGCTGAAACCACTCCAGCTCCACATTTCCGGAGTGGCGCTATCAAAGGGTTCACGGGGCCGTTTTATGCGGCTGAGTTTCGCTCCCATCGCGCACAGCTCTCTCGCCTTGTTTACTGAATGACCGGAAGGTGACTCACAGCAGAGGCTGCTTGCTGCATTTGGCCAAATCCTGGACTTCAAACGTGTAAAAAAAATAAAACCCCGCTTCTTCTACACGCAGGGTTATGCGGTTGACGTATGCTTCTTCCCGTGTAAGTTACAAAAAAAATTTCCGCTGTTTGTTATGCGAGGAGCTTAAATAAAGCTGTGCTTCCCTTCTCGATGTTGGGTCATGAAAGCATTACGCCATTGCTCAGAGTTGTGTTGGGAACGGTGTTGAAAGACAACGGCGCAAAGTTCATATTTGTAACCACAGCCCGGCCGCTAGGCTTGTTGCCAGTGGGTGATTTATTCAACCACGAGAAACATTTAGCGTCAGTGTCGGTATGAGTGAGATTCTTAAAATTCATTCGTTCAACTAAAACAGAAGCTGCTAATGGTTACATATTGTAGAGACCGTCACGCTTTCTAGATTTTAAGTTTTCGTGACTGCAAGGATTCATACTTTTTGTTTTTTTCGGTAAAGTCACGTAGGTAATAAATTAAAATAAATTAAATCACGACGTTTCGGAGGCAACACGCTTGCACTGCAGGTCGAATGCGAATCGTACATCGCTGCAATAAAGTGATTGTGTGTGGCACACCCACTACTCCTGGATCTAAGCTACACTGCACACCTGGCCAATGGAATTATCACAATACACTTTCCGCCCCCCCCGCCTTCATATTTACATTATAGAGCACGCGTGTTTATGTTGGCCGATGCATTGTCGCGATTCAGCGTTTCAAATCAAGAATCCGTTCTTTTTGACATCGTGATGAATCTTAGCACCTCTAGTGGCTGCAGGGGGTCACGTGAACTCATTGCACAAAAACAAAACATTGTTTGGAAAACGTGAAGTCTTGCGCGTACGTGCCGTTGTGACGTTAAGCCTCGAAACGAATCAACGGATCGATGTATCGTTCCACTCGTCGTGCTCACCTTACGTCTCACGTGACCGTTTCATTTCGTCTGATTCGTTGCTTGACTTTCTATGTTCTTCATCTTTTTTGGTGACCCAGTTTTTAAGTAGTGCAAAATGAGAGGATCAAAATAAAAGTTTCATTTGAAGCCTTTTTAAGGAGACTGATGACCGCCATAGGCATGTGGAATTTCCACCAGTAGGTCTGGACTGCCTAATTGGGATGCGTGCCACCCTTGTCCTCCAACGAGCCTGGAGACACTTAGGACTGACTGGATGCACCCAACAGCATCACCTGCAGTATAAGGTTGCATTTTGGTGGATGTTTGTTTTCTTGTTAACTTACTCAATGTGATAGCTCTTTTGTCTTTGCCAAGACGTCGTCTTTTCTTCTTGAAAAACAATTCCTTTCAGTTGAAACACTGAAACTTAAAATGTTCTTAGTCCTCCAGTCATTAACGTTTTGAAAGGCACAGAAGCTAAAAAAAACATTCCTGAAAGAATCTGAGCTTGATGCAGAGAGCTACAACCGAGGACTGGCAGCCGATGTGGTTTTTGGGTCTCTGAATACAAACAGGCTGTGAGGCTGCCACTGGGTTAATTCACTTGCCATCTGCTCTCCAAAACAAAGGGGGTTCATGGCTTGAAAAAGGCATCTGGGAAAATGGTGCGTGTCAAGAACAATTAACAAAAGTAATTCGTTTACAGATCGTACGCATTTTTTGCTTTGTAAATGATCACCAGAGGCTGCTTGGGGGAAACCTTTTTGGTTTCATTTACGATCGAGCCTTGGAACAAATACGTAAAATCCAACGAATCCAATCGCTGTTATTGCGTAGATGATGTTCCTGCAACGCGTCTCAGGTTTGTGTGACGTGAGCTGGATGTTCTGACGATGAGGAAATGAAGTTTAAAAACCCACCGTCAAGATTGCTCTCATGATATCACTGCAGTGTCTGTCTTGTGCTCTCAATGTAGAGGACCACGTCACGTATCTGACTCGCTGGGGACTGAGTGTAGGCAGATGTGTGACAAGATCGGATATGTGAACCTGTATGGGAAATCACTTTTACACCGTGCACAAATGAATAATCTTAATTTTAGAACTTTCGTGACTGCAGGAATTATTATTTGTTTCTTTCGGTTAAGTCACGTCTAAAGATAAAATAATACTACACTGGATAAGAGTGGTTAATTGTTCAGGCTTAATTGTGACGGTCGGATATGCGATATTGTAGTACATTAGTTAGTAAATCGGTCCCAAAATTCAATTCTTGTGAGTTGAAATCCTAGTTATGGTGAACTTGAAGCTTTATCAAGCTGGGATGCAAGAATTGATAATCGTCTGTTCAGCACCGTTTATATTTGTACTTGGTATAAACTGATCACTGCCATAGCCATGTGGAATTGCCAACACTTGCCTGGGACAAATATAGTAAACTAGCCTTTTGCCCGTCCAAGGACCGGTGTATTTCAGTAAATCTGAAACTTGCAAGCAAAGAGCAGACCGCAACGTGATATTCATTGCATCCATTCGTGTGCAATTTGTAAGGCCGCGGTGACACAGACCTATTTCATTTAAAGGTTATAATCCCTTGTTCATCACGACGTTTTTTTACTTCTATGTCTCAACAGCGTTACGGAGATCGCGTGACGTGAGGGTTCTGCCTTTGTAGTGAGGGTAGTGAGTTGACGCCGAGGAGGGGGGAGGAGGCACCTCGCCCCCCCATGTGGAGTGACGTCACCCGTTCATGATTATTAATGAGGGGGGGGTGCTACATGTGGAGTGACGTCACCTGCTCATGATTATTAATGAGGGGGGCTGGCCGACGTGGAGCGACGTCACGCGCGGGACACACTGACATTCTTGGCTCATTATCGTAGTAAATAACTTGGGCACAATTGAGAATTAGTACACTTAGGTCTCAGGCCGTATATTACTCCGTTGCTCAAGTGAGCAAGAGGAGATTGCCCAAGTTGATTGGCAGCCCTCAGCCAGCGGTGGAAGTTCGACATTTGCGTATCCACAAAACTACCGAGTACCCTCCCTGCAGACGGCACCTATTTTACCGAGCGAAAAAAGTGATACTTTTAAATCTCTTCAACTGCAGTTTCATTAAAATACCTCCATTTGTGTCAACTATGAGAGCTCACCCACACGACACATTGACGGATGAGTGATGAGAGCAAAAGTTATTGAAGTCTCTGCCGTTTGTAAACGTGACAGACCACTCCAGATGCCACAGACGAACGGAAATGTCACCCCCGCCCCCCCTCCCCCACTAGCACCCCGGGCCAGAGGGCAGCGGTGATGCGAATACCAGACAATCCAGACCTTAACCGCTCAGTCACGGAGGCCCCTGGCTCCCTTAATGCATTAATAGGCGCTTACCTCACCCTGGGGCTGCATTCAGCTCGACCATCCGTGGGGGTGATGCTCGCGCGCTCATCGCCCGCTGGGTAAGGGGCAATGCGATTTGAACGCCGTTGCGATTGGTTAGTTGGCACAGTTTTTTGTTAATGTTGAGATGCACATGAGGTTTTTTTTGGGGGGGGGGGGTTATATCGCAAGAATATATAAATGTGTCGTTAAAACCCGTCACCGCCCGACACAGCCAACTAGTAAGGGTTGTCACGTAAACAGAAGTGGGCAATTCGTCACTAGTACAGCACTAACCGGTGTGTTGGAGAGCCAAGCCACAGCATTTACAATCTGAGTACTCGGATTGTAATCTGTTTACGTGACAACCATTACTCACCACCCGGCTGTGCCGGGTGGTGGCGGGTTTAACGACACATTTATATATTTACGCGATCTAACCCACAAACAACCTCTTATGGGATGATATTGGTCGCGAAAGCCTCCTACTTGGTGTTAAACAGAATGTTGGGATGCATAGGGTTGGCATCTGCTGCTTAAGGGTAACACAAAAAAAAACAACCGGGACATGTCGTGAAAAGAAACATATCTCGCAGCGCCGGAATTGGGGGAGGAAAATTGTCCCGAGCGGTGAGTTATCGTGAAAACTGACAAAAGCCCACCCGGCTGTTAACGTCCCTGGGAGACGTGACCTTAGCCAGGACAGCTGCCTCAACAAGAGGGGCAGTGCTGTGAAAGCCAGGACAGGTGGCAACCCTGTGGACGCGCAGTTACGGAGCCAGGAAACTCACCGGGGTGGCACGCCCGCAAACGTGATGCGGTGGTAACTATCGATCGTTTATAGCTGTATATTTTTGTTGTTTACAAATAACGTGCAAAAATGCATACTTTGACTAATCGAAGGAATAATCGATAGACACATTGGTTACTTCGGTAGTCGATGGTCACAGCTCTGATTATCTCAGACACTTCCAGTTAATGGAGATACCCCCTCCCCCCCCATAATAAACAATAGGGACACGCCCCATCCCCCCATATAACAGCAGTGCCTGCCCCCTCCACTGTGACCCCCCCCCCGCCATTCAGAGGCGGTTGAAGCTAATGAGGTTCATCGTGGTCATTTCCTTGGATGCTACCAAACCTTGAAATCGCTTCGTAACATTTTGGCCAACTCTCACATCAGTGGCATGGTTCACAGCGGACCTCCTACGTTTTATTCTGGCAGTCTTATCGGACTTGAGGAGTATTTGGGAATTTACGTTGTGCCTGGGGATATGGGCACTAGACCCACCATCGCTCACTCTTCCCAATTTACAAGGTCCTAAAATCGTCACTGTGTCCATCATGCTCACAATTGCTTGCAAAAGTTAAACTCGAATCAAAACCGCAATAGGGCAATAGTTGACTCCTTGAGAAATTGTGGTGGAAATTCCAGATTCTGTGGCATGGAGAGGCCAGTTTCTCCATGCCATGGCAAATGTTGACTTTCCACAGAGCGGTCATAATTTTTTTTATCGACCTGGCAAGAACGATGGACTGAGTCGAACCCCCAGCTGGGATTGGAACGTTGGTCACGGAGTCGCTTTGACATTGACCGTAACGAACCCAATCGACGCTGGCCCCCGTGCTCACAAATTGTTTCTTCGTGACCGAGTGAAATGACTTCAGCCCAGGTGTTGGCAAGAAAAAAACTGATGCCGCAGGGCACTGTGGGATGGTGACCCCCTCCACCCCCACCGTGACCCTCAAGTGCCGCCGTTATTTATTCTGGCAGAAAATGTCCCCCTCCCCTCCCTGCCCGCCACCTCCGGGCGTGACTCTCGTAGGCCGAGTGGGAGCGGTGTTTTGTTGGCACGCTGTTTGCGGGTCACACAGAGGCTGCGTGTATAATCTTGGCCCTCACCTGGTGCTTGGAGAGTGGCGTCATGGTCACCGCAGGTGGTGTGCTGTGAACGCCTTGATCACTGTAACCGAGCGCGTCTCAAGAGCTGGTATCGGTTTGCGTGGACGGGGGGGGGGGGCGTGAGAACAACAACATTTGTAAATGAGCAGTAAGTAGTCTTTTGCAGGTGGGTGCATTTTCAATGAGTGGCTAAATAGTTGTGGGCTGCGTTCATTGGCATTACTGCCTCTAGGTGACACAATTCACAACATTGCACATTGGTAATAAGAGCGTACAATTGCTTGGGTGCTAGCATACGTCGTTACAAATTCCGATTTAGTTGAATCGCTGCACTTGAATACGTTTTTTTTCTGCGAGGGTTCTGCTCGTGAAGTTTAGCAAATGACGTAATGGAGTTATTTTCTTTTTAAGATGTCGATGAGACACCAAGTTCCTGGAGAAAACCTAAACGCAAGAGAAGGGTGAGGGTAGCACTTTCAAGATTTCGTACACTTAAATCGGCAACCTACTTGCTGTGATGCCATCACCCTAACCTATTGATAGATGTCAAGGAGAAATATGCATGATCCACAAACCCACCGACCACCACATGTTTATATTTTTCACCCACGGTGGCTAGATGTTACCCTCCTCGCCTGTTATGCAGGAGGTCGTGGGTTCCATTCTGACACTGATGCCTGTATTTGTGGAGTTTGCGTGTCTCTCTCCCCTTGGTCACATGGATTTTTCTTCGGGTCCTCCACATTTAGAATCAACGTGCGTTTAGAGTAGCTGGCTGCTATAAATGTCCACTTGGTAAGCCACTTCGTTGAGCTAGCATTTAACAACCATAAACTATTTAATCATCGTTTATAGTTGTTAAAGATGTGCTCTTACCACGCCAGACAAGATGCTAATTAATTAAGTCTGCCGGAACTTTTCTGGCTCAATGTTTATACTGAGGGCATGTGGGAAAGATTTTCATTTAATAACAATTATAATTTTACAGCCATTTATTGTCAATCACCGACTGTCTGAAGGCCTCCCCCATGTCATGTCAGACAGGGGAGGTATGTTTGACCATACTTCACCACGCTGATGTACCCAAGACCTGTTCAGAAACCGCTTGCCACTGATATTAACCGAGGCCTGGAATTGATCTTAGATTGCACGGATAGCAGCTTGAATCGAAGTGCCCGTCACTCCCCCAAAGGGGTCTCATTGGCCCTGCGGCCGTGTCTTAGTGTTGCTCTCTTGCCTCTCCCTCACTCGTGCCCCTAACCCACTCGCCATCCCGTTACCGTCTCCCAGAACGGGAGTAATCTTTTGAGATGCAGTCGCATTGAGATGCAATGTTTAATTGAAATTGGTGACTTGCTGTAATGTCAAATGATTGTACATAATGGCCTAACGTTTTGGGCAATGGCCCTTCTTAAGAGGAGCAGCCCAATAGAATGAACCCACAGGCATGGGGAGTGCTTCCTGCTTCTCGAGCAAGCTGTGAATTTCATCCTTTCATCTCTCTTGGCCTGATTTGTTTCAATAATTCAAAGCATTTTTTTCTGATGGTTCTCGGTCTGTACCTGGTAGTTTTTTTTTTAAATTAGGTTTTGAAAAGGAGTAGCAGGAAAATAGACATTTGATGGAAGAAGAGATGGTCAAAAAACACATTTCATTTTACAGTTACCTTTGGGGGGGGGGGTGCATGTTCACCTTCAGAAGGAAGAAAAAAGTTCCACAATTTTTCTATTGAAATTGAAATGGAACATTGAGGATTGCATTTCCATCGGTGAATACGCTCACAAGCATAATTGCGTACGTTGCGAACAATTCCTTTCAACGGCATATCTACAAAGGGATGACATTCAAGGCATGTGCCATGTGATCTGCTCAAGCCGCCGCTGCTCGACACTCTGTGTGCTAATTTCCAAGGAGAATATGTAGGTCACTGAACATTTGGTCAAATTGAGGGAGAAAGGGTTGGAAGTTACAGATGGGGAAGGGAGCGGTATCGGAGCGGTTAACGCTCTGCGCTACAGGCCCAGTGACTCGAGCTCAATTCTCGCTCACGGCACACACCAGTGATAATTATCGGAGCTAGTCCTGGGCCTCCCCTAGGTCGACTCGGCCTCAAATTAGTACCTGGTGCGGTGTGTGTAAAATTCATCGGCGCTCGGGAGACGAAGGCGGTCGGGCGTGGTGCTGGCCACACCACGCCCTCGTGTGCCGTGCCGTACCGGTCTTCATAGGTGCTCGCTGACAGCACTTGCCCCAAGAGTATGTTAAGGCTATATGGGGGATATTTGTCTGTGTGTATGTCCACATGATGTAATTTTCTACTTTAGCTATGTAGTAATCTCTGACACATACTTTTTTGATTTTTCCCACGTAATCGAGATGGGGAATTCTTCCCATTCTTTCCCTATGAAGGCACTGGGACATTATCGTGAGCCATCGGAGCCGCTCCAAATTCTCAGTTAACGCAACTGCAAACTGCATGCACACATTTGTTCTCACTGGTTACTAAGCTACATGTGCGCATGCACAAACCGCATTACAGACTGGAGGGGCAAGGTATGTTAGTGAGCAACCTCTGATTCACCACCGTGTGTACCACGGTGGCAAATGTTACCTACCTCGCCAGGTATGCAGGAGGTCTTCTGGCCTGAAGACGTACCGGTCACGTTTTTTTAATTTTAGTTTTTTCTTCCGATTCCGTTCCGATGACGTAAACGTACGTTGTCTTCCAATGACGTGCGTGTACATCGTCGGAATGGGAATGGGTTAATGGGCCTTACCTGCTGAAATATAGACCGAGTCTGAACACAGACATCCATAGGTATGCACGCAGCCACACTCACTCGCACACATCTCGCACTAGTGCGGACACACCCGCATCGTCGCACACGCAGCACCCGGGGGGGGGGGGGGAACAGTAATCGTAACGTTTGACAAACAAAATCCCAGCGCTTGTGAAAAGTCACGGGGTTCCCGATGGCGAGGACTTCTTATGAAATCCCAATCTTTATTAAAACAATTGAAGGACAGGGTGAGCACATTGACGTTTGGAGTTTCCTCTGTTGACAAAACTAACCAAGTGTGCATCCTCGTACATTCGCTGTGCCATTCCCAAAACACCCACTCGCATAAAGCATGCGTCGCACTGATTGGAAACGTCATGGTACGCATTCTCCATCACCGGGCCATACGGCGATAGAGACTGTGGGTCACTGATGCTTATCCAAGTGAAAATATTTTTTTTAAAATGCTCGTTAAAAGGTAATCATTAATCACTGTCTACCAGCCCTTAATGTAATTGAGCGCTGCAGGTTTCCATTGCCTTGGTTCTTGAATCAAGATATGATTCGGTGACACTTTGACTTCCTTCCCTGCATGCTTTCAATTCTCTTTGGCCTCCAGCCCAGATGATGCACTATTTAACACAACCCAAGCTGAAACCGAGTTGTTGGGGCTTTGTGGGAGCGGAACTTGTAAGTTTGGCACCGACGCCGCGACACTTCCTCGATCGAGTGGGACAGGCACAAGCGATGGCAAGGTGCGGCGACAATGATAGCATTGGTCGCAAACGAGTTTTGATTCTTTACCCGTACCCGGCCGCACCAGGGTCGTAAATGGATACCCGTACCCAGCCGGGTACAGGTAGCCGTATTATACCCGTACCCATACCCTACCCGAAATGAGTGACAAACGGTTACTCACCAGTGACTCACGGCCTACCCGTACCCGTACCCAGCCACACCAGGGTCGCAAACGGGTAGCCAGGTATCGGGTAGGGTACGGGTATCGGGTACCCGATTGCGACCTCTGATTGGTCGTGATGAGCTGTTGACCTTCACCGCATGCTCTGATAGAAAGTGATACTATTAATATGACGTCAGGTCATCGGACCCTCCAGATATATTCGGGGCCCACGCAGACCACATCCGACCGGAGGCTTCATTTCGAGGGCCTGCCAATTCGAAACGGCTGGCAAACTAACGAGAGACATTACTACTATAATGAGCCAAGAATCAGAGGTGTGGACTCGAGTCATGTGACTTGGACTCGAGTCAGACTCGAGTCATGAATTTGATGACTTGCGACTCGACTTGGACTTGCATAACAATGACTTTGTCCCACCTATGAGATGTGGACTCGAGTCATGTGACTTGGACTCGAGTCAGACTCGAGTCATGAATTTGATGACTTGCGACTCGACTTGGACTTGCATAACAATGACTTTGTCCCACCTCTGCCAAGAATGTCTGTTTGTGTGTAACGCGTGTGACGTCACTACACGTGACGCACCCCCCCCCACCCCCCGTCATTAATATTCATGAGCGGGTGGATTTTAACACTCACGCAGAAGAAGCTCGAGCGGAAATATTTTTTCTTTGCAAATTCGCTTTGAGTTTGACGATTCTTTATTGAAAGTGAATCTAATAAATAATTCTACACAGCAACAAAGTGGATTTGGTGTCTTTATTTAAGTCTAATTTATGCTTCTACATTATGGTAAAATAGACATTTCTGGGTGATTTTCCAGATATTGTGTGATTTTTCCAGATATTGTATCGATTTCCAATTTATTTCAACCCCCTGCGACTGAAAGCAGAAGAGAATAAAGTATCAGAGCAGTCCATTTGAACAAATTTAAGGTCATATACAGTGCTACAGTGAACTTCAGTGAAGTGTTTGATGACTTCGTTTTGTGGCAGATTCACTGCCATTAAATTTACACAAGATACAATTTTACGCTGCTCAATTTTTTCGTAAATATTACAGCTTCCGACGGGCAAACAAGCTAGTCCCCTAATAATTGACCGTGTCGGCGTGGTGGCGGGTTTAACGACACATTTATATTCACGCGATCAAACACAAAAAAAAACCTGTACGTGTTTAACTGAGAGATATCCCTCACTGCAAGCGTCTTGGCCACGCCGATTGACCTGGCAACGCTGGTTTCTAGTTTGGTCGTTCTCTGTCACTCCTGCCACTGCAAGGGCCTCTTGGAGTGACGGTCTTGGCCGAGGTTGCGTTAATTTGTTCAAAGCCATCTTCGGCTCCAGGCAACACTCGCAAATGAGACTCATCCTGGGCATCTTGAGTTCTCAGCCGGTTAAACAAATATACTTGAACTTGGCTGTCGGTAATGAACATTCCCAGCCCCCCAATGTTTTGTTGGTTGATCTATTTGCTCTTTTCCAATCACAAGACCAGCACACCCCTGGACACGGTAATTAGTGAATGGGCTTGCCCCGCATCGCAGCAAATAATAATTAACAAGCGCCAAAACGGCTGTTACCCATGATGTCATTCGGAACTCATCACGATCGCTGTTGACCCAGCGACTGGGGCTGTTTTCCTGGGGTGCTGGAGAGATGTCCCTCATTGTGTGCGGACATCAGCTCGTGTCAACATGGGGAAAGGGTGGCTTGACAAATACAAGGAGTTGGGGGGGGATGAGTTTTTTAATGGAATCATTAATCATATCTCTCTCCACGTGTTGCGATGCCTCATTAGTGTTTGTGCGCACGCCCTTTAGGGCGTTCCACTCACTGCTAACAATTCCTTACAACAGAATATCTACAAAAGTAAGACATTCCGGGCATGTTGCCATGTGTTCTGCTCAAGCCGCCGTTGCTCTGAACTCGGTGTGCTAATTTGCAGTCGACATGTTAGGTCATTTGTTTGTTTGTCAAAACTGTGGTGGGGAAAGCGTTGGAACTATAGATAGCGAAGGGAGCATTAGTGAAGCGGTTAGCGCATTACGCTACGAACCCAGCGACCCAAGTTCTATTCTCGCTCGTGGCCATCACCAGTGATCATTATCTGAACCGGTCCAGGACCTGCCCTGGGGCAACTCTGCCTCAAATGAGTATCTGGTGCAATGTGTACATGTCGCCACTAGGGAGACAAAGGCGGCCGGGCATGGTGGTGGGTCTTCATACGTGTTCGCTGACAGCACTTGCTGACGTAGGAAGCAGTTCTCCTGCTGTGTTTGTTTCACCTGATGACGGCTGCTTGTGTTGTGACCGAAACGTCGTGATCTATTAATTTCTATCTACGTGACTTTACCGAAAGAACCAAAGAATATACTACGTATACTTGTTAAACATACACTTTGTCCATCCAGTGTTGGATTGAAGGGCTCTCGTCATTGTGTGTTGGTCATGGGGATTGTCTGACCATACTTCACCACTCTGGTCCGTGCACATCGTGGAAGGTGGAGGTACTGGATCTGTTCACGTATCACTCGCCTCTGACGTTTGGCTGTGGCCAGGAATTACTTCTCAGCGCAATGTTGAGCAGATATTCACTTTGAATGTTTTCACATTCTGAACATTGAAATTTACGGCGAATAATTTGCAGTAATTGATAACACGCCTGCCGTTTCCACACGAGGTTTAATTTAAAATTCCCGCTGAGTTGCCACTGTGAAAATGTAATATTTATTATGAAATGTAAAAATTGACGGTGTACTATTCCATAATGGCATGCAGTAAATTGGAAATGCTTTCAAGTGGAATTGTCTAAAATTATATGAGTCATAGCAATATTCAATGCGCTTTTTTTGTTTTGAATGTCTAATGCTATTGCAGTGATTCACATGGGGAGATAATGGAAGGGGGTGGAGTACTTTGACGAAACACACATGGACATATTCAAGTACACCATGAATGAGAATTCCTTTTTTCATCTCGGGCAATTCACAACTTAGCCATACACTGCCATAAAGCAGTGAAAGGCACACGTGAAATTATTGAATGCTGTTTAACACGTAGGCTTTCGTGACCAATATCATCCATAGTACAGTTTTTTTTGGGTTAGCTCGCGTAAATATGTAAAGGTGTCGTTAAACCCGCCACCACCCGACACAGCCAATTAGTAAGGTTTGTCACTTAAACAGAACGTGACAATTGGTTACTAGTACAGCACACCGGTGTGTTAGAGAGCCAAGCCACAACATTTACAATCTGAGTACGACGTTTCGCCACTAATTACAACTAGCTTCATCAGGCGACAGCCAGATTTGTGGAGAAATCCTCCTGTTTCGTTCCTTAAATAGAGGGGATGTGATGCCATCAATTGTGTGCTCTTCTTGCGCGAAGTTGGGTGGGGGGATTAGTGAATGCATATAAATGACTATGGGTATCCATTGCTGTAAATGATTGCATTTTCATTTCACCGTTTGTCCCGAATTCCACATTCTCATGGCAGGGACCAGCCTCTCCATGAAACAGCTGCTCTTGACTTGCCATAAGATGGGTGCAGCCTCTGCAGGTTGTGCTCATTTCACTGACCCCTGGAGGCGATTGATGATTATTTGCATGAATGACGCTATATACAATTATATTATTATTATTTGTATTAGACCTTGAATGGGATTTTCTTTAAAGTACAATACTAACATGACCGCATCATTACAACGCATGTCATAATTAGTTTTGTTGAGCAACACTGTCCCCCGTTAGCCAGGCCCAACAGGAAGCCTGTAGCTGCACCAGCTAACTGTGTTGTTTTATACTCTTCGGTTCTTTCGGTAAAGTCACGGAGATGAAAATAATAATAATAATAAAATGAAAATAACTAAATGAAATCACGACGTTTCGGAGGCAACACAAGCTTCCGTCATCAGGTGGAACAGCCACAGCAAAATTACTACAGTAATTTATTTTCATTTTCTTATTATTATTTTTCATCTATGTGACTTTACCGAAAGAACCAAAGAGTATGGATCCTTGCAGTCACGAAAACATAAAATCTGTGTTTTACTTCACTTGCAAGGGAGTCACTGAGTGGTGGAGTTACATTGCTTCGGTGCCAGTACATTGACGAAAATTCCCTTCCCATTTCCCTCCCGTGTAACCGCAATGGGGCCTTGGCATGCATTGCTTAGTGGTTTCATGATAACGGCCTTATCGATCAGCACTGCAAAAGCTGATATCGAAAATTTGGTCGGAGGCTAAAGATCCGAGTGTTATTAAGGGAGATAGTGATCTTCAGTTGCTATTCGAGGCGCACAATTTATATTTACACTATCAGCTGCCCTTATATGTGTGCATAAATACAGATGTGAACATACATGCATAGATATGTTTGTTTTGAATATGAAAAGTTAGTTATATAAACTGTTGTGTTTATCGGGAATAAAAAAAAACTAAAATTTCTAGGTGATGGTATCTTCTTAGGCATCAGCTTGGCTCTAAACATTTAATACATTTGTTAAAATTTAAGTCACGTTAAAGCTCTAAGGATTGCGAGACGGTGATTATCTCTCTTGGTGGTCCTGAACCAGTCATTCAAATTCCACATTTGCATGGCAGGGACTAGTCTCTCCATAGTACAACCAGTATAGTTTGACTCCCCACTAAGTAGTGCTCATTTTATTAAACTCAAGAGGGATGATTGGCTCAGTTGCCCCCAACTAGGATTGTGAACTATGAGTCGAGAGATGTGATCGCTGTGAAACCAAATAATATCTCCTCCCATTCACATTCATCTCCATTTATTACGTATAACCTGTTTTGTATGTTTGTTCATTGGCTCATTTAATAGTCTGAATAATTACGCGTGTGTTGTCTTCCCTGTTTACGTCCTGGGTTTATTTTCCATTCGTCTATTGCGAGATATGTCACCTCTTTACGTAAGTAATCGAAATTCAGAGTGCATGCGCACACACGAAAAAAAGAGACCTCCGGTGTGATTTTTTTTTTATGTGTTAGGTAACCCCATTCATCCCAGCTGTCTTTGTTTGGCAATGGCGTAGGCACAGAGTGCTGTGTCCTTGCGGCATTGCAGAATCTCGGGCATCTCGAACATCTGCAGATGGACGAGTGACGGCGTGATGATTTGGCACCACCGCTAGTCGGCAGGGGCAGAGGCACGAATTCAAAAAAACTAAAAAAAATCGGTCCCGGATTGGAGCCGAGGTGCGTCACGTCCTTAAGTGCGCTTACGCACAACGATCGCTTTCACTCGTTACTCGGTCCCTCCTGTGGCGAGCGGCACGGACCGGGCAAACACGAGCTTTGCCACAACTTGCGAATCGTCTGCCAGCTGAGCGCGCTTCTTCATCCCGTGTTGTTCCGATACATTTAAAATTGCTTCCGACGGTGCCTTTCCAATTTTGTCTTGGTCTCTCTGTTTTCATTGCTCTCCGAAATCCCAGTGCATTCCTCATTTTTGCAATCCGGGTTCCTGTTGGTACGAAGGAGATGCCCCACCATCTTTGCCATCTTTTCCTGATATTTCCCAACACACACAACTTGATGGACTCAGAGACAATGGGTTGGGCAGGATTTGGGGTGAAGTCAAAGGTGGTATACATGAGGTCATGCGTTCGTTCCCAGCCCTGAACCCGATATATTTGGAGTTTGTATGTGTCTCTCTCTCTACCCGTGGTCACGTGGATTTTTATCCGTGATCCTCTGGTTTTTCCAATCCACATTTAGAATCGACATCATGCGTTTAGATTATTTGACTGCTATAGATCTTCACGTGATAAGCCAGGTCGTTTCCGAAAAAAACCCATATAGCTCAGTGGGCCTTATCTGGTAATATAAAAAAAGTTATTTTTTTTAGTCTTAGCTTATACCCTGTGTAAACCATGAATATGTCTGCCTGTCTCGGGCAGGTTACTGAGATGGGTGGTGCAGTGCAGCCAGAAATTGGCGACCAAAGAGAAGGCCTGAAGAGTGATGGCGGTAAACTGTGAGAGCACGAATGAGAGGGGTCACGTATTGGGGGTGGTTGCAGCAGCCGCGGGAGGAATTCTCGGCGAGTTGTGGAGGCATCGGCGGCACAAGCTGCGGCTCCACCTCGACTTGAGAGGCGTGAAGACCGAGTCTGGTGGTGCTCCGGCTTTTCTTCTTCGTCTTTCATACGGCTGACATAGATGCAGAGATACAACTACAATTTCACTTTTAAGGCGGTCAAGCCGGAGTGGAAGGTGGCAGCCTTCACGAGGCCCGACATCTGTTAAGTGAGAGACCACGGCGAATGCCATGATTCGTCGTGATTTCGGAACGCGCGCAGTTTCTGAGCGGTCAGCGACGAACTACTTTCTTGGGCTCGCGGCTGAGCGGTATGGAAATTCTGAGTGCACGCGCGGAGTGATACGGTACGCGGCGGCGTACCCTCATCTCAGTTCTTTGTCCTGCCATGGGAGGGCTGCAGGCTCATTTTATAGTGCAAATGTGATTTAAATTAGCATCTATTTATTTATTTCCTGTAATGCATCGACAAGTAATTAATCGCTTTACGCGGGACGAGGGATTTCTTGCACCGCTTTTGGGGAAATCGACAGAGGTCCCTTGGAATAGACTGGACCCTGCCATAGAAATGTGGAATTTTAACCACTAGTTCAAGACGGCTAATGCAGATGCCACTGCACTATGCGCTTATGAGCAGCAGGTTGTAGCCTTGATTGTACGGTTTTAAGCGCAAATGTGTTCAAAGTTGCTGTAATCTGTTTTTAGTGGTCGCATTGAGACGCTCTGTAGCTCCAAGGGTCTTGTACAGATCACAGGAACACGTGACAGAAAGGTATTTTCCACATCAAAGAGGAACATGGCATGTCTTCAAAGTAACCCCCGTTGTAAAGTTACCCTATAGATGCGATGCTAGGATAAATACATCCTTTTCCACTGCTCACACAAGGGGCCACACCTGTTGAAAAAAACACAAGCATTTGATAGCTGTGTTAATATCCATGGAGCATTTCTTTATTGAGACAATTTGCAGAGCTTTTGGAAATTGTACATTGTGTGCATAATTTTGGCTTTTAAACATGCGCGCCTACAACTTTAAAAGTAAATTCCCATGCATTTCTATGCGGCATTTGAGGGCGCAAAGTAATGAATTTGGTTTTAAAGTAATGCATGTTTGAGATCTTACTGAGATAGTAAAACTCTTATACATTCTTCACTTAAAAATCGGACAAGCGATAATGCGGTGGCCCATGGGAATGAGAAAAGCCACTGCACTGAACCCAGCCGAGTTCGATTCCAGGCCATGGCCAGGATTAGTGACTAGTTAACTGGTCCTGCCTCCCACTCCCCACCCAGCCCCCTTCACTATTTCGTATTGCATGGTGAAGTATGGTAGAACAAAGCCCATGCCCGACAGTGCGGGGAGGCCTTCATCTCGTGGTGGATTGTCTAAGTGTTACTTATTGGTATAAGGTGTGTGTGTGTCTTTGTGCGCATGCATGTCGATGCAGTGCACCCACGTGCACACGGGCAATACTCAAACACGAATGTCGTCAAGAAGTATTTGTGTGACTCAGAGTTGTAATTGAATATCAAAAACATAAGGAAATCCATTCAGTGTCAGCATTTCTAAATATTTTATTGCAACGCAATAAATATTTGATCTGGCGGAAAAACAAACAATAACAACACCAGGTAAAACACACCAACTTCCCCCAAATACTCACACCCCGTGTGATTGTTTAGAGGCGAGCGCTTTGGCCCACGTGACTTCTTTACAACATAACGGTGCAGCCCTGCAATTGCTTTCACCATCGCTGGCGGCAATGACCTTCACTTTATTTATTTATTTGACCATCCAAGAGCCGCTGCTGTGAGGATGACGGAGTCCTGCGTAAGTGTTCTGTGCTCACTAGTCGTGCCCGTACTGCTGCGTCTTGCATAACCTCGGTAACCACAGTAACCACGGCTCTGTTTCCCGTGCAGCTGCTCCAGGACTGCCCGAAGGCTCGGAGGGAGGTGGACCTGCACTGGCGCGCGTCCACCTGCCCGCACGTGGTGCGCATCGTGGACGTGTATGAAAACCTGCACCAGGGGAAGCGCTGCCTGCTCATAGTCATGGAGATGTGAGTTCTCCTTGCTCACCCAACCACTGACCCAACCACTCAATCACATGACCACTCACTCACTTAATCACGCGATCAACTACGAGCCCACCGAACCACTCGCATGACCACTCACTCATCCTCTTGCCTACTCACTCGCCATGGATGGAGATTTTAAAAGGGGAATTGCCGTTAAAAGCAGCATTAGTGTCATGCATTAATCATCTCGGGTTTCATGTTAGGAATCTCATGCAATGCCTAAAGGGATTTCCATTTCTAATTCAGACCTAGGCTTATTCCCATAAGAACACCACCATTAGTATCATCACCATCATCCACTTCGATTTAAACTCTCCCGTTCACTTATCCGTGTTCCCCAAAACTTGTCAAATGTGATTATACAATCTGACTATCTATTTTAGGAAGAGCCAAATTTAAGCACGCAGTGGCACATTATTCACAGCTCTGCAAGCTGCAGCAATAACACACTCGCCGCCGCATCAAAGTCAGGCTGCAGCGCGTCTCTCTGAGTTTTAAACTTTTACGCAAACCATAATCAGCAGGGATGCACCGACATCCCTGCCGCGCGTGGACCGGCATGAAAACTCAATATTGCTGCGGCCGCAAGCACGTATCATTTTACGGGGCCCAGTGTTTACGATGTATTGTGTCGGCGGAAGGCGATGAGGATGTCTTGTGTCGCAATGCTCTCCTTTGCACAACGTGTTCCTTGCGTTTGTGTTGGCGCATTGTTTTGACATGCAGGGGGTGGGAGGGGGCATGGTCGAAATGGGCAATTGGACACATGACGTTGAACTACTGTTATATTGTTCCAAGACTCCTCTTGACAGCGTGTGCTCCGATAGGGTAAATAGCTGAATAAGTGAGAGATGACACGACGCGTGTGGATTATATTTACTCTTGAAGGTGCCCGGTAGAAGCTGTGGGGAATTACTAGGGCGGCCGTGATGTACCCTTTCACAATATGATATAAAATTTCGCGATACAACGATTATCGCGAAATCACTTTCACACAAATCTGTAGATGCGTTTGACGTTTTTAGTGTCTTGTTTTGGTGCTTTGACGCACTTCCAGTATGACCAAATGTTGTTGCTCAATGCATGACGAATCGATTTGAGCACAACAGAAGTGTGCAATGTCAATATAAGACTGTGCTTGGGGGCGCCGTGGCGAGATGTTAACTCCCTCACCTGGTGTGCGGGAGGTCGTGGGTTCTATCCCGACCCTGACGCCTGCTGCTGTATATTTCAAATTTGTGTGTTCTAGCAGTGGTCTCG
Source organism: Lampetra fluviatilis (assembly GCF_964198595.1). NCBI lineage: Eukaryota > Metazoa > Chordata > Hyperoartia > Petromyzontiformes > Petromyzontidae > Lampetra > Lampetra fluviatilis. The sequence goes on from NC_136308.1 coordinate 2,173,588, forward strand.
CGGATTTTTCTCCAGATCCTACGGGTTTTTCCCTCCACATTTATAACCAACGCGCTATAAATTTCCGCATAAGCCGCTTAGTTAAGCTATCAATTGTGGCCTGGTCGCTTATGAAAAAGAGCTACAGTATATAGCTCAGTGGGCCTTGCCTGGTAACATAAAAGTTGAAATTTAATAGTTCATGCGGTAGTTTAATAGCCTTGAGTTTTACCGTTAGTTGTGTATTCCTGCCACCTTGTGGCTGGACAGCAGCACTATCATGCACTACCGGTTAGGACATTAATCTCAGTGAATGAAGTTCATCGAGTTCCATACACACATGGTCACATGAATATGACAGTGCACAGTAAACCTGTTTGTACCATCAGCAAAGTGTTTCTCAAAGAACCCTTGCACAATGTCCCCACTCCGCATTGAAATGTGTGCATGTACCGCCATCGCATACACGCTATATCTAAGTGGTAAGTGATGTTGGACAGGCAATGAATGTTCGTGATAAGTACTGGCACATCGTATTCATCCAATTCTGGCCCGGCGTGTCAATCGAGTTGTCGCGGTAATGACGACGTGTCAATCAGAATCTCTTTATCCTGGAGGAATTCTCCAATGAGCTATATAAAGCTTTTTTTACACAGATGTTCAGTGAAAATTATAGGAAAGGTAGGAAAATCGCTAAAATAAAAATGCAATTAAATTTTACTATTTTACCAGGGCAAGCTCACCGATCTATTGGTTCTTTTTCAGAAGTGACCTGGCCACAAATGGTTGCTCAACTCAGTGGCTTATCACGTGGACATTTCTAGTACCAGCCCAATAATCAAAACGCACGTTTCTAAATGTGGAGTCAAACACTGGAGGACCCGGAGAAAAAAAATCCCCGTGACCATGAAGAGAACATGCAAACTCCAAATATACAACTGCTGTCGGGTTGGGATCGAACTCACGACCTCCTGTATACCAGGCGATGGAGTTAACATCTCATAGCCACCGTGAAAACCCAATGACGTTATGGCCACTGCCGACTATGGTAGCTTTGTGTATTGAGAATGACGTCGCCGTCAAAATTGCGCTTGCTATTTATTTTTTCTTCTTTCCTTGTTTTTTTTGTTTTCTGGACATGTCTCAGTACAGCATGTTCGAATATTGTTTTTGCATTTCGACACGACATATGGGGGAAGGGTGTAAACGGTTTACCTCGCTCTTGCTCGCAGCAAATTGAATTGTCACGATGCAGAGACACATTTCATTTAAAGGATAATTTCTGGTTTGTTCCAGCGCTCTATTGGCCTATGTTACATTTTGCAGGCGCATATCACTTTTTTATAAAAAGACGCAACTAAATGCCATGTATTACAAACATAAAAATGATTGAAGCAAATGCATGCATCATTACATGCCTGGTACAAATTAATATTATTCTTATTGTTATATTTGATCATAATTGTTCCATGCCCGCTGTGTGCAGAATGCAGGGTGGGGAGCTCTTCAGTCGGATTCAGGACCGGGGGGACCAGGCATTCACCGAGCGAGGCGAGTGGTGGTGGTTGGGTGACAGAGAGTCTGACAGAGATAACAAAGATCCCCCGTGTAGCCTTAACAGACTAGGAGCAAGTGCCGTGAGCGAGCACCTGTGAAAGCTGGCACTGCACACGAGGGGGTTGGTGGCTAGCACCATGTGGCGATGTTTGCTACACACCACACCAGGTATCCATTTGAGGCCGAGTCGACCTAGGGGAGGCCCAAGACTGCTTCAGATAATTATCACTGGTGGTTGGAGGTGAGGGTTAGTTGATCATACAGAGATCATAATTTGTTCGACTCTGATCTTTGTAGGTATTGGATGTTTTACATGAGGCAGGACAGCAAGTGGGTTGATGATGATCTATATGTGTAGCGTTCTCATTTTTTTTTTCTTCACGAGTTTACTTTAGGTTTTCACCCAGATAAAAAAAAATACAAAAAAACACATTCAAGCAGGACCCTCCTGAAAATGATCTTGAGACTGATTTAGGATTGTTGGTAAAACAGATGTATTATCACCTATATAATAATATCTCAGACGGATAGGCGAGTGGTTATTCTGCTTATGCTTGTGGACTAAATAGTTAAGTATTTGCGACCACTTTGTAATTTTGATGGTAAAAAGCATGAGCCGTCATTCAAATAAGCAGGCCACTGTGGCTTATGCCTATACTCCAAATGCCATGTTTTAGAATAACCTATAAAACAGCTCAATTAAATGTATTCAATTGTTCAAAGAAATAACTACTTATATTTGACCTAATTCTGCCTTGAAACTACGGCAATGATTTTCAGTACGCTCTTTTCTTGGTTAGACGTGACTATTTCGTGAACGCATCTGTTTGTTCCAGCTGTTCTACGTGAATTAAGTGTCACTTACGGTGGTGTTTTTGTGCACAGAGGCCTCTGGGATCATGCGGGACATTGGCCAGGCTGTGCAATCGCTGCACGCAATGAATATCGCACACAGGGATGTCAAGGTGAGGGGTGTACACGCTTTAAAATGTTACACAAGACACAGTCACCAGGTTTTACACTTCCTCGTGTACAGATGTGGCTATAGCTATGTATGTTAAACTTATTTAGCCACCGTGTGGAGCCAACCGCACAGTTTTAAAGGAGTTTTAAATCTTGATTTAAACGTGCTTAGCTCCGGTGGCTTCCCAATATGGGAAGGAAGAGCGCTCCAGACGGCCGCAGATACGCATCTGAAAACGCGCGATGAGGTGACCATCTTTGATCAATGGCCAGCCAAAAGCCGCTGCGAATATGATTGGAGTTCGCAAGTGAGTTTATGCTCCGTGACGAGATCAGAAAGGTATCGTGGTTCATTTGTGGCAAGCACTTTGCGTGTGACGAGTGCGACCTTCTAATGCATTCGTTCGGCAACCAGAAGCCAATGCAGCGACCACTGGGCAGACATGGTCCAGTGCTCGCCGATATGCCACGTGTGACCTCAATGCAGTACATGCACCCAAGTCTTCTGTGTGTGAAGAAATTACTCATTCTTATTGTGCTCCCACCTGGTTTCAATGAAGGCCTTTCAACCCACATATCAACTCCCTTTACCCGACGAACCTAAACACATATCCACTTATTCAGTCACTCACCCACATGGATACCAGTCAACACACCTGCCTACATGTGTCACCGGACTCTGAATTCTAAGCGAAGAGTTTGCTTACCGAGTAACTCGGAGCCGGTGATTCTGGTGTGCAGCAATCCACCCGCCCAACTACCCCACGTCGACCTGCCCCGCCTGCATCTCTTGCCCGGCGCTAAAATCTAAAGTTTGTTTATTTTAATGATCCCTCCCCCCCGACCCCAGCCAGAGAACCTGCTTTACACGTCAAAGAAGCCCAATGCCTTGCTCAAGCTCACCGACTTTGGATTCGCAAAAGAGACCACCAGATGCAACTCATTGGCCACCCCATGTTACACACCGTACTATGTCGGTAAGGATGCTACACACACACACACGTGGCGACTATTATTGATGTCTTTTGATTTTGTTTTGCCTTTTGGGGGGAAATGCTGCACCCGCGTGTCCGACGTAAAGTTCGCGTGTTGCACCCGTGCCGCTTTGATTCACTGGGACGTTAAACACGGGGAAGGCGTGCGAAGGTTCCCCACTTTTAATGTCACGTGCATTCCTAGCAGCTGAGTGTTTATTTAGGCTCGTGTGCGTCACTTCGATGGTTTAATATACGGCTCCACTTCATCATCTTGATGTTAAACAACCTGCGCTAACTTTCAAATAAGCAGGCTACCGTATGCCATTCTATGACACCAAGTTACATCTTTGATGTTCTATAACCCAGAAAGTTACACTAAATGTCCACAGTCTACTAAATCGTCTAAAGGAATAACGACAGAATGCAGATCAAAGTCTGCCGCCTTCAGAAGGCGGCAATGATTTCCAATGGACGTTTGCCTGGATACATGGATGGCAAATGGGACGGATGCAAAAGCAATCTCATGGTGTAGATGGGGGGTGGACAACCAGGAGGTTCTCGAGTTAAACGCGGCAGGAGGGCACTGCGGATTCAAAGAGGAGAACGACTGCTGCCACAGGTGGGGGGGGGGGGGGGAGACGTTTGCGGGACGGAGGAGGACGGGTTACAAAGACCGCCACTGGAGTGGTGGCTTACAGATAAATTTCGATTTAAAGCTTTCCTGACTGCAGGGATTCATCGTCTTGGTTCTTTCGGTAAAGTCACGTAGAAGGGAAATAATATAATAATGCAAATAAAACATAATAAAATAAAATTCTCACGACTTTTCGGCCACAGCGCAAGCAGCCGTCTTCAGGTGAAGAACAGGGCTGTCGGAAAGACAGCGTCCAAGCTTGGGTGGTGTTCATTGGGACAGTTTTTTTTAAATATTACTTATTTCTCATCATTTTGTAACTAAGTTTGACGCCACAGGGTGGCGCTGCTTCCCCACTACGCATTCTGGTGGCACGCAGCAGTGCCCGAGTGCGAGGCAATTGAAAGCGCGCGTCCTGTTTTTTTTAATTTGTGATGTTTTTGTTTTGCAGCGCCGGAGGTCTTGGGCTCTGTGAAATACGACAAGTCCTGCGACATGTGGTCACTGGGAGTCATCATGTACATTCTGTAAGTGATGCAATTCCTGGGCTCGGCGTCTCTCTCCCTTGATCGCAATGGCTACTTGGTGGGGGAGGGTCACTAATTACGGTGTGAAAGAAGTTCAACCTGCAGACATGCCTTGGGCGTCTGCTCTCTCCACATTTGACTTGAGCGTCGCTGCCTTTGCCAGGCGTTGCGCCTAAATAGAATGGCAGCATTAAATCTGAGCTCGCAGCATTCATCCTAAGCAATAGACGACCACATTGTGGTGAACGTACACAAGGGGCTTGTCCGTCTAAGGTCTGTGTGCGCGGAGCGGCAATGTAGCGGTTAGTGCGCTGCGCTATGAACCCCGCAATCTGAGGAGTTAAATTCCTGCTCACGGCCAACACCAGTGACATTTATCTGAACCGGTTCTGGGTCTCCCCGAGGTCTATTCAGTCTCAAATGAGTACCTGGTGCGGTGAGTAAACATCGCCACTCGGGGGACAAAGGCGGCGGGGGCGTGGTGTTGGCTACTCGCTCCCTAATGTGCCGTGCCGGCCTTCATAGGTGCTCGCTAACAGCACCTGCCCAAACAGTCTGAAGGCTATACGGGGGGAATCTGTTTTTGTGCGTGTGTGCGCATGCAGTTTGTGTGGCTTTCCTCCCTTCTACTCGAATCACGGGTTGGCCATTTCGCCAGGGATGAAGAAACGCATCCGCATGGGCCAGTACGAGTTCCCCAACCCCGAGTGGGCTGACGTCTCCGAAGAAGGTAACGGAGCGGCCGTGGGGTGTCTTCATCGGTCATGCACAGTGCACCGAGCATAACGGCATCCCCATCTAGGGCGGCTTTCCCCTACTTCCCCCGGTCCCAAAGTGATTTCATTGCTCCATCTCCTCGGTGTGCGCCCTTGAATAATATTGTTGACCGTCGAGTCATTATCCTTTCTAGCGGACATGTCCTGCCCAAGCGATGCTTGATTTGATTTAAGTTTGTGTTGTACCACTGATGTTGTATAGGAAGTTAACGATTGGTTGTGTTATTTTGGAAACCGAGCGAAGGAAATGCTGTGCGTTTTATGCCCGACCCCAGCAAAGCAGCTGATCCGTCATCTTCTGAAGACGGACCCAACTGCACGGATGACAATCACCGAATTCATGAATCATCCATGGATAAATGTAAGTTAAAAGCCAACTACCGTATATGCCTTACACCCAATGCGTTCACCACAAGTCTGATTTATAGCGCGTACCAAGTGCTAAGTTTGCAAAGTGAGTAGCTAAAGGCTCAGAGGAGCTGATGTAAGTACCCAAAATACACAGTCGCTTTTCAAAAGGAATGTGGAGCATTCTGATAATGTGCATGCCCACAGAGGGGGTGACAGTATTGAATGGGAGTCGTGACTGATTTGCAAGTCTCACTTGGTAAAAATAACCTTGCTATTCATAATATGCCATGAATTTGGGAGTTGCCCTCTAGAAATGCTGATGACAACTAATATTGTTTCTTCATCTATGCCGCCGTCCATGGGACTCCTCTTGACATCTTTAATATCAGTGATTCCTGACACTTTGTGTATGAATGTAGAACTTCTTTAGCACCCTACGGAGCTAACCGTGCCAATCGGAGATCACGAATGCGTGTGGAGGCTTCTTGGCGGTCCCTACGTGACCTATCCCACTCTCTACCCATGACCACCCCACTTTTATCTCTGCACCGTGGACTGGTGCAGGATTGGCCATCGCCAACTTAATTTAAACTACATTAATAGGGTAAATTAGGCGTACAATAGATAGCCAAATTTGTATCCGTCTCGTGTCAATCAAGTACGCTGGAAAATAATTTGATGAAGCTTCCTTTCTCACTCCGATTGTGGATTTGTCTCCGGGTCGCTTTTGAAAAAGAGCTATATATAGCTCAAGTGGGCCTTACGTGGTAAAACTAAAAATAGTTTATAGCCGGCGCGGCCGTAAGCCCCGGCGAGTAGTGACAGACGTTGATCTTGCGCGACGCCACGCCAGGATCCCCGGCGGCCTCCGCTTCCGAAAAAGGAAGTAAATAAAACACATTGGACGATTCCTCTCCATCGGGGTTTTTCGTCTGTTCCAATAGGTTAGCATTCTGGACGTCCAACCTAGCGGGTGCCAGTTCTCGGTCTCGGCCTGGCAGTGTAAACAATAGGAAAGCTTCTTCAATCTCTCCGCCTCTGTCTGCTTGGCAGTATCAATGGGTCAAGCGCAGCTCGTTGATTGGCAGGTTGCGTGCGATGGGGGGGGGGGGACTTAAGTGCGAATACTTCCACCTCTTCCAAGACGTCTGGCCAGCAAAGCAAGGAAGAGTAGGCCAAATATACCCTCCAGGGAGGGCTACTGTAGCGGAGGCCCTTCTGCCGGCAGTGACGTGAGCAAGCAATTGGTGGGGCTGCTTCTTCACCGCCTTGTTTCTTATTGCAGCAATCCATGGAGGTGCCCCAGACACCTCTCCACACCAGCCGTGTCCTCATGGAGGACAAAGACCTGTGGGAAGAGGTGAAGGTAAGCGATGGGGAGTGATCAATGCCTACGTCACCTGGTCTAGAAAGCGATGACCGATTGTGATGGTGCTGTTATTGTTCAGCGTCATTATCATCACCACGATCCATGGGCAGATAGCCCAGTAGGTGTCCACTGCAACATATCGTTATGTTTCCACTTTCCTCGGTCTCGTGCCAACATGCTTCAAGTAGTGCCACATCTTTCAGGCACCAATCTCTTATGTCGTCGTTGTTGAGTCATTCTCTGTTAGGTCTTTCCTCTCCTTCCCCATTCCTTCATTTTTCCAAACACACTTTAAATGTTCCTGTTGTTCTCCACACTACATGTGTGTCCAAACAGTGCCAGTTTCCTTATACTCACCATATTTTCCTTGAATTGCAATGGTCTTGGTAATGAGGCGTTAACCCCTGCTCCCTCAAAGCACCCATTAACCAGCAAACTACATTGTCGCCTATATATTGTTTTCTCAAGTGTTTTTTTTTTACTTTGGAAACCTGTGGGAAGGCACTGGGAGCCAGGTTTTGACCACTGTGGATATTCTGACATTGGCTGCGCCTTTTGATTTCCCTTCTTGAGAGAGGGGACAAATATAAGCAGGCTTTCATACACCTGTGAAATGTAGTGATCCTGAAAATAATGTGCCTCTTACTGACCATTCACCTTGTGATGTAGCAACCACTCCTTCTGTAGAATAACATGGACCTTGAAAACACTTGTCATATCAGTGTGATTATACAAGCACTTATAGCAGGTGCCTGCAGGACTTCCACGGTGAAAGGATGGCGAATATACACACGTACATTTTATCAGCACTGGCTCTCCTTTACCTCGCCAACGTCCCATGACATTACCCCCTCTCCTCACAACATCACGCCAATCTTGCATAACGTGGGGATAACTCCCTTCCCCAACAGCCCAGCGTCTCCCCGCCGCATGAGCCCAATCGTCCCCTTCCTCCATCTCACCAGCGTGGCACATGAAACCCACACCACTCCCCACCCGGCCAAAATGGTTTTTATTTTCCAGTGCCCCAATGCCTTAGACGAATAAGCGTAGTAGTATTACATAGGGAAGAGTAACCAGGAGCAAGAGTAACAGGATTGCGGGTGTATATATAACCGAGCCAGCGCAAGATAAAAACAATATTTTTATGGTGTGTTTTAGTATTTGATGAACACGCATTATGTTTGAAACTTGTTATTAAATCGGTTAATTAAATCACAATATGAAAGTGGACTTTTTATCTTGCAACCACTGTGTCTCTATGCTATGAAGAGGAGCCATTTTCTGAATTGTCGCCAATTATTTACTTTTTACATTTAAGGCAGTGTTGTTGACGGACTTGTGAAGTTTTAATGTTTATCTACAACTAGGCCTTCTATACAAGCATTTTCACACGGAATGAATCAGGTGTCATCAGCAGGATGGCCCCTTCTCAACCAATGTTATTGTAAAGTGCTCTTTCATATTTGCACTGATATGATTTATACTTTTTCACAATCCACCAAGGTATGGCATTCTCCTACTATTGATAACATCCTTACCTTGGTCAGTCCACTGCTGGATGAAGGCCTCCCCCACACCATGGCAGACGTCAGTGCTTGGGTGCCCATACTCCTGATCACTGTGGGTTGGTGAAGTTCAGTGGTTTAACCACAATTAAACGGTCGGTTATCTGCACAGCTCTGGAGAATGCAGTCAAGTAAAATAGGTATGACAGGCAATTGAATAATGAGGGAAAAGGACTGTGTGGTAGAGTGTAGTGGTTTGGTGGGGCGCGCTATGAACCTGCCGATCCAGATTCAATTCCTGCTCAGTCAACACCAGTGATGATCATATTAATTGGTCCTACCCTCCCCTAGGTCGACTCGGACTCAAATTAGTATCTGGTGCAGTGTGTAAACATCGCCACTCGGGAGACAAAGATGCCCGGGCGTGGTGCTGGCCACCCACCCCATCACGTGCCTGTTGACCTTAACTAGGTGCACGTGATTATAACCACTTGCCCCGCAAGTTTAAGGCTGTGCTCGGTGGATCTTTGTCTGTGTCCACGCAGGATGAAATGACAAGTGCGCTGGCGTCTCTGCGGGTCGACTACGAACAAGTGAGGATAAAGAACGTGGCCGAGTCGAGCAATCCCCTGCTCAACAAACGCCGCAAGAAACAGGAACAGCCAAAGAATGCCAACAAAAGCTGAACTCGCTAGGGGAAGCGTAACGCCCCTGGCATGTCGCGGCCACAGCGTGGCACACTCACTCACACGTACGTGCCAAGTCCAGACCGTCAACATCGCGCTCTCGTGCGCAAGGCTGTCCCCCTCCCAAGATATTTCAGGTTCAAGAGTGCGAAACCGTACTGAAGTCTCGAACTTTTTTGAGAGGTTGCTTAAAAACACCTCCTTTCGGACTTGTGGAAAATTATTGGGATGTTTTAAACTGACGGGAGAGCCTTAAAACGTCTTTCTTCGTGTTGCGAGACCCTCAGAAGTCTTCACTCCTGTGTGAGGGGAGGTCTCTTAAGGTGCACAAGAGCAGCACCGTTACAGAAATGTTTGCAACAGCGGTTACTTTGTTTTGTATTCTGTCTGCACGGGTGGTATGGCTGGCAGGGGACATTGACTCGAAGTAAAAAATGTAGGCTTGGCTATTTTTTTTTAGGCTTGTGCAAATGTTGACGACATCCGCTGTCAGAAAATGACACCTATGAGGGCACGTTCGTGCCAGTCTCAGAAAAAAACCACGTGTTTTATCTGACGATAGTTCCTTGCCTTGTCGTTGCGCCCTTCACAAGGGGTAATGTAGCCCAGTGTTTTGGCCCAGTGCTGGTCATAATGTGGTGGCAATGGCAAATGTTGCAGCCTTACAAACAGTGAGCTAATCTAACACAACTGCCTCGCTCAATCCGCAAGTGAAAAGTGAAGAGATGCCCAACTGCATCCCAGAAACCTATATACCTTAGTGGTGAAGCCAGACTTTCAATCGTGCCCACCTTCCCCCGTGGATGCATCCTGGTCGTTTGATCGTTTTTCATGTTCTGTCGTTGAGGATGACGAAATTCAGGCAAGCCTGTTCATGGCCACGTGTGCTTTAAAAGAGCGTTCAATTTCCTCCTGCATCTTGGATGCAGTGCTAACTTGCAGGCACGGTCGTGGACCGTGTCTCACTGTCCGCGGTGGCGCACCGCGCATGATAATTTTACAGATGAGAAAAAAAGAATCCCATAATTATTTAAACACGTCTTTGGCACAACAGGTATTGTCCAGATTGTGCCAAAGTGCAAGCGTACGTGCAAATGCAAGATGGCTTGCATATCGTTGTGGGGTTTTTTTGACAATATAATGCTTACAAGGGAATTTGCCTGTTCTAAACCCAGATGGTTGGCTACGTACGGTGCAAAAGAAGTTCACGTAAGTATGTGGCTTTAAGCATCGCATAATGTGTCCGAAAGGCTGCATCTTTTGTTACACTAAAAAGTGAAAAAATAGGTTACACTGAATGGCTGTGAAATAACACCGACCATTATTTGTGTGTTTGCATTCATTGGCATATGACCGCAGCAAATTCAACTTTATCCACAGTAATTGTGTTATCCATACCCATTGCCTAATAAATTAACGTAATTAGCTACATTTGGATACATTGTACATATTTTAATAAGCTGAGAATTAATTTTAGAAATGTTAAACCTATAAAGTGTTTTATGACTGCAAACTTAAAGTATGTCGTCTCTTGAATATAAGATTTAAACATTTCATGCTTGTGTAAAATTCGTGTTAATCGTGCACAAACATTACAATAGTACTGCGAGAAATGTAGATAAACAATCGTAGAGTATAATATAGTTTAAAGTTACTGTATTTAGCGATATAGTTGTTCTATTTCAAAGACAAATGCCCTACATAGTTTGCATTGTAGACTGCGAAGTATGAATGTAATGTTTCTCCAAACAGCTTGAAAAACCAGCAAGCCCACTGTGCAGTTTTTCAATGCAAGTCACACTTAAGACCATTCACGTAATTTCATTGACTGAAAAAAAAATGGCCCGATTCATAAAGATATTTTAGCCATAATTCAACCACTCTGGAGAGATGATTATGGGTTCGTTTGTTTTTTTCCCCCTACATAAAATTTGACCCATTCCAAACATTGCAATTCACGTGGGGTCGATTCCGCTCAAACGACACCCGTTCTGCAGAGTGCGAAGGGGGGATATAGGGCAGGGTTGAGGAGGTGCGAAATCACACTCAGGGGGGGGTGACCCCATTGTGCACAACTCCACGTGCAGACTTCTACGCGAACCGTCGACGCAAACATTCGTAGCCGCCTTGCGTTGCTCTCAAACTGTGTGGAACGTGGCGGAATGGGGGTCGTGCACACGCGTGAAGAAGATCGGTGCGGCGATGAAGATCGGGATGACGTGGATGATGGTTCCTATGCATTAGAATCGGCCAAATTGAGTTCGATTCCTGGCCACGGCAAACATCAGTGGCACCTGTTCTGAGCCTCCGAGGCCATAAAAAGCTTTAACCTGTTACAGTGCGAACATGGGCGCTCATCTGTAATCCAGCTCATTGGATGCAACGGTTTGTGGATTGCTAAAGGATCCGGTGGTTGCTGTGGGTTTATAGATTGGGATTTAATCACAATCGGTGACCACAGTAGCATCATCATTGTCTGATTACTATCTCAATACAGTCTGATCACCATTATAGTTTATTTTTTTAAGGATTTCTAAATCATTTGGGGCTTCGTGTTACACTTCTCCACCTTGGTGGTGGGCAGAGCACACATGGACCCAATTCCCCTTGGCACTCTCCTAATTGGTGGCAGCAGTTATGGGGGCCGCAGCAGCGAGATGTTAACTACCTCGCCTGGTTTACAGGTCGTGGGTTCGATCACGATCCTGACTGACGCCTGTATATTTGGAGCTTGCATGTTCTCCCCGTGATTGTGTGGATTTTTCCCCGGGTCCTCTGGTTTTCCTCTCCACATTTAGAATCAACATGTGTTTAGATTGTGGCTGTTATAAATTTCAATGTGATAAGCCACTTCGTTGAGCTATCATTGGTGGCCAGGTCGCTTCTGAAAAAAAGAGCTCTGTAGCTCAGTGGGTCTTACCTGGTATAATAAAAAAAAGTTTAGTTTGTCACCATTAATGTCTCATCCTTGGAATTTGGCTACTAATCAGCTGGCTGAGAGTGGTTAAAGAAATCGATTCACAAATCAGAAGCACGCAAGTTCAAATCACTGGAAGGGATTGACTTAACGCATCGTTCTGAGTTTGTAAAGTGAATGCCACTTTAATGGAGGTCAATGGTAGGCACCCTATGGACAGTCTGCCCTGCCATGGAAATATCGTGACGAGTTCCACCACCACTCATTTGAGGCAAATCGCTGATTATGCAACGGTAGAAGCATAGAGGAGATATGGAATAGATGCGTTTTTCCTGGTATTGAGCAGAATATGCAGTTGGGAAGTTGAGATGTCGCGGTTCATAACTGGGGGGTCTGCAGTTCGATTTGCAATGCAGTCTTGTGGGCATTACCAACATGTGGTGGTGTCTGCATTGGCTTGGCATTCATTAAAAAAATGAATACAACAGGACTTGAAATGTTGAGGCTCCCGGTGTTAAAAAACAATCTCGGTTATAAATTGTCAAAAATGGGCCAGTGCTTTAAAAGGGTTCCCCCCCTATGCTCTCATGACTGCAGTTAAGAATGCACTCTTATTTGGAAAGTGTTCAACGTTTACAAATGAGTACCACATGCGGTTTATCGTGAACTGTTGGAAAATACAACTAACCCACTTCAAGATTATCTTGAAAAGTCGTAAAAATGTGCACCCTTTTTTACTCATGCAAATGCCAGACATTTGTATTCTACATTCAGAATAGCAAAAATGTGAGCAGGTTACATAAATGGCAGTGTACATTTTAAAAACTGTCAAGTGTCTTGGCATCTATGAACATACTTCAATTTCAACAACATCCTTACTTTAGTGCTTCTATTGTTATTGTTGGAGGAAGACGTATGCAGTTATTCATAACACAGGTAAAAGTTTATTTTACAAAGTACTTGATATTAATTCACCAGCCTCGTTGACATTGAAGTGAGCTTAATGTTAACAAAATAGTTCCCTTACAAAGTCGATGCCAAAGGAAATTACGTAACAATTAAAATGATGAAACTGTGATTAGGTTTAATGTGCGGGTCCGTAGCTTGTTGCTTATTTTCACAATGATTGGGTGGTTGCTCCCTGCCTTTATGGAATTAGCACAGTTCAGTTAATAGCATTGTTCAACTTTAAGCACGGACTCTATGCAATGAATTAACTTGGGATTGATGCACTAAAAAAAAAAACCTATATTTGCTATCTTTGTAAGAACACTCTGGTGTCAACCAAAGTACCAAAATCTTGGGCAGTGCCGTTACAATGTTGCTCACGGAGCCAATGCCCTCTGATCATCCCCGACCCAGTGAACATTCCCGTTCTGGGAATCTGTACCTGTAATTCCATTTCACCGAGGAAAGTTTCTTCTTCATTCAAGGTATTGCTGCGAGTAAGTTGAATGTTCACACGTGACTGGGCCAACACTGATAAGACCATGGGCTTCGAGATCTCCAATCCCATCCACATCCACATTTATTTAGTCTATGGGGGCGGGTCGTGTCTGGTGGATTCGAGGCTGGGTGCTCCCACCACTTCCAAAATGTGTGTCCAATATGGAAGAGTAGGCCAAAATATCCTCGAGTGGTAGCCCTTCTGCTGCCAGCAGTGGTGTAAGCAAGTATTTGTTCGTTACCTCTAGGAGTAAAATCGCAGCTTACCCAGAGTCTGAACTTTGGTGAAATCATTGCCAAGAGAATAGACCGTCTTGAGTACCCCATTATTTATGAATAACTGGTAAGAAATAGATAAATACTGAACATTATTCACGAAAATGTACAAGAATGCCTCACTGAGGCTCCAGACTGGTGCTCCATTGTGTTTGGTCAATTCATTTGCAAGGAGTTTGGAGGTGTACGGATATTTTTTCCCTCTAAACCTTAAACTCGACCTGGTGCAGTGGGTAGGGGGGGGGGGGGAAAGGTGGTTGCTTTTGCCATTCAACTCATTCGGTGAACAAGCACAAAACCCCAGGGTCTGTCCTGCCACCTGCCAGCGTCATGTGGCCTCAAAATGTACCTAACCTGGCACAAGCACCGTGCAGACATCGGATGACGAATAGTGGTTGTTGCTGTGCATTTGTTTGTATGCGATGGAGTTGCACTTAGCGCAATGCGCTTGTCTCAGTTGCCTGGGTTAGATTCGCAACCAGGGAGAGTTGGTTTTTAGTACACGTCCTTGGCAACCCGTAGGTGGACTCCACTTGAACAGGAGTACCTGGTGCAGAGTGCACGACACTCATCACCACTGGAGACCGATGGCTGGACGTCGTGTTGGTCACACCACGTTACGTGCCATGCTCGCCTTAATTTGGTGCTCGTGACCAGCATTCATTCTGACAACCGATGACGTTAAACAGGGGATCTTTGTTCGTGTGTTCATTGCGGTTGTGTGCGCGTGTGTGGCAGAATACATTTAAGTGCAAACAATCCTGGATTTACATGCCAGACTTTGTAAACAAGGGGTTGTTGTACTAATGTGTGTGTGCCCATTTAGTGCGGGAAAAGACCCTAAGATGTGAATAACTCTTGCGTGCTTTCGGAGACCACACACGTTGGCGAATGTTGATTCATGTGTGATATTGTCCGTACAACTGCAAGTGAGTTTCAACAGTGTGTATATCTAGACTCGCATTTTGTTACTGGCCTTGAAAAACACTTAGTCAATAAAAACAAGGTTTTTGTTTTCAACTAATGTGTGAGCACTTATTGCGTACATGCTGCTCAGAGACAAACACGTACACGGGTTGTATATCTGGACATATGCTGTGCACTTCAGGGGCTGCAATCCATTCATTATTTCTTTCCTTTTTTAAATGTCAAATTTTACAGCTTTGTTCGTCATATTAAACAGCGCAATATGTGCATGAAAAACACCAATTCCTACCACTGGAATTTGAGAGCATTGAGAGTTTTAACAAATCGATTATAATCCACACGTTGGGGGTTCGATCTCCCGGCACGGCAGCTAAAATCAATCAAGAGGGCACGTTCCTTATTGGCCCCCCTCCCCCCCGCCCCTGCTCTTGATGTTGGATCCGTGTGTGTCTCGGTGTAGAACTGGCACACAAAACACTTTGCTGTGAAAGAGCCAACGCAGGCGATCCCCTGGGGTTTTAATCTTCCAAGGAGCGCATGGTCTTCAGCCCCTAAATCGTATCCACTGCACACACACCATGGCAGTCGATACGGATACCCGATGCACAAATGGGCAATTAAAACGTCCTAGATTTGAAGCTTTCGTGACTGCAAGGATTCACACTCTTAGGTTTTTTCGGTAAAGTCGCGAAGGTAAAAATAAATAATAAAAATTATAATAGAAATAAAATAAATCACGACGTTTCGGAGGCAACACAAGTCTCCGTCATCAGGTGGAACCGTCACAGCTAAATTTACTGTATCAAGTGACGAAAAAATCCAAGAGGCAAGCTCTTAAATACAAGTTAAGTGGGAGGGGGGGCCTTATGTGAATGGAACAGTGGGGGGCGGTGCTTGGAGTTGCGGCCGATTGTTGGCTGACAACTAAAAAATACCGCGGTGATCCAGAACAAACCGGAACGACGCAATGCCCCTGATCCACAAATACGAATGAGGAGACATCGCAGCGATGATGCAGCTCCTGATGCGGTTGTCTGGGCATGACCACCTGAATGTGACATTGTAGCGGTTAAATTTCGATTTAAAGCTTTCGTGACTGCAGGGATTCATCTTCTTGGTTCTTTCGGTAAAGTCACATAGAATGGAAATAATAAAATAAAAATAAAACATAATAAAATAATTCTCACGACGTTTCGGCCACAACACAAGCAGCCGTCCTCAGGTGAAGAACAACCAAGAAGATATGCAAATTATTTTGTCAAGGCGCTCTTCCTCCTCCAACCCAGCTTAAATATACGCTCCAAGCCTGGGGTGTTTCATTCAGACGCTGTCTTACCGA
The DNA here is from genome assembly GCF_964198595.1 of Lampetra fluviatilis. Classification (NCBI taxonomy): domain Eukaryota; kingdom Metazoa; phylum Chordata; class Hyperoartia; order Petromyzontiformes; family Petromyzontidae; genus Lampetra; species Lampetra fluviatilis. Next base: position 2,189,820 of record NC_136308.1, read on the forward strand.
CAGACCTGTTCTTCACCTGAGGACGGCTGCTTGCGTTGTGGCCGAAACGTCGTGAGAATTATTTTATTATGTTTCATTTTTATTATTTTATTATTTCCATTCTACGTGACTTTACCGAAAGAACCAAGAAGATTGTAGCGGTTGCTCTGCATCTACGCCATCAGCAGCCGTGCGTCGAGAAGACGGCGAACCCTGGGGGAGGTCGTCTCGAGCCACTCAGCTGCTGCAATTAAAGTTGACGTCCACCAGGAGGCGCCACGGCACCGAGCTTGCGACATGCGCGATTTGGGGAAAATATCGAACTGCGATTTTTTTTTACAGACGTTGCGATTAAAATGTTTTTAAGTCAAGCTTCAGTTCAATATTCACTGTGTAATAGATTTTAAAACACGACGGAACAGTACCACATGATACCAACAAAATATGAACTGCTCTATATATTATAATGCAAAGATGAGAACTTAAAATATACGACTGGCTTCCAACATGTATTTATTAAAAATGTTTGAATTGAAATATAACAATCAAACACGCAACAATTGTTAAGTTAAATAAAGTAAAAATAATATAAAATAAAACAATTCCAACAAGTAATAGGACTTTGAAAATCGCAGCCTTTGCGACTTGCTAACAGCATCGTTTCAAATTGCGATTTCGATTTGAAATCGATTAATCGTTCAGCCCGAGTTAGCACGCCGCTTTGTCGCCTTTAAAATACTGTTTGGGCCAAACACCACGCCCGGCCGCCTTTGTCTCCCGAGTGGCGATGTTTACACATCGCACCAGGCACTTGTTTGAGGCTGCGTTCGACCTTGGCGAGGGCACAGGACCCGGTTCAAATAATCGCCACGAGTCCGAATCCCAGAACGGGGTTCGTAGCGCAGAGCGCTAATCGCCGCTCTAATAATTATAATTCAATTTCGATTTAAAGCTTTTGTGACTGCAGGGATTTATCTTCTTGGTTCTTTCGGTAAAGGCATGTAGAATGCAAACAAAAAAAATTAAAAAAATATATAATAAAATAATTCTCACGACGTTTCGGCCACAACGCAAGCAGCCGTCATCAGGTGAAGACGCTGTCTCCCCGACAGACCTGGTCTTCACCTGATGACGGCTGCTTGCGTTGTGGCCGAAACGTCGTGAGAATTATTTTATTATGTTTTATTTCATTATTTTTATTGTTTCCATTCTACGTGACTTTACCGAAAGAACCAAGAAGAATTATAATTCACTCACACACACCAAAACAAGGACAGCCTTGCCCCAATAGGGAGTGGGGAAAGTACCGTTAGCGAGCAACGAATAAAGCCGGCACTGCACACGACGGCTTGGAGTGGCGCGCACCACGCCCGACCGCCTTTGTCTCCCTTCTCCAGCACGCGTTTGAAGCGCAAGCGGGAATCTGCAAACGTCCCCGCTGCGGATAGTCGCGGATAAGAGGAGTCACCGCCCCCTACTAAATATCCTCCTCATTATCCGCGCGTCGTGTTGGCCGGTCCCCTTTTCCCGCGACCCACTTTTCGTCGTTACTCCGGTAAGGAAAAAAAACTGATTAAAATCAAAAGGGTTTTCTGATTAAAATCACAAGCTTTTTTTCTCTTTTCCTGCCACAGATGGGATGATCCGCTCGGCAAATACATTTGCTTATCCGCATTTTTCAAAAAACTTAGTTTTATCTGCAGTTAAGGGTAACTAAAACACTTTCTTTTATTTTACCAGGTAAAGCCCATTGACCTGTATGTAGCTCTTTATTTTCAGAAGCGACCTGGCTATCACAAATGAATAGCTCGACGAAGTGGCCTATTACACTGTGCAACAATTAATTTTTGTCCCTGGGTATGTAAGTGTTATTTCCTCATTGCTTATGCCTCAAAAGTGCAGAAAAATGGCTATTATTCCCCACAAACTTTTTGTGACCAGGACAGTGATATTTTGAAATGTACCCATTTTCAATGAGAAAACGGGCGAATTTGTGTCTTTTCGTTCACGTAAAGTCAGATAAAACTAAAATGAATAAAAATTAGCATGTATTTATACTGAATTAAGACAAAAATTGCTACAAAAGATTTAGACACCAAGGCGCACTACCACAGGCGGGACTGGCCACAGCGGACCGAGTTCTCTGTGGGTAGGAACAACGTAAAGTGGGAGCCACTGGTGGACCCCCGGAAGGTGCTGATGCCACCACTGCACATGAAATTGGGCCTTATGAAACAATTTGTCAGAGCTGTAGGTAAGGAGTCGGCAGCCTTCAAGTACCTTCAAGACTTCTTCCCTAAGCTGTCTGAGACAAAGGTCAAAGCCAGTGTCTTTATTGGACCACAGATAAAGAGGATCCTGGAGTGCAATGGATTTCCCAAAAAAGCTCACTAGTATGGAATGACAGACATTAACAAAAATTGCAATTCATTATAACATTGAGTGCAAATTTATTCAGTGCACAGGAATACAGCCCACACTTGTTAATTATTGTTTAATGATTGTATGAAGTGTAAACTAAGTATTAGGAATATTCTAATTTAAGAAGTCTACACATGTTTCTCTCTCCCATATCTCCTCAGGCATCAACTAGACCACGCACGCTTATCCAACAGAAATTGTGATGTCATATGGTAACGGTGGGTGGTTTTCCGATGCCCATGCCACCAAAGAACACGTAATGACGCATGCGATGTAGCCTCTATGACAATATGCATCAGAAGTGGGCAAATTACTCAACAAATTATGGAATGTGAAATATACTTTCATTTTACGGAAGATTGTAATGTTACGCGTCACAAGCAGCTTTATCAAGTGGGATTTCCCAAACTCGACTGCAAACCACGCTTTTAGGATCAGAAAATGAAACCTCAATCCAAGCACAACCCACTAATAACCAATTTCACAACCCCAAAGTGTGTAGGCGAGAACACGCATATAATGAGCAGATCAGCCTCAGAAAATCATGAACAAAGCTCCAAAGGTTCTGCAGGTGAGAGGCATCCCTGGCTCATGTAGCCATTGCTGTTATACGAGTGTCTCAGGGTGATGATAATTGTCAGAATAATGTTTTTTGGTTTAAAATGTCAGGTCTTGTGCCGATATGGGCATGTTAATTGCTGTAATTTTTGGAGCCAGATTAAACTTTTTAATCGTTCGACCGATTTGTGATGAATGGATGTTTAGAAAATATAGTTTTAAAGTTGTGTTTGGTACATTATTACACCATTTTTATTCTTTATTAGAAATCAGTCTTCAACATGTTGCGTAAAATTGTAGTTACATTTCTATATCAAAGCATTTCTATTTTCACGAGTCTCAGAGTTATAAATAGCTATACTACCAAAAAAATGTATTTTTAAGCTGATTTGACCTGTTCATTAATATGATACTATGCTAGATTTAACGTATTATATGTTCATAAAAGTGTGTGTTTTGGGTTGGATCGCGTAAATATGCGTCGTTAAATCTGCCACCATCCGACAGCCAATTTCTCCACAAATCTGGCTGTCGCCTGATGATGCTAGTTGTAATTACTGGCGAAATGTCATACTTAGATTATAAATGTTGCAGAGTTACTCTCCAACACACCGGCGTGCTGTACTAGTAACGAATTGGCATGTTATGCTAACGTGACAAACCTTACTAAATTGTCTGTGTCGCGTGGTGGCGGGTTTAACCACACATTTATATTTATGTCATCTAACGAAAAAAATACCTGAATTATGAATATTTGTCGCGAAAGCCTATTACGTGTTAAACGTATGATACATCGATCGGGATGAAACTACTATAAAATATGCAAATTTGGTTTTGAAAATAAATGTAAGGTTTTTTTTATAGATCATTTTTGGTCGCAAAAGTTTAGCATTCAATTGTACAGAAATATTATTTACGAGTAAAGCGTTAATAATGATAAGGTACACACGCAATAATTGTGGTTAATAATAAAAGTAATAATGTCCTTGTAGAAAGTATACTAATTGACCAATGCATATACAAACAGTATACCTTCATTAAATTTAAAAACACATTTACCGAAAGAACCAAAGAGTAATTCCTGCCGTCACGAAAGCGCCAAATCAAGTTTTTATAGCCCTAAATCTACCACAAAATAACAACATAAATAACGCGTACATTTTCGTGGAATTTCTGTGTCAATAATAATAGGCAATACATCATTGGCCTAAGAAGTCCCCCAAAGACTACGCGACAACAATGACGCTTGAAACATTTTTCTTTTGTTTACTGTTAAATGACAGCCATAATTAACGCTTTCACTGTCTGTGTCCATGTACTTTATGCTTAGTAGGTTTCAGAGGAAAGATGGCCAACCTCGTGCAGATGCTCCAGAGAGTGCTGTTGCTGTGTGTCGTGATCATGACATCAGGGGTATTGGACAGCTTGGCCCAAGGCAATGCGTGTCCAAAGCATGCTGGCCTCAACATGGAAAAGGCCAAGTATTTGCACGCTCGACTCCAAGCGCTACAGCTGTCTTGTGACCAGGTTTGCCTATTTATTGTTTTTTTATTGAACATTTTCATCTTCAAATTAGGCACGCGCCAGGCAACTTGGCACACTGTCCCACGATGCATACGTCACAATTAATTTTCTGACACGATTATGACAACCAGGATGAAATACCTAGATTAAATATTGTATTTTGACACCGACTAAATAATAATTCAAAGCGGCAGTATAATTGGCTACACCAGTCGATCGACAGGTCGACTGTGTGTGGTGGGATAAATTGTGGGTACCCGGACTTCAAAGAGGTCTGGCCAGGGTCAAAGATACGACCGAAATACCATCATCAGCGGCTCGAGAGAGAGAGAGAGAGGGAGACTCCTCTGTTGGAAGCCCTTCCTCCAGCAGTGGCATGAGCAAGAAATTGCAGGGCTGCAGCTTTAAATTATTATTTAGTCGGTGTCAAAAAAACTATATTTAATAGAGGTATTTCATCCTGGTTATCATAATCTTCTCACTTAAAGATGATAAAAGTATGTTGTGAAATGGCTATTTTCCCAGTCTGTCATTCTTTGAAAAAAAAAAGACTGCAAAAAATGTATTATATTCTCTAAAGTGTTGTATGGTCGCCATTGTGTGTACTGACATTTTTTTAATTGTTTTTTTTATAGAATAACGCCCCCAACATCGTGCTGGCGAATAAAGACTTCAAGAAGATGAAGGTACTATCACACAATGACAAAATCACAGAACTGCAATGAATGGCTTGGCGAGGTGTTAGCACTGAATACGACTTCGCCACTACTCAATTAAACCGACTGTTAAAACCGCATGGCTCAGCGCGTCGCGAGGGACATGTTTAACACTCATCAGGGGGCGCGCAGCGTGAAACGAGTTAATTTGTAATTGAAGGGGGAGAGTAGATTGGTAAACCGTGGAAAGATATAGCGTGGCGGAGGGTCGTGATGTCTGGAGTTTTGGAATCCCTCCCACGACAAAACAAGAGCTGCTCGACCCTGAGATACCGCGAACACAAGGGCATTCTGGCGAACGCTTTGAGTTCTGCTGAGGTTCCGAATAGTAGCCTTGTCGAGGGCCCCACCACCACCGCTATACACGCAAAGACAAAGATCCCCCCGTGTAGCCTGTAACAGATTGTCGATGGCGAGTGCCGTTAGCGAGCACCGATGAAGGCTGGAACGGCACACGAGGGGGTGGGTGGCCAGCACCACGCCCGGCCGCCTTTGTCTCCCCAGTGGCGATGTTTACACACGGCACCAGGGTACTCATTCGAGGCCGAAGTCGACCTGGGGAATGCCCAGGGAGAGTTCAAGTGATCGTCACTGGTCTTGGCCGTAAGCGGGAATCGAACTCGGGTCGCCGGGTTCGAATCGCAGTGCGCTAACCGCTGCTCCACCGCCCCCCTTGCTCCACCACCAACAACCACCCACACACACACCACACATAATAAATACGAACAAATCATACGCACCTCCGATTATCACGGTAGTCTACGTACGGTGCGAAAGAAGTTCAACGTAAATGCGTACGACTGCTCGCTGCCTCACACACCTCTTCAACGAGTGGGATATTAAAGATGATCCCAAAGTTCGGCGATTGTGGTCACCGGAACAACGCAATGGGCCCTCATCTCGAACGAAACTGCATTCTGTGCGCGACCTCCGGCGGCCAGAGCAGCACGAGTCGCGCTCCTCCCGAAGCGATCACACGGCTCACAAACTTAAGCGTGGACGTAGATACTCTCTTAGGTTTGTTCGGTAAAGTCACGTAGTTAAAAAATAAAATAAAAATTTAAAGTAAAATAAAATCACGACGTTTCGGATTTTTTAGTATTTTATTTTTATTAATTTTAATTTTATATTTTACCTACGTGACTTTACCGAAAAAAACCTATGAGTATGAATCCTTGCAGTCACGAAAGCTTCAAATCTAGAACGTGGACGTATCATTTAGATGTACACTTCCCATACGCCAGAAGACAGCTGGGTTATCAATAAATAACTTAATAATCTGCTCTTGTATTCTTGTGAAATCCACAGAAATTTTTTTTTTCTTTCTGTGGATGTCACACCTGATGATGATTGCTTGTGTTGCAGTCGAAACGTCGTGAGAATTTTTATTGTTTAATGTTAATATTATTTTATTATTTCCCTTCTACGTGACTTTACCGAAAGAACCAAGAATATGAATCCCTGCAGTCACGAAAGCTTTAAATCAAAATCCGCTCTTGGTTAATACCGTCACACGCGCCCGGATATGTTTCACAAACTTAAAATCACGTGTAATTGATTATGTTAATTGTACGTGTCTTGGCAGGGCAAGAGTCTCTGTACTCTGTTGAAGACTTATTTTACTTTATACATTGGGATTCCACGAGGAAAATTCTCCGCGCACAACTTGGCAGCCAGGAGTCAGCTCATGAACACGATGAACCACACCATCAGCACGTTTGAATCTTGCGTAAGTATTCACAGTAAAAACAGATATTATTAAATGCATATTGGACTGGTACCTGCACACATGTCTGACATGCTTTTAAAAAGGTATGGGGAACCCGGTAATATCCCTCACGTCCACTGGTACTGGTCTCCTGGGTGTGCCAAAGGCCAGGACCAAGACTGAAGGGGCAGGCAGCCTCCACCTGATGTGGTCCTCGCCTTTAACAACAGCCTGCCTGAGGATCTGAGTGCATCAGAATTGGTTGAATGTTTTTAAACGAAATCTTAAAACGTACCTTTTTAGACTGGCTTTTGACTTAGGATGCTTTGTGTGTTTAGTATGCATTCTGTTTAATACCTTTCGTGGATCATGTGTCGCCATTTTCGTTACGTGTCATTCTTATTGTTGTTTATAGAGCGCCAGTCGCAACATGTAGTAGTCATGTAAAGAACTTGGTATTGCATTGATAATTGATTTTTTTACTCTTTTATCTGGCAACAAAACTGCCACTTTTTTTTACAAGGAGTCATGTTTGCATTAACCACAATACCTGCGGTCGGAATGCAAACAAAAAACACAACTCTGATAATGTATGCACTGTCCTTGTAAAAAAAGTGTCAGTTTTGTTGCCAGATAAAAAGGGTAAAAAAAACAATAATCATATTTTGCTCCTGGCCAAGGAGGTTCCAATGGTGTTGGTATTGCATTGTTTGCACGAATTGTGGTACGACGTAAAGTTTGATTGATTGACATTAATCTCCCACATCTCTATTTTAGAAGTTGAGTCAATTATATAAATTACATTAATGTTGAAAATGCATTTCTTTGTTCGTGGCTAATGGGATGTACATATCCGTATATTATTTATTGAAATATTGTTATTAGAGCTGTACAAAAAGGAAATTGTATTTTTTTTTAGAATAACATCATTTTTAAAATGTAAACCCATACTTTAGTTTATGGCCTCCATTTAATTTTCTGGGTGTTTTTTATCATTAGCTAGAGAAAAGTGCTTCAATTTGGACATGTATTTGTTTGAAAGTCGGAGACCACAATTTTTGCATTGAAGTCTACAGTCAGTTTAATCGCAAGGTCTTTAATTTTAGGCCATAGCATTAAAAACAGATTCAATACGGAAGTAGCAACATCACATCACAGAGCAGTATGACTCTTGTTGAAGAATCAGCAATTAGCGAATTAGATACGGAGACGTCATATTTTAAGAAAAACCTAATACATTTCTAATTCGTTGTCTTTACTCTAGGAGGTAAGCTGTGGACGTAAAAAAATACAATCATCGGCAAAGAAGCAAATTGAGAAGATCGAGAGAATTAAGCAGCAGGTGAGTTTTTTTGTCATGTGCAATGCTTACGTAAATTCGTGTTTTATAAAAGTAGCTTATATATCGATCAATCATTCATACAAGTTAGGTAGTATTACCATCATATGCATTATAAGGAAAATATGAAAGATACCGACATGAATGCAAGAGCTGAAATCATAACCCAAACCTAACTTTTTTAAGATGCATGCAACGCAAAATAATAACTGCTCATCTTGAGCTGGTGGCGATCATAAGGCTGTGTGAAAATTCACAAGAATAGTGATTTCATCTTGACGTTCAAGCTTAAATGGGATCCCTGTTATGTTTTGCTGTCCAGTGCTTTTTGAACTGATCCTAACGCTGCATCTCTGCAATGGTCGTGCCATCTCAGACCGTCACTAGTCATTGTCCTTTGCCCATCATCGCATCTAAAATGACGCATTTTGCCCAAACCCCATGTACTTTTCAAAATTATCAATAAGATATTTGATTTGGGTGTTTAGTGATCAATGTGTAAATTTTTCCCCATCTCCTAGTGTCGTATAAATTTCTCTCTATGCCTGTTATTTGTCAGTACAGTATTCATGTTTCTAATTCATATCAAAGCTGGGAGCATGCGATGGTTATAAAACTTTTCTTCTTGAGACACATTGGTATCCTACTTTTAATGATCACTTTCATTGTTTGGGTTTATCCTTGACAAAGGCAATTTCATTTTTAATTTCTCACTTTGGACTCCTCCAGGTCCACTATCTAGTCTAAATTTAAATAAACCATCGTAAGCAGTCGCTCATTTGACTTTCAAAGAGATACGTAACTGTTCTTCACCTGAGGACGACTGCTTGCGTTGTGGCCGAAACGTCGTGAGAATTATTTTATTACGTTTTATTTTTATTATTTTATTACTTCCCTTCTACGTGACTTTATCGAAAGAACCAAGAAGATGAATCTCTGCAGTCACGAAAGCTTTAATTCGAAAAAAAATACTTAATACACAACCGCTTTGATGTTTGTTGTGGCTAACGTACATTTAAAAATATTTTAAGAATCGTGATTTCACGTGCATAAATGTACACGTTTAAACGTTTAAGTCGCAACATTGTTCTTGACTTGCATGCATTGCTTTTTGTCTAACCTTTTGGAAAATCGAACTAAAGAATGATCTTGTCAATTTGCTTAATTGTATTTACAGGAAATGGATGAAAATGCTCTATGTGGACTGAAAGATCTATTTAATCACATTTCATTGATGTTTAAAAAGAAAACATCACCGACAACCCAATCTCGAAAGAAAACTGCATGAAACACATGCGACTCGTTGGTCTTCAAGAACATCTACATTTCCCCATTCCTGGCGGTGGAGATATCTGCATGTCCGTCCCCCCCCATCAATCTATATTTTCAAGAATATGCAGGTTAAAATTAACTCTGCATGGGAAGGTTACTTTTAGACGGCAAGGTTAATTTAAAATCGAGCACTTACAAGCCATTTGATATAAATGAAAAGCAGACTACAAATGAAATTAAGACGTATTTTTGTTAAATTATTTAAGCTTTTTTACTATTAATGCAGAACATGTAACGTTTATTATGCTAATACAGTAATTTATTTCGGGAATACTACAATATACGTATTATTATAATTTAACTTATAAGTAAGCAGATACATTATTTTTTATACAAAATGTATGTTTGAGAAACAATATAACTATTAAAATCGGTACTTGAAATTTTTAAGCATTAGACTGCAGATGAAGGAAAGTGTTGTGCGTGTTTGGTACGAAATTCGCAATTAAAATGTTATCTTGATAAAATTTGGTTTATGTAAATACATTTTACTTTACTGGCAGATACATTTGGTGAAGTACATTCGCAAAGCCATAAATCATCCCAAGCAATGCATTCGTATATAGATGCCAGCAAGGGAAGAGAATCATCATCATAGAAATGCCTCCCTTTATTTGCATATCGTCTTGAGATTAACTTCACCCATACTAAATACGATAAATTTAAGTGTCAAAAAAATGGAAATTGCATTATGGATGATGCTGATGACTGATAAAACTACACAATCGATCCCGAGTTCATGCTCTCTCATGGAAATATTTCCATGAAAGTCATCACCCGGACATTGTAGGAGTGGTGGTGCAGTGATTTGTGCATTATGTTCTGAATTGGGCAACCCGAGTTTTATTTCTAGCAATTTAATCCAGCAGCCTGACTGGCAAAGGCTGTAAACAATGAAAGTATTTACTCGTCTCAACATTCATTGCAATATGTTTTAAAAAAGGATAACACAATGGAGTGAGAGTTAGGCTCCGACATCCAGTATAAATATGCTCAACTGCACATTGCAAAAGGTCACATTAGACTGTAAATAAAATGTAATGTGCATATCTCTCTAATATACACTTTACAATAATGGTTGTAATATCATCGGCCATGATCTATCCACTGTCCATAGACTCAGCACTGACCATAGACTCAGCACTGCCCATAGACTCAGCACTGTCCATAGACTCAGCACTGTCCATAGACTCAGCACTGCCCATAGACTCAGCACTGCCTAGACACGCAACACTACACATAGACGCAACACTGCATGCCCATAGACGCAGCACTGCCTATAGGCTTAACACTGCCCCTATATGTAAAAGCAGCCTCCCCCCCCCCTCTTCAACCTATTTTCATTACTCTATTAAAGCCTCACCTCTTCTCTATTTCCCATTCTCGTCTTCTTCCCTCCTCCCCCCCTCCACTCCCTCCACTGCCCCTAAGTGCCCTCTATCGTTGACACTCATTCAATCCTCACACGTCCCGGCCATCTAAATCATTCCATTCTGTCACCGTGTATCAAAATGTGTCAAGCACTTTGAGCGAAGTCGCTCTGTCAATATGAAAGAGGAGATTAGAAAGAGATAAAACGAGGCGTTCATTATTTTGCTGGCTGTGAACATTCATAGACGCTCACCGTTCACCACCCCCACTCCAACGCGACACCTACCAATCATGTTCTTGTCTGCACACCCTTCGCCGAGTTTTGCAGTCCTGTACTGAAATGAAGTCTCATAGTTGCCCTCAACTCAACCACACATTTTGGTTTCGTTTTGCTCACTAAGAGCAACTATTTACGAGCTGCCAATCGACAAATTCCTTTGCTACTGTCTCCACATTAGCTTCGTTGTTATGATTAGTTCATTCACTTTTATTTCAGGTCACTTCAATGCAAACATGTTAAAGATGGGGTGAAGCAGAATGTGTATTTATACTGGGACGAATCCGATGAGCTATAAAGCGCCTTTCACGGATGTCCAGTAGGAGCGGTTCAAAACGGTACAATACAAAAACACGATAGCGGTGTCGACAGTTGTATACGCTCAATTGATTGTGATAATGTTGAAGTTCTGTGCAAAACTAGTTACTACTGGCCAAGACTAATTACATGATCTATAGAAATTGAGAGGAATTAAACATACATGATTTTAACCCGTTCTGATAGCTACAGGCTTCGTGCTGCTTGGAAGCGAATTAATCAAGCACGTCTATTCAAGTCACCATACGTCAGTGGTAATTAACTGTGAGCAGACAATCATCGGGTATTACGATTTCTTGCACCGACAAAACGGCAGGAAGTACATGCACGGTGTGCATGCATAGCGTGTGTTGATTACCCTATGAACAACCCAACCGATAGTGGATATCCATTGTAATGTATTTGCAGAGTAAACACCCCCCGGCCTTCACATCCCATTGGCTCACATTTACCGCTCTACAATATTTAAGACCGAAACAGGAGGAGATTTCTCCACAACGCTGGCTGTCGCCAAATGATGATGCTGGTTGTAATTACTCGCGAAACGTCTTACGCGAATCGTACATGTTGTGCGTTTACTCTCCAACACACCGGTGTGCTGAACTAGTAACGAATTGGCCCGTTTTGTTTACGTGACAAAACGTACTAATTGGCTGTGTCGGGTGGTGGCGGGTTTAACGACACATTTATATTTACGCGATCTAACCCAACAAACCTCTATTATTGATAACATTGATTCGGCACCTTTTAAAGCCTCCAGATACAAAACTCCTTAAGGCTAAGTTCAAAACGAAAACCTATTGGTTTAATTATCGTTTTAGTTTTAGGTATAGGCTGAAATTAACCAAACTTTAGTTTTATGGCCATTCCAGACTGTTATTAGATCTAGATTTGAAGCTTTCGTGACTGCACGAATCCACACTCTTTGGTTCTTTCGGTAAAGTCACGTAGTTAGAAATATTAATTCGAATCAACATCATGCACTACTTGCTATATATTTATTATACATTAAATTACACCTTGACCGAAATCATGTTTGGTGGTTTTTTTTCTTTATGAAGCAGACTGACTATACAAATACAATTATTATAAATATGTACCAGTATTACACGGGAGCTGTAGTCCTCCAAGGGTTCACATACCGCACTTACATTTCCGTACGTCGCCGGTGTAATTCCATCTCCTGGCGTGGCATTGCAAAGTCTCCCGGCCCAGTCCACTCAGCGGCAAGAATGGGTAACACCACAGTTATAGACCAATCGGAAGTTGGCGTGTCTTTGGGGTAAAGGGGCCCTCCATAAATGACGTCACGCGATTTTGGACGATTTTTGACCCCCCCCCTCGTCACACGGCGCCACAAAAAGTCAGACCCCCCCTCAAATATGAAGTCACAAAGCTCTGCCCCGCAAAAATATATATAAAACATGCTTCAAATCGCTTTAAACTTTTGTTATTGTAGTGCGTATTTAATGTGGCGCTGCACTCTGATGTTGTAGGAGAAAACATTTATGAAAAAGTCTATTTAATTAAGTAGAACGTTTCGATTTAAAGCTTTCGTGACTGCAGGGATTCATCTTCTTGGTTCTTTCGGTAAAGTCACGTAGAAGGGAAGTAATCAAATAATAATAAAAAAACATAATAAAATTATTCTCACGACGTTTCGGCCACAACGCAAGCAGCCGTCCTCAGGTGCTGCTTGCATTGTGGCCGAAACGTCGTGAGAATAATTTTATTATGTTTTATTTTTATTATTTTATTACTTCCCTTCTACGTGACTTTACCGAAAGAACCAAGATGATAAGTAGAACGTGTTGTCTATATTTATTTAAAGTTGCGCATTTTGATGTGACGTCACATTTCTCAACCCCCCCCCCCTCGTCACACATCGTCACAAATGTCTGACCCCCCCCCCCCCCCAGGTGCTTGACGTCTTTTATGGACGGCCCCTAAAGTGTGGGTTATGCTCACCTCTTCTTCCAACATGTTTAATCAATGTGGAAAGCCAAGTCGAACAGCCTCTAGAGTTTGCCCTTTGACGGGCCTATCAAGCAGCAGTGGTTACGAGAAAGCCATTTCATGAGAACGCCACGACTTCTAATACTTGTGTATATTTACGTTTAAACTTCTTTCGCACCGTGCGTAACCAACCGTGCTCATCTTGAAGTGACACCAGCATGCAACACTGTTGACCAAACATTGGCATTTAAAACTTTTCTATGGAGATGCAAAGTAAAAAAAAACCACGCATATCTGTAAAGGTCTATAAATGTAAACGTAGAATGTCACAATACCATTTTTTTCTGCTGCCCACTATATTTTTACCTGTGTAAGATGCAAAACAATATAGCAAAATATTTAAAAATACACTAAGGATTTTCCATTTGTAAAAATATCCCAGACCGTTTAGCTTGCATCTTCCATCATTTGCCATAAATATAACATGAATGTTTTATTAGCACTTCAGTAAAAAAAAAAATCATATTATGCTCTCCATCTATTTCTACAAGCATATTCATTTTCGGATTGGCTAACAGTTTCAAATATTTATTCCATATCAAGAAGGATTGTTTTTTGTTTACTTCATATTGGAATAATGTTATTATGACCTCATGTAACATGATATGATGCTACAGGCATACAGAGCTAATACATTAATGTGTTCAACCAGAGTTGGAATCATTATCAAGAGTCTGCAGCTATCCAGATCAAGGCTTCTCGCCTAATACGAATGTCACGATGTTTTACATTAGATGACACTGGATGTCTGTAAGTGGTTAACATTTTTTTTTAAGAACCACTGTTCGATTTTAAACCGAGCAGTAAAAGTTATCTTGACTTTAAAGAAAGTGTTAAAGAACAAATGAAATAATTATTTTGATATAAAACGCATCCTCTTCATGCCTTAAAATAAATTATTCCGAGCCGGATAAAATAAGAATGACCCTTTCGGTTTACACTACTACCACCCATTCTTAGTAACATGTTATGTATATTGGTTTAACGGATGTCAAATCAGGTTGCAATAATATAAACATCTTAAGGTCACACTGCATATAATTCCAACTGATAGTTGGGGTTTCCCAAAGCATTACAAAAAGCGACAACCCCTCAAAATGTCACAGACCACGGTTCACTTCCAGGTAAAATTGTTTAACCCCAGATCGTGTAGGCGAGAACACGCATATAATGAGCAGATCAGCCTCAGAGTGTCATGAACAAAGCTCCAAAGAAGGTTCAGCAGCTCAGTCAAACAGGTGAGAGAGGCAACCCTGGCCCATGCAGCCATTGCCGGCACAAGAGTGTCACAGGGGTGATGATAATTCTGTCAGAATGTTTTATCTGTAAAAAATGTCAAGTGTTGTGCCGACACATGTTAATTGTTGTACTTTTTGGTGCTAGATTAAACCTATGAATTGCACTTTGTTGATTTGTACAGAATGGATGTTTTTATACATAGTTTTAAATTTAAGTTTGGTAAATGTTGGGTTTTTTGCACATTTTTGTTCGTCAGAAATCAGTCTTAAAAGTGTTGCATACACTTGTACTTACAATTACATAATGAATTGAAACATAAAAAGTTACAATATTTTTTTAATGGATAATATCAATAATGCAATGATCTTCAAGAAAGTATAAATTGATACATGAATACTCTAGTAGTACATCTAACTGAACATGTTTCCCGCACCTCCAATTCGCACGGTTGGCTACGTACTGTGGGAAAAAAGTTCAACATGTGTGTGTCGAATGCATAGTAAATTTACTGTTAAATAACAGTAATTATTCATGCTTATAGTTAAGCGTGCAAATTTCTGTGTTTGTGGACTACGCTTCGTAGGATTCAGAGGGAAGATGGCCAACTTCGTGCAGATGCTGCAGAGCGTGCTGCTGCTGTTTGTGGTGATCGTGACATCAGGGATAACGGACAGCGTGGCCGAGGCAGAAAAGTGTCCAATGCATGCCGGCCTCATGGAGGCCAAAGCCATGTCCTTGCAAAAAGAAGCAGTCCATCTAACGAAATATTGTGAACAGGTTTGCCGATATTTTTCATTGGACGTTTTCATCTTAAAATGCAAAACTCACCGCAGTGTCGACAAGGCAAATGTGACATATGGCATGTAAAAAAATAACAACCAGGATGAAATAGTTCCACAATTAAACACTGTTATTTTAGCACGAGGAGTACATAGCCGTCGTTCAGCAGACGGTGGGGTCAAATGTGGCTATACCTACCTCTTCCAGGATGTCTGGCCTGTATGGAAGAGTAGACCAAATACCCTCTCGAACATCTAATTGAGGTTCTAGATTTGAAGCTTTCGTGACTGCAAGGATTCGGTAAAGTCACGTAGGTAAAAAATATCTAATTATTTTATTCATAATATTACTTTAATACATTTTTATTTTATTTTTTACCTACATGACTTTACCGAAAAAAACCTAAAAGTATCTAATTGAGGCCCTTCAGCTAGAAGTGGCCCGAGCATTGCATTATAGGGCTGCACTTTAACATAACTATTTTCTCGTGAAATGTAAAAAAAAAAATCACTCCGCGTTCAGCCATCTAATGTGCTAGATTGGTCTCTAGGCATGCAACAGTACCGTTGTTGCAACGGCATGGCAGTGCATGGCCCAGGTGCCGTTTTGCTGTGTGCCGACAGCGTTCAAAGAGGAAATGCGCCACAGGTGTCGGGGGCCAATCACACGCCACTTCTGGGTGCACCCAAGAAGTGCGTCACAAGGCCCCCCCCGCGCGTGTGAATTCGGCACGGTATTTGTCGATCTGGAAAATGTTGGCGCCCGTGTGTGAAACGGGGGCTATTTTTGTCCTTTTAAAAATAAGTGTCGAAAGTATGCGTTTGCGTTTTCTCCGATAAGGATGCGTGGGTGTGTGTTTATCTTTGGTAGTGGGGGGGAGTTAGTGTAGTGGTTAGCGCTCCCGCTCACGGCCAACACCCGGGACGATTATTTGAATACCCTCGTTTACCGTTCTGGCCTTCATAGGTGCTCGCTAAAAGCACTTGCCCCAACAGTCTGCTCGAGGCTATAAGGGGGATCTGTCTTTTTAATATTTCCTTGATAATAAAAATTGTGCGTCATGTATCATTGACAAGCGAACTCAGAGTTTTAACAGGGATTTACATTTTACGAAGTGTTTATGGAAAGACTGAATAATGTTTTTCAATGTATACAAGTCAGTTATTTAGTTAGAATTGAAATTGTAAAATTAAACAAAAGTGTGTTCTTCTGTTGTTATATACACAGGTTAACATGAACAATATGCTGACAAGCAAAGACTTCAAGATAATTAAGGTAATCTTACATTTACGGTATATATTAAAGGGCCAACTTCACAACTTGACAAAATATCTGAAATGTAATTTCGTTTGGCTATTCGTCCCATTGTCAGACAATATAAGTGTAAGGAGAAACAGAGTTTGGCTGGCTGGCGGGACAGATAGACACGTCCAACGGTCTGCTCGGTACGACACGTGCACACGTTTCCTGAAGACATCCGATTGCAAAACACGTACATAAAGTTGACACTGTTCGGTTACAACTAAAAACATATATACGGTACTTTTAAAAGTAAACAAAATAAAGCCCTTCGTGTGCTTAAATTAAATGTCTTGAATGATGTTATCCGAATGTAATTATTAAATCTCTTAATCTTATACTGCGATTGATCTTAACAACTGTATTGGCAACACGCTATAAGTGAAAATGCAGCTGAATGTGCTGTAATATAAAAGCAAATGCATGGGCATTCATACATTGGCATTACAACGCAATTTTGAATTGGCAAATGCGTTTGTATTCGTTCAGTATGCTCATCATCACCACCAGTAGCAGTACTGAAATTAACAAGCCAAACCAGCTTATAAAGATCTAAAAAGATATGATAATATAAACGAGATTTAGTTATTGCCATCACTACAAACCAATGAAGACCCAATACATGCAGGGAACGTTTCTCAAATGTAACCATGCGCGTGTTGTTCATTCATGTGTTGGCAGAACAAAGATCGCTGTACATTGTTGAAAACCTATTTTCAATTTTACATGTCTCTTCCAAGAAGCAATTACCCAAAGCAAAGAGCCTGGAGGAGTAAGCTCATGAACACAATGAACTCTAGCATACACATGTTTAAAATTTGCGTAAGTATGCACAGCAAGTACATGTCATTAAAACACATTGATATTAATCGATGTATTTCCATTTGTTTGGAAAGAGTTCATGAAATAATTGTGCAATGCCTTGATGTTGTGCTTACGCTTCTGATTCTGAATTTCGAATGTATTTCCACGAATTAATTAGTTAAATAATGATGTCGTAACTCAAATACAAAAAATACATTTTTATAACATTATTCTCCAGTATTATATTGTCATTTGTGAAATATATATTTGTTCTGCCCAGCATGCATTTTTCTGCCTGATGGGGTTTCTCTCATTAGCTCGAGAAAGCTGTCGAGTTCTGCACGTACTATTGTTCGTTGAAAGTCCGAGACCAATTGCATTGAAGTCTACAGTCAGTTTGATTCTTTAAAAGGCCACAGCATAAAACAAATTCAATACGATAGCAGCATCATCATCGAGCAATGTGACTGTTGTTGAAGCATCAGCCAAGGGACATCATATATACTTAGGTACAGTAATATTTAATTAAAAAATATCACATTTTAAGTTGTTGTCTTTACTCCAGGAGGAAAACTGCAATCATGGCAATGGAAGGTCGCAGCAATTATTGAAGAAGCAGATTGCGAAGATTGAAAAATTACAACACGAGGCAAGTTTTTGCCATTGTAATATTAACAATAAGAGGTACAAATGTATTACACGTGTTTATTAATGGGTACCTTATTCTAAAAAAACATGATAACATAAATATAATTTAGGATTATTACGACCATTGCATTTTAAGTAATGTTATGACAATAATCACAAGAGCTGAATAATCAACCAAAACGCGTCTTTTTAAAAGATACATTCAACAAAAAACAATTAATCCTCTCTTTGATACCTATCCTTTGAATCTTGCATAAGTATTTACAGTGTATATTTTTTTATGAAGTGCACATTCAAATTCAGTGTTATTGCTCTTGCTTGGAAAATTTGTTAAGAAATAAATATTAAATGTTGGTGATTAAGTAGGACACATTGCCTCACGTTCTTTATTTAAATGTGTAATTTTGCACGTTGGATTGTTGAAAGTCAAAGGCCACTTTTGCATTGAAATCTGCGTTCGCGGTTAGATCACCATGTTCTTCTTGATTTTAAGCTTTCGTGACTGCAGTAATTCATACTCTTTGGTTCTTTAGGTAAAGTAGTTGTTGCGATCGAAACGTCATGATCTATTATTTTTTTCTATCTACTTGACTTTACCGAAAGAACCAAGGAGCATGTTATTCTTCTTAAAAGACCAGGTTCAATAGTCGCAGCAATATCATACATAGCAAAGGGACTGCCGTCCGAAACGTCGGCCATTCGCGAATTATATACTTAAAAGTGTGGTCACTGTTTTACTTACGTAAAAAAAAGTGATATATTTTAATACCTTGTTACCTTTTGAAGGAAATAAGCGGTGACGGCAGGAGGTCGACACGATTGGCAATGAAGAATAACGGGAATGTGGGGACAAAACACAACAAGGTGAGTGTCGCGTTCACGTGCGTCACACATGCACGCACCGTGTTGCTATTGTGGTAACGGCACCTTATTAAGGACCGATGATAGCATGTCATACAAGTCGAGGATAGTTAACATTGCGACGTAGATTTTTAAAACACAGACATGAAATGCAAGCCATTAAATTTTAACCAAATTCCAGCATTTTAAAGGAAAATTAAACCAATTATAACTGGCTCCCATGCGCAGCAATTTTTGAAGCTTGCATAAGTAATAACAACTTGTAATGTAAATGATTCACCGTTCCTTGAAAACGGAGCTCAGGAATACCATTTAAATGTTGAATATGCAGTGGCGTGTTTTTGCCCAAGTTAGATGTATTTCATGAAATGTTGTATTATTACGGACCTTGCAAATCCACTGCACGCTGATACGACTTTAAAAAGTTGTGCTTATTAAAAAAAAAAATCTACATTTTTGTAGACGTTATTGTACTGTAATATTTGGAGATTAAAAAAGTTACACACTGTATTTTAATTCGGCGTTTGACTTCACTTTCAGCAGAGAAACGGTAGACGTGGGCACAAAAAGGCTAAGCGATTGGTCAGAGACACATTGAAAAATAAGGTGAATTTCTGTCACTCACATCAATAATTACAACATACCTATTGCTGTAGTTTGATAAATGATACCTTTTTCAGAATTAATAAAAAAAACATGGATAGACGTTCAGGATTGTTGCTGTCATCACCACAATAATCTATATTCCATTAATTAGTAGATTTTATGCAAAATCATCAA
This sequence comes from Lampetra fluviatilis, assembly GCF_964198595.1. Taxonomy (NCBI): domain Eukaryota; kingdom Metazoa; phylum Chordata; class Hyperoartia; order Petromyzontiformes; family Petromyzontidae; genus Lampetra; species Lampetra fluviatilis. Next base: position 2,209,790 of record NC_136308.1, read on the forward strand.
GCACTATCCAATTGCTTGTTGGCTTTATAGACTACATTTTGACAAATGCGTTTGTCTTCATGCGTCTACCGGCTGGGAACTCCAACAGGGGTCTCGCTTCCTCCTGTGTTGTTTTTTTAAATGCTTGCCAAATGTAGCAACCATTCTCTAATGTGTATATATGACACTGAAAATAACTACATGCAATGTAAATTATTAATTTCTTCGCACGCATTCTCTTTGGAAACACGATGATGCATCTAACTTAAAAGACATTTCTATCGGAGTGTCCCTCCTAGGTGACACACGCATGCAATTTTGTTTTAAAACACTGCTATTTATACTTCCAAATGCAATGTACTGTATACTAAAAACATCCACGTTTGTTTGAAGTAGTACAAGGCAATGTAAACATACTGTCGTGAGAACACATGTTAACGTCATGCTAACACATTGTGCCATGTAAAACCACCGCAGATTGTTTATAGCGTGCATCACCAGCCTTGCATCGAAAATTGTTAAATATTTTGGCACAACAGTTTTAACAAAACGAAAGTGACTCTAAGAAGTAATAAATCAGCCATATATGTATAAAAGCACATTCATGTTTGGAGTTAGTTTCAAATGTTGTAATAATTGTTATTTAGCAAAAATGTACAGATTTTAATGTTTAATTCTCAACAGTTTTGACCGGGCATTGTTTATCTTCATTGTGTTAATTGCTTTGTTTTCATTTTAAGAAAGGCATTTGATGAATCTCACAAGCGATTACCTTGTATGTTTCGTTTCCTTTTCTAGGCAACCGTTGAAAATGCTCTGTGCGAACTGAAACTACTCTTGAATCACATTTCAATTATGTTTAAGAGTGAAAAATAAATCAAGACCCTCGCATACGAATAACCAGTCCTGGGTCTACGGTCATGAAACTCCGTCTTGTCGTCCAAATTACTCTCACCGCGGGAATATTTACACAACAAAATGTGAATCGGTCTACATTTAAAAATAAAAATAAATCATTAGGTTGGTTAAATACAAGTTGATCAGTTATGGGTGATAGGCTCAGCCTTTCTGTATATACAAATAACAAGCAGACACACCAACACACCGTTGCGTTATACAAGAAACAATTTTTGCACATCTACAGAATTTTTTACGTGGAATAATGCAATAAGAATATTGAATGTCGGGGGAGGGAGTGGTGGGACACTGCTTGGCGCATTACACAATGAACTACCAGAGTTCGATTGCTGGTGACATTAGTTGTGAGATACATTTTAACCAGATCTGGACCACCCCCCTCACCAACTTTACCAAACACATACCGAACAGTCTGTATATTTTGGTCAAACCTCAGTTGTTAATGGACACATTTAGATTGTTGTTGAAATATTGCATAATATATTTTGAGGGAAAGAAAATGTTACGTCAATAAATATGATTATTTTTATTATTTAAGAAATGTTCACGTTACAGCCTAACACAGAAAACGCACTTGGGAATACAAGTGGCTGTGATAATGTACACGTTGAATTATATTATTGCGTAATTTACAAGTGTAAATATTTGTTGAAATATTGCAGATTTATATTTTTAGAGAAAAAAATCGTATATAATGTAAGCATGTAAAGCAGTACTTGAAAATGTATGCCTCAGATTGTTGTGAATGAAGTTGTTATGCCTCTTCTTAAATGAAATAAGCAAGTAAAATGGTCTTTTGAAAAACGATGGTCTTTGAAAATAAAATGTTACATTACTCAGGCATTTGGTCGAGGATTACATTCGGAAGCAATGCGTGGTTATGCAGAGTATAGGTGAAGGAATACAATCAGCAGCAATGTTTCAGGTCATCGAGCAAAGGAAAATGTATCCAATTAATTGGACATCATCTTGAGATTAACTTCCATTGACACACTATATATAAATACAGGTTGTACGACAGATGGTGCATGGATGATGATTGATGGAACCACACGGATCCAGAATAAGGTTGATCATGGAAACTTGACTGAATAGCACCTGGATATTGTACAAGTGGTGGCCTAGTGGTTTGTACTCCGGGCAACTAGAGTTTTGATTCCCAGCTATGGATAGCTTCAGTGGTGATATCCAAACGGGTACTGAGCACTCTTATACTCATCAGCACGGATGAAGTACGCATCCAATCAAACCACTCCCATAACGAACACAGCAGGGGCTGGCTCTTATCACGTAGTGGAATGACAAAGGCTGAAGATGTTTTAATATAAACAGACTAGGCCCATGGTTGGCCATCACAGCCAGCAGAGAGACATTTAATTTTGTAATGCACAAAGATGTTGGCCTTAAAATGTTTAGAACTTTGTAGTTTACCCGAGTGTTTTTTTCCACTCCAATAAAGCGACAGGCAAAGATTGTGTGTGTGTGGGGGGGGGGAAGGAGTTGTTTGCACATCTAGAGATGGCACTTTCCATCGATACCAAATTTGTAGATGCATCTTCGAAAATGTGTATGTGTACAACGTTTGTTCAAAGTGGCACATACCCACAAACACAGAAAACGGGAAGATTTATAGATAATGTAATTTGTTTTATACAGCTGTTTTTTTTGCAAAATGTAAAAAATATGACATGAACGTATGTGTGAGCTTTTTTGTTTAAATTAGTGAAAAATTGAAGCATTCAAGTCAGGTGTTTGGACTGTTGCATGACATTCCATTTCCCAATTAATAAAATGCTCTTGAAAAACACATCTATATTCAAATGACTGGCTTCTTTCATGATAGATATGTGATTTAGAGATAAATTGGGCCTACGTTTCTTTGCCGACCAGACATCTTTACCCCACCACACGTGACTCACGACCGACGATCGTGTACACATTCCTACTGCTGGGTAAACAGACGAGGGATACATTTCGATTTAAAGCTTTCGTGAATGCAGGGATTCATCTTCTTGGTTCTTTCGGTAAAGTCACGTAGAATCGAAATAATAAAATAATAAAAATAAAACATAATACAATAATTTTCACGACCTTTCGGCCACAACACAAGCAGCCGTCCTCAGGTGAAGAACACGTCTGTCGGAAAGGACGGCGTCTTTTCAAGAAGACGAGGGATAATTTTTAAAAAAATCGCATTTTTTAAATGATATACAAATGCAAAAGTAGGTTTTCGCCAACTACCACACTAGAAGATTGAAACCGTGACATCTGGGTCGCAAGTCCACTGTGCGAACCATTCCACCCGAGCAGCAGCAGCAAATAATCTCCACGTGTAAAAAAAGTTTTTTTTTTATTCCAACAAACAACATTGATTGTGTAAGTGTGAGGCTCGCAAATTAAGCATGATGTCCTTCAAATAATACATTCAAGTGTAAAATGCGCATTCCATCATATGGTCCTAATGCGCAATGCATGAAAAGCAGGAAACAAAAACAGAACAAGGTGACCAACCGACCAAATTGAAGAGAGAAGGCCGCTTTAAAGAGATGGGTTTTCGAAGCGGACTTAAATATATCGATCAACTCCGATTGCCCTGCTTCCAAGAGTTTGGGTGCCGCGCTGAAAAACCCACCAAAGAGTGCAAACCTAGACCTGTCAGTGCTGCGCAGTTGGAGATCAGAATATCTTAACGCCCTTGTTGGCAAATATAAATGTAGTAGTTCCTGCAAGTAATGTGGTGCGAGCCATTTTAAAGCCTTATTAGGTTAATAGCAGTGTCTTTTTGGTAATAACACATATAATAATAAATCAACTTGAAAGCAAAGGCTCCTACCAAAGGGATATCACCAACTTTGTTTTGTATATTCAAGATCATGTTATTGGTTGGTTACAGTAACAATTTGAAATGCAGATGCATCGGTATGAAAGGCAATAAAATGACGATACTACCTCAAATAGCTATAAACTAATTTGTCCCATACGTTTACGCCATTGGGGATGAAATAGGACTACGTTGTCCGTTAGTTTTATCGGTGGTTCTTCGTTAAGGCTGGTGGATAGAGATATGTTGCTGTGACATGGAGTGTTACAAGTAATTGAACCACAAACATCAAAATCCTTCGAGATGTAGTTCTCAGAACTAGTCACTGATTTGGTGCACATGTGAAAAGGGCACAATATAACCAGCAGAAGGAAATCATTCTGATAACATGGGCTGACTCATAATTACAAGCCACCCTACTTTTGTTTATACTGTGGAACGTACTTTAACGTTATCCTGCAATATTGTGCTTGGCCTCTAAATCTTGAATGTATTTTAACAAAAATAATTTACAGCCCAGTGGCAATCCACTTCAGTATCATCCATGGAGTTTTCTTTTGACCATAATTGGACAAGCTAGTCCAGTTCAGACGTTTAAGGCATCAAGGGGTGTTCATGGGTATTCTTAAATGACAAAAACTTGCTCTACCGAGTGATTTCTGAGCCACTGAACACAATTTCGCAGTCAAATGGTAGGAGTCAGTCTGTCCATAGGAAAATCACTGCTGACTATCAACTTATGCTAATTTCCATGGACTCTAATGCAGGGAAATAAGTATTCAGAAGACATTAATTATGACCACATTTATATATATAACTACTGTGTGTCTATCTTGTACATGATGGTAGTTTTGTTCATATTTATCTTATATACCACTCTCGTATCAGCTCTCATTGTGTTTTTATGTAATTTCATGCATTTCATTGTCATGTAAATGTAATCAGAAAATAAGATTGTTATTTTCTGATTACATATACTATGAATGGCTCTGACAAAAGTGTCCGTCTCACTTCTAATATATAATTTTGTTACTCATGAAATCGAAGGGAGCGATTGCATTGTAGTAGATGCATTTTTTCATTCGTTTCCATCTCATCCTTTAGTTTATTCGAACTTGTAATACTGCATATCTACCGGGTCAAATAGATGTTCATCGTGGACATCGGCTATGCAAAATAGGCTTTCATTCGTCTCTGCAGATTCTAAATGATTGTATTGTGGTCCACGGTAGAAAATCCACTTTTTAAAACCCGATTTGATTGGGTACATTTGGTTGGCCTCTACATTTTTTTCTTCATCATTCTATTCATAAATGATCGCCATCAACAACGTTTTGCGTGCATTTAAAAGCGGCTAATTTGGTCTGTCATTTTTAGAAGTCAGTTTTATCACGATAATTTTAGTTTTATGTAACACTTACCAGTGGTGGTGGACCCACACACAGTGGTGGTGTTGGACCCCCTTTGGAGAGTGGTGGCATGGACGAGGCATTGCAGAGCTGGACCTCTAGAAGCGGCACACTAACCCCCACGTTGTAATATTAAAACACACGTAGGCTTGCGTGGACATTGGTATTCATAGCTTTAACCTTCGAAATCGCTTGCGAAATTTTGGCGAGGGAAATACCATATACAACATGTACGTTTGCCAGCCCAAGCATAATTTGAAGAGAACATTTATATTCAGGTATTGTGTTTTATTGTATTCGTAGAAACAAAGTGCAAAAGCGGTGCCGGCTTGATGTAAACATGTTTTACGAGTTGTTAAATGCCTTTTATACAAAAAGGTTTTACATTACCGTTTAGGATCACGTTGTTTTGGTTAGGTCACTAAAGTAAAGTCTCGTAAACCCACCTCCACCCGACACATGTGAGGATTGTCACAGTAAGATTTTACACAGTAAGATTTACACCATTGGAACCTTATTTGCCAGTTGCAAAAAAAAGGGTTAAAAACAAATTATCATATTCATATTTATATATGATAATAGTTTTTTACCCTTTTTAACCAGATAAAAAGGGTAAAAAACCAAGCATCATATTTTGCTACTGGCAAATGAGGTTCCAATGGTGTCTTTGAGTTGTGCCCCTTTTGGCGTCATCTGGTCCAACACCACGTGAGACTAGGCTCTAAGGAAAGCCATCTCGGGTGTGGACCAATCAATTTCAAGGACAGTGCATACAGAGTTGTGTTTTTTGTTTGCAATCCGACTCCAGGTATTGTGGTCAATGCAAACATGACTCCTTGTTTAAAAGGTGTCAGTTTTGTTGCCAGATAAAGGGTAAAAAAATAATTAACAGTAAGATTTGACACAGCAAGAGGTCCGTCAGATCCCACTGTGGGTCGACCCCCGGTAAGGTTGGCCAAACTTGCAATCACCGCAGTACGGTTCTCGTCACACCGTGGGGGAGAGAAATACGTTTGTCAAACCTTACTGCGCGGCGAATTGCAAGCAGCAACATTAGGCGGTGACCATAATTGTGCAGGTGGGCTTGCGATACATTTACGCGATCTAAGCCAACTAAATCTTGAACTTACATGGAAATGTAAAACTAGCAACTACGCAAGACATGTAGACGACACCGATTTGGCACAGTTCCCATGAATGCAAATAAACAATACATGTCAATTTTACTTTTCAAAGTACGCTTAAGCTGGAAAACGTAAATGAATACGATATTTCCTCCACCGACATTTGGAAAACGTTTCAAAAGGTTAAGCTAAGCACCGTGATTTACATAAGCACGCACATGATGCTACAGCAAACCAAAAAAAGCGAACACGGTATTCACGTGAAACTTAAAAGGGGGCAAGCAGTGGAGGGTAATTTGGGGGAGAAAGAGTTCTTGGGTTTTCCAACGTCAGATTTTCTGGTGACAGGCGTTTCATTTGGTATTATGAAGAGGCAATGTGTTGTAGTGATAATACATAACACAATTCGTGCAGTCTGAACCAATTGTCAGAATTTACGATTCACAATTTGATCATTTGTAGAAAATAGAATGCAGTTATGTCGTACGTAGGATATATTGTAAATGGCACTGTAATGGGGACTTTGTTTAATACAGCCTAGAACCTGAGTGATCCAATTCTTTTATATATATTAAAACAAGATGACTTGCTGCTCCCGCTGCTGCATTTGCAGTAGTCCATAAATAACAAAAATAACTGGAGGCAATAATGGATTTCTTAAGTCAACTTTAAGTGCTCCAACATTTGTTTAAAATTGCTTCAGCATCAGAATTGAAAACCTCATACATTTGCTCTTAACTGGGCTGTTTATTTCATCCAGTCGTGCTTAAAGCACCTACATTTGCATGGCAGTGCAGAATCTAAATATCACTAGTGTACACTTCGGCACACATTCTAAAAATGGTGTAATGTATATAGCCTATCCAGGCTTCACATTCGTTATATTTTTTGTTGTTGTTTATGTATGAACCTATGAAAAAGACACTTCAGTTTTGTACCCACACATTTACCGAAGCACCACAAAGTATAGCTCTCGGACCCCACTAAATACAGGAACTTTACAGGAGTTTGTGGTACTGTGGTAACTTGACGGTCCTTAGTAGGACCACAATTTACACGTACAGAAATTACGGATTCAAGTAAATCAAACATATGGATGATATTTTGTGCTACCTGCTGAAATGTTACACATGTTCACCCCTCCATATTATTATATAAAGCATCTAGTGGGCATTTGTTACCCACTCGTGATAATAGTTTGTGAATGGAAGCCTTTTCCCATTATTTCAATAATCTTTGGCCAAAATAAACCGAGCAGCTACAATGATGGAGAATATTGGTCACAATTGGAAATTTTACATCAATTTCTGAAATGACGCGAGGCCAAATGGGAATCGAGTTTGTGTAAACTGCATATCCGTTTTGGCAGATTCCATAGAATGGTCTCTGATTGTATTGTGCTGAACATATTTTGGAGGTAAACTCTGGGTCGAGTGGCGTTGTAAAGAGATCGGATTACCATTATGGTCACGCTTGTGAACACGAGTACGCCGTAGTATAACCGGTTTTCGGGGCACCGTGATATTTCCATAATGCTTATAATTTATACAATCTCTCTTGGAAACATACGTCAACACGTCTAATGCAGATGCAGAGATATAACCCCGCGTTTTTACATTCAGGTGGGGTCAAGCCGGAAAACCGAGTCAGGAGCAGAGGTGTGTATCGCCGTGATGAGTCGAGTGCACGTCACTGAACGGAAACGGTAAACGATCAGTCACTGACCTTGGCACGTAGAACATCTAGAACTTCGTTCGGACCGTACCATAGCCAACCGCGCTAATAGACGAGACATCTAAAATGTATATTAAATTCGAAAATATATTTTTGCACACTGTATACTTTGGAATGTGACGTAATATTAAAACACACAATTGCATGCACTCAAACGTGAACACAAATGCAACGAATGGGGAAAGTCAACCCAGACTCGAAATGTGTTTTTACAACTTTTGTTTTACACACGAGACAGAATGTAAAAACGGCTAAAAACAAATATCCATCAGAGTAATGTGAAGAAACACCAGGTCACAGACGTATTTCCCAAACAATCACCTCGAACATTTGACAAGTTGGGGCATTTCTTAAGAATTGTAAAAGTAGAAAACAGTGAGATATGCACGTTATGGAGAAAAAAACCCAGCAATGTGTCAATACTATAACTTATTTAGCATGACGTACATTTCTTTTGTAGATTTGGTGTACTTGGTTTGTTGTTGGACTCTATACTTGAATGACGCTTAATAAGTCGTCTTTCTAGATCCATTGTGTAAGCTGGTAAACTCTCCAATGAAATATGTAACCATTAAACTGCACGCGATTCCCAGAGAGGCCAAGTACCCTACTCCACATTAACTGTTAACGCTCCACAATCTATCGGTGGGTTGATCATGCCCAGTGATGATGAAACGACTGGATGATTTTGGGTTTGTATCAGCATATGCTTTCAATGCGTTTAATAATTAATGTGTGCATCGTACAACTCGATTATATATCATCGCAAGTTCCTCCACCGGTATTCTCAGAAATGATTCACTGCCTATTACACAATAGTTCATGTCTGTTTATTTATAAGGGCGTGTTAATTCGCTTGGGTGCCACGGTGGCCACGAGATGTTAACTCCCTCGCCTCGTATGCAAGATGTCGTGGGTTGATCCCGACCCCGACGCAGACGCCTGCTCCTGTATATTTAGAGTTTGCGTGTCTCTCTCCTTGCTCGTGTGGATTTTTCTCCGGGTCCTCAGAGTTTCCCTCCCGCCCGACATTTAGATACATGCGCCGACTATTCAGCTGCTCTACATTTCCACCCTTTAAGCCCCTTCGTCGAGTGATCATTTGTGGCCAGATTGCTTAAAAAAAAAAGAGTTATATAGTTCAGTGGGCCTTACAAGGTAGAATAAAAAATAAATGTTTAATAGTTTTCACCACACTCGTATTATATTTCCACCTCTGGCATAGGGCCATCAACAGATGATCACCACATAGTGCTCAAGAATAATGGCTTAACCGGTGGTAAAATTGGCGTTTTAGTGCACTGCACTATGAACCTTGGTCACCCGAGTTCAATTCCCGACCATTTAGAAGATCTGGCCGAAATGTTGAAGTATCAAACAATCTGTCAGGACCGTCACGGTGTGTAAAGGCCAGCATTAGATAGACAAAGGTTATACAGATACTGGCGAAACGTCGTACTCAGATTGTAAGTGTTGTGGCTTTGCTCTCCTACACACCAGTGTGCTGTACGAATAACGAGTGATGGATTTAACGACACATTTGTATATTTGCGATATAACCCAAAACACCTCTATTATGGTCATACAATTTTTTTCATTAAGTAAATGAAAGCCTTCCCTCTATACATTATTATACTTCCTCTCTAGAAAACACACACACACACGCATAGGATTTCTCCGACGCCACTCTTTGCACATCAATTTACAGCAACACCACGGGGCCGTGCATCTCTCTCGCGAACTTGCAAGCCGGTGGAATAGCCCACGCAGGTGGAATGCTGCACGCAAACGTCACAATGCAGCGCTTTTACTTTCTCTTTGAGGCTCACACACCCACCCACCCATCCCCCGCCCGGCAGCAGAGGGCATTGCGCCGCGTCACACTGAGTGGCTACGCCTCGAGCAACGAGAACCCACTTTGGGCGGCGTTGGCCAAAGAGGCGCGTGCACATGTATACATACTGTAGTCACTGCACTGGGGAGGAGTGGAGGGGGAAGCTTTGACACGGAGAACCCCACCCCCCCCATGCGGTTTTACGAAGCAGGAAACACCCAACCCCCCACACACCCCCTTGCCCGGTGGCATTATTGCGTTATTACACGTGACGAACGTGAAGGAAATCTTAACACGGGTGACACCTGAAAGTGGGATTTTACTCGAGGGCCAGGGCCATAGGAAGGAATGCTAAATATGAAGCGCTTCTGCCGATTGGCACGGTTGGTTACGTACGGTGCGGAAGAAGTTCAGCATACATACATCATTGGAAATAAAGTTTTTCGGGTTAGATAACATACGTACAGATGTGTCGTAACCCTCCAACACCTGATACAGGCAAGCAGAAAGGTTTGGTCACGTAAACAAAACCACTTCAGCCCACTGGTTTGTTGGCGAGTACATCCACAACATTGACAATTTGAGTACGACGTTTCGCTGGTAATTAACATCCAGCTTCATCAGGCGATTTGCCATAATTCTGGCGACACATGTATACTTACGCGATCAAACCGAAACTTTTATTACATCATCACCACGATCCATGGGCAAACAGCCCAGGAGGTGTCCACTGCACACTTCGTAATTTGTTGTTTCCACTTTCGACTTGTGTGCCAACATGCTCAATTAGTGGCCAACATTTCTGGCAACAATCTCGTGTCGTCATCAAGCCATTCTCTTTCCCGTTCCTAACGCTGGGGATCCGGAAAAGCCCTCCACCAGCGTGGACGGCACCCTCGTGTTCACCTTCTGAAGCGCTCGCTCGTCACCGTGGCATGCGCGATGACCATCACCACCACGTGACTTTGCTTTCGTGTTGTGCGTGGTGCTTTTAGCGCCACACAGCGCGTGGAATTGTAGCGTTTATTCATTTGTTTGCTGGTGACTGTATTTCATATCGAAATTGCCTCCAGTGCTTTTTGCTGTTGGTGGCAATAAAAGTTGTTCAAAAGTCAAAAAGTCTTTCCCGTTTCTTCCATTTTTCCTGAACAACACCACACCTACTTTGCGTGTTCGTCCATCCTACATATATATCCCAAGTGACAGTTTCCTTATCACTGCCTGCATCAGATTCTTCTTCGATGTGCAAACTTTTACTCCTACGTTCTTACTCCTACGCCATTTGCCTGCCGCTGTCGGCCCACGTGTCGCTTGCCGAGGAGCGCTCTTGGAGACGAAACAACAATTACTCGACTTCGGAGTTCATTTCTCAGGCGTGCGGGGGGAGGGGTAGACATTCCTGAATACGTGGTTTAAATGTGAACAGTTTTTTTTAAGACACCCCACTGTTGGGGCTTGCCATGAAGTCGGTATCATTTTATTGAACACGAAGCAATTGGATGGGCAAAAATCAAGCCAGACCAGAAAAAACGAAAAAAAAAACATATAACAATACCACATTTACATGATGGATTGGCAAGATTAAAGTGTAAAAACTAATATACATGAATGAAACGCAAAAGTCAATGCAAACGGATGGCCAAAAGCAGACGGAAAAAACGCACCTAAACTAGAACTGCATTTTTTTTTACAAAGAACAAGTATAACCCGTAAAAACAACGTTTTTCACTATAAATCCTTTATATGCGTGGCGGCTAGAGTCCTCTCGTCCTCTGGCTTGATGGCTGCCACCTATGGGTCAGATGATTGCATGGCAGCATTAAGCAATTGGTAATAAAATATAATATTTTTGTCCTAAAAAGTGTAAAATTTTGGTTAAAATTTTCACGAACATTAATTGTCACGCACAACGAGTCTGTGTGGAAAATGTCAGCTCGATTGGATCACGGGAAGTGGGTTAAAAAACGACCGAAAGATTTGCACGGTCCTAAGCAAGCAAGCAAGTGAACTTAATATAAATGATTTAAAAAAGGTCACTGCCGAGGACAGCACTGTGCTACGTGCACGCGTGTTCATGCCCCGAATTCTGGGAGCCAACTATGCGCCAATTGCTTGCGCCGGCAGTGGCGTGCGGTCCCCGTGGTACAACCAGCCATCTTCCCTCACTTTACACGCTTTCGGTTTGTGCAATTTCGCATATATATGCGGCCAATCATATTTCTACTCAAAATGCCTGTACGTTACACCGTTTGTCTACACGCAGTCGGAGGTGGTGCAACATTGTCTGTGGACGCTGCGTGTACCGTGTGCGCTATTTGGCAGGCAGCAGTCTCGTGCAGTTCCGATTTTTTAGCCCTTTTTTTGGACACATCGATTACCACATAAAGCTAAGGAAACCTTTCCGCGTCAGCACTAATTACAAAATTTTACACCCAAAAATAAACGAATGTATAGGACTTCTTTCACACCGTACACAGCCAACCGTAGGCGCTAATAAAACCCAACTATTATTTACGGGAATCAAGAACAAAATACCATTCAGATGACACGCAGCATTGCATAACAAAAGGTGTGTGGGCTCATCATCGTCAGCCATGGCCCATGCACTGCTGGATTAAGTCCTTGCCAAGTCAGGGCCACGTCGAACTCTCCCGATGCAACAATACATCTTGCTCCCGCACTTGAGCCGATTTCGTTTCTCCATCAGCAAACAGTGAACACCCTCTCTGTTGTGTTTTCGTCCTTGTCCGTCACTCCATTATTAGTCTCGACCGCCAGTCGTCACCCTATCAGCGAGTCCTGCACAAGCCCACCTTACATTGATTAACACTCAAGATGAAGCCTCCAAGTGGCGGTTACTTAATAATAATATTGGTGAAGCATGCCCGTAATCAAGCACTGCGGGCATGAGGATTGGTGGAGAGCTCAGGGGTTGAGAAACTCCCTTGTCGCGTCGGCACCATGGAGGTGGTGGCACACAGCAAGTGAACTCGGCACATCTGGGCGCCATGGTGGCGAGATGTCAACTCCCTCGCCTGGTATACATAAAGTCTTGATAGTTTTTTTTCTATCTATGTGGCTTTACCGAAAGACCAAAATAATATGCTACACTACCGGATCATGTGTTCAGATTCCGTACAAAACCTGGTCATACAAAACGGTAGTTTCAGTTTTGCTACTTTATATTACCCAGGGATATTGGCTGTTAAGAGCACTGGGATGTGGTTAAACATGCCCGAAACACAACTCTCAGACTACAAAAGTTACACGTGTGCTTTCATTTCCCACTTGGCGAAAGTGAATCCTGCATATATATCTAAAAAAAAATCCGCTCTTGATAGCGAAAGCGTGATTTGACCCTTGTCCAAGGAAACCAATGAATAACTTTCCATATTTAACCATTTACAGTCAAAAGTTAACTTGTGGGAGTTTGTTGTTGCAAGCACAAGGCACACTCCACTTGGCAACGCATTACACGGCCCAAGTACAATTTCAATGTTAGTTGAAATTACCGACACGTTATGCTGATAGTTTGCATGTAATACAGTTTGAACATCCTACACTCAGTCGTATCTCTTGCCCGTAATAATTTATACAGGCTGGTGCATTCAGAGTCTGTATGAAAACCCCGGCTCTTCATAATGAAGCGTGAATTGACCCTTGCAAAAGGAAAACAAGGAATAACTTTCCACAATACAGGTTTGGTTAGATCGCGTAAATGTGTCGTTAAACCCGCCACCAACCGACACAGCCAATTGGTAAGGTTTGTTACGTAAAACAGAACGTGCCAATTCGTTACTAGTACAGCACACGGGTGTGTTGGAGAGAAAATCCACAACATTTGCAAGCGGAGTACCGCACCAGGTACTCATTTGAGGCCGAGTCGACCTAGGCATTATCAGGCGGCAGTCAGGAAGAATTTTCCTGCCAATGCTCCTTAAAATGGAAAGCAATTTACCTGCAGAAGTGGACAAGGGCACAATGTTTAGTCTGTTAGAGGGCAGAAATATTCCGGCTTCACTAATTGCACTTCACACTCGACATTTCGTCACAGATGTTGGTTTCATCGATGTAATGAGAAATGTCGCAATACGGCACCGGTTTCTTATGGTAGGCAATAAACGAAGAACAGTGCTGCTGAAATTTGCTACGTTGTTTCCCGAGTTTTTACTTGTAAACACGTACAAGTTTACTGTTCTTTTGTCTTCGAATTATTCAGTTCAACTAATCTTCATCCTTTGATCAAACCGCTGCTGATGCAAGGCTTTCCCCCCTATACCGCGTCTGTCAGGGGGGGGCCCGTCTGTCCATACTTGACCAGACTGGTCAGTCTTCTTCGTTCGTACAGCTGATGTAGATGCAGAGCTACATCTACGAATTCACACTCGGGTGGTCAAGATAGCATTGCTGCGATGTCGCCTTCGTGGATCGGGCATTGTGTCGTTTACGTTGCACGGTCCGTTCTGGATGACCACAGGCCGCACATTACTGGAGTTTTTTTTTATTTTAAATTTGTGCATCGGGTGTCTGCATCTGCCATGGTTTTTGCGGATGCGGTTTAGGGTCGAACACGAGCTTCGTGGAAGATACAATCCAGGGATCTTCCGAGGAATTTGTTGCGAGTTCTTTTGAACTCCATTCAGCTCTCAAAGCCTTAAAATCGGGGTTGAACTCGCGTTGTTGCAAGTACTAATCGGTGCGAGTTCGTGAAGGCTGGAATGCAAACTCCGCTTCCAATTTCCAGGTTAAGTGTAATTCGCAAACCACTGGGTCATTCCTCCACCCCTTGGTGCAACTACTGGAAAGTAATGTTTTTCTAATTTGTCATTAGGTTTCCATTAATCAAATTTGAACTGAGAGGAATTGTGGTGTCATACATTTTTACATAAACTATTATCACTGGTTCCCGAGTATCATATAGCTGCTCGGTAATATAAAAAGCAACCCATGCATATTACAACAAACATACACAGCGACAAGCCGGGTGAAAATGAAAAGATCGAGGAATGGAATTCTGCGGGTTTCAGTTCAACTTACCGCTGTATCTGTATGACTAATGCTATATTTCATAGAACAGAAGAGGTCCGTACGTCGTGTTTCTCTACTGATACGTGCACATTCACACCCCACTTTTTGGAATTTAAGATAATACATGTGGCAGTAGAATTCTAAGAAAACTGTGTCACAGTGCTCAGAGATATCATTACCACTTGAAGCGTTTATGCCAACACACCCCACGCACACTACCTGCCAGCAGTAAAAGAGATGTACTTTCACAAACAGTATTGTGCAATGGTTTGGAATCAGAATCGTTATTTAGACTTGAGGAATCCGATGCGCTATGAAGCTTTTTTTTTACACAGATGTGCAATAGGGGTGGTTTGGTTCCGCTTATAAAACGCTATCAGATGGTTTCCAAATACGAGGCGGAACATGCCGTTTTCACACTTAAAATATTAATAATGCACAAAACAGAAAAAAATCGAAGCACTTAGTAACCATCATACACGGAGATGCATACAAATACACCCACAGATTTCAAATGACCCTCTTACTTCATTCTCAAAACAGACGATTTAATAGATGTCGTGAGTGTATCAAGTGTTATAATGTTGAATAAGTGTCATTGAGATTAGTGGGGGGGGGGGGGACAAGGGGATTTGAATGACACGTTTTATTTTCTCCGTCCTTTTAATGTCTCCAAAATCACGTAGTATGACATCTATAATGTATGCGTGTACATCTAATTGTAGGTGCAAAGGTTAGCTAATCCATGCCGTGACATACGTATCGTGGTGCTAATATCCATATTAAACATTATTCAATATCCTGCGTCAATAGGCCGCCACTGCACACCTTTCTTCAAGATATTGTAACACAACGCAAAATGTAATTGAATCTACATCATTTTTTCAATCCTTGACTGGATAAAGGCGTCACCACACAGTGTCTATAATGAGGGTTCGTGGCCACGCTTCCCCAGTATGGGTTGTTGAAGGCAGGCATGTGGGAGGGCCTGGAATCAAACGCAACTCACTGGGTTCACATAACGCAATTTACTACCAACTGTGCCACTGATCTGTATGTATACAACTGATTAAATTGCGATATGCATAATTGTGTTATTGTTTGTAGTTTTGTTTATATCATTAAATGTAGGGAGAAGAGGCGAAGTGATGGGTCAGTGGTTTGCGCACTGCACTATGAACCTGGAACACGAGTTTGCTTTCTGCCCATGGCAAATGGAATAATATCAAAATTGGTCTTGGACCCTCTACAGTCTACACCAATTCACAATGAACAGCGTTTAGTAGTATGGTCAAACAACCCTCCTTGACCAAAAGGACTGTTATCCTCAGTGTTCTCGGCCTTATGTCACGAGACGGATCCTTTCACACAATTCTCACAGAGAAGTGCGTCCCCCCATGCTTGAGAAGAGTCCGAGGAAGTAGCTATCACTGAACTAGGCTTGAGATCCCCTTTTAAAGTGACCTGTTAGTCACAACAGGGTGCAGTACTTTTTTCCACCCACCTTGCTACAGTTTTTAATGCCACCGTTTTTCATTTTCAGGGCTAGAATTTAGTGAAAAAAAATGCAATGGTGTCTTGTGCAGTCAAAGGCGATTGCACTTGGACCATAAACTCATGGGGCCGAATTCAAACCCAGGATCTCCGATCGTTCTGGCCCCTAAGCAATCACGTCTGTCCCACCACCGCCCTCCCCATGAAACTTCATTATCACTACCTTTTGGATATTTTCCAAACTAAAACTGGCCATTGGTGTGCCACAAGTTATGGATTCTGTTGCTCGTCATGCAGAACATGAATGCACCCATTTGAAGCGTAATAAAAACGTTTAGAAACTCACACTGGTTACTGAATGCTACAGTGAACTTTGGAAGAACAATGGCAATTGTCGCATGCACTTTGTGCCCTGGCAGTGAAACATAAACAGGATGTGAAATTCAGAGGGTATCTGTATATTTTCGACTGCTGGGGCTACACGTGTTCAGGTTTCCCTTGTCAAAACGCAATCGGTCAAATTCCATGGGCTTCCCCAATGATTATAGTCGGGGGTGGGGGGACACGAGTAGCGCTTCCCCAGTCAGACCACAGCCAGGAGTAGCTCACACAAGGCTCAACACGCACACACACACTCATTGTCAAAGTCAGACGTTAAATTGTATGCCTGTTGAACTTAGTTTGCACCGTACGTAGCCAACCGTGCTACTAATCGGCAATGGAATAAAACAAGTGACAAACTTTGACACGAATAACTATTTCACATTTACATGCACAATGAACTTTCAAATTTAAATACGACACCATTAATAACGTCTCAAGTCTACGAATTCAGTCCACGATTCAAAAGGCAATGCTTTTCTTATTCTTATATGCAGAGTGGGCTACTCGCCGATATTTGTTCACAATGTGCGTTGCAAGTTAATTTGCTAACCATTGCACCACGTTGACTCTGTACACATACACGCAGTCCGCATAATGAGCCATGTCGACATTTGAGGTAATCTCGATTTCTGAAAGCAATTGAACAATTGAGGCACCTCAAAATGGTGCCACACACCCCAGAGAAACACAACCACAAAGCCAAATGAATAAGGTATAACAAATGAATAAGGTATCAGAACTTCACGCCAATGGCGCTATGTAATCCTGACACACAGACACACAGTCCACCGACTATGTCTGCACAGCAGAGGTCGCAAACGGGGTTTGATTCCTTACCCATACCCGGGTCGCAAACGGGTACCTGTACCCGACCGTACCCGTACCCGGCCGTACCCTACCCCCGTACCCGGCCGGGTACGGGTATCGGGTACCTGATTGCGACCTCTGGGGATGAAGCCATGTTGCAGGCGTGGGTGGGTTGATTCTAGGAACTTGAATTGTGAGAAGAGACAAGACGTTGGGAAATGAGTGACAGTTACTCACCAGTGACTCACGGCCTACCCGTACCCGTACCCGGCCGCACCAGGGTCGCAAACGGGTACCCGTACCCGGCCGGGTACGGGTAGCCGGGTATCGGGTAACCGGTTGCGACCTCTGCTGCACAGCACATCTGCTCCACTGAACTTCAGCTGGGAGGCCATCACTCAAGCTTCAGCCGACGGTCTTGGTGAGGGTAGAGGCCTGGACTGGATCCTCACTCCAGTCCACTCCCTCGAGTAACCTCAAGACGCCACTGGATGCGTTACCTCTGGCTTCTGCGGCTACCACGTCTTAAAAATATATATATATATATATTTATTTATTTATTTATTTTGGCAGGTAAGGCCCACAGAGCTGTACAACTTTTTTTCAGAAGCGACCTGGCCACAAATGATAGGTCAACGAAGTTGCATATCATGTGGAAATGTAAAGCAGCCAAATACTCGAGAAAGCATGTTTTTAAATGTGGAGGGGGAAAACCGGAGGACCCGGGAGAAAAAGACCCACACAACCACGGGGAGAGAGACACGCAAACTCGGGATATACAGGCATCAGGCACCCGACCACATACATATTTATAGTTTACAATGTATTTTGTTAGAGTGCCGTCCAAAAATGGCATTTTCTGACATGTAGAGAGACATGTCTAGGAGTCATCTTTCAGCTATGGAATTGTAGCCTGGTGAAAAATTACGCCACACACGGGAGGTGCCATTGCTTGGGAAAATTATAGGAGGAGAGGGGGGGGTGTTGTTGCGTGTGATTATGAGTTGACAGTTTAATGCTTGTGATGACAGAGCACAGACGAGAGGTACTGGTCTGTCGTGACGAGGGGCAGCGCTCGGATCCGTGTGCAGCTCTTCCCACCGCGCACCTCCAATGCCGTGTGACAGCCTCCGTGTGTCCGCAGGGTGTGTGCAGCACCGGGGTTGCCCCTCACCTTGCTTGACAGTCCGTGAGGGGAGCCGCCGACGCCGAAGGGCGATTCGGTGCCCGGCTCCGTCAACTTACCAATATCGTGAAGAAGGGCAACAGCCCCCCCCCCCCCCCGCGTGCTTTGTCAAAAGCCCCCTGGGCCATTCGTGGTGGCCGTGAGCAGAGGCCACCACGTGTGTAGCGGTGCATTGACCGGCGTGGTGAAAGATGGATAACACTGGTCACACTTTTTCTGACATGAGGTATTCCAACGGTTGTAAGGTAATTTTGGGGTGCCGATTCCAAATCTGGCATCAGATTTTGTCTATCACATCAGGTTTTTGAGATATCAAATATTGAATTTGCAATAAAAACTGCAGAAAAAAAATATTAAATAAATGTGGATATTTACATAAAATTATATTATAAAACACACCATCCAAAAAATACAGCACCATATTTTAACACTAAAGTAGTCACTGACTCGCAACAACTTGCAATCATAAGTGACAGAGTTAATTTTGGGTAAAATCAATGAAAATGGTGTATGCCGATAGCATAAAAATGAGATGTGATAGAGCAAATCTGAGATCAGATATGGAATCAGCACCCTATTCAATTGTGGATAGTCTGGCTGATGATTATCATATTGAATTAGAGGGGGGTGTAGGGGGGAGAAAACTAGGAGAGGGAGGCATTCATTCAGCAGTGGCTAGACCCTGACTGCTGATACTGATGGTGAATTCGAGAGGGGGATGATTAGAATATGTATTTATACTGGAGGAATCCGAGGAGCCAGACAGCCCTTTCTCAAAATTCCAGTAGGGGCAGGTCAGAACGTGACAAGAAACAATACAAAACTACGATAGGAGGGCAACGTATAGGAAACAAAATCACTTAAATGTACGAATACAACTATTTCCGAAGCGACCTGGCCACAAATGATAGCGCATTGAAGTGGCTTATCATGTGGATATTTATAGCAGGCAGATCCTCTAAGCGCATGTCGATTCTAAATGTAGAGGGAAAAATCCGGAAAACCTGGCTAAAAAATCCACGCGACCACGATGGGAGACGCAAACTCAAAATCTACAGGTGACCTCCTTCATACCAGGCGAGAAAAATAACATCATGCCACCGTGGTCTCTCTTGAATAAATAACAAAAACTAAGCATATAAGTTCAAAGTGCATGAGTACATTAATTTCCAAGCTTGACAAATGTCTTGGTGTCCCAGACGACACCAAGACAGTCCCCTCAATAAAATTGAACGATGAGATACATTAAGAATCAAATGTACAAATCACGTGAGAGAATGTGGCTGTATCCAGCACGAATATTCTGCTTCAGAATGTGTTTTTTTTTTATATAAAGGACAAGTTACGATGTTATGGGAGGAAAACCAGGTCGTTGCAAAACGTTGGTGTTGCAACGACACGTTTATCCAGCAGTAGATGTACAAGAGTTCTGGTTTTTAATATGCATATACAGAAGTATATATATTATTGGGCCTTTCGGTAAAGTCACGTAGATAGGTTGAAAGAAAATAACAAAAACTACGACGTTTCGATCAAAACAAACGATCATTATTAGGAGAAAAAAACCTATATTATAAGTTAATTCACAGAATCAATTTCAATATACAATCAGACGTAAGAGTACAATTGCTGTGTGTGCACTCGCTGAATAAAGCGCAATGTGAAATGGGACACTGGGAATCAAGTTCAAGCTAACAACGGACATCTCAACGCAATTGTCTTCGGTTTAAACATAAAACTTGCATAACATCAACAGTCAAATATATACCGTAGGATTAATCAATGAACGGCTCCAATTGCTGGTTCATCGTCGTGTCGAATCGTTGCCAATCGATCCATAGGGGTGGAGTGAATCCCATTGAGCGGGGAAAATCTCCGCACGATCGGTCGAGGTGAGTCGCGTTCGGTTTTTTGTTGCACCACAGCGCCACCACCCGGTGACCACAGAGAGCGTGACGCCTCCTCGGGAACTCTTGCAAGAATCACGGAGATATCGCCAATGGGATTGAATGTTGCTTTAATTCGTGGTTAAAGGTAGCGTCTCGTGGTTGGAGGAGGGGGTCAAGCTGTTACGCAGAGGATGGGCTTGTATAGCATGGCGATTGAGTTACCTTTTATGTAGGGTCCTGCCCACGATTCAAGATGCCGAACTTGTGTTTTGTCATCGAATGTATGTGCTGTTCACATGCAAGTGCTGTTCATGTCTATACAGATCCTTGGGCATGTTATCATCAGCCATGCGATACCCACTGCCGAGTGAAAGCCCTATATCCACGTTTTTCAATGTTCCTGTGAGGTTCTGATCAAGGGCTAACACCTCCGAAAGGCCACACATTGGGAGTGTTTCTAAAAAGACCAAAACCCAAATACGAGTGTAAACCAAACAGCCACGGCTGGACAATAGAGATGGGAGACCAACTGGCTGAATTATCGCCATTCCAAAACATAAACCACAAAAGGCTCGGTTGGTTTATTCTTGAGTCTGCCAAAATAAACCGATTTCAAGGATAAAGGTCCCGGGGCCAAATAGAAAACAAGTGACCTGGGGCTCGCACAAGGAATCGTGCAATCGTTTACACTGTACACTGTTACGTGGCACAATCAACACACAGGCGAAACTCTGATACAAACTCACGTCTTTCTATAGGTACGATGTAAACGTACTTGCACAGTTGAGAGTGGAGTGCGTCGGGCGGGGGCTCGTGACCGAGCCCAGGAAACGCAGCTTTTGTGAGCAATTAAACCGAGCTTTATGTAGGCGGGCAATTCATTATTGGCACGGCATTCCACTTCGAGTTGATTAATCAACAGTGAATCCACGTGCAGCGGTGTGTTAATTTGCAAAGTGTGCAGTGCTATATTAATCCAGACAGGGTATAGGGGCTTAATTATATGAATAAATTAATCAATTTTAGCAAAGCCAACCCAGCCCAGAGTTCGTATACTGAATAAAGAACCCACTCAAACACAGAAGGGAGATGGCTGGGAGAGATTACAGCAGAAGGACATCAGCCATGAGCAGCTCCACCGGTGCAAACATTGCAGCTGAGCTCACAGACGCCATGAATCTGCTGTTGTTGGCTGACCCATGTCTCAAATATTGTGACATTGCACTGCCGAGTGTGATTGTTGCGGTAGATGTGGCGGAGAAGTTGATCATCTGCGATTTGGGCGTTTTTGCATCGCAAGAAAACGAATTCGTGGCGAGGTAGCATAAGGCCACACGCTCGAATACGCCAGAGAATCAAATGGTGATGAGGTGGTGTACATCGCCATCTCGTGGAGACTGCTGGGACGGCAAACCGTGCCTGTTAAATTCCCGTTTTTGATTAAAATTGGTTTCGTGATGTCGAGGAGGTCCATCCATTTGTTAGAGGGCAGCAGAGGTGGGACAAAGTCATTGTTATGCAAGTCCAAGTCGAGTCGCAAGTCATCAAATTCATGACTCGAGTCTGACTCGAGTCCAAGTCACATGACTCGAGTCCACATCTCATAGGTGGGACAAAGTCATTGTTATGCAAGTCCAAGTCGAGTCGCAAGTCATCAAATTCATGACTCGAGTCTGACTCGAGTCCAAGTCACATGACTCGAGTCCACACCTCTGGAGGGCAGGGGTGACGAAGTCACTGAACGTTGAGTGTGAGGACTGTGGTGTAAGGGGTGTCGGACTAACAAGATGTGACTACTTGATCCATCTATACTGGATGTCTGTGAAAAAAGCTTCGCAGCTTAGCGGATTCCTCCACCTGTAGTCTAAATAAAGATTCTGATTCTAAGTCGTCACAACAACAATCCCCTGAATCCCGGGGAAGATCCGAGATCGGAGTAAAAGTGTGACATATCGTGTTACTCGTCATACTTTTGTGGATAATGAGAATATCCCCATATGCAGAAGGATAGGCAAAGTAGCTTTAATGCCCAGCAGTGGCTCGGCTTGACTTAGCTAAGCGTGTGTGTTGGGAACGCACTAGAACATAGGTGTGAGTGTGTATTCGAGTTTGTGCATTGTATGCTTTGAGTGCAACTCGCTGTCCACAAGTTGGACTACCATGTGGACACTTTGTAGGGTGGCTTGCCCTCACATTAAAGACGGACAATCCCTGTTGACAAGACGCTTCAGGTGAGAGGTTGCCCCGCACTCACCTGACTTAAACTATGAAACTAAACTATTGTTTCTTCTAGATTTGAAGTTTTCGTGACTGCAGGAATCCATACTCTTTGGTTCTTTTGGTAAAGTCACGTAGGTAGAAAATATAATAAATTAAATCACGACGTTTCGGGCGCAACACAAGCGTCCGTCATTCGTTGTTGTCATTGGTTGTCCCACCTGATGACGGATGCTTGTGTTGTGCCCGAAACGTCGTGATTTTATTTATTTTATACCTACGTGACTTTACCGAAAGAACCAAAGAGTATTTGTTTTTTTTATTTGACCAGGTAAGGCCCACTGAGCTATATCGCGCCTTTTCAGAAGCGACATGGCCACAAATGATAGCTCAACGAAGTGACTCATGCGTGGACATTGATATTAGCTAAATAATCTAAACGGACGTTGATTCTAAATGTGGAGGGAAAAACCGGAGGACCCTAAGAAAAATCCACGTGACCACAGGGAGAACATGAGAACTCCAAATGCTCATAATAAAGGTTTTTGGGTCAGATCGCGTTATTTATAAATGTGTCGTAACCCTCCACCACCCGACACGGCCAAATAGTAAAAAAATGTGTCACGTTTTTCAAAGGACAAAATAATTCACTTCTTTAGCCCACTGGTGTGTTGAAGAGGGAATCAACAGCATTTTTAATTTTAGTACGACGTTTCGCTGATAGTTACAATCAGCTTCATCGGGCAAGAATGGTGAAGCTCTCCTGTTGCTTCCGGTCTTAAATAGAGCAGCATCAGGGTGACGTCATCATTTAATTCAATTCAATCTGGTGCAGTGATTCGAGGCAAAGAGGGGGAGGGTATTGTAATTATATATATATTGGTAATCATTCAATTGTTATTCATTGGCGTTTGTTTCCCTTATAAGGAATTGTAATTGTATTTATTTGTTGTATACAGCAGGTATCAGGGTCGGGATAGAACCCACGACCGCCTGTATACCAGGCGAGGTCGTTAACATCTCCAGGCCACCGACTTGACCCACAAAACACACACAGGTGACCTGGCTAACCACAAACATCATCGTGACGCGGTAGAGGTTTATACTGCATGAAAGGCACGTCACGTACACAAATCAATGAGACAACACAAGTCAAATAAATTAGAACAATGTTAACGGCTGTAGAAAGTACTTCATTATACTTTGATAATAAAACTGACCAATTGCTAACCTAAGGCAATTGTACGACACATCAAAGGCAAGTTTGACCCTCCCACAACATTGTTTCCTTGAAGTATTTCCTCACTAATTGATCATCCAACAAATTCCAAGGCTCAAGATGAGAACGCGCATTTCTTGATATTGATTCTGCCAGTCACGAGCCTCCCAGTGAGAGTGGTCATAATTCATACTGGTTACGTTATCGAGGCGTTTTCTCTCTCTCTCTCCCCCCCTTTTCCTTCACTCCGCAGCAAATCGATGGCACCCTGAGCCATTCCTCATTCACAGCTGCGACTACTGACATGAACTCCAGCCCTGGTCACCAAAGTGACCTTTCCCCCATGCCAGCGCCATTGCGTTTGCGTTGAGCAACGGGACGCATGCGCCGCAAGGGGTAATGGGAAATGATGATTAATTCGATGGGAATGCGGCGGTATTGCTGTGTTATGCATGCTGAACTTCTTTCGCGCCGTACGTCGCCAGCCGTGTTAATCAGAGGATTTGTCACCTCCGCACTTAGGGCTGCACTTGTCTCCTGGAACCAAGGCCTTAGCCATGGAGTCAACATTGGGGGGGACCACATCTTCCAGGGTGTCTGGGGGGTCCAAACCCAGAAAAATATCTAAATTAGAAAACAAATTTTCTGCCTAAAATATACAAAAAATTCACGAACACATGGGATGGACTTTAAATTTTTTACAATAATGTCTAATAGTGTATTGTATTACATTGCACTGTTTTTACTTTTTTACCCTTTCTTGTTTCATTGTATGTAATGGCAGAGATTATAAACATAAATATACGCGTTGACGGGGAGTAGTGGTGCAATGGTTAGCACACTGCCCTCTGAACCTGGCAAACTCAGTTTGACCAATGTGAAGAAGCCTTCATCCCATATCAGAATTGACAAAGGGATTTAAACTATTACAAGGTATTTTGTTTTTAGTAAATTACATATTCTACACGTAAAATTACAATAACAATGATTCTGTGTACTCGTTATGACAACGGTCTCCCTGCTGAAATGCAATATTTTGCTGTCTTTTCTTGGATTTTCTGTTTGCACATAGTCACATTTAAGATGTTTTCTTGTTCATGTTTTTTTGTTGTTGCGGTTGCACCCGATTCAAGAGCCGAATGGCTCACAGGACTATACCTAGTAAATTAACTTCAACCATGGCGCGATGTTTTCACCTCCGACGAGAACCTCGCTCTCCGTAGAACCCCCACTCTTGCCTTGCCCCCACACAGATAGTGCAGCAACCTGCTTGCTGCACTGCCTCCCGCGTGGAAAGGATTGTACTGCTACTGCAGGCGTGCCTTCAATTCACGTTATCTCGGCACGGTTCACGAGCCCTGTCTCCAAGTCGATTGAGTTAAGTGGCGAGCTATGCAGTCACCATCACGTCAACATCACGTTGCGAGAGAAACCGTCACATTGATAGCTAAATGACACCAGTAATGCAATTGTGATGGTTTATCAATATAATTAGAATTGCTTGAGATAGGTACACAGTTCGTACATGCTACAGAATACAAAATTATTTCCTACATGCCATCAAATCTCACAAGTAAAAAAGTAAATGCTTGTAATCCCAAAGTGTTTCAGCAGGTGTCAGAATTGCGCTGTGAAAATCAGTTATCGTATTAACCCAAGATATGTTCGAGATTTGAAGTTTTCGTGACTGCAAGGATCCATACTTTTTATTCCGGTAAAGTCACGTAGGTAAAAAACTAAGTAGATTAAAATGAAAACAACTAAATTAAATCACGACGTTTCGGGCGCAACACAAGCATCCGTCTTCAGGTGGGGACAGACACAGCGAAAGAACAACCGGTTGTTCTCAAGTGGTTGTTCTTTCACTGTGTCTGTCGTGATTTAATTTAGTTCTTTTCATTTAAATTTATTTTGTTTTTTACCTACGTGACTTTACCGAAAAAAAAACAAAACGCCAAGATATGTTCTTGGGATAATACGAATTCTGTGCTGTATATACTGGCAGTATTATCTGAAAAGGCTTAAACGGCACAAAAATGCATTTCTCCGTTCATCACGGTGGCGAGATGTTAACTACCTCGCCTGGCGTACAGGCGGTCGTGGGTTCGATCCCGACCACGGACGCCTGTATAATTGGAGTTTGCATGTCTCTCTCTCTCCCTGTGGTCGCGTGGATTTTTCTCTGGGTCCTCCAATTTTTCCCTCCACATTTAGAACATTCGTTTAGAATATCTGGCTGCTGTGAATTTCCACTTGATCAGCCACTTTGTTGGGCTATCATTTGTGGCCAGGTCGCTTCTGAAAAAGAGCTACATAGCTCAGTGAGCCTTACCTGGTAAAAAAAAATCAGAAATCCAGCTATTCTCATTTTCTTCCATTTCACTCTGTAATAGAGTACAACACACTACATGTTGCAGTGTTACGCCTCTGGAATGTCTAGACGTTCCCTGCTCAATTGTGTGTATGGGTGATGGTGCTGCTCGTCCGCATGCAGATCCCTGAGCCCGTGTTAAAAATACCACACAACCATACGTATCGCACGGTGTAGTGCATTCAAATTCGGCGTCTCAGAATCAGAGCCGGGATCACGCGTGGTCCGCAACTTTGTGCCGGGAATGTCTGGGTGGGACTGCAACGATGCGACCAGCAGATGGTTGTGCTGAATGTCATCCCTCTCGTCGTGCTCGGCGTTCTTTTCTTCTTTCCAATTTGATCAAACGTTCGTGACATTTGGGAAACATCCCATTGCTGAACCTCCGACAATAAGTAATTCAACTTAAAATTTGATTTAAAGCTTTTGTGACTGCAGGGATTCGTATTCTTGGTTCTTTCGGTAAAGCCACGTAGAAGGGAAATAATAAAATTATAAAAATATAAAACAATAAAATTCTCACGACGTTTCGACTGCAACACAAGCAATCATCATCAGGTGTGAAAACCACAGCAAGAAAAGAAAGAACCAATAATATAATTAAACTTAGTGAGGATTGCTATGTATAACTGTCGAATTGATGTAATTGTGCTCATGATGGTATATGAAGGCTCGAAACTGTATAATAGGATACGACATCCCATGAGAATGCATTTACAGGATTTGTTTACCAAGGAAAGCCAGTTAGTATCATGAGTATTGAGTGAAAAACTTTGTTTGAGAAAACAAGCACAAGGATAAAAGCCACACATGTGGAAAGAACATGCAAACATCTGCATAACATGGGTCGGCAACTCATTTGCCATGCTTTCCTCTTAAACATCCTTGTGCATGCACATATAATCATCTCAGTAGAATCCACTTAACCCTATTCTACTAATCTATTGAAACCTATGGACGTTAAACAAAATTAAAACGGTAATTGTAAAGCCTTTTCCTAAATTGGATGCATTTTTTTTCTGTTGGGATTTCATTTCGGAGCAATCGACAAAAATCAATGCCAGGCAGGCTTTGGTTATTGTTGTGCTATGAGCATCGTTAGAGGTTCAGCTGAGGCCGTGAGTGGCTGGTGAACCCGTTTCCTTTATGAACAACAAACAAGAGAGACTGAATGCGTGGCGAAACAGTGCGTACGTAAATCCGTCAGAGCTCATGGGGTTACGCGGGTTGTTTTTCGGCATACATGTGGGGGTCAAACAATTACTGAACCAAATAAGTTTCAGCCAAGCAGTACAAATGAAAGCTACGACCTCTCAAAGCCTCCGAGCGCTCTAACAAGCTTCCAGAATATCAAATCTATAAGCATAAACAGATGGCCACACATTGGGAGGAAAGGAGTATTGATCCCGTGAATTTGCTTGCAATGGTGAGACTAATGAGGCTTGTTTAATAGTGCTAGACCAGAACCATCATGGAAGGTTCCAGATAATGATTTGGATGAGTTTGACCGAAGGATGAACCATTACACTGCTTATCTCTGCAATGCGATTGCTGGCAGCAATTTGATCGAAATCGATGCCGATAAAATATTCACAATTTTCATATTTGCACAAGTTTGTCCACAGCGGCTCTAAGCGTGCAGAATTAACATTTTAAAATAATGTACAGCCCTTAGTCAATCTACTCTTGGGTAATGCCCTCCTGAAGCTGGGTCAAACGTGGCGTTTTAACCATCATTGTGAAGGGGGGTGGGGGGATTTATTCAATAATCGCTCGTTTCTAAGATTATCCATTGCCAGGAGTCAAACTCATATCGCCGAGTTCGTAGCAGTCCGTTAATCATTGCTCCACTGCTCCACCCGAATTAACAATCAATCGATAATTAATGGATATATATGAAAGCATGTCTGTGCACGTATATAATTCATTTAAAAATAGGAGAATGATATGCAAATGTGTATCCAGTTGCATAATGGAATTAATAGTCTTTTTAGTTACAGTTAGGTAAGTGGATCAGTAAATAACAGGGTATGCCTTCAACTTTATATGCATAATCTACGTTAATTTTCGTTTTTATCCACGTGTACTATTTAAATGTATATATGAGTTATGCCACAACACCAAATGGCTTTTTTTGTAAAGAATTACACAGTGCCTCAGTGTATTTTAATTTCCACTAAACATTAGCTTTCGTACATTCCTATTGCCCTTGGGGAGCACGCCAGGAGTGGTGGCATCGTGGTTAGCACACTACGCTCCAAACTCAGAACCTTCGAACGTTAGTTCCTTGCCACAGCCGACATCGGTGGTGATTGACATCTGAACCAGTCCTGAGCGCTCCCTCCAACCCAGCATTACTGATCAGTGTGGAGAAGTATTGGCTAGTATGGTCACGCAACCCAAGCTAATCTTCTTGGATCTTTCGGTAAAGTCACGTGGAAGGGAAGTAATAAAATCATAAAAATAAAACATAATACGTGACTTTACCGAAAGAACCAAGAAGATGAATCCCTGCAGTCACGAAAGCTTAAAATCGCAACCCAAGCTAACTTAATTCCAACGAAAACTTGTATGCCAAGCTTTGAAGCCACGATGTTATTGTACGGAACGTTGTGTGAAATGCACAATTACGGGTGCCATTTCATGGACACGTTATCATACTCTTTGGTTCTTTCGGTAAAGTCACGTAGGTAGAAAAATAATAGATCACGATGTTTCGATTGCAACACAGGGCAATCGTCATCAGGTTATATAAGCCTATATAACATCGTGCCACGTCAGATATATCGCCTACTTCAGCAGTTTTTTCTCTTGCTGTGGTTGTCCCACCTGATGACGATTGCTTGTGTTGCGATCGAAACGTCGTGATCTATTAATTTTTCTACCTACGTGACTTTACCGAAAGAACCAAAAAGTACGGATTCCTGCAGTCACGAAAGCTTCAAATCAAGATTGTATACGTTATGGTTAACCTCATGGCACAATGATTAATACTATTCCCACTTAGAGCAAAAGCAACCGTCTTTTGAAATCCATTTCAGGGAAAGCCTCAATCCAGTGATCACGGGCGATTGTCTTGGAGTCATAAGCAAAAAATAGGTTTACAATATTTTTATATTTATTGGGGGAATACTGTGTTTAGTATTCCTCACTCACTCACACACGAATAATTCAATAACATTGATTTGCATCTCATATCTTGATTTCTCTTGGAACGGTGAATTGAGGAGGCAAAGATGAGATGCATAACTCACAATATCCACATGGCTTGGTATCGACAGCCAACATTGGCACTTGAATTGATTGTTTTAAAATAATAAGGCCAATTTTCCTGTGTTCTTAATGGACCGATGTTCGAACGACATTGAGCATGCTGATGTGTGGGGCTGTACGTTGGCGGCATATCAGAATGCCAATGTAGGCTGGGACGCGTTGTCAAAGATGCTTCAGTCGTAATGACTATGCACGAAATGCAGAAATGCCGTACATGCAATGCATTGAAAATTCACACAGGCGTGCACGCTCGCCATTGATCCACTTAAAAAGACGTAACAATGCCAATAATTTTGTACATTTTGTACTTGTGCCATTCTCAAAGCTGTCACCGCGAAGGGGGTAATACGTTCCATCGACGTAGGCTGGAGGAGTTTCACAATTGCGGGTTGACGTTGCTGTGGTGCAATTCCCAAATCAGTAATTTGCAGTATCATTTTAAAAATTGACAAATTTTGGACCATGACGCCAACACGCAATGGTCTAGAATGAGGGTGGATGTTTAACGTCAAATGTGATACGGTATTATGGTTAATGTATGTACAGGGTCTTGTCTACTCATGACAATTCGATTTACGAACTTTCAGAGATACGAACAAATCTGTCCGTATGTCCAGTTGCCTGTTCGAATCGAGAGTCGTAAGTTCAACCGCCGCACAATAGATGGCGGTGGTGGCATCTGCATCTGCATAACGCGAGGAACCAATGGCATCTAAATCTGCAGAACACGAAGAACCAGTGGCATCTACAGGAGATTATGCAACTTTTAAAGCCATTCCTTGTGTTTAGTGTACACGTCGTACAACATGTTGGGAATCGAAAGGAGTAAAGTTGCACTTAAGAACAAATCGACTTCCGAACAGACCTCTGGAAACTAACTCGTTCATAAGTAGAAGAGTCCCTGTATGTTGAACTTCTTTCGCACCGTACGTAGCCAATCATGTTAATCAGAGGTGCGGTTAATACATCCACTGTATTATTACTTTGTCAAAAATCAGTCCTAGGTTGTCTTTTTATGGAGCGTGGTCCCTGCCATAAAGTTATTTATTCCAGAGGAATGTGGAATTTCCACAACTAACTGACATTTGTGGACGTGTATTGCCCCATGCTCATTTGAAACGCTGATACATTTTTTTGACATTTCCTAGAACATGCACAGGGTATCTAATGCTGAGAAATGCTTAGTAGTCAGAAGCAAAGTCGAGGCTCCAGCTGTTGGTGCCAATGGGATAGTTGTGTGAGGAATTGGTGCTAATGGGTTTTGTAACTTTCAGGGCTGTGGATAATGGTTGGTGGGTAAGGCATTGTAATTCAGCACTTTTTCCTTTTTACCAGAGTCGCATTTATCCACCGCCAGTATTTCTGCTTCCCAACATGTGATCTTAAGTGAGTTTCATTATTCACTTGACATTCAGAGTAAGGTTCTTGAAGTTGAAACTTAGTTAATAAAAGGCGATGCATTCTTAAGTGCACTTTAAAAGATTTTCAGTAACTTATCATTCATTTAACTGCATACACACCAGATTTGGTATTTTTTCTGTGCTGCTACACAAATTATCCTGATGGCGGTACCCCGGGGTACCATAAAATACAAAATAGCCGAGGCAAATAAATATGTTATTTCTGGGACACTATTTTTCCCAGGGGTGTACTTAACTCCGCGACTGGGGTACCAATGAATCGGAAATCAGCGCCACTCCGCGATGTCGAAACGCAGCGAGGACGATTGCGCCGAAACCCTGAACGCTCGCGGTACGCACCGTAGTGGTGCATCGTGCACAGCTCGTCGAGATGAGTCGATTGCCGCATTGCCGACCATCAACAGACTGAAAATGACTGTATCACGGACATTATGCGAGAGCCTTGCTACTATGGAACCCCGGGGTACCGCCATTATGTTCATATGAAGGTCGTTACATTTCATATATTGAGATCGTTTTTTTTGCCTTTCGGTGACTCAAATATTTCAGGTTTAAATTGTTACGAGCACATATTCATTCTTTACAGCTGTACTATCATAGCATCGTGGGTGGAGCAGTGGTAAGCACGCTGTGCATTGCATGCCTATTTATTACTGTATGAGCATATTCCCCTCATGCCGAATGCATAACTGTTCGCATTTGCATTGCTGAATTGCCAAAAGCTAAACGTGATCATTCTAATTAATATACAAAGATCAGCTCATCGTATTTAATTAATTAAACACGGGTTATTTAAAGGCTCCAGTGGATTTTTGTGCCCCCTGAAGATAACCCCTAACCCAACAATTTTACTTCACTTGTAATCCAACAAAATATTTAACAGCTTTTGAAAGTAATAATTGAGATGTAATTACATGTAATTGCTACCCAACACAATAATGGCTTATAGCCGTGTATGTAATGAGTACTTACCGTGAAAATAGTTACATCGCTATTACAATGGTTTTGCATTCTGTAGCACACAAAAAAACACGTCATGTTTTTGAAATTGTTTGACCTTGTGGCTTTGTCCAATTAAAGCACAAAATGAGACTAACAATGCATCAATACTGCATTATAACTTTGAATGCATGCATTGAATGAGGTCATGAATGGTTTCAAGGCTGTATTGACTTCACTTGCATGGAAATGTGTGTGTTTTTCAAATGCTTTGTCCCGAAATACCTCCCTTTCCAGACTCGAATATGAACGCAAGATTGGTGAAGATGAAGAGAGAGCATCGCTAGCGAAGCCCTTGCACCACTGGTACCTCTGTAGAGATTTGTATCACAACCGACGATACCTGGCACGGTAGGCACGGCGTGACAGGGGCAGTCGGGAAGTAAAAACAAACCCTCTCGTCGGTGCGTAACTTGGCCTGAAAGGGCATTGATCAAAGACAGGGACATTGAAGGGGATTTGAGGAGAAATACAAAATGGAAAGAGCGTGAAACGGAGGATGATTGACGGGGATATCGGTTGGAATCGGTGCGGGGGAAAGGTGATTGGCTGGCGGGAGAAGGGGGTCAAGGAACGTTCGAGAAATGGGGCTTGAGGGATATATAAGTGGGGAAGAGACGCGAGAGCTCTGGACGCTTGCAAGACCGTGTCTCGTGCCTGAAGAATAAAAGACTTGGGCTGTTGAAGACTGCTTTGTCGGGTGTCGCTCCACCGTTATGCCTTGCCATCGCTGTTTGCCTTCTGCCAGATCCTGCAGGAATCTATCTATCCGCGACTTTACCGAAAGACACAAGAATATGAATTCCTGCAGTTACGAAAGCTTTAAGGCAAGATAATAAAACCGTGGCTTTGTGCAGCAGGGTAACACTTGACTTAGTTTTTTTTTATCATTGTACATACATTTGTTATGCCACCGTGTGTGTGCGCTTGTGTGTACCTCATTTGTATGTGCGTGCGTAGCACAAGTGTTTGTTCAATGTTGCAGTTCGTCAACAAATGGCCAGGTGGCACTCTCAGTTTTGTATTCCTGCTTGGCTTAACGTGTCCCCATAATTGCTCCTTAACTGATACAATGCGTAGGCCTCGGCTGTGGAAGAAAATAAACTGGTTCATTGCCATGGGGATATGGACTTCCCAGCATTGCCAACCAACCTCGTGGCTTCTTTTGAGCTGTGAAATGCTTATATACGACGTTTTAATCATCATTAAAAGCCATGGTTTATGTAGTTTTTATTTTATTATATTATAATAAAATGTGAACATCAGTTGTTGGTGGCACATGTTTACACATATTTTGATGTGCACTCTTCTTAAAATACACACCCAATGTAACGGTATGTTTCCATAAGTATTTATTTAACCAAGTTTTATGCTACATCAATATTACGCAGAACATTTTGAGCACAGTTTTCACTATACATAACGTACATTGCATAAACCGTACAATTTTTTGAACTACAATCCTCTCGGTTTGCTTGGTTACCCTTAAGATCAACTGAGGACTTTTTAAAATTTTCTTTGTCAGTCAGCCTTTTCCAATTACATCACTCACTCACGTTTAAAGTTTCCAAATCCATTACATTTCTCGGATCGTATATGTAAATATCATGTCCAATGCAATTTCCCATTTTTACTAAATAAGAGGTGCCAGGTGCTTAAAATTGCTTTCAAGTGGAATGCAGATGGCACAGGACTTGAAATATATAATTGATGCTCCGTATTTATGAAATCGAAAGGCATTTCAGGTGTTATTGACTTTGATGTCCAATGATGATGAGACAGGTCACTGACATTTTCTGTAAAGCAACATTTCAACTTAATGGAAAATTGATATGGTAATGTGTGTGTGTGTGTATATACGCAATTATGATGTGGTATGTGGTATTATTTTTAGAGACACCCACACACAATCGAACATGCTGTGTATCTCATTAATAACTGTGTATCTAAGGTTTATATATATATAGAATGTGATTACATTTTTCATGCAAGTGCATTGGATTTATTTTCCAATATTTTTACATTAGTGTCTCTGGGTTGAACAAGCGTCTCAGTCAAGGCTAATTTGAAAACGTTGCAAAATAAATGCCTTCAAGTGACGCTTTAATATAGTTTTATTTTGGCTGATTTTATCGTGGTTATCTTTAACACAGTAAGTCATGACCTTCATTTTATCCCGTAATTGGCTCCAGATACCATGAACCTTGCCAGTTTTCACAGCTGCCTGTGCTAAGTCCAAGATTACCCCCCCCCCCCGCTGTACATATTTCAATACTTTGGTGTCTGTGACAAACAATTCTGATGCGTGGTTTCCTCGCGCTAATGGTAATCCCATTATTGCAAATCAGAGTGTAACTGTAAACAATTGCCTAAGTTTGCATTCGCCAGGGATAACCAAGCAAAGCCGAGTCGGATCGTGGCGTGCTTTGGCTAAATCCATTGCGGCGAGTCTATGCATGCGCATTCTATTTGGCTGCGTGGTGCAATGGTGGGCAGAGCGCTGGAACCGCGCATGGAAGATTGCGAGTTTCGTGTGCCGATCAAGGGAATGCGGACGGTCCTTCTTCCTCGTGGAATTGAAAAACAGAACGAATACCGCCTTGCGACGAGGCTGGCCATTCTACGGTGCAGATTGACTAACTGCCACGGGAAGGTTCTCAATGTCCACCGCTGGCTCGGGGGCCACGGATAGAGCCGAGTACACTTTTGAGCAGGGAGGCAGTTTCAGCTTTGTATTCTTCACGTCTCATTTAATACGGCTGAGAATGGCTTAAGCACCATTCAATTGAATGCGTAGGGTACGTACCGATTACAGCACGTATCTGGGACCCTGGACTGCCGTTTGGTAACGTTAGGGCTGCCACTTGTGGGAGCCTGTTTCCCCTCCGTCAGTAATGACAGCCGCATTGTCTCACCACAGTTTAGCATCGTCCTGGGCTACTACCCTCACGCGTAGCCAGTGCCTCTCTGTCACCCTCTGTTTAATGGTCACTGCATTGCCCCCCCCTCTTTCTAATGAGGTTCTTAAACAAAATGCTGCTCTCTCAGTTGCCCTGCACACCGTATTAATAATGGCCTAGATTAAGTCACGGCTGACTGACAAATGAGGTGGTTAACCCTCATGTGTAGCTTTATAATCCCTCGGTGCTTGGCTGTGCAGTCACTAACATATGGTGCTGGTTTGTGTGCAATTATACTCTTATGGCTGCATTATGTGTGTGTGACTTTTAGCGTTTCCTTCTTATACATAGTATGGCAACTAGCATTGTCACCTCCTTCAGGTACAAGAAAGTAAACTATTAAAACAATAACCAATTTTTCGATTTAAAGCTTTCGTGACTGCAGGGATTCATCTTCTTGGTTCTTTCGGTAAAGTCACGTAGAAGGGAAGTAATAAAATAATAAAAATAAAACATAATAAAATAATTCTCACGACGTTTCGGCCACAACGCAAGCAGCCGTCCTCACGTGAAAACCAGGTCTGTCGGACGGCTGCTTGCGTTGTGGCCGAAACGTCGTGAGAATTATTTTATTATGTTTTATTTTAATTATTTTATTACTTCCCTTCTACGTGACTTTACCGAAAGAACCAAGAAGAATAACCAATGTTTTCGTTACCAGGTAAAGTCCACTGAGCTATGTAGCTCTTATTCTTCAGCGACCTGGCACACAAATGAAAGCTCAACGAAGTGGCTTAGCATGTGCACATTTATAGCAGCCGATATAATCTAAATGCATGCTTCTAAATGTGGAGGGAAACGCTGGAGGACCCGTGGATATGCATCATTGCAAGATCACTGGCATTTTAACATCATCACACTCGCGCTAACCAGGCTCAAATTTGTTGAGCTTCTGAAATTTGTCAACTTTGGGTGCATCCAACCTGATGTGATTGCTCGTGGAACTTTCACGAGTGGCTAAAAAACACCTGATTTTAGACCCAAACATCGCACCATCTGCCTTTGATATTCCTTGAATACACTGGTGGAACCATCAACCGCATCGAACCATCAACAGGCCGATGCGCACATAAGCCACAGACTGACTATGCAACCAAAAGTAGGGACCATATCGTAAACCACCGTCGTCTGTGCTCCTTCAATTGATGAATTTCAAAACGACACGAACTCTCACCTGAAGCCCTCTCGTCGTGGCGAGCAGACCTCAACAATGGGCATCTCGCTTCTGAAGGCATTGCCATCATACGCAAGGACAGAAACGAACAATTGGCGAGTGGCTCTGAATGGATATGAGCACCACCACACACTTGATTGAGCAGGACACATTTTGGCTTTAAAATGTATAACCTAGGCGACACGGGTGTAACGATACATTGATTTATCTTCTACTGGCTCTGGCTGCATCCGTCTTTCTCAGCAGCGACAATGGGTCTGAACGCGGTCCCTTCGCTTGTCGTCTGCTGTTTACCGATCTCACGGCCTCGTTCGTCGTCTTTCCCCACTGATCTGCGTCTTCCTTTCACCGTCGTCGGCCCGACTCAGTCTCTGTCTGCCGCTACTTTCTCAGTCGTGTTCCCACCGCTTGCACTCTGCTTACTTGCGTAGCGGGTTCGGTGGTGGTGGGGGCGGCGGGCGTTGAATCAGCGTCCGCGTATCGATAGACACCGTGGCGTCGGCGACCACTATCTATCTCCCTGTGTGTGTTTAACGTGCTCCCACAGAAAGTTTGCTCACTACGGCCCGTGCCGTCACGTTATGTTGTAGCGAACGGAGGGGAGTGTGGGCAGTCTGGGGCATGTGGGGGCGGAAATTCAAGTAGGGGAGAAGATCAATCAAGAGCTGTCTCACTCGTGGATTTCATTACACTTGGATCTGTCGCGACGGCGTTTTGTCTCGTCCGAGTTCTCTTCTGACATCTTCATTCCTCGATTTCTGAAGCCTCGAAACTCCCAATGATGAATGCATGTGTGTTGAACTTCTTTCGCACCGTACGTAGCCAATCGTGCGAATCGGAAGTGCAAGCATTTCTTAAGCTGCCCATAACAATTATTAGTAAAATAACCTTTTTTAAAAAATAACGAATATTATGTATGCAGTGGGTTAACATGACTCCTGCAGCCACAAGAGGCTGGTATATTCACTTTAAAAGCTATTCATTTCTTGACTCAAAGCACGATTTTTGAATGACAGAAATTACATAATCGAGCAGGGTGATTTGTTCCACCGCTACTCGGCAAACCATCGAACAAAGACGGCCACTGCATCGCACGCTTTCAGATGCACTTCTGTGGCCGTCTGGAAAGCTCTTCCTTTCGATATCAGGAAGTCACTGAAGCACTTTTAAATCTCGATTAAAAACGAATTTCTTCAGAACTGATTGTGTTTAGTTTGTGTTCCTCCCTCCGCACCTCCGATTAGCACGGTTGGCTACGTACGGTGTGAAAGAAGTTCAACATAGTCCAAACATTTAAAGTACAGTCCTGTCAAACGGTGACATGGATACCGCACAAGAACATCTTTGCCTTCAAATGTGTTAATTGCAGCAGCCTTTCAATATATAAGCTGGATGTTTGTAAAGCATCTCTTTACCTACATCCTTTGCTGATTGTAATCCCTTTTTTTTCTTTAAGGAGTGGAGTGCTGTGACATCAGATCCCCTGCTGCGATTGCGCCCCATTGCATCAACACTGATGTCAATGGCATCTCGGTGACTTTAAGTGCGTGGCAGTGGAAGGAAAAAATAAATAAGCTCCATTCGCTCTGCTGTGGTCTGGTTTGTTGGCAAAACAAATAATGTGGTTAAGCGGTCCCTTTATGGGCTGACTGTTAAGAAGCAAAAGTTACGAAGTTGCAGAACGCATTAAAGGGTTGTGTGGGCCTGCTTACGTAGGCCCACTGATTATATTATCTGTCTGTGTGTGCGGTGGATCAGTTCGATTGTTAACATTTCAAAACGCAGTGAACAGCTGTATGCACGGAGATGTTTTATGTAATTCCATTGCAACTGCGTTAGACATTTGTCTAAATACCTGGAGTAAAAATGAAACATACATTTTTTTTGCAAAACAATTAAAAATGACTATCCTGCAGTTACTATTTTTTTTCTACTTATTGCTCGATACATTATGTAAATTCCTTGACATTTTTGCGTTGTTTAACGTATTAATAATAAGTAGTAATTTGCACAGGAAAGTCACCCGGAGTTTTTTAAGGATCCTACTTGGATTGTACGGCTAACCCCTTGTCTTTCCCACCATATACAGGGTGCTTCAATGTGAACACTTCTGTGAATTTGCAACAACACCACAAGAAATGTGCCTCCGGGATCTGGAGACCACCTGGAGAAGATTCCAGGCACGTGTTGACAATGATGGCGAATAAGTGGCGACTCTTAGACTTTTTGAAGCTATTAACATCACATTTGTTACCGTGTTACAGTGCATTATCCGTTATTTTCCATTAAAAACTATAGTTCCATGTAAGTGTTACTATTTTTGTGAAGCAACCTGTACTGTATTGGGAGGGATCGGAGTGCCTGTAGAAAGCCCAGACAAATCGAGGGAATAACACTGGAACGTCGCACAGCTATCAACCTTCTTGCTGTATCGAGTCATGAAGCCACCTATAAAATGCAGCTTGTAATGGGGGGGGCTGTATGAGCACACGCCTGGCCTCCTGCTCGCGACCCGCCTATGTAATGCGCCACCCAGGCTACACGCGACATCGTGGTGTGTGTGCTTGTGTGAATGTGAATACGGTGAGTGGTAGGGGAGCGGTGGTGTAGTAGCGGTTAGCGCGTTGCAATATTAACCCGGCGACCCGAGTTCGATTTCCGCTGGCCCAAAGTGACAATTATTTGAACCGGTCCTGGGCCTCCCATAGGTCGACTCAGCCTCAAATTAGTACCTGGTGTGGTGTGCAAACATCACCACTAGGGAGACAAAGGCGGTAGTGCTGGCCACCCACCCCCTCGTGTACCGTGCCGAACTTCATAGGTGCTCGCTAACAGCACTTGCCCCAACAGTCTGCTGAGGCTATATGGGGGATCTTTGTATTTGTTTATGGCGAGTGGTATTTGTGCACGTCGCGCTATGAACCCAGTGACCAGTAATCGTTATTTCTACTGGTTCCGAGCCTCCCTTAGGTGGACTCAGCCTCAAATGAGTACCTGGTTTGATGCCCCACCCTTTCTAGGTGCTCGCTAATAGCACTTGCTCCAAAAGTCTGTGAAGCTATATGTGGGATCTTTGTATATGTGTGCACGTGTCCAAGTATACAAGTGAATATGCACGTGATCATCTGTGTGGGTCCATAATACAGGTTTGTTTGGTGAGATCGCGTAAATATATAAATTAAACCCACCACCACCTGACAAAGCCAATAAGGCAACAGCCAGATTTGTCTGATGAAGCTAGTTGTAATTACTGGCGAAACGTCGTACTCAAATTGTAAATGTTGTGGCTTGGCTCTCCAACACATCGGTTAGTGCTGAACTAGTGACGAATTGGCCACGTTCTGTTTACGTGACAACCCTTACTAGTTGGCTGTGTCGGGTGGTGGCGGGTTTAACGACACATAAATATATTTACGCGATCTAACCCAAAAAAAACCCTCTATTATGGATGATATTGGTCGCGGAAGCCTCGTAGGTGTTAAACTGATCTGTGTGGGTGTTTGTTCCGAGGCACGCTCAGTGGAGAGTCGTTTCGGAACCTGTCCCTGAATCTCCCCCAGGTTGACTCGGACTTAAAATGATTGCTTGGTGCGCACGTGACACTTTACAATCCATCACTGAAGGCACGGGTTCGGTGGCTCCGTGGGAAGACCACGCATGGTGTGGACACTTGGGTGTTACATCCTCTAAGCACGGGTGTTCTCTGGGTACTTGAGCGTCCTACGCGTAAGCCACTCAGCGTCGCTTTCCCAGGAACATGACCTTCTGTTGCTGCCATTATACTGCTGCAGCAGAAAGAATAGCAGCAGCGGTAGCAGCCGCAACAAAGGTAAAACGCATAATCGTCAAAGTTATTTAATCTACTTTAGGATTACTACAATCATCATTCACCGTTATCTTCATAGACTTCATCAACGTTGGTATAATTACAACTATTAACGTTATTCAATTATCGGCTACATCAGCATTAATGTAATCGTAACAAACATTTATTGTTCTTCATCAATGGCATCACGTAAACGTTATCCTCCAATCTGCCACTTTCCAAAGAGGAGAGGGCTTCAATGTACGTATGTATATTGAAATTATTTCGCACACAAAAAGCAGTTCTAAAGAAATTAATTTTCAATCTCGATTTAAAACTGCATAGCTCCAGCGGCTTCCTAATGTGAGAAGGAAGAGCGTTCCAGACGGCCGCAGAAGCGCATCTGAAAGCGCCACGCGATGCGGTGACCGTCCTTGTTTGGTGGTGAGCCAAAAGCCGCTGCGAGGAGTTCGCGTGATGGTTTATGCTCCTTGACGAAATCAATGACCTAGTTGTCTAAAATGTAAATACGAACGTTAGGGAACAAAGTTGCATATTTGAGGCACCAATATGCACGTACATTTTTGTAACATCGGCTATCATACGCCACTCAGTGATGCCTGCACAATGAGCCTCCCCTTAATGGCGATTGACACACTGCACCGTGATGGCAAGTTGTCACACAATTGAGAAAACCTCCCGCACCATTGCATCCACTGTGACCCGGCCCACTTCAAACCATTCTGCAATTTCGGCTCGAGAAGTGGCAGAATTGTCGGTGCATTTTGGAGTGTGATCCGCCAAATGTGAATGGCAAATTTCGGATGTTTTTACATTTTCTAACGAAAACGGTCATCATTCCAACCAAACTCGGTGGAATGATGGCCAGATTAGCTTCGCAAATGGGGTCCTTTATCTCAATTGCCCCTCACCTGGCTTAAATAAAAATCATATATCTCAACTATGAGATTCAATAGAAGACAGTCGTCGCAATATTTTAAAAAAATACATCTAATATGCGCGCGGTTTTTTTGTTGTTAAATGTAATGCCACTGGCGTTAATATTGGCACACAGAATGGAGCTGTAATCTATAGTGGAGCACGTTTTCTGCAATTGGTGGCTCCAGGGAAAAGGGCTTGTTCTAATACACATCGTGGGCAGCACAGCGGACCTAACACAATGCTGTTTACCATTCCACGAGCAGAGTTGTTTTAATTTACTGGAAACATAATTCATACTTTGGGCCAGCATTGCATATCTCTCTGTATTGAGAGGGCAAAGTGTGCAGATATAGCCACAGGCCACGTCAGTCTTGCATACAATCAAGCTTAGAAGCACACGAGAATGGCTTGACGGAGTGACTTGTAAACGAAAATTGATGGTGCTTATGGAGGGAATGCATGGGTTATTGTGTTTTATGCAAATTTTTCAACATCACTCTGCACTGCAATGTCTCCCATTTGCCATGTTTCACCCTTACAACTTTTTGTTTTAGCAATTGCTGCACGCAGCATGGGTACCATTGACCAATTTGAGGTTAAACATGCATTATATATATATATTTTTTTATCTACCGTGTGAGTGTATTAGGCAACAGGGGTGTAGTGACCTGGTCACAGTGGTAACATTTTGCGCATGACACTTGTATGCTTCTATTCGGTTAACCCGACCTAAAATTACTTTTCACTGTAGTTTGTTATCAGTTCTCGTGAGTTATACAGCTGGGCACCTCCAATTAGCACGGCCGGCTACGTGCGATGTGGAAGAAGTTCAACATACATACATAAATATACTCATCACACTCCTGGTGCTGTACAGTTGCTGTTATAGTTGAACAAACGCGCTGGTAAGGATGTCAGACGATGCATTTGCTTGTAAAGTAGGTCTCTGAAAGCGCGTGCGTGCGGTGCTCCTATCTGCACAACGCGTGCGCGCGTGTTCCTTCAAGTGACGGATTTTTTTGCCTCTTAATACTCGATGAAAGGGTTAAAAAACAAAATGGGTTGACGGGCAAGTGGTGGAGATAGGCGAAATTTGGTTGTGTTTTCTTAAGGTTTTTTAGCCCCCTCCAGGGGCAGAAATGCTGATAAAACAGGGCCCCGTCAGCCCCTGAGGTTGCTGGCTGCACATGATAATCTCATCACAGTCGTACCAGAAATAATTGAACGATCTTATCCATTTGTAGATAGTTCGTCTACAACCTTCCTTGAATCTTAAAACTCGGTGGTTGAATGCACCTGCAGAAAATGTGCTCTGTTTAAATTGGTGAGTAGGCGTGGGGGGGTAATGCCTGGTCTGCTTCGTAAAAAAATCGATAAAATAAATACATTATATTTCAGTAATTTCTGAAATTAAATTGCATGCTGTGTGAAATGCCCATAAAGTTAGCAACTTGTCCGTTTTAACAGTGAATGTGATTTTACCGTAAAATTTGCATGATAATAAAATGGCATATTTCACATCAGAAACTTCTTGGTCTTTAGATTTCAAAAATTTGTGGTGCATTGCCACTTGTCCTAGGACACTGTAAGATGGCGATTTTTTCCAAACACTCTCACTTGGCCACTGAAATGCAAGCCAAAAACAAGTCCAAGAGTGATTTACTAATTGAATGATATCATTACACAATTATTTGTACAACTTGGTTTAAGTAAAAAAACTCGGTCAAAATCATTCTAGTTGAACACCGGTGTGCCATCAATGCTTCTTTGTAAAATAAAATTATATTTCGCTGACATTGCGGGCAAGAGTTCTTTGATATACCAATATTTTCTGTAGAGAAGGGCCGTTGCTTATAACGTTAACGTTGCGTATATATCTTCTTTTTACTTTGAGAATCAATGTGGCCAGTTTTTTTGATTCGTGGTCCTCAAATGATGGGATATAATAATAATATATTATTATTATTATATTTTCCAACTTTTTGCCAGTCCACTGTTTGAAGGTCTCCTCCTGCTCTGTTGCCTGTGGAGTTTGTTTGACCATTCTTCATCAAGTCAGCCAGGGCGGCTTCAGACATCACTCGTCACTGCTGTTAGCTGTCACCAGGAATCGCATTCTATTCGCCGGGGCTGGGAGCTGAGCACACTTACCAATATGACTCCGCTGGCCCTTTGCGGTGTATTGCATGGAGATATTTGCAGAGAGAAAGCGCAAAAAAAAAACAAATATACCGACTTTTAAATTTTACACCACACAGGCCAATCCAGTGGAATTGTTTAAAGGGTAATAATCTAATTTGTTTTGCTGTTAGCTGCCGATGATTATAGCGAAACAATGGGGCTTCCACGGTGCTGTTTTGTGATGCATATCATTTCACCATGCTCTGCTTAACAGTATAATCTCAATTAAATCCCAATTATGGACAAGAGACGGTGGGTGACATTTGCCCAGTGATGATCCGGCACAGTTCAATGCCGTGGGGACCGCGCTGGTATTGGGACGTTAACGAAAGTCCCGTCAGACTGGGAGCCCTATACACGTATAATTCTTCGTGATAACGACATTGGATTTGGAGGTAATTGTGCCATTGATTAGCTCTGGATGAGAAGTCAGTTAAGGTTAGGCGAATGATTGACTGGAATTTCCGAAAAAACCGGGATATTTACTCGTTTTCTTTGGTTTCAATAGATCATGTCGCTCTTTTTCAAATAATTTCTCTAATTACTTCCCTCAGCTGGCTACCCCCAAAACAAACGGCGTAATGAATTTACTATCGGCCTGCTGTAATGTACCGTGCAGCGCTCCATTGATCGCCAAGTGAATTATGGGCCTGATTTATTTGGCTGCTTGCATTAATTATGTGCTAACGGAACTAATTTGGGAGCCGTGAGTGCTACAGGGGCAAGGGGCTCTTCCCTGGGCCTGGTGCGGGGTGCTGATGCGGGATTGTGCTGATTAATCAACTTTCATTGCGGCTCCTTCTCCAAAGTGTTTGCGTGTGTATTTGGTTCATGAACTCGTGCAAATGTGTGTGCGTGTGTGTGCAGGTGTTCATGAACGTGTGTGTGTGTGTGCGGGGAGCGGTAGTGTAGTGGTTAGCAAGCTGCGCTACGAACCCGGTGACCCGAGTTTGAGTCCCACTCATGGCCCACACCAATGACGTTTATCAGAACCGGCCCTCGACCTCCCCTAGGTCGACTCAGCTTTAGATGAGTACCTGGTGCGGTGTGTATAAAAAAACTTCGCCAATAGGGAGACAAAGGCG
Source organism: Lampetra fluviatilis (assembly GCF_964198595.1). Lineage (NCBI taxonomy): Eukaryota > Metazoa > Chordata > Hyperoartia > Petromyzontiformes > Petromyzontidae > Lampetra > Lampetra fluviatilis. Next base: position 2,254,044 of record NC_136308.1, read on the forward strand.
GATATGCGTGGCGTTGGCTACTCACCCCCGCGTGTGCAGTGCCGGTCTCCAAAGGTGCTACTCACTAACAGCACTTGTCCTAACAATATGTTAAGGCTCTACGGGGGATATTTGTCTATGTTAATTAAATCCTGATTGAGGCCACTGTATTTCAGCAATGTTTTTTATCAACTACGTTGGTTTTCACAGCTGTGCTGTCGAGCCCTCTGATGTGCTCGACAGCACAGCTGTTCCACAAGATGATGAAGATGAAATGGTGCTGTACATAATGTATCATTCATTGCAATTAAACGAACCATGCCGGAGCCATGACAAGCCAGGCCGACACAGCTCAGATTGTTTTTTCCACTGCAAAATCCGAGCCACCACCACTCGCATCATGCGCGGTGAATATGCAATAGCAGCGTCGTACGTTCAAGCATACTGACTGACACACAGCATATAACAAAAAATGATGAACCTCACCCCTGGCCTTGCTTCGCCCCCCCCGAAGACGGTTGTGATGTCTTATAAGACCCATAGTTTTAATGTTTGGTTCTGGCTTGGCCTGGCAAATAGAGCAGTTGAAGATCCACCCATAGAGTGAGGGCCTTGTGCTGGCACGTCGAGGATGGTAAATGTAGCCAAAGAGTTCCTTTCGGTGGAGATCACAGACATTGGCATGTCAATGGACAAAGTGCAGGTCTATGGGGAAAAAATAGATTTTTTGTCTCGGTGGGTTTTTAACTCGTTATAAATAAAGCTATCCTACCAATAATTTTAATATATTTCTCAAGTTCCATGATGCATTTTAAATCTATCTGTGGATCTTTCGATCGACACTTAAGTTTTGCACAACACATGCGTTAGCACCCGAGTATATGAGCTTCCAAAATACATGTTAAATCATAAACAAATAGGTAAAGCGATTACTTTGAAATGCAGAACTTTTATGGCCAAGATATTACTTCTCCTGTGAGCAGAGATGGCAATATGTTGTTGTTTATATACATGCAAGTGTTCACCATATGTCTTTAATAGCCATACCCATACATTACCGCATAATCACCGTATAACTCATAGTTTTATTGACTCTTTTTCACTCTTTAATGTTCAGTTTGTACGCATGACGTATGTAACACAATTTAATATGACCAATTTGATTATGTAAATAATTTATCCTTATGTAAAGTGGGATAATTTAGTCTCCATTAAAGGAGAACAAGATTATACAATGATTTCTAAGCACTGCACAAATGGAAGCAGGACACTACACCATACATTGATTATATAATTATCGTTAGCATATACCTCGTAATGTCAAGTTTATCTGTTTTAATCTTCACCCCTGTGTTAATACGATGTTGTTTGCTTTATTTGTCTATTTGTCAGAAGTGAATTGGGGTTCAGGCATTTAAGTTCATGTTTTGGCACCACATTTGTAGGGTAAAAACCATACATCTCCAATTGAATATCATTACTCAGTTTTAAAAGAGGCACATGTTGAATTAACCACTTACTTGTCATCACCACCAAAACGAGGTTTTATTAATATTGCATATTATTGCATATTAATAAAAACTGCTGACACTTCACTGTGACAAGGCGAGGCATCGGGTTGCAGAATATGTCAGTGACATGACACAGACTTAGTTTCTAAGTTTGCAAACGTACATAGTCATTATGACTAAGTGACAGCTTTATACCGCGAAAAAAATGGTCATAACACACTGACGTAATCATTTCCCCCATTGCTGCTTATGGAGACACGAGCACATTTTGACCTAAAAATCCGTTGAAAATAGCCAAGCCATGGATTTGCCTCTCCGTGATCCAGAGCGTCACTGTGCGGTTGAATGCAAAGGTGTTCTTATGTTTCGTAATAAACTGATGTGAGGAATAATATGTATGTTGAACTTCTTTTGCACCGTACTTAGCCAACCGTGCTAGTAGAATTTAACCACAGCGCTGTTAGAGGAGTGTGTAATTAAACCATACGTTTGAAACTTAAAGGGAACGTTTTCAGTCCGTGCATATAACACATTCCTGCGGAGGGAGCTGGTAGGAACGTTGGGTTGTTTCGTCAATGGCCAGGGTCAACGGCGGCGTGGTGTATTCCGCAAATATGGCCGACTGTGAGGGCGGGCACAAGCCGACGTGAGTAGGTTAAACGTTGAGTTTTATAAGGGCACCACGGGGTGACCAGCCCCTCCCTCCCCACCCAGCCCCACCCCTCCCACCCCCCACCCAGCCCCACCCTCCCCACCCAGCCCCTCCCTCCCCACCCAGCCCCTCCCTGCACAATAATCCCCTGTGGGCTGGTGTAACCAGGAGGTTCCTACCAGTAAAATACAAATCTAATGCATGTACACTGACATGGAATATAAGCTATTAAGTAGACAAAGAAGTGTTAAAATATGCATCGTGGAAATTGCATTAAGAGACCAAGGAACACGTGGATAAGAGAACACATTTGTGACACCATAGAAACTGTTTAGATGAGTAAGTGTACTCGGGCAGGACAAGTCCGGAGAAGGAAGGTATGATGGCCGATGGATAAAACTGGAGACAGAATCCTAGCCAGAGGGCAGAATGCACTCAAGATGACAACCATCGCAGAGATGTAGTGATGCGAGTAGCTCATGCGCAGGGATGGATTATGGCACTGCCGTCCTCTGGCAGTGAATAGATGTAGGGCTGCTCATGATATTTATGACGTTTTGAGTCTTTTAACTTGTGATTAGTGAGATTGAAGCCAATTACAGTATTACTAATGCTGGCATGCAACACAACCACCACCAACAACATCACCCTTCCAATAATTTACTGTCCACCATAATACACCATCTATTTTATGATGCCAATTTAGCCACCGGCTACTTGCGGCAAGCTGTGAACAAATTGAAACATCGCCACATATCCCGTAGTGATGAGCACTTCCAACGGCCCTAGTTTAGCACCATGTCTTTTGGGTAGCAATGCATAAGAAATGGTCAACGGTTGCCTTTAAGTTAACTCTTGTTTTGTTCTGCTGGCGATGGCTAAAAGAGAAACTAACAGTTTTGAACCGCGTATTTCAAATCACTACAGACCAATGAATGCAGTCCACAAGAAATTGCCTATGATAGGACGGGTGATCCGGGAGCCACAGTTGATGCCGCTGGCGGAGGACGGGACAAGATGGAAGGCCTTGGTCGAGTGGCTGCCCCCAAAGACCCGATTCAGTCTCGGAAAAGCGGGCCGATATTGATTAATTGATTGTGGACAATGGCGACTCACAATATTTGCAGGCGTGGGGGTTACGCTCCTGGAAAACGCCGTGTTGGGCAAAAGCCGTTGTTTCGACCGAATAATAGACATATTGACAACTCGGCTTTCGCGATATTTATCCATAATAACATAGGTTTGTAAATATTGTGGGTTTAGTCTCCAACACACCGGCGTGCTGTAAGTAGCAACTATTTGTCACATTTCATTTACGTGACAACCTTTACGAATTGTCCATGTCAGGTGATGGCGGGTGAATGACATTCGGTTTAACACGTAGGCTTTCGCGACCGATATCATCCATAATACAGGTTTTTTTTGGGTTAGATCGCGTAAATAATCCAAAAAAGCTGTATTATGGATGAATGACACATTCATATTTACACAATCTGACCCTAAAAACGTTATTATGGTCAAATAATAGACATCAGAGATATACGTCTGCTACACTGTAATTCTATTTCACTGCCACAATTACGAGCTACTGACTTCGTACCGAGCCTGCTGTTCATTTATGACTGTGTGTGTAAGGGGTCCGTCATCTGTATAATCAGCATTTGTCACGTGGTAGAAGGGATACAAACGAGCGCTTAACAACGCCACGATTTTTCTGTTGCCTAAAATGGCCAATTCTAAACATGTTGGGGGGTGTCTGGACACCCGCAGTGGCTGCTACGTGACCGAATAAAATGTACGGTTACAAGATCCTCCTTTGCATTGGATGACAGGTGGTCCTTTTGTTTTTGTTCCAGAGAGATGCTTCCACCTCAGATGTTGCTGCACTCCGAGATACAATCTCGCGGTCCCACCGTAGCCGAGACGCTGGCGCGTGTCTTTGCGACGCGAAGACAGGATTGCAAATTGTTCATTCTGCTGAAAGCCAGCTCTGAGTCCTGCTCCGCTGAAGACCAACAACTGTCTTGTAAAATGTGTTCACGTGCATATACACGTGGGGAGTGGTGGCGCAGTGGATAGCGCACTATGCATGTACATCCTTCCCTGCACTATTACACAAATGTTTATTGTAAAATTTATTTATCTGGCACTGGCAATAGACCGCTTGACATTTTTTCAAATCACAGTCATGGGTCCATTCAGCCCATTATCTCTCTTCGTGATCAATAAAATTACCACCTTGTGGGAAATTGACAATGATTGTCCTATTGGGGGAAAAAAACCCGAAACGTTGGAATGTCTGCTGCCAATACAGCGATGCCCTATTGCTCATTGTGTCAAGGTGACATTATGACTTTTTTTATTTCACGGTTATTTTTAAAGCATCTTGTCCTATCGTGCTTTGTTCTTTTTTAGTGATTCTTTTTTGATGATGAGCTCGCAGAGTCTGCATGGCGAACTAAGTATTCGTCACTTTGTGATTCACAAAGGAGCCTGGCACTTCACGATGACAGGGGGCCAGGTTATGACAACCATTATGAATACAAATAATCCTCTCTTTGGAGGTTGACATAATTCGCCAATTTGATTGACCTTGACTTGTGACCGTGAAAGTGTTTGTTGACAGCAGCATCGGTACTTTGCGTTTACAAATCAACGTTCGCACGGGAGGTTTTTATATTTTGCAGAACACGTGCGAACGGGCTAAATAAACGACACATTCCGTTTAAATTACCACGATTTTTCGAGGATGCGTGAGTGCATTTTGACTACATTCTTCCGCCACGATGATGAAGCAGGGAGGGCACAGTGGTAACAACGCTCGTGCCTCACAGCAAGAAACGCCTGGGTTCGATTCCTGACTCGGGCTCCTTAATGCATGGAGATTGTACACTCTCCCCCTGCTCAGCATGGGTTTGGTCCGGGTTCTCAGGTTTCTGCCCATAGATAAAAAAAACCCATGGTCTTGGTCAAACATCTCAATGCTGAAGATATTGCCTGCAAATTACTAAATTTGGATTTGACATAATAATAAAAATAAGACATGGCAGGACTCTCTTTGAAAAAAGCCTTGAGACTTCGTGAAACTTTATTAGGTAAATTAACTTATAGTCAATGGCAACACTAACGTAATGAATTTTGATTTAAAGCTTTCGTGACTGCAGTGATTCATATTCTTGGTTCTTTCGGTAAAGTCACGTAGAAGGGAAACAATAAAATAATAAAAATATAAAACAATACAATTCTCACGACGTTTCGACTGCAACACAAGCAATCATCATCAGGTGTGGATTTCACACGGTTAAGCACACCTGTGGAGTTTTTAGTGATCCTCAATAAAATTAAAGATGGAAAATGTTGCATCCTCCACACTGGCATCTTTAATAGCACAGTCAACACTGCGTGAATACAGTATATACTGTGTCTATTATATGATGCCTATGAACAAATAATTATGAATGTGCCTGCTATCGTCGCATATCTGTAGATAAGCACGGTTAAGCATGACTCGAACTCGAACGAGAGATTGCATGATAAATGCAGAGATATAAGCAGGCTTGGGCTGTGAGCTCGCCAGCTGGCCGTAGTAGAAGCATGGCATTCTTGATTCTGTGTGGAGGTTGAGTGTGTGGGTGTTCAGCACGTGCCCCTTCTTCATCGCACAGACAAAAAGATCCGAACACAGTACCCCCCTTGCTCTAAGGTATTGAGACTCCGCGTGGCTTCCCTGCGTAAACACCATCATGGGATTCATCTTCTTGGTTCTTTCGGTAAAGTCACGTAGAAGGGAAATAATAAAATAATAAAAATTAAACATGATACAATAATTCTCACGACGTTTCGGCCACAACGCAAGCAGCGTCCTTAGGTGAAGAACAGGGCTGTCGGAAAGACAGCGTCTGAAAAGCTTTGAGACTTTCCGACAGACCTGTTCTTCACCTGAGGACGGCTGCTTGTGTTGTGGCCGAAACGTCGTGAGAATTGTTTTATTATGTTTTATTTTTATTATTTTATTATTTCCCTTCTACGTGACTTTACCGAAAGAACCAAGAAGATGAATCCCTGCAGTCACGAAAGCTTTAAATCGAAATTTAACCATCATGGGAATGATTGCAATTATAAAGGTATACATTATTTTTGTTTTACCAAACACATGCATGTGCGTATGGTTTGAGTGAACATGCTGTAAACTAAAGAGCGGCATCTGGTGCTGTACATCGATTGACGCGATGATGAAGTTTACGCTCGGGGCAAAATAGACTAAGACCTTGAGTGCAGTCAATATATTCTTATTTGTCGAATGAATATGCACAGCATGTTTTTTTTTCTCACGTAAAACATTATGTCAGTTTGTGTTGATCGAAATGAAGGATATTTTGAGCGCATTTTTATTCATCTTTGATCATTTGAATGTAAGGGATTGAGAGTTACTGTTCAAAGTGACAATTTGATTACCTATAGTAATGTGAATAATGTAATGCCCTTTGTCAGTCGAACGCTGCAAAGAGTGCGTGCGCACAACGAGGTGATGCACACCTCTGCATGGACTGTTGTGTGTTATGTCCTCTGCATGTGTAAGTTTTCCCCGAGTACTCCAGCTTTTTCCGCCATGTGCAAAACACTTGGTGTACGGTGATTTTTCCGCAATATTTTGCTGTCTTTTCTTGGATTTTGTGTTTGCACATAGTCTATTTAAGATGTTTTCTTCTTCATGTTTTTTTTGTTTGTTGCGGTTCCACCGGATTCAAGAGCCGAATGGCTCACAGGCCTATACCTAATACATGAACTTTGAACTTAGATTAAATCGACCAAACAATCCCAAAGCAGGGCCTTAGGATGAATAAAGCGTTGAGTAAAACTGCATTGTTACTCGACATCATCACCTGGTAATAATGAACCTGAGATTGTCAGGAGGTTCACAATAGCGCAGTGCGCTAACCACGGCAACGCCACTCTTACCCCCGTCGCAGTGTCGAGTGATATTTGAGCTCAACCTGGACACTTTCTTCAACAACCATCAGAGACGAAGGGTCAAGCAACCCCCATGACTGATACGGTCTATGAAAGCCTCGGTGCAGCAGTAAATTGACAAAGGGTTCAAATTCCATTACCATGAAGTGGCATCATTTCAAATAATGTGACGTGACCTTTTGTTTTTTTTTAGATGCAGTATTACTTTGTTGAATGCCTGCAAGGAGCACCATCCGGAAGTAGAATTTGCACCAAAGCACACCCATGAAATCTTCTTGGTTCTTTCGGTAAAGTCACGTAGAAGGGAAGTAATAAAATAACAAAAATAAAACATAATAAAATAATTCTCACGACGTTTCGGCCACAACGCCTGTGGGAAGCACTATCAATTTAGCTGGCTAAATGAATAGCTTTAAAATGCATTAATTTTAAATAACAGTTTTTTTTTACGTGGAGAGCAAAAATGTTCCCGAGCCGTGAATTTTGGGGAAACGATGTATTTTGGTACGTTCATCAAAGGTTATCAATAATAAATATTAATTAGTGAAGGACACTTGGAATTAACTGATCTGTACGTGAGTAATGATTACCCAAATGTTTATAATGAAAGCTGTAAAAATACCGCAGTCCTGCAATGCGGATATGAAACACGCTTAAGTAAACACGACAAAGAATATCACAACATTTCACTGTGCAACACAAGATCAGTGCATCAACCATTGGAATAATGTGGCCAAGAGCTGCTTGCACCTTGGACTAAATGACACTCTAACCATTGCAAGATATAATGCAATTCTTCTGGCATTTAAGTGTCAATATTTTCATTGATTTTGCAATGATGTTGAAAGGATAACCTTACCCCTCTGACCATCGGGGATAATGGTTTAGTTGAACGTGTCACGCGATAATTCCTGCATTATGTTCCTGACATAAACCTTCTTAATGATTGAGAAGAGGTTTTCTCCTTTTTTCTGGCAACAAAACAGGTGTTAAGATGTTAAAACACCAAACTGAAACCTTTTACAAGGAATCATGTCTGCATTAACCACAATACTTGTGGTCAGAATGAAAAAAAACCTCTGATAATATATGCATTGTCTTTGAAACTGATTGGTCCACACCAGAGACAGCTTTATTTTGAGCCTCGTCTCAAAACGGTGTTTGACCAGAGGACGCCAAAATGCGTACAGCACAAAGACAACACATTATCAGAGTAATGAGGGCTCGGGTGAGCATCTACATCATGGGACCTCCTTTGCGAGTACCAACATATTAATTATTCTTGAGCAGGTCTAAGCAGTAGCTTGGTTGAAATGTGTCGGTGGGTGGTTAGGCAGGTAGGTAAACAAAGGTAAATTGTATAAGTACAGTACACTCTCGATTGTCCACATGCGGTTTATTCGATTTGCGGATTAACTGCACATCTGAGATTTTCACGTAAATTGGATTTTGGATTTTTTATGGATTTTTTCTTAAGCCCAAATGAATAATGTAAAACAAAATTTGTAAAGGGTTGTTTTTCTTGGAAAATTGTATTACAAACCACGTGCTTAAACAGAATATAGTCGTTGCATATATTTACAACAGTGGGCTGAGTTTTGTTCATTTTGATTGGTGTGGCTCTGCTATTTTGGATTATCAGAGATTTGAATTATACACGGCCATCATCCCCATCATAAGCACGGCAAATGAAGAGTCTACTGTATATGGAAAAGTATGAACCATACTGTATTTGATTTTATTTTTTGTAAGTGTTGGGCATGCATGTAATTTTGATCTCATCTAAAGTGCCCTAAAATTAATTGCTCTGAAGTGTCCTATACAAATAAAGATGAATGTATTAATATATACTATATTCATACTATAAAGTATTTGCAATTTCATGTTTAGAAAAAGGAAAACAGCCTCATATATTAACATATTTTATCTTGTAGCTAAAATGCTAAATTATTCTGCTCCTATGTAACAATTCTAAACAGGTATTCATTTGAAATAGATATGTATTACAAATGGACCCTCACTTGGCTAAATACATGACATCAATCACCTACTCTCTGATGGCATAAGAACTCAAAAAGCAATATAAATAATTTGTCAGCCCCACGCAATTCACACCGGATCTCCAGCTCAGAGCATAGAAATACTAGCATAGGTCAAAAGCATACATCAAAGCTTAATGCTTAAGTCAAGGGGCATTATTGTTGTGATGTATGACAAAGCAGTTCACTGAAATGCAGTGGACAATCATTCGCAGCCATTTGTCTCGCATATTAGACGAGTTGATGAACAGCGATGTGTGGGGGATTTTAAATGCCTGTCAATCACACTGCCAGGCTAAATTAACTTCATTGGTGTGTGTGTGCATGTTGCTTGAGGATAATTTAATTGTCACAATTAATGGCCCCAGTTAGAGATCTATCTCCCGTGTTAACCTCCAAAGAATTCTAGCCCATTCACAAACTCACGCATAAAGGAACACACCGGAAGAAAAAAATACCCCAGAATACAAATGGACTTCCTCTCAAAGCAGCCAAACCAGGCCCGAGAGGTTGGTAAACAGTGCCAGATGGATCAAAATGTACAATGGTCTTGAAAGCCCCAACTGGGCAATTTTGTTTAAAATATTAATTGATTGACATTTTTCGTGAGTATCATACCACCAAAATGTTTAGTTGAAGAATGCTTGGTTATCCAGGAAAGCCTCATTAAGTCTGGATTGTTTTGAGTTTTTTTTTTATCTCTCTTTCTAGGCCCTGCTTTGGGAATTAATATGTTAGGCAAATGCTCGTATTTTTTTCAGTTTTTTTCGATGTTGGGAGGAATCTGAAGGCCCTGCTTTGGCACTGTTGCGCTGCATAATTGTAATGTAATAAGGCACGTAGGGATATTAAAATGAAAAAATACAATGCCTGAATGTTAATTACACTGATGTTAAATGTCACATTAAGGTCAATTGTTCATCCACTCTGAGGGATTTCATAAAATATAATCCCTTTTTCAAATCTGTGACATTGTAATTAATTTTCATATAATATGTATTCCAGATAAAGGTCTGTATTCATATCAAACCTTTTTACGTTAATAGATACCTGCTTTATTTAAAATCTGCTCATCGTTATTTATAATATTTTGACATTGGTTTATATTTAAATATAGCTACAATTCTTAATATAAGCAAAAGTCCACTCTCTGCACAATTGGTTTTGTAATTTTTTTTTATCCAATGGATATTTTGGTTATATTTTTTATTGGAATTACATCAAATAATTGAATTGACTTAAATGTGATCTGATCAAGATTGGACCGCATCCTGATTGGCTGATCAGATGGTGTTGAATCGGCCGATCTAACATGTTATTTATTTATTTAGAGTATAAAATTAGCATTAGATTCTTACATTTATTCCCCAAACCACCCAAAATATCGTGCACACCTAATACTTCAATACATTAGTAACATTTCCCCGAGTCGCCAGTGTAGGTGGTTTGATGACATTCACAATTTATAGTTTTGATATTTCCCCTTGATGAACTATGCAGAGGTGTGAAGAGGTGCAGGCTTGTAATTACACCGAGACACATAAAGAGGAACACGTGGATTCGAAACATCGTCCTCAGTTCGTGATAAAAATGCCACCTTTCCACGGCAGGAGCCAGTTTCTACCCCCAAAATGTGTGCTTATTTTTGAACCCCATAAGGATGATGGTATGAGTCAACCAACTTCATCCAGGGTGTGAACTCTTAAACCTTTTGACTGACTGATGTGTCTACCACAGCAGTGCCACCTGGGGAAGGGCACTGCCGGCTGCAGGGTCAGTATATGCTGCTTATAGAATATTTTTCTCAAAGAAAGGGGAATAGGAGTGCAATAATGTGAACACACAGTTAAGTCAAATGTTAGACCAGATACATAAGAAAAGGCACACGCTAGAGATTATCTTGCAAACAAAGCTATGTTATTACTCTGCTATAGAAAAGTCCTTAATTTTTATTTATTTATTATACATTGGGTTTCTTGTGAAGTTAACCTTCATACGTGGCCGTTTTTTTACGTGGCCAGATGTCGTTATGAAACATTAATCTTAATGCACTCTACCGAGCAGACATAGTGATTAAGTCAGTTCATGTACAGGTGCTAGGTGGAATATTAACATCACAGGATCGCGAGAGGTGGAAGTGGTTTGCGGATGCCTTCATCCAGCAGTGGATTGACCATGGTTTCTGATGACGATGACATTAATGCAACGACATTAACAGTGATGACAACTTTTAGATTTTAAATTATATTCTGTAACCGCCAATATCAACAAGCCCCGCTGCTTATAACACTGTAAATGTAGCCATGTTAGTTATAGATTTGAAGCTTTCGTGACTGCAAGGATTCATATTCTTAGGTTTTTTCGGTAAAGTCACGTAGGTAAAAAATAAAAATTAATAAAAGTAAAATAAAATAAAAATCACGACGTTTTGGAGGCTACACAAGCTTCCGTATTCAGGTGGAACCGTCACAGCACGATAGCTGTATTTGTGTTGCCTCCGAAACGTCGTGATTTTTTTTTACTTTTGTTAATTTTAATTTTTAACCTACGTGACTTTATCGGGAAAAAAACCCAAGAATATAGTCATGTTAGGTTGACATTAAACTTTGCACGAGACATACATAACACAATATTCCCAAATTAATAAAGCAAATCCAAACTGTAACCTTTTCACATTTGCAAATGAGAAGCTTAGTCAACACTGTCTGCAAGTGAAGTAGCAAAACTAATGATAACATTGCTCTTTCAGTGTCCACGAAGAAAAAAGTAAAATGCACGCAATAATTTACAATTCGTCCTCTATTATATTCTTGCATACGGCAACATTCCCAGCAGCTAAATGGCAATGTTGAACTCTGCTAGCCACTACGACGAGAGGGCTACAGCAGAGAGTTTGTGTTTTTCGTATCACTATTGTGATTTATACTCTTAGGTTTTTTCGGTAAAGTCACGTAGGTAAAAAAAAAACTAAGAGTATGAATCCTTGCAGTCACGAAAGCTTCAAATCTAGAAATATTGTGATTTACTCTATTATTCATAGTGTGTATTGCACGACTTAGCTATTCTACATCATCTAAGGAGCAGAGCTTTGTGCAGTGCTTCGTGAAACGGTCCTGAGTGATGCCGTGATTAGAATGCTCAAGTTCAAATTCCAGTTGTGGGTTGACTCAGCCTTTCTGATTGAAGAAATGCAAATGATCCTGAAATCGAATTTGTATTTATCCACACATTTTTCCTGGGCTTTGCAGTGGTTGCAGCACTCAACTCACAATCAGAATGTCGCAAGTTTGAATCCATAGTTGGACGTCAACAACCTCTCATTCCTCAGGCGTCAATAGAACGAGGCCGTTTTGTGGGAAGCCCACAGTGGTCGTTGCACGGAAATACTGGTCACTGACTTGGGAATGTGGAGATTTCAGAAATGTCTCAGGACTGCAAATGAACACCGCCCTGGATCAATTGTTGGTGGTAGAGACACGTGCCGTTTTTTTCTTACGCACACGCAGATAGTGATTAATAACCTAACTTCAGAAACTTTAAATGCCTATTGCAATTCGAGAAGCAAAGACATGTCAATGACTCAGGCCTGAGTTATCCCCCAGCTCAGCGTGTGTGTGAACGTAGGATATGCTCGTGCACAATGTCAGGTGTTCGCCGCACGACTTCAATTTCAAACCCTTCTTAACCAGCACCCAGCCAACATCGATGAGTTCAAATTTGTGTATCTCAGAATGAAAACCCCGAACCAAGCTTTAACAGTGACATCGCATGCCTGGTTCACCTGTCAGACGTGCATCATTCAGGTGGACGAGAAGACAAAGAAATGTAATCTCGGGCTCTTCCTCAAAGCCTTAAATAAAACAGCTTGGACAAAATGTTTGGCATGGTTAAACAAAGGTGGAATTCAATGCATTTTGAATGAGATGCATTTTGTTTGTAGGACCCTCTAAGACGATATGTGTGCCAGCTACGTGGGTGCTCTTTTCAGCCAGGTTTATTCAGAAGCGGTTTGCCCAGGATTTACACAATGCGTTCAAAGCGTTCGTATTTATACGCGTACACTCAAACGCGTACACCCTCGCGGTGTGTATAATTTGCCTCCTTTTTGCAAATTCTGTTGCAACTCACTCGAGGAACCTATGCCTTCTTAACGAGCGTTCATGAACAGCAATCATGTTTTTGGGATACCATAACGGCCATAAGCATCAATAGCAGTCGTCAGCATATCACTGTATTAAAGCAGTAATATGTGATTGCGCCTCATTAAATTAAGTGCAATATCCTATTGACATTTTAATAAACATTTAACGATGAGTAGTATTTCAATTGGAGATTTGACACTTGCACAAAATGGCCTATATTGCAAATTGTATCGTAAGGTGTTTAATGAACACTACAGCAGTTAACAGTGTTTATGTCCCATGGAAAATAACATAATCATCGGTAGTAGTATATCTATAACCCACACAACTGGTAGTCATTTAAAGTTGAGTTAAGCTACGGGGAACCTAGAAACATATCCCACTGATATCATCTGTGACTACAGATTGAACCTGGATTTCTGGGTTGTAGCGCAGTGCACTAATAAACAAGGATCACCGTGTAGCCTTAACAGACTGTCGGGGCAAGTGCTGTTAGCGAGCACCTATGAAGGCCGGAACGGTACACGAGGGGGTAGGTGGCCAACACCACGTCCGACCGCCTTTGTCTCGCCAGTGGCGATGTCCACACATTGCACCAGGTACTCATTTGAGGCTGAGTCGACCTAGGGGAGGCCCATGACCGGTTCAGATAATTGTTACTGGTGTTTGCCATGAGCGGGAATCGAACTCGGGTCGCCGGATGCGTAGCGCAGTGCGCTAACCACTACACTATCGCTAATTTAAATACACAAAGGCAAAGACAGACATAAATCCTCACACACGTACTACATTTACGCATGCACACGTGTGCTCTTGTTACACGATGGCAAACCATGGCTAAAAATAATAACGAGAGACACATTCATTCAGTACACTGGTGAGCACGTTCGCCGCAATGCATCTCAGTGCCGCGTGTTTAGAATAGTCATGAAATATTTCACACTGCTCAAGTGGTCAATGCCAACTTCGCATTGTGCAGCTAAATAAATCAGGGAGGGCCTCATCCCATCACGCCCGTGTCAGTTTCGTCCAATGCAATTTGCTCCGAGATTGACAGTTTTTCGTGCGATTCACATTAAGTCTGTCGACCGATCCACGTGTACTCACTACTGACAAATACAGTCGGCTCTGGCTCCCACACAACGAGTCTGCTCACGCGTGCATGGCTAACACATTGTACGTAGACAACTCCCTCTGTATTGTTAGTTTTTTTCGGTAAAGTCACGTAGGTAAAAAATTAAAATTAATGATAAATAAAATAAAATAAAAATCACGACGTTTCGGAGGCAACACAAGCTTCCGTCTTCAGGTGGAACCGTCACAGCACGCTTGCTGTATCAAGTAAATGAGAGATTCCAAGAGCTACTACCCCGTATATATACTGGTTGAGGGGGGGGGGATGGGCCAGGACAAGCCCCCTTTTTTATTATTATGGTAAGGTGCGGCTTGAGACTACGGCTAGTCTACATAACAAAGCCTTTGTTATGTAGACTGGCTGAGAGGGGGGGGGGGTGCCAGAATTGTTAAAGTGCAACTGCTGCTAATGAGACCGAGCCTCTGCCATGTAGATGGTAAAAGCACAAAAGCAGGTCAGGAAGAAACAGCCTCCTGCTATGTTGCTTGGTGGGTAAAACTTATAGCAGGAAACCAGTGTGTGAAAAAAGAAGCTTAACATGGTAAAACAAAACTGGCTGTCTGTCCGTAAATTGTACAGTAACTCAAGAATAGTTGTCTGTGCGTCCGCATCTTCGGCAGTCGTGTTTGTAATAACAACAACAGCGGCCATTCACCACTAAGTGGCGATGACGTCACCATGGTGGTTGTGCCAGGCCAGGTGTACTTTGAGGCCACGTGAAGTGTCGAAGGCCCGCTGGCAGGAGGCCACGGGACTAGATCAAGGTGCCATGCCTTGACTGACTGAGATGACTGGCAGATGCACTATCTGTGCTCTCCACTGTGCCAACTTGCTGTATTTTATCTGCCTGGCACTTCGCTCGTTGTTGTGAGCGTCGGTCCTCTGCCCTCCCTTGTTGTTGTAGGGTGACTGCCTCCAACTGCCGAGTCCTTCCTGTGCCTCCTCCATAAAATGTATATACACTTTGTTATACACACTGTACACAAAATAAAAAGTTAACTCAAAAACATTACGGTAATACCCCCAAAAAATTGTGACATTGCTTTGGTGGTGGTGCAGAAGCACAAATAACAAAATGCATCTAAAGAGGATTAAAAAATGTCATGACAGTTTGGTTATTTGTTTTTATTCCTAGCAGAGAGATGTAGCCTATGAACAAGGTTCATTGACCGAAACAGTTGCCTATTACATATTGTTTCCTCTTTGGGCCAGTGCTATTGATGAATGTGAGTTTATGTTATAATGCAACATGTTATTGTGCTAGATATTCCCTTGCCCGACCTCCACATCCACATTCTAAATGTCATCTTCTTGGGTCAAATAGTTCAACAGTGTGCATTAGGCCCAGGTTGCCAATTATGCTGATGCGTTGGTCAGCGGTGGCCCAAAATGTTGCATTCAACTATTTCTAAAGACGAATAGACCTTGGATAGGGATATAAATGGGTCCATAGACCAAATGTCATGTTCCTGGCTCAAATAATTTCAACAGATTGGGCCATTAGAACTATGGGGTGTTGGCCCCCAGGGCCCTATTTTACATCACATAGGGTCCAAAAATCAATAGGAGTTGGATTGGGGTAAGAATGAGTCAATGTGGCCTGCCATAGTAAATAATTTAAAATAATATACAGCTCGTTATCAGTCTCCTGCAGGACGAAAGCCTGCCCACACTCCGCTGGTCATGGGGGTATTTGACCATACTTCACCACACTGTAAATTTCTGGTTTCTAAAGGGGTAACTTAGAACTTGTCCAAACGTTAATTCACCATTGATTTTAGCTATTGCCAGAAATCAAACCTAATTCGCTGGGTTCATAGCGCAGTGTGATAACCACATTTCCACCACTCTACCCTCATGCTACGCTATCCATGCAGATGTAATACTATACGTGAACATGTAAATACAATATATGAAAACAAGCTGATTGGTCATTGAGATAAGCTACACGATATATGAGGCATACGTGTACTCGTCTATTCGTACTGTACCTATACACATCACTGTATGGTAATGTGTTCAATTGTATCATGTGACACTTGGCATTAGCACGGTTGGCTACGTGCGGTGCGAAAGAAGTTCAACATACACACAAACATACACACATCAACAACAACCGCCATTCGCCACTAAGTGGCGGTGACGTCACCACGACGCTTGTGCCAGGCCATGTGCACCTTGAGGCCACGTGAAGTGTCGAACGCCCGCACATATACACACACATACACACATACACATACTCACATACTCACAGAACAACAGAAGTTATTACATTATGCACCTCATACGTAAAGATATGCAAAACATCCAGTTTGTTAATGAGCGACAAACCTGTCATCACAATACCTCTGAAATGTACACCATCATCATCAGGGAGCTGCCAACAACAACCCAGTGTGCTGCTGAAGCACTAATACATTGGCATGTTTGGTCACGTGATGACTTTATTCATTGACTATGTTGGATGGAGGAGGGCGTACAGCACGTATTTTACTTAAGGGGTCTGGTCAAAAAAATCGAGCAAAAATTATAATATGTCGCGAAAGCCTACGTGTTAAATTTATAGTGTTCATATATTGTGAGATACAGTAGTCTAACTCCTATCTGCGACCCTACTATCCGTGACTCCTGTTATCTGAAGGGTCAGAAAAATATCCTATTATGCACGGTTTCATTCTTCCTGTTGTACTCGATTATCCGTGACTATTCGCATTTTGTTCAACGCAAATTGCGTGGAGTAGATTTGTCGCCCTCCCACGCCACCCCAGATGAGAGAGGAGCTCTGCTGGAATGCTTTGACATTCGCTTCGGATGGGCGAGAGGCAGCGGGCAAGAAGGACGCTGCGCATCACGACCCAGAGATGGGATGTGGAACGAAGGAGTCGGGGGAGATGCATTTATGGACACGTAACTTGACGATCGTGTTTGTGTGTTCCAGCTGTGGATAAAGAATGGCAAAGGACGTGTCCCCTGTAATGTTAACCTCTTTTCACAGTGCCAATACGCGCCAGTAAATCCGCGGGACGAAATACACAACTTAATAACCCAGATCAATAGCGAAAACTCATTCTACAGCGATGGTTGTACACAAAGCACTGTTAATGCTGCGGAAATTATGCATGAATGTTTAAAACGGACGTTTTTTACCCCAGAACTTTTAAGCATTACAACTGTAAGCACTTCTAATAAAATGTTTAATTTTAGCGTTTTTATTATGAACAGTTGTAAATGTTTTGATTTTTTATTTGCGATTCGTATTTTGTTTCAGTAGTCCAGGGGTCGGCAACCTACGGCTCCGGAGCCGCATGCGGCTCTTTACGGGCTGCTTCTTGACGATATGTACGTATGTACAGTATGTACTCAGATGCATTGCGGCTCTTGAAATACTGAATTTTGTACCGAATTGGAAAGAAATGGCTCTTCTTGTTATTTTGGTTGCCGACCCCTGCAGTAGTCTATATAATAGCCTCTTGTTGGGAATGAAAAGCCATCAGCAAAAATTAATACTGTAATATTAAACTTCTTTTGAGTAATCAGTTTAAAATTCACACGTGGAGGAGACATTTAATTGACTAATGTGCATTGTGTGAGTACGGTGTGCTATAACCATTAACAAGTATTTTTTTCTTAGCATCTCAACATTGACGAAATTAATATTAAGTGATTGTATGGTTGGTTCCCATAGGTACCATCTAATGATCACTCTCAAAGAGACGTGTGAATATGCTGAACATTATTTGATAAATCAAATGTCATATTTTATTAGAGAAAGAAAGGGCATCATATTTATTAAATAGGGGGTGCAAGATGGCTGTGCGGTGACCTGAGTTTGTATTCAGGCCATGATTAAGAGACGTGGAGAACATCTCGCCGCGGTGGTGAGATGTTAACTACCTCGCCTGGTTCACAGGATGGTCGTGGTTTCGATCCTGACCATGTATATTTGGAGTTTGCATGCTCTCCCGGTGGTGGTGTGGATTTTTCTCCGGGTCCTCTGATGTTTCCCTCCACATTTAAAACCGTGCTTTTAGAGAATTTGACTGCTATGCATTTCCACATGATAAGCCACTTCGTTTAGCGATCATTTGTAGCCAGGTCGCTTCTACAGCTCGTTGCCTTATCTCGTAAGGCAAATAACAGGATGTATTTGCTGTGCGGCTCATATTATCCGTGGCAGAAAACAGATCAAAGTCAAATCGCAAGTGGTCTTGCATCCTCCAGCCCTCCACCCTCTTCACAAATCTGCACTGCCCAGCGTCTGTGAATTATGGCCCAACATTCCCCCTTGACTTACGCGGCATTGAGAGGCCTTTTATCCAGGCGCGCATTGATAATAATTCTCACGGCCTTTTGTCAATCATCCGCTGTTGCACGACGGTCTTCCCGCACTATTTCAGTCTCCATGGGGGGATTGTTCGAGAGGATTCTACGATGCTGCTCAGAGTGGGTCGGTGAAGTGGGGTGAGTGAAGAGTGTTTTCACGGATGGTTCTGATCATTATCACATGTGCCGGGAATCAAACTCAGGTTTCTGGCTTCAGAATGCAGCGAACTATTAATTGCACCTCCGTTCCACCCACGGATTGATTGAGTGGGTTGAAACTGGCAGTAACGTTTTTGTTATTACGACACCTCCATGGAAATTATGTTAAACTGACTCAATTTTCTAAATGGGGACCATTGCTCATAAACCTTGAATAGTAGGCTGTATATCATTCCCGCTGCCTATCTCTTTATCCAATTATATATTATTGTAACATGCAAATCAAACCACACACAGGAATGCTATATTGACATCAATGTAGCATTACTCCGTGCTTTTCAATTCAGTGTCACTGCACGGATGTCACTGGGCTGAAACGGCAGCCTGAGTAACGATGATTTCTCACCCCCCCCCCTCCACTAATTAACGGAACTTCAATCTTGTTTTGAGCAACTGAGGGCACGCAGCTTTGTGACATATCTGGATACTATCTATGATTTCAAGAATAACAGCAAAATTCAAAATAATCATTGAGCAATGCGTTTGTCAATATGATCCAGCTTTGTGACGCATGACGAGTTTCATTAATGAGCTGTTTGGCATGTGGAGACAATCCATGCTTGCAAGAAGATGACGCTCAAAGCCCCCCACACATTAATTCGAGCATCCATTTCGGTACTGTCATCTCTTTCCCACCTCGGAGCCCGAGTTTTAACGGACACCAGGCCTGTTGATCCCTGGCAGTCTCCCATTTCTAGTGATCGCCAGATTCAAACCTCCTGTTTTGCTGTCAAGATCTGGCAAAAAATAATAAAAATTAGGTGCATTGCGGCATATTTGGTCACGGCTCATTTTCATCTGGAGACGCGTTGTCACCTACGATTAGCACGGTTGGCGACATATGGTGCGAAAGGAGTTCATCGTACGTACAGAGCAGTCTGCTCTTGGTTGTGTTTTGGTAATTTTCTACATTTGTTATATGGCTGACTTGAAATGTCTACCTTGTACAATATTATCTTGCGTAGAGTTGAGCATTTCCGTAGGGTTACAGAGACATGCAGTTAGTTACACAGCGTGTACAGGGACGGGATGCTACTGTGGTGGGACGTTCAGCACACTGGACTCAAGAGTTCAGAGGTCACCGGTTCAACCTGCCAGGGCTGCAGCTACAACAACGGGGACATTTGTTAAATACCCTCGACAGTGGCTATTTTTAGAGCTCCCTCTAGTGGAGACCCTTCTGCCAGCAGTGGCGTGAGCGAGCAATTGCAGGGCTGCACCTTTACCTGTTTTGTATACGAATGCACGTGTATGTGTGTGTGCCTGTGCGGGGAGCGGTAGTTTAGTGGTTAGCGTGCTGCGCTACGAACCTGGCGACCCGGGTTCGATTCCCGCTCACGGCCGATACCAGTGACGATTATCTCAAACGGTCCTGGGCCTCCCCTAGGTCGACTAAGCCTCAAATGAGTACCTGGTGCAGTGTGTAAATATCGCCACTGGGGAGACAAAGGTGGTCGGGCGTGGTGCTGGCCACCCACCTCCTCGTGTGCCGTGCCGGCCTTCATAGGTGCTCGCTAACATAACTTTCCCAAACAGTCTGTTAAGGCTACACGGGGGATCTTTGTCTTTGTGCGCCTGTGCGGTTGGCACGCTACGCATTGCAGTTGCAACACCTGTACCGATTTCGGTTTGAACGTGGCCTTTGTCTTTCTTAGGTGTGTGATGTGTTCAGCAGCCGCAATAGGGAAATAAAGACGGCTGGGCACGTGTGGTACTGACCCCCTTGTGTGAGCCATGCTTGCCTTGATAGATGCAAGCTGACGGAACGACACTTCAACAGTCGGCGTTGCTAACGTGGGGGCCTTTGATTAGCTTCGGACAGCTCGCCGGTGACTTGCGCCATGCTTCTTTTGCGCATTTTCTCGCGAGTAAAATGGACTTGTAGTAAGTGGGGGTTTAATTTGTAAAAGGCAGCTGCGAACAATGGCCTACACTCGTGACAGAGAGTTGAGGGATCCGCACTGCCCCTGAGCAGATGGGCAAGGAGACGCCGTGTCGCTTCAGAAGAACAACGCGCCATGTATCTGACGCTACGGCACTCAGGCTACGGACTGATTTATACTCAATCCATACGCGCGTCATTGTTTAAAATAATTAAATTGGGAACGTAAATATAACTTCGGTTACGAAAAAATATTTGTTTGCAGTGTGATGTAGCAACGTTTCAAAGGTAAGCAAATGAATTGAACTCTAATGTTAAATATTGTGTCTTTGTATAAGTTTTTAAAAAGTTTTGTTTAACCTTCATAGTTTACGCTCATCAGGTCAGGTAGACTGCAATTGAATTTGTTTTGTATTCTCTCTGAGGACAAATAACACTGCGTAACAAAAATTGTATTTGTTCCTGGGTAGTAAGTGTTATTTCCTAATTGCTTATGCCTCAAAAATACAGAAAATTGCGCCTTGGTGTCTAAATCTTTTGCAGTCATTTTTGTATTACTTTAGTATAAATACATGTTAATTTTGATTCATGTTGTTTTTTCCTGACTTTATGTGAATAAAAAAAACACAAATTCGCCCGTTATCTCATTGAAAATAGGTACATTTCAAAATACCACTGTCCTGGTCACAAAAGCAAAGTTTGTGGGGAATAATAGCCATTTTCTATACTTTTTAGGCATAAGCAATTATGAAATAACACTCACTACCCAGGAACAAAAAATGTGTTCCATAGTGTCATCATTGCACACATTTAAGAATTTACAAAAATAATAATTTCCTAATATTTTGACAGTGAAATGTGTTGGCAACCATGATGCATGCCTCGGCATAGTTCATTGTGAAACGCACAATAGAAATCCTACAATGATGATAATCAAGGCCATGGAGTTAGATAACACGTGTTCCCACAATACATAAATTGACAACCATACTCCATTCCAGTACTCAATTATAGTACATCTGTCCTTACTATATATTGTACACTGTATTGTGCAGTGTCTATGTATGTATTTGCACTCCTGCTGTGGTTATACACTAATCTAGCATTAACATAAAAGGAAACCTACCATACACAGAAAAAAAACACTCATACATTGGGAATTATCCCTGTCATAATAATGGCAATACAGCGATATGGCAGCATTTTTATGAAGACAATTGAATACACGGACATCTGGGAATGCACATTGGAGCACATGATAATTCCAGTCGTAATTTCAAACGCGTGCTCTATATTGAAAGGCACGGCTTTATTCCTTCAGCTGCAGCTATAAAGCATTGTCTTGCGTTTATTGCCTATGGTCTGTGGCTTGTTAGAATGCCACGATGCAAGCTCTGTGGTAATAGGAGCAATATGTTACATGCGAAGGTATTAGTCATACAGAATGAGCATGCGTGGAGTTAAAAATTAATGAAAAGCCGTGGAACACAGTGTAAATCTACAAATGCACTTATGGCACGCTTTGGAAAAAGGAAACCGATGTTAAAATCGATGCCAACTGCCTGATCAATGAGCATGGCCAATTATCAGATGTTAAGTTGTTGAAGTGGCACTCGAAAATAAATAACTAAATAAATACTCCAATCAACAAATTACTCACATTCGATCAGGGTTTTCTGTAACATATGGAAATGTAGGTTCGATACTTAAAGCCACGTTATATATATATATATTTTTGCAATCAAATAACGTGGAATGGTTTCGCCGAAGAATGCCAGCCGTCGTTGTGTTGTGCTGTGAGGAGGCTCGGCGCTTGAGGTGGACACACCTTGGCGTGCGCTGGTTACTCCAGGAAGCCCAGTTATCTCCCACCCGCTCAACAGCGCTCTCTTATCTTATCGTACATTTATATACGGCGCCTTAACCCAGGCGCTGTTCAGCGAACTAACTACGGTACAAGACGGTTGGCGAGATGAAACGAGATGAGTGGATGGGATATTTGAATAATGAGGAGGAGGTGGTGGTGGTGGTGGCGGCGGCGATGCGTGGGATAAACGAAAATGCAAATGAGATGAGTGGATTTATGATGGGTGACCATGGGGAGTTGAGGACTGGCCAAACATCGCAATGCAAGTAACCCTGTTTGAAATATAAAAACTCAACAAGGCTTTCCTGGGTAAATAAAATAAAATTTTGCTATATTATTATTACCATGAAGCTGTTATAATCCCTTACAAAAAACATGCACTTCCCAATGTGGTAAAACTTTTTTCAACGTTAAATATTTCCGTGCCGTTTTGTTATGTTGGTGGAAGGAATTTGAGGGAAATATGTTTTGATACGAAAGGTTGTTAGTTTCTTGAAATTCGTGACCTATGAAAGGCTTGGTGAAGGCGCGTGTTATGGCATACAATTTAATAACTTTATTCTTGTGCGGGCTTCACTGACTTGCATTATGTAAGGAAACATTTTGCATGGCTCGATGGAGCCTTCTGATGTATTCTAATTGTTTCATAGAGCACTCAGAGCATGTGGCATGTCGGAGCAATTTGTAACAATGGACGTGAACCGAAGTCATTGCCATGACATTCATTTTTGAGCAACTTTAGGACGGTTCAAAGCATGCCGCCTATTCAAGATTATATAATGCACACAATCATGGGAACGTAACACGATCGAGAATTCGTTAACCGAGGAGACGGAGCGATGACATCATCAGCTCGTTGTGTAGGCGCTGGGCCGAATGATTCCTTTTCCGGATCGCAAGACATGGTGGTGGATTGGGGAGGCCTCCATCTATGGCTGATGATGATGATGATTATTACAATGCACACCACACAAATAATGTCTGTACTGGGTATTTTTTTTAATTGCATATTGACCAACCATTCAAAGCAAGACCATCCTGTAAAAGAGTCTTCAGATCCAGCGGCGCTTCCGTGGATAACTGTGGGTCGAATGCATTATTGCATGATCCTGAAATAAAATGTTGTCATGATAATTTGAGCACATTTGTTTTTGACAGCATTATTACAAGGAATGATGATAACAATAACGATGATGCACTGATACAGGAGTGATCATCTATCTTTCTTTCCCATGCCTCCGTCAGTCACCCATTCTTGGTCAGTGCAGGGTGCAAAAGAGGTAGGGTAGTTGGGGAGGCTGGGGAGGACGAATCCAGCTGTCAGTCACCCCACCGATGTAGATATGATCAGGGAAATAAAAGCAGCCGTGCTGGGTGGGTCTTGAGGGCGGGGATGGAGGGGGAGGGTCGATTGCTGCCGAGACGGGCAATAGAGTGGTCTCCATGAGTTCAGTGACCAAGGGGAAGAGACAACCACAGGGCAGATGGTGGGAGACTGTTAGGCGGTCGCTGCGTGTCTCCTGTGCAGCAGTAGCAGCTGCAGCAGGAGCTGGCGAAGGGTTGAGAGCGGCTCTGCCCACGATGAACGTCGCGATCTTGATTTGTGTCTAGAAAGTTCACACCGTGCGTCGCAGCCGTGCTCGTGATCGGCGATTCGGTGGCGGGACGACAATCTGAACTGCTTTGATTTTTGGCTTTAAGTTTGTTGACCTTCGCACGGTTGGCTACGTACGGTGCGAAAGAAGTTCAACACACATACGTACGGTGTTACTCACAGCCAGGAGTGAAACTCCAGTGGGCGGGTTTGTAGCCAAGTGACACTATACACTGATACATTCTCCCACGTCCGTCCCCCCCCCATAGTATTATTTGCACATAATTTAAAATGCAGTTCATTTGTATGTAAAAGACAAACTGCATATCTGCGTATGCAATATTTGACACCAATGGTATTGTTAGCTAGAAATACATTGTACCAGCTACAGTAAAGCAATACAATTTATTCAATCATAGATTATGCCATGTATCTTTTTTTAACAAAATTTGCTAATTTTCTGTTTTGAATGAGATTATTGTTGAAAATCTAGAATTTGTTTTATGAGATTATGTAATGAGCTACCATTAAAATAAATACATAATTCAATACATATAGCTCATCAATATACAGTACACACAATGCAAACTAATAACTCACCACGTATAATTGACTTACCACATTTACCACATTTATATTTCCAACAATTTAGGGCTATCGAGATACGTATCTTAGTACTCAAGGGAGATCTAGGAAATTCTATGAATAAAATGCAATCGCAAGAAATGCAAGGAGAATAACACATTATGCATTAAAAGAACAAAACCACATCACACGAATATAAAACTAAAACAATCCTCGTCCAATGCTTACATTTCAGTAATGTAATTTTAATTGCGCCTATAAATCCCGGACGTGTTTAGAGTCCAGAGCTTTTGATGCAACTCGATTGGCAAACGAGCATGATGGCGTGCATTGCGTGTTGACTGTTGTGGTTGAACACTGGGATTCACAATTTTCCTAGGCTTCACTTCTTTCAAGCATTCAGGATGTATTGCGAGGCCAATGTTTTTGTTGTAATTGTCGTTGCTGTCAGCCCAATGGGTTAAACGTACATCACACTTTCTTGGCAGAGGAATTTTGAGTGTGCGGAGATGTGGACGTGGACTGTTTGTCAACAAGCTGCATAATAATAAGCAATCCAAATGGAAAAAAAGTGTTTTGCAAAGAAGAGAAAATGCCACCAGAGAGAGAGAGAGAGAAACGCACAGGAAGAGTCTTCTCTAAAAAGGGCCACAGACGCACACCGACACTCGAGGAATAGCATACATCCCGTGCCAATACTTGCTTGCTTGCTGATGATGATGATGATACGTAAATACAGAAGCCTGTTTCAGTTTAGGTTTTGTCGTAACGGAGAACGATGTTGGGTGTTGCCAGCGTGTGACGCTTTTTGTGCACGGGTGATTTTGCCATCCGTAAAGAGTGAATCGTATGATATATGTTAGATACTGAATGTCTACAAATGAACCTTATGGCGGTACCCCGGGGTACCATAGCACCCTGGCTCTCGCATAATGTCCGTGATGCAGTCATTTTTAGTCTCTTGATGGTGGGCGATGCGGCAATCGACTCATCTCGACGAGCTGTGCACGATGCACCACTACGGTGCGTACCGCGAGCGTTCAGGGTTTCGGCGCAATCGCCCTCGCTGTGTAGGGGCAAGTGCTGTTAGCGAGCACCTATGAAGGCCGGAACGGTACACGAACGAGGGGGTGGGTGGCCAGCACCACGCCCGACCGCCTTTGTCTCCCCAGTGGCGATGTTTACACACCGCACCAGGTAATCATTTAAGGCTGAGTCGACCTAGGGGAGGCCCAGGACCGGTTCAGATAATCGTCACTGGTGTTAGCCGTGAGGGGAAATCGAACCCGGGTCGCCGCTCCCCACACACACACACATGCACGTGCATAAATGATACACACACGCATATGTGTACATGGATTTGCAAAGGATAAATGCATATGCTATTGAATAAAGAATAACAACACTAATTTGGAGACGTATTTATTTTGAACAAGCATTTGCTTAAATTGAGTGAAAAATGTTGGTTGTATTTTGAAACATGTTTTTGTTATGACCCAGCAGCGATGCCAATACAATGCATTTATCTCGCATCATAAACAATCATTCGAAGTCTTACTCCTTATAAACAAACCACAATTCCAGTTTTAAATATCATATTTTGCCCATGTTTTCGTTTATCCTCAAGCCGTTTCTTTTGAAAGGTGTCCAAACAAGACGTACATAATAATGGGTATATATATATTATTTCGGTGGTTTAATGTGATATGTAAAACATAAATGGAAGTTATATGCCTTAGGCAGTCATGGAATAAAAAGCATTAACAAGATGTATATGCTTTATTGTGTTGGCAGAGGCCTCACATTGTATTCGCTCCAAATGCCCAGCAGTGATGGTTTTCCAGGGTTTAAAGAAATCCTACCTTCATTTTCAGTGGATTTTAAATAGATATATATTTTTTCCTCCATAACAAAAATAAACAAACAATAAAAATAATTTATTATAATTTAAGCCAAAATTGTTTATTGAAAATGTGGGCAATAATTTTGTGACAATGCATCACTCCTCTTCATCTCCACCTGGATCCCATCGTGTGTTCGAATTAGAAAACTCAGCCTTCAAAAGAATGACTTCCAATTTTCAGATTGTCCACTCAAATCAAAGTCAGGGCAAACGCAGTAACTCATCTCTCTGGCTTTGATCAAATGAGTACCGCTTGAAGTACCACTTTGAAGGAAGTCAACATGTACAAGTACACATATTCCTGCCGATTTGTTTGCCTATGCAGTTGTCACATCAGCAGGAATGTATATACTGTATTTATATATTTTATTATTTACATGCAGGTGGTCAAGCCCAGATGACTGCGTCGGGAGCAGCGGAGTTGTATCGCTGTGATGTCTTCTTCGTCGTATTTATGGATCGGGACGTTGCATCATTGTACATTGTGTGGTCTGTTCTGGATGACCACAGTCGCACACTGGAGAGGTTTTAATTTTGATTTAAAGCTTTCGTGACTGCAGGGATTCATATTCTTGGTTCGTTCGGTAAAAGTGACGTAGAAGGGAAATAATAAAATAATACAAATATTATTTTATAAAGTTACGTAGAAGGGAAATAATAACATAGTAAGAATTTTTATATATAAAAAATCGAATATAAACATTATTTTATTATTTCCCTTCTACGTGACTTTACCGAAAGATCCAAAAAATAGGTTTTAATTTTCCATTTGTGCATCAGGTGTCCGCAACTACTGCCATGGTTTGTGCGGATGCGGTTTAGGGTGGACCATGAGCTTCGTGGAAGATCAAACCCAGGTATCTTCTGCGTTGGAACTTTAGTGCCTCGCTTAACTTCTCTTTATCGTGCACTCATATCGTTGGGATGGTGAGACAAATTACCAAGTCAAGTCAATTTATACTGGTGGGAACCTCCTGGTTACACCAGCCCACAGGAGATTATTGTGTCCGTCGTGCAGGGAGGGGCTGGGTGGGGAGGGGAGGGTGGGGAGGGGCTGGGTGGGGAGGGTGGGGCTGGGTGGGGAGGGGCTGGTCACCCCGTGGTGCCCTTATAAAACTCAACGTTTAACCTACTCACGCCGGCTTTTGCCCGCCCTCACAGTCGGGCATATTTGCGGAATACACCACGCCGCCGTTGACCCGGGCCTTTGGCCGAGCAACCCAATGTTCCTACGAGCTCCCTCCGCAGGAATGTGTTGTTTGGTTAACATGGCGCCTTTCTAGTACGTATATCTGCCACCAGATGAACGTGACATTTTCAGTAATTTTCCACGGCCACTTAAAGTCGAGGTGAGTGCAACAAACACGCTTGATTAAGCATAAGGGGATGTCGAGTTGAGCTGCAGAAGTTGTGTAAACTATAAGATTGGTACGCCAATCTATGTGGTGATCCACAATCAAAACTAGCGGGGAAGAGGAGTGAAAAAAGAATCCTCCAGAGCGGTCTCTAGCACTCCCTCGCGTGGAGCTCCTTTTCACAGCAGTCGCATGAGCAAGTAATTGCAGGGCTGCACCTTCACCGTTTTACACATTCTTACGTAACTATATTTGGGGGCTTTCGGTACAGGACTTTCTTGGGTTTTGCTTAGAACCCTCCCAACCCACCCACCCACCCCCCAAATTGTTTTGATAAAACTTCTTGATATCATCTTCTTGGTTCTTTCGGTAAAGTGACGTAGAAGGGAAATAATAATAAAATAATAAAAGTACAACATAATAAAATATATTATTTTATATTATTTTATAATATTATTTTATTTTATTATGTTTTATTATTATTATTTTATTATTTCCCTTCTACGTGACTTTACCGAAAGAACCAAGAATATGAATTCCTGCAGTCACGAAAGCTTTAAATCGAAATTTAACTTCTTGATACTCATGTTAACTGCCGAGCGTTCTTTGTGGGTTTGACTGTCGGTACGTGCCATCAGACTTAAGTATTTCACATGCAATCTAAGTTTAATTCCCTTTGCTGGCCTGCTATGGGAATCGTAGATTATTAAGTCTTTTGCATTCTTTTTCACCCACTATGTCTTAATGCCCCCTAAATTAAATTTCCTTTGCCTCTTGATTATTAGCGCTGCTATGAATAATGTATGCACATGATTAAGTTGGGGAATAAAACATTCCGTGCAACATTTTAAAGCCTCCAGCCGAAATTAAGTGTGAATTTGAGAATCTGCTCACACCTTGTGGATTAATAAAACTAAGCTTCGCCAAAAAAATTATTATTGCTTATTTTTCATTGCTTGCTTGAGTGCCGTTTGTGTTGTTGGCATATTATTTCAACAATTCTGTCATAAATATTTTTGCATTGTTGTAGAATTACCATGCATCAATTACCGTACTAGTATCGCATAAATTGAACCATATTTTTTTATGACTGAGATGAAAGCCACATTTTTGGAGGGTTTAGAATTTTTTTTTTCATGAGCTAGGGTGGTCATTAATCCTCGCTAACTAATGACTTACTTTTTGCAAGTTTTCTGTTTAGTGCTGAGCGATATATTTCACGCACTTCTCAAAATGATCACTTTGTTCATGCCGATTCTTATACACGAGAAGTGCTACTTTTGAAGATACTTTGTCAAAGCAAAACAAATTGCGTTGAAACAATTGTATTATAATCACAACATTCAGACTGTGACAATGGATTTACACACAGGGACAGACAAGCCCCCTCCCCACTCCCCCCTGCCCCTCCCCTCCCCTCCCTCCTATTAAATCGTCCTATACTAAACTGGAATGTGTTTTTTAATCTGCCGTCTAATGAGCAGTGTTATATCGAACTTTTCCTGAATATTGCATTCGTCATTTGTAAAGTCCAGGCACGTGATGAAGAAACGTCTTCTTGCAATGCCTCTCGGCAGCAAAGACGGAATTTGCATCAGAACATGGCTCCAGAGGATAATACCTTAGTAGGTGCATCTTCAATAAGCATGTATGAATGCATAAACTATAACACAGCCAGCAGTTATACTTGCAATGTAAAGAGTTATTTTGCCGCATTTCAATCGTGCAAATAATATATGCCCATCGCACCCTTTAGGGATTATTGTTTGGACTGACTTAAGTGGAAACGTCTAAATTAAATACATATTACCGTCAAATCATTGGTGAGGGTGAGAAATATTTATACTCAGGGTCTAAGCAATACTAGTTCTGTACTTTTAGTTTTGTTGTGTGTACCGTACGTATATATACTCCAACATCTTTGTCTAGGGTGATAAGTGCCACAGACATAGCAAACACGCAATGGCGCATACACATGTGAAATCTATAACACATGAATACAATTATTAGCATTACCAAGTAAAACACTTACATTCCTATATTAAATTTCGATTTAAAGCTTTCGTGACTGCAGGGATTCATATTCTTGGTTCTTTCGGTAAAGTCACGTAGAAGGGAAACAATAAAAAAAATGTTTTATATTTTTATTATTTGATTGTTTCCCTTCTACGTGACTTTACCGAAATAACCTAAAATATGAATTCCTATATTATTCAATAATTTGATAATGTGTCGTGTTGATGATAACGACCATTACGAAGCTGCTGCTGCTGTTGAAGATGACAATACTCGGTGGATTACTTTTCACGCAGTGACCACTCAGGATCATGGGCACATGTCAAAGTTGTGCTGACTTTTTTTGTTTGACACGCCACACTTCTGCGTGAAGCCAGTCACTCGTTTGAGAAGCTTGCGCGTTTCCCCTGATTGCCGTTATTCCGGGAACTTTCGCCCTCTCGATTATTCACGAACCAAGGTTGCCACGCACTCTTGGTGATAAATAACGCTGAACCGGAGTCCGTCCTCATGGCGATGATGGATTTGAGTGTCCGGGCGGTAAAATTCTCTGCTCGCCGGCTGTGATGCACGTCACGTCATTCATCTCTGCCTCGTGCCGTTGCGCACACGTGGTGAAGGTTTTTTTTTCATTCATCGCAGAATTGGCCATCGTCATGTCTCCCACTCTCCTTGCTAAATCTGCACAGACGATGCCCCGGTCTCTTGACTAATGCGACTGTCTGTGGCACAAACGCGGCGTGTACATCATTGGCTGGGTTTTGTTTTTACTGATGACCTGCTCAGTTTTTTTTATGCGTGATATATATTTGGTCTATCAAATTCAGGCTTGTCTTAACACTGACTGCAAACTTAAACGCACCACTTTGTGCACAATGATACAGGTCGCCACCAGCTATATATATACTCGTAGATAGCTGTCATATTTTTTTAAAATTTATAAATGCTTTCTCGGTTCAATTTCAGCAATAACCAGCCAAATGAAATTAGAATATTAAATCATACTTTGTGTGCATTATATATCACACATATGAAATCAAAGGAATGTTACTATGGAAAAGCGAATTGACAAACTGACTTGCAAACTCGCACATGATTAAATATGTATTGGCTATCGCTGAATCATATCAAGGAAATATGAGCACCAATATATATCTAAAAATCTACGTTGTATTTTTTAACAGATGGTATGCACATGAGCAGTGGAGTTACCTCAAATGTACAATTTAACTTAACTGCAACACTTGATTTTTGGACAAGCCTTGTGTAAATAGTTCAATATTTGACGTTGTTATTATATATCTGTGTAAGACGCTGCCGTGTTGTGTAATGGTCAGCACACTGGACTTAAAATCCAGAGGTCACCGGTTCAAGCTCCCAGCGTGGTAGTTGAAACAAAGGTCACGTTTTTGAAAATTCCGCTGCCTCTGTCCACACAGCAGTATGAACTAGATTATATTTTTGTTATTTGACCAGGAAAGGCCCACTGAGCAATGTAGCTCTTTTTCACAAGCAAACCTGGCCAACAATGTTGCTCAACAAAGTGGCTTATCATCGTGTGGACATTTATAGCAGCCAAATACTCTAAACGTACGTCGATTCCAAATGTGGAGGGAAAAAACCGGAGGACCCATGCAGAGAAAAATCCACACGACCACGGGGAGGACATGCAAACCTCAAATATGCATGCGTAATGTTTTGTGTTTAGTTGGTTGACCTTCCCCGCACCTCCAATTAGCATGGTTGGCAACGTACGGTGCAAAAACGGTTCAACATACATACGATACACGGGCGTCAGGGGTTGGGACCGAACTCACGACCCCCTGCAAACCCAGGCGAGCGAGTTAACATCTCTTCCCTCGTCTTGCGCTGGTATGAATAGGTGCGGCACGCTGAGTCGACCCAAGTGTCACGTGTTTGTTGTCGTAAAGTGGTGCTACTCTCGCCTCTTCCAACACGTCTGGCCAACATGAAAGAGACGGCCACACGATCATTGAGAGGAGCTCTCTGTAGCTTTTTCTGGTGTGAGCGAAACATTGCAAGGCTGCACCTTAAATTTTTATATCGGTATCGATTATAGGTAGTTGGACAAAGGGATTTTTTTTTAGTTATATCGGCGTTAAATATAAATAAAACGTTCAGAAATTTTCACGCCAAGCTGCTGGCAAGATGCCAATTCATGGAAACAGCTTATGAAAAAAAAGATATCTAAATCGGCCAATGCGTTTCTAATGCTGTTGCTTATTTTCACGAAAAACAACCTCGGGCGAAAATAAACAAATACGGCTCCGAATCTCGATGAGCGCATTCACCAATTCCCGGGTGGGTTCGTTGTCAGCCAATTGTGCCCGTCGGGAGTACATCCAGTTATTGTAACTGGCAGGCCGCGCTGTGTGACGACGCACGAATGTGCTCTCGCTAAGCACGAGGGAAGAAGCGCTTCGGCACATTTTCTGTAATTGATACTTGCAGAGCGTCTCAAAAAGATAGGTGGCGGCGAGAATTACAGCTCTTGGAGGTCGTGCGATATCATTGTTTGTCTACTGTGATGTAATCTGATTGAGTTGCAAGCACGCGTCAGCTTTTCAAGTTTTTTTTGTTGTTGCCCCGGGTTTAGCGCGACAATGCGTAGATGCATACAGGGAGGTCAGGGTGTAGTTAGCTGGTGGAGAGAGAGAGAGATTGAAGCCTCAAGGTGTCACGCACACCGATCGGCATCTATCCCAGAGATATCTTGCCCTTCATAAGTAGCACCTTCCCTGACCTTATCCAATCGCTACAGAACTCGCGGGTGAGACGTTGAAACCAAGATACTGAGAGCAGATAGCCAGAAACCAATGTTCACATCCTGATATGTGGGGCTGATAGTAGCCTGAGGTTGTTTTCAAAAGACATATAGTGTGTCATTATTTTGTAAACTCTGGTAACAGCAGTCCGGTTTGGTCATGCTCTATCAGGACACTTGACTCACAGTCAGAAGGTTGTGAGTTCAAGCCCTGGTCGTGGAGTTGTGGAGTCGTGGATTGATAAGGGGGTAGGAGTGTCGTTATAACAATTAGTGTTGTTATAACAATTCTATATTTATTTAAAGTTGCGCATTTTGATGTGACGTCACATTTCTCAAACCCACCCCCTCGTCACACATCGTCACAAATGTCTGACCCCCCCCCCCCCCCTAGGTGCGTGACATAATTTATGGACGGCCCCGAATGGCTATAAAGTAGTAGTAGTATTGTATTATTACTGTAAACTGTTATAACTATCAAAAGGCGTAAACTGCCATTTGCCGTTATGTAGATAGCCTGTACTGACAGCTTTTATCACCACTATTTGATGTTTGCCTTGATCTGTATAATAAAAACAGTTATTAATTTACTGCCCTTTATCAATTCACTGCCTTTGATCTTTGTATATGTCGTGAGCGGTATCACAGTGGCTTCCACTTTGGTGGTAGTGATCATAATAATAATTCAGACTTTACATTATTTTAGTGTGCGCTAACACAAGTCAGGGGCTCGGGGGAAGGCCCAAGCATCGCTCGAGTGCTCTTCCACACAGATGCATCTTCAGCTGTCTCTGGGATGTGGCAGTGGATTGCTCATTGTGTACAGCAGGAAGGAAGCGTATTCCTCGCATGGTGAGCAGATATAGCGAGGTGACGCTTGGTGAGCACGTTGTGTGTGTGTGTGTCGGTGTCACCATCGACCTTTGTGATACTCTTAGGTTTTTTCGGTAAAGTCACGTAGGTAAAAAATAATAATAAAATAAAAAAATAATAAATGAAAATAACTAAATAAAATCACGACGTTTCGGAGGCAACACAAGTCTCCGTCTTCAGGTCACAGACAAATTTACTGTATCAAGTGAAGAGTAAATTTGGCTGTGACGGTCCCACCTGAAGACGGAGACTTGTGTTGCCTCCGAAACGTCGTGATTTAATTTAGTTATTTTCATTTTTTACCTACGTGACTTTACTGAAAAAACCTAAGAGTAAGAATCCTTGCAGTCACGAAAACTTCAAATCTAGACCTTTGTGACGTCGCTTCTGTGTGTTTGGCGCACTCCTCTGGGTTCGGGAATCGCCCGTGACAAATACAGGGTGCCTCCAATTGTTTTTAAGACTCATATGGGACCATCGTTTTTAATAGAAAAAGAACGGATAATGCACTGTAACATAATAACAAACGTAGTGTTAATAGCTTCAAAAAGTCAGTCTCCACTTGTTCGCCATCATTGTCAACACGTGCCTGGAATCTTCTCCAGGTGGTCTCCAGAGCCCGGAGGCACATTTCTCGTGGTATTGTTGCAAATTATCAGAAGTGTCCTAAAAAAATTGAAGCACCTTGTACTGTGACTGATGGTAGATATGTGTCTGGTGACACAGGAGAACAATCTTGTGCTCAATGAGCTGAGTTCAATTCCAGGCAATGGGAAAACATCAGCGGCGCCTGTTGCAAAGACAACCTCCGGCCACTCATCCCTTCGTGTGCTGTACCGGCCTTCATAAGTGCTCGCTGACAGTACTTGCCGCAAAAGTTTGTTGAGTTTTATAAGGTGGAATCTTTGTCTCGTGTGCAAGATAGATTTAGCTTGAATGGTTGGCTTGGTCTATTGGCGGGGAGATTATCCTTGGCACTGAGGTTTTGTGTGGAATGAGACTCGGCCAATTCTCTGGGGAGAATTCGGCAAAAAGGCCTCTGCACAAATCAGGGCCCGGTGTTTGCCTTCTCAAATGACACAAATTGGGGGTTAGCCTTGAACCCGTTTCAAAAGCATAACATTGCCACGACGGAAGCCAGTCTATGCATAGAATGGAAGCTGCATTTAAATAAATACAGCATTGCAAATACTCAATTGCAAATGTTTATGAAAACACAGCATTGCTTCAATGTAAAATTAGTTCAACTACTACGTTAATCACTTGTTATTAATTAATGGCAAGTAACTTGTAGGACATTTATATGTTTGTATGTTTGCTATTTAATTTGTGGAAGACACTGCAACGGCCTAACGTGTTCTCTACATTGAGTCTATACAGAGGAATGCAAACATAATTTCTTAATTGAGTTAGATTTGATCATTAGCACAACAACCCAGATTGACTTCGCATGCAACCTTTGTAAATGCTACAAATCATCGTTATTGTTTTTATTATAACAACTATTTTGCAAAAGAGACGCAAAAGTTGCAAGGAGTTGAGAGTCTTTGGCTTTTACTACGGTGATCGATCACATTAACGGCACTCTTCAGCGGAAGTCGAGTGGAAACAATTTAATTACATTTTGAAGCTTTTAAAATACTCCTTGTGGCCTAATACGGGCACAACACAGCTTCCCTGCACACGACTTTATGGCACAATGATGTTGCAATGTTCCTTCGCATGGCCCAAACCTAAATAAAGCCATCGGTCAGCCTTTGCGTGTTCCTATCGTCGTGTTCAAATGGCACTTGCTATTTCCCGTGTTATCTTCCGTCACGGTTTAATTGCCTTTTATAACTGCAACGGCGTAAAAACAAATAGGACACCCACACATGTGTATGCAGAAATCAGGATGAATGTGTGCATTAGCTTGGAGCGGAAGTTTCAACTGAAGTTTGCAGCGGTTGCTCTTTAAATGGTGAAACTTTGGAGCAATGAATGTAACTCACCTCCATCGCTTGACTGCATTGGAAAAAAGCATTTCCCTGACTTGTTTATGATAAATCTCGATGGTGTATAATACTTATTCATGGTGGAATGGTACATCACTTATTCTGCTTGCTCTTAATTTTATAATACTTTTTTTTCGAAAGACAAAATCTCGGCTCGTACTTGTAGAATACTTGTAAAATATGGAGAGTGTCTTTCCTTCAGTCATATGTTCCATAATAGAGGTTTTTGGGGTAGATCGAGTAAATATATAAATGCGTCGTTAAAACCCGCCACCACCCGACACAGCCAACTAGTAAGGATTGTCACGTAAACAGAACGTGGCCAATTCGTCACTAGTACAGCACACCGGTGTGTTGGAGCCCCAAGCCACAGAATTTACAATCCGAGTACAACGTTTTGCCACTAATTACAACTAGCTTCATCAGGCGACAGCCAGATTTGTGGAGAAGTCGTATTGTTTCCTTCCTTATATAGAGGCGTAGACGTAGTCGACCACGCTTTTGCGCTCTTATACAATGTGGGGGGGGGGGGGGTTACTGAGGCAACGTACATTATGCATGTGCATTATGCGAGCCCTTTGAACTCGTCCTTCCTGTCTATTGTCTTTATTAAATAGCCCTACCAACGGCAATCCCTATTGAAGTACGCTGCCCTTTGTAGGCATGCATTTCATTAATGCATTATTTGACGATTCGCTTCCACGCAGCACTAAGGCGGTAGCTATCCAATCGGTTAAAGTTATTTTGATTTCTTTCAATTTCGATAGATTCTCTAATTAGTCTTGGCCACTAGTTGCTAGTTTTGCACAAAACTTCAACATTATCAAAATCAATTGAGTGTCCTTGTTGGCACGCGTGTTCTGCTACTGCATATTTGAAAGACCGCAGAACCAATACCTCTGCCGTGGCTGATCATTGTTATAACGCAGTGGGTTCGCACGATATTGTTTTTTCCAAAAACCAAGGTACTCTGCAAACCTTCGGGCTACCATCAAAGATTTGTCCATGAAGCCATCCAGATATATAAACACAGAGACAATTTATATTCTGAGCAATCATTGGAAGGACGTCATTAACCAAGCAAAGTCGTAACTTGTTGTTGTGCTTCCCTTCTTCCCTGCCGTTGGGCTGTTATCTCCGACTCTCTGAGTTGCATTGCCCTGTTAGGTGCCTCTGCGTTAACGGGCCGGGATCTCACTAACATGGCCACCTCTGCTCCCTTAGCTGGTCAGTGCGGTTTGGCGAAAGCGGCACCTAGGATTGGTTTAGATGCCACTCACCGCCACCCGCCGGGAATCGAACTTAGATGACTCAAATTTCGATTTAAAGCTTTCGTGACTGCAGGGATTCATCTTCTTGGTTCTTTCGGTAAAGTCACGTAGAAGGGAAGTAATAAAATAATAAAAATAAAACATAATAATATTATATTATTTTATTATGTTTTATTTTTATTATTGTATTACTTCCCTTCTACGTGACTTTACCGAAAGAACCAAGAAGTTAGATGACTCAGTTCATAGCTCAGTGCCACCACCAAAGACAAAGATCCCCCGTATAGCCTTAACATACTGTAGGGACAAGTGCTGTTAGCGAGCACCTATAAAGGCCGGAACGGTACACGAGGGGGTGGGTGGCCAGCACCACGCGCGCCCACCTTTGTCTCCCCAGTGGCGATGTTTACAGATCGCACCAGCTACTCATTTGAGGCTAAGTCGACCTAGGGGAGGCCCAGTATCAGTTCAGATAATCGTCACTGGTGTTGACCTGGGTCGCCGGATTCATAGTGCAGCTAAGCGCTCACCGCTACACTACCACCACCACCCCCACCCGCGATGCTTTTGTGCCGCTGTTCTGTAGTGATGTTGCACTGGAAGGATTGGGGTTGACTTGGCCCATCATCGCTCTGGGTTCGATAAAACGAGAACTGCTTTATTGTGGGGAAGTCATCGGTACTGTAGCTGTCCTACGAATAGGCTCAGCGCTGTTAACGTGAGGTGAGCATCAATTCCTCAATGCACATTTTAGCATAAAATCGCTTTGACTCGACAAAATTCCCCTCTCTATTATTGATGTCATGAGTATGATAAGGTGTTGCTTCAAAATGTTGAACATTACATCGGTGCAACATTTTTAAATATATATATTTTTAAATGATAGCCACATCTTGTATCATACATTTTCTATTTTTGTGGCTTAAGCAAAAAGTTAAAAATATGTCTGCGAAACAGCTTTCCACTGTGGGAAAGTTGGAGCGGCTTCCAATACAAAATAAAAACAACAAAAATGTAAGTGCAAACTGCACGGGATGGATATGAAGCACGTGTCCTTCACCTCCTGCCCTCCAATATTAACACGAGGCTGCAGTGTCTGGAGTGCCTTCTGTAGTCATCCTTTAGAAGCGAGCCCCTGTAGGATAGCGCACTTATTAAAATTGCCCAGTGTGTGCGCCATAGTTTGTGCACGTCATCTGGGGGCATATGTTATCACGCACGTTACCACATTGCATCCCCCTGTTATGAGTGTGAATCCCCGTTGGATGCCACACTTATTTATAATTGATTATGTTTGCAAGCGTCTGTGTGTGTTTGTTTAAGGGCAGTGGCTCTGCAGTGGTTAACACACTGTATACACAATCTTAGATACCTGGGTTCGATTCCTCATCACTGATATCACCGGTGGAAAAGTAGCACCTTCACCGCTTGCCACGGATGTTGCCGTCGAGGTTTTTTTGCGATCGTGCTGTGTGGCTCTCCGATGGATGCCCGGGCTGTAGCGTGCGATGTTTTGGCGCGATGTGCAACGTTCTTGAAGAGACTCACGGCACGGAGAACGAAACGTCAGTCGTCATTCCCTAATGCGTGCAGTGCAACCAGAACACACATCGTCGAGCTCGACTGGCCACCGATTGTCTTTTTTTCTGTGGCCAGGAATCGAGTGGCAACTGGTGGCTTAAATTGGCCTCGAATCAGCAGCTGTTGCGATGTGTAACCATCGTCCATGTGGAAACAAAGGTGGCCGGCCACAGTGTTGACTACACCACTCCTTGTGGTGCCACACTGGCCTTAATAGGTGCTTGCTAACTTTTGGATTTTAAGGCTGAACAGGGATTGTTGGTTTTGTGCGTGTGTGCCGAGAATGGTGTATTAGTGTTTGGCACATCGCACCATAAATCCCAACCACCTGGGGTACAATTCCTGGCCATAATTCAGAATAAGATCAGCGAATGTAATTTGAACCTGGCCTTTGACTTCCCTTGGTCAACCCAAGATGAGCACTGTGTTGCGAGTGAAAAATTATCACTGGGGGATGCATTGGTGGTCAGGAGTGAACGATATTGTGCCCAACACCCCTTCGTGTCCGTTCACTTGTAAGCCATTAAAGCAAAACTGGGATCGTCTTTTGTGGTTTTTGTGTACATAGCAAAGATACAGGCTAAACCACATATAAAAGCCACACGCATCCGCCACATTAGGATATTCTTTATAATTGACTCCTGTATGTCTATTTACTTTGTTTGGATGAAATTGATATATCGTATGGGTTCGTATATAGCAACAGCAGGAGCAAGCAATTGTACACAATTTTAAATGGTTATTAAAAGCATTGCCCATTTTTTGAAGCTCTCTGCTCTTTAGTGAGTGTGCATATGGCATCAAACTCATTATAATTATTACAGACCATGCATCCTTTTGAAGATCATTGGCTTCAGTTACCAGGATTGATATTGTTCACTTTATCCCCTGCATCGGCGTCTCTTAATCACGAAAAAAGAGGCTCACGTTTTATGAAATGCACTTTGAATTAACGTTTTGCTCGTTTTCCAGCAGCCTATGTTTAAATGGGAAAAATTAACGGAAATTCGAAATAAGTTAGCCAATTGCTGCTGAAGAACACAAGTCACTTAGTTAATAATAATAATAATAAACAGACATTTGTCTGTTAAATCCACTGATAGCACGTCATACTTTTTGTTTAATTTGGCTGTGCTGCACTTAGTAGGTCTCACGCAGCCCGGGCAGCCTACACAGCCCAAGCAACCCAGGCAGCCCACACAGCCTAGGCAGACAAGGTAGCCCAGATAACACAGACAGCCCATTGCACGAGGAATGTTTAAATGGGTTCAGCTTAGAAAATGCTGCTGGCAAACACCGGTCCAGAATACCCATGGGATGATGGACCAAAATGTCGTTTTTCTTTGTACATGGTAGACAAAATCTTCGTTTCTATATTATTATATTACCCATAATCCATCCTGGGGTGATGCTGCTGTTGTGTAATGGTTAGCACACTGGTCTTGCAAACCAGAGATCGCTGCTTCGACCTCTTGACGTGGCAGTTGAAGCAATGGGCACATTTCTGAAAACATGAAGTTTGATACGATATCACATCGTAAAAAAGAAAAACTGTCGTGGCAACGCTATTGCTTGAGTCAATTGTAAGTCGTAGCTCGTTCAGAAATACTTAAACTGCAGCAAAGGTAATTTGAAATAAAATAACCCCGGAAAATATGGTGTGGCTCAGTCTGAATATGCTTAATGATGTGTTTTGTATCCGTAGATACCTCTCACCATTTACATGGATATTAGTAGCATGAGCATTGCAAATATGGTCAAGGTGCAGCCCCGCAATTGCTTGCTGACACCACTTCTGGTGAAAATGCCTTCACTGGAGGCAGCTACACAGCCCCTCTCGAGGGTGTATTTCATCTACTCTTCCACAGTGGGCAGACACGATGGGAGAGCTGGTGTACCCACAACTTTATCCCACCACACACGATCTGCTGATCGACCAACTGTGGTGTAGCCATGCATATTGGGTGGATAGAGGTTGTAGGGGGGGGGGTTAGAAACTTGCTCATTGTTTCAGCTGCCACGTCATGATATTGAACTCATCG
Organism: Lampetra fluviatilis; assembly: GCF_964198595.1. NCBI lineage: Eukaryota > Metazoa > Chordata > Hyperoartia > Petromyzontiformes > Petromyzontidae > Lampetra > Lampetra fluviatilis. The sequence continues at coordinate 2,294,763 of NC_136308.1, forward strand.
TTACAAAACAACCACATCCATACAAGTAATGAGCGTATAGGCGACATGTCTTCTGTAAATTAAAGTTCACAAAAAATACTTGGGCACGTTTACTTCGATATGGGATGTATGCTATATGTTTGCATCAATGTCAACTGGGATGGATATTGCACATCATTAATCCAATGCATCGTTACTTTTCAGAATTTTATCCCATTGATGAACCACTTGCAGAATGTTATTTTTTTTTATCAAAAGCAAGAGTCATAAATAGATGCTCAACAATATAAATAGGCAATTTTTTTGAAAAATCTGTCTTCGTTGAAACCTTACGAAGCATTGTATTTGCATATTGTCTGTAATGCAGCAGAAAACATGCTTTTACTTACTTAGCATTTCTAATATAGAAGTGGAAATGCAAAAGCAAGCAACATTTTACAGAAAAACAGCTGAATGAGTGGAAACTGGTCATAGTAGACAGACCTACAATGGATACATGAGGAACGGAAATAAAGTGAAACGCACGTATGGAATGAAACCAAAAATCATTATAAATTTTTCGCCATCAACAACCCTTAGCAAAACGTTTCGAGAGACAACGACAACACCTTGTTTGCCTGCCACATTCCGCTCTTTGCCATGCGAATATTTGTAGGTAAGCATGTACGTGTGTGTGTGGAGCGGTGTGGCAGCAAGAGAAGGTGTGGTGTGTGACCAGTCGGCCTTAATAGGTGCTCACTCATAAAACGTGCTCTAACAATCCGCATGACTATATAGTCGATATTTTTCTTTTGATTGTTATGCACACGGCGATATGGTCCATGCACTGCTCTGTAAACCAGTCAACCTCAGCTCGATTCCCAGCCGTGGCTAACATCGTCAGAGAGTTGTATCTGAACCCGTCCTGAGTCTGCGCTGGGTTGGTACTGGGCACTTATTTCCCCATGGGCAGCTCGTGTCGACAACAACATTGTGCAGGTAAAGGTTGCCATGTGTCACCCCTGGCCACACATTTTGTTTGTCAATACATCGTGTTGTTCGTTAATAGCATAGACACAAGCAGGTTCTTGTGAATCGTGTGAAGTTGTTAATGGACTGACTTTCCCCCAACTTTGTTTCACTTTTAAATACACTCTAAAAATTACACATTCACTTTGACTTTACCATTGACCCTGAATTAAACCGTTCATGTATTCACAACATGTAGCAACACAGTAATGCTGTTTGGCTGACGTAAGGCACGTCTCAGTTAAGGTCATTGATTCAACCTCACATACGCATTGCTTGTTTGCAGCAATACAAGGGCAGTAATCCATAAAGCCATTCTATTTACAAATGGAATATTTTGAATTTCATGTAACAGTCCTTTAATGCACATTCTAAATAATTGACTCCACCAGGCACTGCGTAGGAAAATGTTCAAACTATTGCTGGCAATATTTAACAGTGAATGCAAAATAGTGAAATGATTTTACAAACAAGTCTTTGATACATATAAAAAAAAACTACTCAAACGTATATAACATTTGTATCTAAAAGTATACAAATAATAGTCAACATAGGATAAGATAAATAAAGTCCGTGCAAACTGAAACGTATTACAATGTTGTATTTATCTGCACCTAAAATATCAAATTATTTCTATATTATGGTATCAACATTGCGTAACATTGGTACTTAAAAATTTACTCGCACGAACATCGCATCAATCTATGACAAAGTATATATGAAAAAATGGCAAAAATAAAATATCCACATATACACTTGAAGTGTCGTATCCTCATAATGCCCTGAGTGGCCATCATTGTCATCGAGTCTGAATCAACATTCACCTAAGGTGATGGACAGCACTTGGGACTCTGAGCCAGTGGCGTTACATTTTACATTCCTAGGGGGAAATATATCCAATGGAAAACTCCTTTGCTTTCCTACAATACGGTTTCATCACAATACAGTGTTGCAATAATATACTATGATTGGTATCAAACGGATGTGCATATGACATGATAATGCATGCAAATTCAGAGGTCAGTGTGAGTTTGGAGAATTGGTTCGAAAAAAAAATGTTTGAGACGTGAATGGGAGAGATGGAGACAGTGCTGCGCAGTTGGGGAGGTGGGGGGGGAATTCGTCCAGGAACGAATGGAGAAATGAATTTGCTTGGCAAACCCATGGGCATCTCGAATGAAATGAAATGAGCGATGATGTCGTGAAGAGCCCATGAGATGGATGGTGGGAAAGTTATATAAGTGAACAACTTGTGCCAAGAGCCCATTACAGCAACACGCAGTACCCGAGGCACCTTCACTGCCTCAGTGGCACCGGCAGAGTGCATTTTATTATTAGAACGATCATACCCTTGTGTCATGGGTGACATGCATTTATATCTTTTAGTTATTCCTTAAAGACAGGTTCACTTAATTACATTGATAGAGTTCCAATGGTGCAGCCACTGTAGGTATTATGGGTTTCTGACCCTTTTTTCCGTTGAACAAGGCGATATAAATGTTGACAATTAGGCTGTGAGGATGGAGTTGCAAAAAGCCTTTGGGTGGAGAGAGGGAACTAGAAATGGATTGGCAGCCCAAGGATGGAGCACACCAGAGAAGATGTCCAACGCAGTAGGCATCTCTCCAATTATCACCAGGAACCTCGCACCTCCGATTCGCACGGTTGGCTACGTACGGTGCGAAAGAGGCTCAACATACAAACATACTAACCAGTGGAACACTTTTGGCTGTCTCCCTGCACCGTGATTCCTCGTTTAACGCGGTGGATGCGTTGCTGAAAAGTGTTGCGTTAAGCGAAAAACACGTTCAGCTAAAAACACGATTCAATGTAACGATAAAGTTTGTGTGGTAAGTTACGATGTACACACGCGCAATGAGATGGTGGGACAAAGAACAGTTATAATTCCTCGTACAGTTATTATAACGGTGCTCGTTTCCCCCGCTATAACGGCGCGTGTTCCCGAATGGCAAAACTGCGTGATCGCGAAAACACATCGTGTCCACACACGTTCAGTGGGGACTTGCCGTACAGTTTCCAAGGGGTGTGTATCATTATTCCACGAACACATGGAGCCCATTGATAATTTTATAACAAGTTTATTTGTTTAACCGTGTAAGAACTCGCATATAACCGCTGCAGTTTGTAATTCATTTAAGAACGGTGTTGTTTTTTTTTATATAATATTGTTTATTCTTATTAATCTAGTTGAAAGGGATCAACTGCAATTAGACAGATGCTTTGCCTGAGTGTGAAGATTACCCACAAACTTAATACAGACGTTAGTTTGAATCAATTGGCTTGCAGGACAACATATACATTGTGTTGCTAATATATATGGGCAGGCATCTGCGTTCATCAAGTGAAGCTGCAATTTGTGGGGCATGTCAACTGCATATTTAAGTTGCAATTGCTATATATATAGGACGTACATATAGCTGGATAAACAGCAGTGCAGTGGAGAGCTCACCATGTTATGAACCTTGCAAACAAAGTTTGAGACTACCTCCCTCCCATCGCTGACCTGTACACTGACCCGCATTGTTCAAGAATGGCAAAAACAAACAAACATCGTCTCACTCACAGCGAATGGAAGCGGGACTTGACACAATGGGGCTGTACACGGTTTGACGTGAATGTAGCTACGAGCACACATCTCTACATGCAGAAGGCGAGGGAGGTTTAACTTTGACCACCCAGATATTTCACCAAACCACTTCAAACATGTCCCCGAATCAAGCAATCTCCCATTAAATTGCTAATGCACAAAATCCATATTAAATCCATTTGAACACACAGTCATCTATTCTAGGAAGGCTGCACACCGCCGTGAATGAGATGCATTCGTGTGGCAACTTAATGTTGGATCCAGAGTAATAACCGTGAGAGGAATTCATGCTGCCAGTCACCATTGTTATAATCCTCTGTGTGCAGACGTGGTACAGCTTGCACACAACTTTCACCAGCCTACCATCGCAGGCACTTTCCAGGGAAAGCGAAAGGGGCTTTTGACACGCCAATAAATAATTTAAAATGTCCCCTGTCGTTTCGAATCGCACCGATAATTGGTGGCACTTCTGACAAGCTTCCGTGCTGCGCAAATGAATGCCGCTTTGTGCGCGTAGCAGGTCCGTGACCCCAGCCATTCGTGTGCATAGCCATAACAAAAGACGGGTTTTGAGTGGTTTAGGGGAGATATATCTTTTTTTAATTCATGGCAGGAATTTAGCACTTCAGGACAACGTGTATGTCATTTGGCACTCTTACAATAATGACGATTGTATTTCATTGCTTGCTGTTATTGCCTTCCGGCCTGGTAGCGCCCAGCTGCAGACTGGCCCCGTAATTTCTAAAACCCGGTTAGGGAGTTGAACCAGTCTCATCACTTCCTTTTTAATAACTTTTTGTTGTTGTTGTTGTTGTTTCCTTACTTTCAAACTTTGTGACTTTGCCACGTTCTCTGTTAACGCATTGCCATCATTAGGTAGGCACTACATTACGGTGGTGTGCTATCGCTCCAAAGCACATGTACGCTCGCTTAGCTTGTGCCTACACGTGCCACGGCATTTAACCTCGGAGGCGCTCCGTCTCCCGTGTAAGTAGCACAATGATTGTTCACCTTGCCACGTTTACTTTTTCTTTCCACAAGACCAGAACTTTTATTACAAAGACACACACAATCGCACGCTCACTTGTCCTGCCATTGCATTCAAGGGGCTTTAAGCGAATCTTCTTTCTTTGCTGCTAATCTGAAGAAAGTGAGCAAAAAAAACGTTATTATCTTTACCATGAATTGTACAAGCAGCAAAATAAATGGAATCTCTGTTTAAATAACAGCTTAGGGTGGAACTGCTTGGAGCTCAACAGGAATTGATCTTTTGTATCAACGTAACTCGATTGTTCAGATAAGTGTTACATTGCCAGTTTGAGTGTAGGTGCATATGTGTGTGTCGCGGAGTCTGGCAAAAACAACCCCCTACCTCCTCGTGGTGCCGGACGGCGACGCTGTGGTGAGCAGTGCCGTGGGGGGAGGGCCAATTTAGATTTAGATTGGCCCTCTAATTTAGATTGGCCCTTCCCTTCACGGCGTTTGTAACCACCACAGCGGCCAAATGGGGCCTCTGGACGGGTGCAAGGGGCTGGTAACCCCTCCACCTTCAATTAACTACCACTAAACTACCAGTTAAAACATGTATTAAGCGTGTGCCGGAAACCCCGGGGGGACAGGCGTCTATGACGTCTCCTGGCCAAACCCCATTTGGCGGAGCCAGGAGACTGAGTCCTTACCCTCGGGGCTCCTCCAGAAACAACAAAAAGCCACTACGGATGGCCACGTGGAATGTTCGAACGTTCACTGCGGAGGAGAGTCTGACACTCCTCTGTCGGGAACTGGACCGGTACTGCCTGGATTTCTGTGGTATTCAGGAGGTCCGGTGGACCGGCTCTGGTTCCTGCCACCATGAGGGGTGGGCAGTCCTTTACTCGGGGCAGGAGACTGCCAAGCAACAGGGAGTGGCTCTTCTTCTGAATAAAAGAATGAAGGGGGAGTGGGAGCGTGGCGGTGAGGTGTGGGAAGCTGTAAGCCCCAGGCAACTTTGGGCTCGCCTTCCCATCAACCAGAGGTGAGGAGTGGTGGTCGTTGTTACTTATGCCCCCACCGAAGACGAACATCCGTGTAGGGATGCAGGCAAGGCCAATGAGTCAGATGCCTTCTATGGCCTCCTGTCACAGGTGCTGGCTAAAGTGGCCCCTCGGGATAGAGTTATCTGGTTGGGTGACTTTAATGCCCGAGTTAGTCATGATGCTAGCACCTGGTCTGGAGTGATTGGAAGACATGGGCCAGATCAGCTCAATAACAACGGTAGGAGGCAGCTAGATTTTTGTGAAGCCCATTTGCTTGTAATTACCAACACGCTGTTCCACGTAAGGTGCATCCACACAACATCATGGATGCATGCCGGATCCAAGCAAGAACATCTGCTGGACTACATAGTGACGGAACAGCGGATGCGGGCCCATGTCCTTGACACCAGGATCCACCGTGGAGCTGATCTGCCCACTGACCATCGAATTGTCATCTGCAAGATGCGCCTGCCATTCTTCCACTCCGGTGGTGGGTGTACACCCAGGACCCAATTCAAGCCCATAGTGGCCTGGTCTCAGCTCTCTGATGAAAGTTGCAAGCGAGAATTTCATCATTGCTTGCAGCTGGGGTTGGCATCGTCCCCCGCTCCTCCTGATGTCAAGGGGAAATGGGCGAGGTTTAGGGCTGTGGCTCATGCAGCTGTAATGGCTGCTTTTGGTACACGGTCCAGACCTCCCCAGAGACCCTGGCTGACAGAGGAGGTGTTCAGGCTGGCTGAGAAAAAGCGACAGGCCCACCCTCATCATCTACAGCATCCCACGTCCGAGAATGAGGAGGCTTACCGCAGCCTTCTCTCGGAGGTTCGGAGAGCCGTAAGGTGCTGCAAGGATGGGTGGTGGTCGTGGTTTGTTGAGGAGATGGAATCTGCCTCAATGGCCCGCGATCACAAATCGCTCTTTAACTCTATAAAAAAAGTAGTCTGCAATGCCACAACTATTACCATCATTCGGGAAAAGAACGGTGATCCAATTTCCGACCCCCAGGAACAGGTCAGCAGATTTGCTGAGCATTTCTGTGAGGTCCTGGGGGAGGGGAAATCCCTCAGCCTTGTGGGACAAAGGGGGGATGGCCCGTCTGAGGCTGCGGTGCCTCAAATATTGGAAGAAGAAGTCTGGTCAAGGCCTATGATACCATCAGTAGGTCTGGGCTATGGGTTGTTCTTCATGCTTTCAGAGTCCCTGACCCACTGCTCACGATCATTAAGGACCTTCATGATTGTCAGCGGGCTCAGGTAAAACTACGTGGCCGGGAGTCGGAGCCATTCCCTGTTCACTTTTGGGTGCGACAGGGATGTCCTCTGGCTCCAACATTATTAACATCTATTTCGACCACGTAGTTCGTGAAGCCTTCAATAGCTGTACCGGAGGATTTTCCATCGGGTACAGATACAATGGGAGGCTGATCCATGTCCGGGTGCGGTCAAGGGGTGGCTCCCTATTGCTCAACCATGTTATGTATGCCGATGATCTGGTAATTGCTGCTCAATCAGAGGAGGAGTTGGAGGCGCTGCTGCTGAACCTGGAGCTTGCCACTCAGAGGTGGGGACTTACCATCAGCCCCACCAAAACTAAGCACCTGCCAGGGTATTTTGTACCATCGGACACTCCACCCCCACAACTCCCAATCGGTGATAGGGCAGTTGTGGAGAGAGTGGAGAGTTTCCCATACCTGGGCAGTGTGCTCATGACCGGTCCTGGGCTACCCCTAGGTCGACTCAGCCTCAAATTAGCAGCTGGTGCCGTGTGTAAACATCGCCACTGGGGAGACAAGGGCGGCCGGGCGTGGTGCTGGCCACCCACCCCCTCGTGTGCCTTGTTGGCCTTAATAGGTTCTCGCTAACAGCACTTGCCCCAACAGTCTTTTCAGGCTATACGGGGGATCTTTGTCTTTTGTGTGTATGACCACTGACAGCACTTGGCCTAATCGTCTATAAGGTTATATATAAGGTGCCTTTGTGTGTATGTGAGAAATAGTGGCCGAGTGGTTAGCACATTGTGCTTAGAACCTCGCGCCTGACTTTGATTCTCAGGCAGCAATAATGGAGGCCTGATGCAGACCTGCTGAGTGTGATGTTGAATTTGTTGCTTTTTTTGAAATTATAAATAAATATGGTTTCATCGATCTGGAGCCTCTCATCTCCTCGTTTAGAAATTGCAACAAAACGTATTTTCAGTCCGCTACTGTAACACACGTTTAAGAGTTTCGAGCAAGGTTCTATGATGCAATCATGGGTAAGAGTATATCCCCGTTAATCAATGTGGATGACACGGCCACACGCTGAATAACTTAACTTTTGTCCGCTGTGATTGTGCCATTGTTTTCATGTCACTAATGAAGCAGGAAACCTTCGATTGAATCCCAAACCTAAGCGAGCGACAACATTACAAAAAAAAATTATATTCCACAAGAAAATGCTTCAGCGCAGTCGATCCCGCGACCTGCTTTCGTTTCCTGGCCTTGGCTAACATCAGTAGCGAGTGATATTCATGCCCCTGCTGGGCCAACCTCCATGGCAGGGTGTGGGGGAGGCCTTTCATCCAACAGTAGCTTAATAAAGGGCTGAAAATAATCATACTTTCTTAAATTACAATTTGTACAAGTATCTGTATTGATTTGAAGCTTTCGTGACTGCAGGAATCCATACTCTTTGTTTTTTTCGGTAAAGTCACGTAGGTATGAAATAAAATAAATCACGACGTTTGTGTTGCGCCCGAAACGTCGTGATTTATTTTATTTTCTACCTACATGACTTTAGCGAAAAAAACAAAGAGTAAGTATCTGTACGTACAAAAAAAATCCCCAGTAAATGTGCAACATTTGACCAGAATGTGGCATTTGGTTGATGCATCATCTTACAAGAACATATGTGTCCGCACAGATATGTATATTTAAGTTCGATTTTATTTTATTTTATACCTACGCGACTTTACCGAAAGAACGAAAGAGTATGGATTCCTACAGTCACGAAAGCTTCAAATCAAGATTAAGTTCGATTGTTTCATAATTTGGCATGAGAGACAAAGACATTTCAGGATACATCTGGGATTGGGATTATGCCAGATGTCCTATATCCCATGTCTTTCATCCACTATTAATATATAGACTAGCCGGATGCAAATAAATTTGGCAAGGCGAAGTAAAGTTTTTGGCTGTTAAATAATTAAACTGAATGTGAAGTTATTTGCACATGACAAGGTCAGATCTTTATTTCCAAGAGGAAGTGATCATTATTTTTTTAACATGTTGCAAGATTCATGAGGTACGGAGTGGGTCAACATATCACGACTTGCAGAATGATTTCTTATTAAACTAAGAGACTTTTAAAAATCTAGCATTAGCCAGTGCAATCATTTGGGAATTACAAAATATATAACATTAATTCCAATTTGACATATTGTAAATTAAAATAATAGACTGTAGTTGTCATGCGGGCATGTGGTTGTGTAAGGTTTGAGATTTCAAATGTCATATATGAGGAAAATGTATATTCAGTTTTATATTTTACAGCAACCCACACTTGCTAAAAACACGTTTATATTTTTTGCAATAATGTGAGTTTGGCCGTCATCATCATTATCAGCGATTGTCAATCCACTGATGTATGTTGTATTTCTGTAGTTCATATTTTGACACAGGCAATATTATCTTTATTTTAAGTAAAATAATCAATTGTGAAATTGATGGTATGCATCATGCATAACATCATACATATTTGGCTGAGATATATAATTCCTTTTGATCTTAAAAATGGCATGAAAACTGGCTATCTGGCAGCTGATTTTAAAGCCAGTGATCATGAAAAAGTGGCCTCAAATTGCCTTATCTTTGCAGCAGAGTTAAAGTCCCCCATAATCCCCGATACCTTTGTTCATTTCCCCAATCCCAAAGCATTCATTCTTATGAGTGAATGTTCAATAAAGGTACATGTGGCTTGAAATGATCACTCACTCATTGTGTCTTACATGATCGATGAGAAATGCTGTAATGTCTTCAAGTTAATATAATGTAACTCACCGGAGCATGGGAGCTTACTGTTTTAATGTTTACCACCAGCCATAGCTCAAAGCACAACGCACGATTTAAAGGTAATTATATATGATGACATATTTTGGAAAATACCACATCCTGGATTAAATGTAATGAGTTTATTTCCATTATTTAAAAAAAATTTAAACTACCATGCATTTCACTATTAAATATATAGATGTCTTTAATGAGGAATAATTAAGTGGTTAAACTATTTAATGGATGCTCTCTTCAGAATTACTATTCTCCACAAGGCTGCCACATTGTAAATTTACGTCTGCAAGTGTATTCATATTTCAACTTCCCCTGTTGTTTCTATTCTAAAGGAATGCATTTGCCAAAACACGTTTCCCACAGCATGAAGCCAAATGCAAAGTGTTTTCAATCAAGAATTGGTGTAACACTTATGTACATGGGCAGACAAACTGCATGGAAAGTGGTAGTCCTTCCATAGGACCACTCTTAACTTTCCATTAATCAATAATTTTCGATTAACCCTGGATGAACAATGGGAGTATTTGAACCCATCCAAGTATTGCACGAACATGCTCTGAGTTGAGAACTCTCACAGTAATGCAACATCGTAATTTTATTACCTTGAGTCCTCTACCAATTGGCCGGTTTGCGGCTCAAACTCCTTCCATTCTTCATGTCACTGTACGGACCCCCTTTCTTCAGGTCGTCAAGCAGCATTGTTCCTCTGCTGCCTCTTAGCCTCTTTCCCAGCATCCACCCAGAACGTCATCAAACTGTCACAAGTGAGAATGAGCCCAATCACCACCTTTTTTTCCCTTCTGTGGATCGTTCACATTTAACTCTAAGACTACTTACCATACCGGCACAGTATAAGTGTACCATCCCATAAGCATGGGTGTCTACGTACGGTGCGAAAGAAGTTCGACGTACATTTTTTTGACCTTAGGCTACGGCGTGCGTGAAATCGCAACAACTATTCTGACAGCTGAAGATGTCCGTCTTGCACTCCTTTATTTTCTGAGCCCGTTTAGCAACGTCATTTAATTTCGTTCAAATCGTTATAGGCGCCCACCAACAACCACAGCCTGTGGCACCCCCCAACAGACTGGTCAAGTAAATCCTTATGATCCACTCGCACAGCGTGCGGTGGGCCTTCATACAGCAGTGGATTTAAGCACGAAAAAAACTCCAGTACTAATGTAATGGACAGAGCACAGCTCTCCCTCAGGGCAGCAGCGGACCGAGTACGGATCTGCCTCACTCTCACTCACCCGTCTCCTCACTCTCACTCACCCGTCTCCTCACTCTCACTCACCCGGCTGCCTGCTCGTGGTCACGTGACGCACTTCAACCAATCTGTGCCGCGTTAATCACAGAATGACAGAGTCGCAGAATGACATAGCTGGGTGTTTATATATTAGTATTGTACTTAAAATTACATCAGAGTTATGAAAGTGGTTTGAAAACAGATGACGTTAGTTTCAATAAATTTGGATCACAATGAAAACATTGATAGAACAATTTGATAAAACTGAAGCTTTTTTAATTTGCTAAAGCGTTTATTCAACTGAAGTTTTGAACAGTGCTGCTGACAATAACTCTTTATTCACCACGGAAATTATAAACTCATGCTCTTTTGGGAAGGATCCTCTGAGTCCAGTATTCAGTAATCAACAGGAATTCGAGAAAGCTCCACGCAACGAGGGTGGACAAAGCAGACCCTTGCCATGTCAGCAGTCCACTTGTTGTGTTGCTTTCTCTGAGAATGTCACTGCTGATCATCTTTACAATCTCAGCAATGCTCCACCAACCCTACATCCCCGAGTTTCTATATCATCCACATTGTCAGCACACCCAGTACTCGCTGCCAAACCCAACCCGTGAGCACAGATGTCGATGTTATTGTAACCTGGTATTTTGTAGATGTATCTAAACACATCATGGAATAATACAATCGATAAAAAAACGTGAAAACATTGCACGATGTGAAAGCAACGTTTTCACATTGCAACAGACACAACCATCGACTTGTATTCACCAGCAGTCCTGCTGTTATTGTTCACTACGGTTCGTGACATAGCATTGCAGGAGTAATGCTTATTTTATTTTAGTCTCAGTTAACCTCGTCTAGATAATGCAAGGCCGCGTACACACACACGCACGTGCGCATTTTCAAATATCCCCAAAGCTGACTGCAAGGCCTTCTAAATTACAATGGAATGTTTTTTTCAGAACTCCGTAGGTAATGGAAATGCACTCGTAATAATTCCTGCAACTAATAATGTATTTCAGGAATGCCATATTTCTAACCTGACCAAAAGTCATATTGGGGGAAAAATCCCACAAAAGCATATATATTGTAATAGATTTTTCTTTCCTTCTGAATGTTGCGGATTCTTCTTGTAACCTTGTACCATAACATACTGTGTGGTCCATGTCAAACATGTGTCTGATTAAATTCATTTAACGTGCTCTTATACAGACTACCACGCGTCTGCTTTGGTTGATTGCACATAGACAAACGATAACCCTGTGCTTTGTGGAAGCAAATATTGCATTTCTACACGTCGCTGCTGACCTGGAGACAATGAATGGATTCACACAGTGACTGCCAGTGCACTTTATGTGCTCTTGTCAATACAGTTTTGTGTCGCGGAGTAATGTGTTACAAGTAATTGCTCTAATGTAATCAAATTACCAGTGGCCAAGTCAAAGTGTGTCTACATTCGAATGGGCAGTGGGCCATTGGCAGTTATGAGCCATTGGTCGAAATTGCATATTCCCTTACCTAGCCACATCGTAGGGATGTGATTTAGATTTTAAAGATAAATTATTAAAAAACGAAATTCGGGTTGAGATACAAAATCATGGATTATCTGAAAACAAAAATATTCTTCATAATGCATCAAAAAATGTAACATCAAGTGAAATGACTCGAATCGCATAACTTCCTTGGACTTTTTCACCAAAAGTGTCGTCACGTGACGGTCATTTGACAATGCACGACATCAATAGCGCACAAATAATAAAAAAAAAATCAATGATTGACATTGAAAATTCTAACAAGTATTACATTTAACACATATACATTGAAAGCTATTCACATTAAATGAATTGGAAATATGTAAATTGGAAATTAATTAACTGGGTTTAAAAATTTAAAACATCCTATATCTGATCTAAATTTATTCGGAATTCATTCTTACCATGTAGCATAACGATGGTACTTGTTAATAATACTGGGAATGCTGTATTATCACTCCGTTTTCATTGTGTAATCAGTAGATAACGTTCATTGCCAAGTCGTGATTGACTATTCTTTAAAAATGTTTAAATGATTTCGATTTAAAGCTTTCGTGACTGCAGGGATTCATCGTCTTAGTTCTTTCTTACCGAAAGAACCAAGACGATGTTTAAATGATGACAATAGTAATTATACACCAAACATGACAATTTTAGTAGCCTGGGTTATGTAAAGACAACAGTAGCCAATATGTCGGTCAGAATAGAAAGTCCAAAATCACAGCAAATTGGTATATGTGTATTTAAGAAGTAAAATCTGCCATATAAATGTACAGAATGCGTGGGATGGAGTGGTAGCACAGTGGTTTGCAAGCTGCACCCATGAAAACGATTTCCTGAGTGAATTTCACAGCCGTGGCCAATTATCGGCAGCGAGATGTTTAGAAGCAACGATGACGACGACGATGATGACGATGACGACGATAGAGATGATAGCAATGATGAAGCTGCTGCTGGACAGGCACTCTTGCGTGATGGTCCTGTGCATTGCCCTTTGCGCAACAAAAATGTAACCTTATATATATGATGTATTTGTCTATATTTTCCTTTAAATGCAGATATTGACAAATGCTATTGACACATGTCTTTTCAAACCTATTAGAATGAACCTTACAATACTATATAAATATGACCACAGTTCACCTGTGCCATCTTTTGCCTGTGGATTAACAACCCAGACAATGTTCCCACGTCAAAAGTTTTGCGTGTTAATGGCCAGGCCACCAGCTAGATTAGTATTCTGTCCTCACATCACCTTTTCGCTATTTCATGATGATTCTTCAGAGAAGACTGTGTGTGTGCTGTCCTGTGACCGTCAACAATAACGCCTTGACGGCAACACAGAGGGATTCAAGAACACCCCAGCTGAGCGATATTTACTTTCGAATGGCGGCAGATGGAATTGCACGGTTTGAAACACCCAGGAATCAAAGAACCAACGTGGATGTGCAGTGGAATATATACAGATTCACGGAGTATTCGTGCTTTCTCAAAACAGCATGAATTTAACAGCCTTGTTCAAATAGTAGTTGGGATTTTCTTGCTTTGTAAATGCCATTTTTAAAATATAAAGTTCGTACATGAGTAGTAATGGAATATTTCATTTCTGCTGCTACTACGACTAATAACAATGATGCATTTTGTTTATTCAAGAAAGCAGCACTGAATTTCAAGACCTTCATCATCAGAAGGGTCATGAATTCAGATGGTCTGCATTGTGGGAGAAAACCTGCACGGACGCTCGCAAAGACGATCAAAAATGTGCTTTGTGGTTATTCCATTGGTTCTTTCTCTTTGGAACACTTCACATCTCAGATTCAGAATATTTATTCACACCGGAGGAATCCGATGAGCTATAAAGTTCTTTTTCACAGATGTCCATCTTCACTCACAAGCAACCTCAAGCTTCTTAAACAGCCCCCCTATCGATTTTCATCTCTCAGCATTTGCTTTGTTTACAGAAACCGTGGGCACAATTTGGGTTGTGACATCACGGCCAAAATCAATTATAATTTAAGAGACGTGCAGGCACACACCGAGACAAATTGCATTTTAAACTTCCCACACGTTTCCGTCTTCAGGTGGAACCGTCACAGCACGCTTGCTAGTTTCAGCCGCACCAACGTTACCATAATAATAAAAAGGGGGCCTGTCCTGGCTCCTCCCCCCTCAACCAGTATATATACGGGGTTGGATCTCTTGGAATTTCTCATTTACTTGATACAGCAAGCGTGCTGTGACGGTTCCACCTGAAGACGGAAGCTTGTGTTGCCTCGGAAACGTCGTGATTTTTATTTTGTTTTAATTTTATTTTACTTTTATTAATTTTAATTTTTTACCTACGTGACTTTACCGGAAAAAACCCAAGAATATGAATCCTTGCAGTCACGAAAGCTTCAAATCTAGAATTCCCACACGTCTTAACATCTGTTAGTTTCCATTACCAATGCACAAATCAACAATACACTATGCAAAGGTAAATTATTACCTATCTCTCTCCCCGTGGTCTTGTGGGTTTTTCTCCGGGTCCTCCACGTTTTCTCTCCACATTTAGAATCAACATGCATTTAGAGTTTTTGGCTGCTATAAATGTACACATAAGCCTCTTTGTTGAGCTATCATTTGTGGCCAAGTCGCTTCTAAAAAATATCTATAAAGCTCAGCGGGCCTTACCTGGTAAATAAAACAAAAAAATTGAATTAGTTAGTTAGAGCCCATTAGGTTGTTATATATGGAAATCCGTGTGATGCAAAATGCTGAATTTCATATATTATACTGCACATATTAAACAGAGATGCTGCCTGGTGTCATAATTAGCAGGCTTGCTTTGATCTCAGTTGAAACAATGGGCAAGTAGCAGTATCAATGGGGACACCGTCAACAGGTAAAAATTATGTTTGCCAGCATAGAAGAGTAGGCCAAATACCCTGTACCAGGGCTCTGTAAAGCTCCCTCGAGTGGATGCCTTTCTGCCAGCAGTGTTTAGCAAGCAATTGCAGAGCTGTACCTTTACTTGTACGTCTAAAATAAAAACACAACTTCCAATCACAAGAATAAAACATGTTAAAAATATCTTCTTGGTTCTTTCGGTAAAGTCACGTAGAAGGGAAGTAATAAAATAATAAAAATAGAACATAATAAAATAATTCTCACTTCCCTTCTACGTGACTTTACCGAAAGAACCAAGAAGATGAATCCCTGCAGTCACGAAAGCTTTAAATCGAAATGTTAAAAATATATATGTAAATGTGTTTGTGTTTTGCAGATCTCCCTTAGATATTGCTCATTTTAAAGAGTACGTACCTGGAGCAATCTGGAACCATCACAGCTTGCTTATCTTACAGCCCAAATCTCCTGATAGAGGCAGGCCGGTCAATAAAGAACCTCTTTCGTGCCGAGCTGTAAATCCTCTGCTGAGGCACTAAATTATTGTACCGTTGTGGTCAAGGCTAGAGGTGGCCTTCACAATGAAAAGAACGGACCCACATGGCTTATATATATATTTCCCCTGTCTTGACAAAAAAATTTTCAATATTGTGTGAATACAGCATTGTGTGTGCGAGAAGAGTTCAGACCCTGTGGGTCCTGGGAGGCCTCCTGTTTAGACTCTTAACCCGTGAAGCCAAACACAAGGTGCTCCTATGCAGTAGTAAAATCCAAACCAAGTAAGAAATGAGTGGACGCTAACATTCAGGAATATTTTTGTATTTTATTTCAAAAGTAATGTATTAACCGTTCTGACTGCCATAACATGTTATAAAACAATAAAACAATCCCCTAGTGGTATATATTCATAGGCCAATAGTGGTAAGTGTATAGTACAGTATGAGAAATAAGAATAGGTATTACCCTTTCTGGCAATAGAACAGGTGTTAAGATTTTGATTTAAAGCTTTCTTGACTGCAGGGATTCATATTCTTGGTTCTTTCGGTAAAGTCACGTAGAAGGGAAATAATAAAATATAAATATAAAAAAAAATTCTCACGACGTTTCGACTGCAACACAAGCAATCATCATCAGGTGTGAGTAGGTTAAACGTTGAAATGATTCCACACCTGATGATGATTGCTTGTGTTACAGTCGAAACGTCGTGAGAATTTTGATTGTTTTATATTTTAATTATTTTATTATTTTCCTTCTACGTGACTTTACCGAAAGAACTAATAACTTAGGTGTTAAGATGTTCAAACACCAAATAGATATATTTTGCAAGGTAAAACCTATTCTCATGTTTCATACTTTGATATTAGCAAAAAGTCCTCATGATATAGCTGATCACCCGAGCTATAAATGCTCTGATACATGCATTGTCTTTGTACTGTTCGCTTTTCGGGGTTCTCTGGTCAATCATTGGTGGTGAGACCAGACCCTAAAGAAGGCTGTCTCTGGTGTAGGCCAATCAGCTTCAAAGACAATGCCATCTATTAACAGAGCATGTGTGTTTGCATGTTCACCACAAGTACTTGTGGTTATTGTAGACTTTATACTGGTAGGAACCTCCTGGTTGCACCAGCCCACAGGGGATTATTGTGTCCGTCTGTCGTGCAGGGAGGGGCTGGGTGGGGAGGGAGAGGCTGGGTGGGGAGGGGAGGGAGGGGCTGGGTGGGGGGTGGGAAGGGTGGGGCTGGGTGGGAAGGGGCTGGTCACCCCGTGGTGCTCTTATAAAACTCAACGTTTAACCTACTCACGCCGGCTTGTGCCCGCCCGCACAGTCGGGCATATTTGCGGAATACACCACGCTGCCGTTGACCCTGGCCATTGACAGAGCAACCCAACGTTCCTACCAGCTCCCTCCACAGGAATGTGTTTCCTTGCAAAAGGTATCTATTTAATTTTTGACATCTTAACACCTGTTTTATTGTCAAAAAGGGTAAACAACTTTTTTTTTTCATACTTTGATATTGCCAAAAAGGTCCCATGATACCGTACAGTACTGACCATAACATTTTGATCGAAATTGACACGAAGAAACTCAACGACTTTTTACCACGTTGCAGAGTAGAAACTTCGCTGTTCAAATATGTTCAGTCTTGTTAGAAGATGGGTCGTAAATGAAGTTTCTGTCCCGTAAATCAAGCAATCGTGGCTTTATATAGACGCTGTAAGTATATGTTGCAAATCTGATTATCGTAAACCATATGTACTGTTTCCCAAACTTTAAATCAACATTTTTACTGACATTTAAAATACATAAAGTCAATACTCGATTGAATATTAATGTTTTACAAATGTTACGCGTTGAAAAAATTGGCTTTAAAAAATAATCTGGACAGAGAGGAGACATGTTATCTCCCCCACCCGGTATGTTGGAGCACGTGGGTTCGATCCCGACCATGACGCCTGATGTATATTTAGTTGTATATTTAGTTGTATCTATAGTTGTATATTTGAAGTGTGCATATTCTCCCGTGGTCTTGGGGATTTTTTCTCCGGGTCCTGAGTTTTGCCCATCACATTTGTGTTGGTAAAAAATATACAATTGGGTCCCATCATATAATGTCTCCTGAGCAGAGGCAGTCTGACTTGAGTCAATGCTGGTGAACTGCCGATATGGGGTTGTAGTTTTACCAAACTACAGATGTTTTTGATGTGCATTTTAACCTGAGTATCGTGATGGTATTCAAAGTAAAAGTATATGCTTATCAAGAACAAGGCAGTGGTCATATCCTTGACCGATGTGAGTCAGTGCTGAAAAACAAGTCTAATGTTTGTCTTATTGACCACAAACAAAATCTGAACATTAATCTTTCAAAACAATGTAGAAATATATTCAACCAAGCATACGTGTGATGCATTTTGTGACCATTACAACAAAACATGCAACACCGTAATTTCTAAAAGTTATTTTGGTGATATTTTCATTGCCAAATTACAATTAATAAATGTTTCAATGCAGTCCAGGGAGAAATAGTCACGTCCAACCATTCAGTCATGAATTGCCAGAGAGCGGTATCAATTCACAAGTAGAAAACATCCTCGAAACATACCACCCACCCACTTTGTGTCAATAATTTCCTGAACTGTTTCTGTTCATTCCCACAACTCTGCTCTGCCTAAGTTTGTTCCCAGAAGCATAACACTTTGTCACTCTAACAAGGAGTGGAATTTTGTTGAAAAATAACTGCAAGGCTCTTCGCAGAAAGTCTAAAACTTTTAAGTGCTAACTTTGGCTCGATTACAATTATAATAATTTTCATAACTACACATGGGGTGTGCTTATGAGTTAAATCTCTCCAATTTCCAGAGAGTGTGCTGGGAAACAAATCCTGATAAGCTCTTGGAGCATCAATTTACTGTCCACCCTCGATTGAAGAAAAAACCTTTTATCTATCAACTGCTGCCAGCAGACATTTGCAATGGTGTACATAATTGAGGGTTAACCTTTGCATTTTACATATTTAATGTTAAACATTTGTAACTGCTATTTGAATTGGAAGCCAAAATTACATTACAAAAGGCATTATGTTTTCACATGTAATATTGCTGGATTAATGTTTGCACCAGCTATTTAACATCATGATTGCAAAGGTACAGCCAATTCAAATATGTGCCTTGTGTTGAAATAAATAACATAGCCTTAGCGATTTTTGTTGCTTATTTGTGCTGAATAAAATAAACAGCATTTCATCTATCTATTCACATATCGAAGCATCTCTGTTGGTGGTCCTGAACCAGTGATGGAAATTCGACTTTTCCATGGTTGGAGCAACTCTCAATGATGACTGCTGCCACCTGGCCGCCTGAAAAATAATACTCCGTTCATAAACCCCGCAGGAATTATGGGCTGCACTGTTTGGTCCTTTCCGTAAAGTCACGTACGTGAAATACAAATTAAATAAAAAAAGTTCAACTTCTTGGTTCTTTCGGTAAAGTCACGTAGAAGGGAAGTAATAAAAAAATAATATGACTTTACCGAAAGAACCAAGAAGATGAATCCCTGCAGTCACGAAAGCTTTAAATCGAAAAAAGTTCAACTTTTTATTTTTTTATTTTATTTTTTATTATTTTCACCTACGTGACTTTACCGAAAGAACCAAAGAGCATGGATCCTTGCAGTCACAAAAACTTCAAATCTAGAATTATGGGCTGTGCTGGCTCTTCACTTGCAATCTCGCGATTTAGAGTTGAGAATAGAAAATGTTAAATATCCGATGACGTTATTCTAAATAAGTGCCTGTAGCCCGTTGTGTGCCAGCGTCATGGTCCGATTGTTTTTAAATTTGAAATATTATCTGCACATAACTCAATTGGGATTAGACACAGCAGTCATTGTCACCTACTGGAACACTAATGCGCACTTTCAGGCTGGTGCTGAATCAACTTATTGCACACAAGGAAAGCAGCCATTAGGGGTCCCCTTTGAAAGAAAAAAGCCTGTGCTGAGACATCTCGCTACTTTACGTTATGGGTAGAATACAAATGACAAATGCGATTATATTATTAATTATCTTCAGTCAAGCTGTGAGCCGAAATGTCCAAACATGCAACTGTATTACTATTGGAATAAGGAATTTCGAATGAGATGTTGTTCACGTAAATCATTAAACAAAAACACTTGCTAGAAGAAAGATTCGGATGCTAATTAAAGCTTGCCTTGATGCAGAGGTAGATAATGATGCTAATCCTGATGGATGGGGTCCTGTTTAATGCAATCACCCCCTTTTAAAGAGTCCAGCACTTGACATTTAATGTATCACAGCAGTGCACACCATGGCAAGTAAGGAACATTAACTCTGACTGCGTACTTCACATCACTATCAGTTCAAAGGGGTGGTTCCCATCAATATTGAATGATTCCCAAGTGTTGACTTATCTTCTCCAATCAACCACAGCCGTGTCCACCCGGGCTCACCACATTATGCCACCGCTCACCATAAGAAGAGAAACAAAGTTGACGTAACTTTTGAGAAGAAGGAAAAAAAAGATCAAGTATAAATGTAAAAGCACTAATAAACAAAAGTTACGGTAACTCTCACCACAAAACTGTTCTCGTTCTTTGTAAGGTGATGAATTTAACTGTGAAGAAAACGGGGCAGTTATTAGAAATCTATTTCTGAATCGAACATGAATACAACATAATCAACACCACTTAGGTGGGATTCGTGCCTGGTTTATGATGGGGCCCCAATCTAAATCATCCTTTCTTGCCTTCTATAGTTGTGGCTGGTGACAGCATGGGACAAACGTACAGCGATTATATTGAATCACCAGTAATAATCATACGGAAATCATATGATGCTGGTTTATGTGACTGTTGTATGGGTCTAAGCATCATCTGTATGGGATGAGTGGGATAAAAGTTGTTGGTGTGGTGCACTGCAATCCCAGTGACCAGGGTTTATACCCACCATACTGTACATCTCCAGAAAATACTTTTAGCAAATTCGCAAATGTCATTGACATAGTTGGAAACATTCGTAATGTCATTGTTATAAAACAAAAACAATTATTGTTGATGTATTTATTAGATTGTTTTTGTGAATGCATTGCTGGATGAAAGTTGCCTCATTTAGCACGCGAGTCAGCGCACGTTGATGAAGGAGAGCTGAGGACTAATTAAGATATGACTCTTATCCATGGCCGGGTATCAAGGTATTACTACTCTGCCAAAGTTCCACCTCACTATGTTCTAGATTTGAAGCTTTCGTGACTGCAATGATTCATATTCTTAGGTTTTTTCGGTAAAATCACGTAGGTAAAAACATTAAAAAGTAAAATAAAATAAAAAAAATCACGACGTTTCGGAGGCAACACAAGCTTCCGTCTTCAGGTGGTACCGTCGCAGCCACGACAGCTGTATCAAGTAAATGAGAGATTGCAGGAGTTACCACTGCGTTTATATAATGGTTGGAGAAGGTGGTGGGGCAAGGGCCGCATACTTATTATTAATATGGTAAGGTGAGGCTTGAGACTAAGAATAGACTGCATAACAAAGGCTGAGCCTTTGTTATGGAGAGGTGCGGTTTGTGACTCAACCTGTAACAAGAAGACCACCACTAAACATGGTAAAACAGTAATGGTTGTCTGTCAAATAAGATTGGCAAATAAGTGTAGTTAAATCTTTTTTGCATGGTTAATCACATCTTTCCAATGATTACTCAGTTTGTAACCGTCATCACGGTTGAAATTATGTCTGTGTTTGTATATTTGTATGGCTTCGTGTACAAACCTTTGATGGTAGCCAGGAGGTTTGCAGAGAACCTTGGTCTCGGAAAATACAATTTCATGAGAGCCCACCGAGTTGTAGCAATGATCGGCAACGGCCGAAGAATCAGTTCTGCCGTGTTTCAGATCTGACTTGTGCTCGCGGACACGATCAGAAACATGACGTTTCGTTTCTCCAATGTAGCAATCACCACAAATGCAACTCAATTTGTAGACTCCAGGATACTGTAAGTCAGGAACGACATCCTTCACAGATGGAATCAAATCACGAATTTTATGCACTGTACTGAATCGGACTTGGATCTTATGTTTGTTTAGAATTTTGGAGATCTTTTTGGTCACGCCTGCTATGTATGGCAACGTGATAGTTTTGGTCGGAGTTTCATGTGGCTGTTTCTGTATGGTGGGAGAGACAGCTTGGCGGATAGTGCGGTCAGAGTATCCGTTCATCCTGAGGGCCCGATGTACAAGTCTTAATTCACCGGCCAGGTGGTGTTGGTCAGCAATGCCATGGGCTCTGTGGTATAGCGTTTTGATGAGAGAATTCTTTTGAGATGGGTGGTGGTGGGAATCCGGTTTCAAGTAGGAATCTGTGTGGGTGGCTTTCCTGTAGACAGAATGTCCCAAGGATCCGTCAGGCCTCCTCTCAAACAGAATATCCAAGAATGGTAGTTTACCGTCTTTCTCCACTTCCATGGTGAATCTGATGGATGGGTGTCTAGAATTGATGTGGTCCAAGAAGTGGTTCAATGTTGGGAGGCCATGTGGCCAGATGACGAAAGTATCGTCCACATACCTCTTCCACAAGGAAGGACGCAGGGTGGATGTCTGGATGGCGTCTGATTCAAACTTTTCCATGAACATGTTGGCTATAACTGGTGACAAGGGGGAGCCCATAGGGGTACCCTCATTCTGTTTGTAGAAGGTGCCATTCCAGGTAAAATAAGTGTTGGTGAGGCAATGCCTAACCAGCGCAGGTACATCAGAATTCAATCCATGTTGGACTAAGTCCTCAATTATTGTTAGGGTGTCCGGTACTGGGACTTTGGTGAACAAAGATACTACATCAAAGCTGACGAGGATGTCATCAGGAGATAGTACCATGTCCTTAACCATAGAGACTAATTGGGTTGAGTTGAGTACTGCCGAAGAGGTCTTGCCTGTGAAGGGGAGCAGAGTATCTGATAGAAAACGGGCTAGTTTGTACGTAGGAGAGTTTATCGTCGACACGATGGGTCGTAGCGGGGTGCCTTCTTTATGGATTTTGGGAAGACCATAGAGTCTGGGAGGTCTAGCCGCCGATGGTTTTAGAGAGGGACGTTTGCTTGGTTCGATTAGGGAAGTCGAACTCGTGATGATTCTGTTGGTTTTTGTCGTTAGGTTTTTAGTGGGATCGTTTTTAATGTTGGAGTAACTCCCATCATTAAGAAGGTCCAGGATTTTGTTGTTGTATGAATCTTTATCCATGATGACCGTGGCATTGCCCTTGTCTGCCGAGAGGATGACTATATCATCTCTCTTTTTTAGGTCCGCGAGTTCAGAGCATTCGTTTTTGCTGATGTTACTAGTGGGTTTCTTAGCATTCTTAAGAATAGTAGCTATTTCAGCTCTTGCTACATCCGCATGGATGTGTCCTATGCCTCTGAGGGCTACATCAATCTGAGAAATCATATCCTCTACTGGTATATATTTAGGAGTGACGGCGAAATTTAGTCCTTTGGCCAGTACCGTTTTTAGATTGTCAGAAATTGGGATGTTACTCTGATCAATCACGGTCTTGTTAACATCCAGCTTTGCGATGTGTGGCTCTGGTTTCTTCTTAGATAGGAGGTTGAATTTAGAAATCAGGTTAGCTTTGCATTTGGCTGACATTGAGTCAGCAGAAGCAGAAGTCATGTAATCAACGTGGTTCCAATCGGAAGGTGACATTTTTTGTGTTAACATTAAATGTGTTTGTAAGAGAGTCTTGTCTAAATTATCGAGTTAAGATCGGAGTAACCTTATTCTCTCCGAGATGAGTGATAGGCTAGCTTTAAATAATATCTGTTTAGAGTTCGGTGAGTACACAGCAGCAGATGTGAGTGTGAAAGCGATGGGTATTACCTTGTTATCTCGGCATCTCTTGAGGAAGGCCAGCGTCTCGAGAAGCTGTGACTTCTTGTCTCGTACTGGCCAAAGGACTAAATTTCGCCGTCACTCCTAAATATATACCAGTAGAGGATATGATTTCTCAGATTGATGTAGCCCTCAGAGGCATAGGACACATCCATGCGGATGTAGCAAGAGCTGAAATAGCTACTATTCTTAAGAATGCTAAGAAACCCACTAGTAACATCAGCAAAAACGAATGCTCTGAACTCGCGGACCTAAAAAAGAGAGATGATATAGTCATCCTCTCGGCAGACAAGGGCAATGCCACGGTCATCATGGATAAAGATTCATACAACAACAAAATCCTGGACCTTCTTAATGATGGGAGTTACTCTAACATTAAAAACGATCCCACTAAAAACCTAACGACAAAAACCAACAGTATCATCACGAGTTCGACTTCCCTAATCGAACCAAGCAAACGTCCATCTCTAAAACCATCGGCGGCTAGACCTACCAGACTCTATGGTCTTCCCAAAATCCATAAAGAAGGCACCCCGCTACGACCCATCGTGTCGACGATAAACTCTCCTACGTACAAACTAGCCCGTTTTCTATCAGATACTCTGCTCCCCTTCACAGGCAAGACCTCTTCGGCAGTACTCAACTCAACCCAATTAGTCTCTATGGTTAAGGACATGGTACTATCTCCTGATGACATCCTCGTCAGCTTTGATATAGTATCTTTGTTCACCAAAGTCCCAGTACCGGACACCCTAACAATAATTGAGGACTTAGTCCAACATGGATTGAATTCTGATGTACCTGCGCTGGTTAGGCATTGCCTCACCAACACTTATTTTACCTGGAATGGCACCTTCTACAAACAGAATGAGGGTACCCCTATGGGCTCCCCCTTGTCACCAGTTATAGCCAACATGTTCATGGAAAAGTTTGAATCAGATGCCATCCAGACATCCACCCTGCGTCCTTCCTTGTGGAAGAGGTATGTGGACGACACTTTCGTCATCTGGCCACATGGTCTCCCAGCATTGAACAATTTCTTGGACCACATCAATTCTAGACACCCATCCATCAGATTCACCATGGAAGTGGAGAAAGACGGTAAACTACCATTCTTGGATATTCTGTTTGAGAGGAGGCCTGACGGATCCTTGGGACATTCTGTCTACAGGAAAGCCACCCACACAGATTCCTACTTGAAACCGGATTCCCACCACCACCCATCTCAAAATAATTATCTCATCAAAACGCTATACCACAGAGCCCATGGCATTGCTGACCAACACCACCTGGCCGGTGAATTAAGACTTGTACATCGGGCCCTCAGGATGAACGGATACTCTGACCGCACTATCCGCCAAGCTGTCTCTCCCACCATACAGAAACAGCCACATGAAACTCCGACCAAAACTATCACGTTGCCATACATAGCAGGCGTGACCAAAAAGATCTCCAAAATTCTAAACAAACATAAGATCCAAGTCCGATTCAGTACAGTGCATAAAATCCGTGATTTGATTCCATCTGTGAAGGATGTCGTTCCTGACATAAAGTATCCTGGAGTCTACAAATTGAGTTGCATTTGTGGTGATTGCTACATTGGAGAAACGAAACGTCATGTTTCTGATCGTGTCCGCGAGCACAAGTCAGATCTGAAACACGGCAGAACTGATTCTTCGGCCGTTGCCGATCATTGCTACAACTCGGTGGGCTCTCATGAAATTGTATTTTCCGAGACCAAGGTTCTCTGCAAACCTCCTGGCTACCATCAAAGGTTTGTAAACGAAGCCATACAAATATACAAACACAGACATAATTTCAACCGTGATGGCGGTTACAAACGGAGTAATCATTGGAAAGATGTGATTAACCATGCAAAAAAGATTTAACTACACTTATTTGCCAATCTTATTTGACAGACAACCATTACTGTTTTACCATGTTTAGTGGTGGTCTTCTTGTTACAGGTTGAGTCACAAACCGCACCTCTCCATAACAAAGGCTCAGCATTTGTTATGCAGTCTATTCTTAGTCTCAAGCCTCACCTTACCATATTAATAATAAGTATGCGGCCTTTGCCCCACCACCTTCTCCAACCATTATATAAACGCAGTGGTAACTCCTGTAATCTCTGATTTACTTGATACAGCTGTCGTGGCTGTGACGGTACCACCTGAAGACGGAAGCTTGTGTTGCCTCCGAAACGTCGTGATTTTTATTTTTATTTTATTTTTTAATGTTTTTACCTAAGTGACTTTACCGAAAAAACCTAAGAATATCTCACTATGTTCTTATTGACGTGAATAAACACATGCAATCTTGGTGTTTAAACAAAGAGCAGCCAAAGCTGAGTTGTTGAGCATGTGGCTGTGTCCTCTGCATTGATAAACGAGGGCATACTCTTACCCATATTCGCATCATAAACTTTGTTCAACATTCTTGTTCGTGTGTTGCAGCATCGGACTGAAAAATAAGTTTAACTGTACACACATAAAAAAAATGGGTTTTTTGATATATTATGCCCGTTAGAACTGCTTCAAGAATCAATAAAAGCCAATAACAAACATGTACAGAATTTAAATGTGCATCTCAGGGCAAAAACAAAATGTAATTACACTACATTTTAGTGTAACATCTATAGATTTTTTTCTCCGAAAAATCTAATCTAGATAAAGGCTTGATATTATGGGTAATTCCAGGGTGAAATCTCAAGTAATATTTCCGTAAATGAAAACCATTGAGCCATATAAGCTAATTATATAAATCAGTATCATAAAATGAAATTTTGATGAGGAAAAATGTGATTTACAATGCACAATTTTACGTTTGCTTTTTCCATGTTGTTTGCTGGAACCTTAAAACAACCGACTATGACATCATGTATGCATGGCATGAGTTATAGGCGATGGCACCTGTCATGCAAGTTGATTGCCCATCTAAGCACTATCCAGGCTCAACTCTGCCTAGCTTCTGAGTTCAGATGAGATCGCTCACATTCTGGGTGATTTTTTTATCGAAAGTAAAATCATGATAGTCCAGTATGCAGAAAAAAAGACATAGGGGCATCAGAAATTATTAATCAATAAAAGTATGTGTTTAATAAAGTACACTGTGTGTGTATATATGGTCGCAATATCTGATCTCTGTAACATGAATAAGAAAGTGTGAATTATAAATCATCTGGACGCAATTTTGCCAACAGGGCTTAGGGATATGCCTTCGGAGGCCAGAAGGACACTTTGAAATATTAAAAATAAAAGAAATGTATGATTTTATTGGGAAAGGCTTGCCGTACGTTAGTACATCTGTTAGTCACGTCATGGGGCAGCAAAGATCATTGCTTGAATGAGAAAAATCCCTGCTCTTTGATACCTTTCGCTAGCCGTGTGCCCTCCAGTTTAATGTTATTGTGTTTCTCTACTCGGCATGTTTTATTTCTCTCTGTCAAGCAATCATTCAAGCTAATGATGTAATGCATCAAATTCTTTTTTTGAGATCAAGTAAGAAGCCAATTGTGATCAAAGTAACCCTGTTTCAAGAGACCTGGAAAGAAATTCAAGGCATAGATGACCTCACGTGAGCACAGAGTGAAACAATGTATTATAACGATGCGTGTGGTGGTGTAAAAAGCTTAAGCGTTAAGGTGCAGCCTTGAAATGTCTTGCTTACGACACTGCTGGCGGAAGGCCTCCACTAGACGGTGCTCCAGAGAAACCCCTCTGGAAGGTTTTTTGGCCTTCTATTCTGGCCAGACATCTTGGAAATTGTGGGACGAGCCACACTTAAGCCCACCACACGCAGTCCGCCGATCCGCCACTGCTGTACCCAATTGTTGTACTGCTGGGTGGACAGGTGGGGGCTGGACGGGAGATTTGAGAATCAGAATTTTTTTTTCACAATCAGAACCACAATCTCTATTTTAATTTGAGGAATCTGATGCGGTGCGAAGTTCTTTTTCCCATGTCTAGTAGGGGCGCGTCCAGAAAACACTTGAATTCTGCACAGACTGGTGATAAACCAATTTGCTGTAGTCCTGTAGATGGGAGTCTAATGCACACTTTGATCTCTACATTAACACATTCCTACGGAGGGAGCTGGTAGTACCGTTGGGTTGCTCGGTCAATGGCCAGGGTCAACGGCGACGTGGTGTATTCCGCAAATATGCCCGACTATGAGGGCGGGCACAAGCCGGCATGAGTAGGTTACACGTTCCTTCGGAGTGGGCAGTAGGCCTCGGCAAGGTAAGGTAAATTACCTTTATTACCAGGGTAAAAGGGTAAAGGTGAAGGGTAAAGGTTTCAACATGCCAAGGGGTAAGGTAAAGAGTAGGGTAAAGGTAGTTCAGAAGAATTACCCGGTAGGGTAAGGGTAGGGCGAATAATTACCCGGTAAATATAGTACCTTGTTTACCACTAAAAGTTCCGTGGCGCAGTGTCGCAATCTCTTTGCGAGCCGCCGGCAGCGACAAGTTCAAGACCTTGGTCAACACATTGACGCACCATGATTCGCAGGATTGTCGAGCATCACGCCATCATGCTGCCCATCGTCGGGGCGTTCTTCTCCAACCTGGACGTCGCCATCTCGCTCACCATCGACAGGTGGTCAAACCGCAACCTGAATGGATTTTGGATGGTCACGGTGCACTGGATCGACAGCAAATCTGGTGCGTCAAAATCCATGCTGCTGACAATCCTCGATGTGCAGTCCGGAAGGGGTGTCGGCAAGCGCATTGGGGCCGCTCTGTTTGAGCACCTCCAAAGCCTCGGGCACAATATCTCGACCAAGCTGCTTGCTGTCACCAGCGACAATGGCTCTGATGCGAACAGTGCTGTCAAGACGTTGTTCGCCCTGGTCAACGTGGACGCCGGATATGAGCAGTTGTGGGCTTGCCACCATATTCGATGTGTGGATCATTCCATCCAGATCGGTGTCGTCCAAGTTCTAAAACTGATCAAGTCAACAAATGCCGAACTGTGCAAGGCGCTCGTCAATATCAGGTGCAGCAAGGTCGTCCGGCAGTCGTACCGCCGCGAGGCTGAGATCGCCAAGCTCGCCAGCAAGGAGCCGACGCACCAGGACTCGCTGACCAGGTGGCATTCGACGTTTGACATGGGCGACGACGCCATCAAAACGCGTGTCCCATTTGACATTATCATGGCGCGCTTCCAGGATGTGATCGGTGTCGGTGCTTTATCTGAACTGCAGTGGGCAAATATCGAGGGCGTGACAGCATTCCTGCGAATGCCGCGCCAGGTCATGGCCTCTTTGTCGGCGGACCACAATTCGACATTGAATCTCGTGCCGGTGACGATGGAGCACCTCGTCAGTCAAGGGCTCATCGAGCGATCGATGAGCCCTTGACTGAGACGGGGATGAAGGCCGAGCTGGTGCGGTACCGCAACCTCCTGGTTCAGGAACCCGCCATTGTGGCATCCTACTTGAATCCACAGCTGCCGAAAACGACAGACAAAGACGAGCTGGCTACATTGAAGGCCACGATCCGCTCTGTCCTGCAGCATCGCTACTCGGACGTGCTCACGATCTCGCCGACGGCAGTTGCTGCCCATATGGAGGAGCGGTCGCTGTTCAGCACCCTGTTCAGCAACGTCGGCAACTCCATAGACGACGGCGATGAAGTCGATCGTTTTCTGAGCATGGGCGTCACGATCGCCAGCGCCTTCATTGACGTAATGCAGTGGTGGTTTCTCCGCAAAGAGCTGCTCCCCGCCCACTACAAGATGGCCTGCGACTACTTGGGAGCGCCGGCGACGTCAACTCCCTGTGAACGTGCGAATAGGGGAGCCGGGCGGGAGTTCACATGCGTTCGTCAGTCACTGTCAACGACGCTCTTCATGAAGTCCATGTGCTTGCACTCATGGATCACGGCCGGCTGCCTGAAGGTTCCGTCTAACTGGGCTGGAGCGGCGCAGGATCTTATTGCCTGTCGTCCGTCCAAGGATGATGGCAATGACGAACTTGATCAGGTTGTTGATGAGATCGCCATCGACCAAGACGACTGGGACGAGGAGGTTATGAAAGACGGTGTCGTCGACAGCCTAAACGCCCGATTTGAGAGTATTCTATGTGAATAAAGCGTCTTCTTGGTTCTTTCGGTAAAGTCACGTAAAATGGAAATAATAAAATAATAAAAATAAAAATTATAAAATAATTCTCACGACGTTTCGGCCACAATGCAAGCAGCCGTCCTCAGGTGAAGACCGGGTCTGTTGGGGAGACAGCGTCTGAATGAAACAGCACCATGCTTGGAGCGTATATTTAATTTGGGTTGGAAGAGGGGGAAAGGGCGCCTTGACAAAATAATTTGCATATCAAGAGGGATTTAGCATATTTATGGGAAATGCAGGTATGTGATTAGTACTACTTATGCCCGTGCAATATGCAGGATTAGCAGCATCAAAGGGAGGGGATATGGGAAATGCAGGTATGTGATTAGTACTACTTATGCCCGTGCATTATGCAGGATTAGCAGTATCAAAGGGAGGGGATATGGGAAATGCAGGTATGTGATTAGTACTATTTATGCCCGTGCATTATGCAGGATTAGCAGCATCAAAGGGAGGGGATATGGGAAATGCAGGTATGTGATTAGTACTACTTATGCCCGTGCATTATGCAGGATTAGCAGCATCAAAAGGAGGGGATATGGGAAATGCAGTTATGTGATTAGTACTACTTATGCCCGTGCATTATGCAGGATTAGCAGCATCAAAGGGAGGGGATATGGGAAATGCAGGTATGTGATAAGTACTACTTATGCCCGTGCATTATGCAGGATTAGCAGCATCAAAAGGAGGGGATAGGGGTAGCATTAATAAAGGGAAGGAGTGTTAATAGTATGTAGCTGCAGCAACTAAAACCACCACGTAAACAACTAAAGTATATTTCGATTTAAAGCTTTCGTGACTGCAGGGATTCATCTTCTTGGTTCATTCGGTAAAGTCACGTAGAAGGGAAGTAATAAAATAATAAAAATAAAACATAATAAAACAATTCTCACGACGTTTCGGCCACAACGCAAGCAGCCATCCTCAGGCGAAGAATGAAACACCCCAAGCTTGGAGCGTATATTTAAGCTGGGTTAGAGGGGGGGGAGGTGGGAAGAAGAGCGCCTAAACAAAATAATTTGCATATCAAGAGGAATTCAGCATATGGAAAATGCGTAGGAGGTGGGCGGGGGGGGTTCCAAATCAATACTATGCCCGTGCATTATGCAGGATTAGCAGCATCAAAGGGGGGGGGGAAGGGGGGGAGCATTAACAAAGGAAAGGAATGTTAATAGTATGTAGCTGTAGTTACTAAACAACCACGTAAAAAACTACAGTATAAACTGCATGACAAACTAAAGTATAAACTACATAGCATCATCAGTAAACTTACTATACTCTACAATAAGCTGAGTTACTAACAGTAAGTAATACATGAAAAATTCTACGTTGTAAAAAATTATATAATATGCTTCCATCTAAACTTTATTCTCTTACATCACACGCGTCTATACCGTACTATATACTTCCATAGGCAAAACCAACATTAAATTACATACTGTATTGCTATAAACCACCCTATACCTTATACATTTTTAATATAACACTATGTATTATTCTACCCACCCTAATGTGTATCAAAATGGTTTATTACGTCCTTCCAGTGATTGCTAAGCCAGAATCCATCTTCTCGGTTAAAATTGTCTCTGTGTTTGTAAATGTGGATCGCCTCATGTACGAATCTCTCATGATAGCCAGATGGCTTGCAGAGAACCTCTGTCTTGGAGAAGTCAATGTCATGTGAGCCCACTGAGTTGTAACAGTGATCTGCCACGGCTGAGGTGTTTGTCCTACAGTGTTTCAGGTCAGCTTTATGTTCACGGATGCGGTCCGAGACATGTCGTTTGGTTTCCCCAATGTAACTGCTACCACAGAGGCAACTTAGTTTGTAGACACCAGGGTACTGTATGTCTGGAACCACATCTTTTTCAGACGGTACCAGATCACGGATTTTATGTACTGTGTTGAATCGGACCTGGATCTTGTGTTTAATCAGGATTTTGGAGATCTTTTTTGTGACCCCAGCAATGTAGGGTAAGGTGATGGTCTTGAAAGGCTCCTCAACAGGATCCTTCTTGGTGGTTGGAGTGATGGCTTTGCGGATTGTGTAGTCGGAGTAACCATCAGACTTACGCGCACCGAACTAGATCAGTTAGACAAGACACTCTACAAATCACACTTATCCTTGAGTGCAACAATGTCCACATCGGATTGGGAACATGTGGAAAAAATGACTGCCTCTTCAGCTGCCGCTATGTCGACTAAATGTAAGGACAACTTGATTTCCAAATTCAACCGCCTCTCAAACAAGAAACCGGACCCACACATTGAAAAGCTAGATGTTAACAAAGTCGTAATTAATCGCAGTAACAGTCCTATTTCTGAAGGTTTGAAATCCGTTTTAGCTAAAGGACTAAACTTTGCAGTCACACCTAGACACATACCAGTTAATGATATAATTGCTCGAGTAGATGTAGCTCTCAAGGGCTTGAGTCACATCGCTGCAGACGTAGCAAGATCGGAAATCTCTGCAACCCTCAAAAACGCTAAGATGCCAGCTAGCAACATCAGCAAAGATGAGCGTTTTGAATTAGCTCAATTAAAAAAGAGGGATGACATTGTCATCCTCTCAGCCGACAAAGGCAATGCCACTGTCATCATGGACAAAATAGAATACAACAACAAAATTCAAGAACTACTCACCGATGGCAGCTATACAAAAATAAAAAGAGACCC
This sequence comes from Lampetra fluviatilis, assembly GCF_964198595.1. NCBI lineage: Eukaryota > Metazoa > Chordata > Hyperoartia > Petromyzontiformes > Petromyzontidae > Lampetra > Lampetra fluviatilis. The sequence goes on from NC_136308.1 coordinate 2,327,280, forward strand.
CACCAACAGCCTCGTCTCCAAAACCAACAACATCATTTCTGCTTCAACCGCATTAATTGATCAGACCAAACAGTTCTCGTTGAAACCTTCTGCAGCCAGGCCACCAAGATTGTACGGCTTGCCAAAGATACATAAAGAAGATACACCTCTTCGTCCCATTGTCTCTACTATCAACTCCCCGACTTACAAACTGGCTAGTTTTTTGTCCGAAATCCTACGGCCTTTCACTGGAAAAACCACCTCTGCAGTACTAAACTCTACTGACCTGGTATCAACAATCAAGGGGATTGCCCTGTCCCCAGACGACCTGCTTGTCAGTTTTGATGTGGTTTCCTTGTTCACCAAGGTGCCTGTGCCTGACACCATCGCAATCATTGAAGACTTGGTTCATCAAGGACTGAATGCTGGGGTACCCCCCCTGGTGAGACACTGCTTAACCAATACATACTTCACCTGGAATGGAACCTTCTACAAGCAAATTGAGGGCACCCCAATGGGCTCCCCCTTATCTCCGGTTGTAGCCAACATCTTCATGGAGAAATTTGAGACGGACGCCATCCAGACTGCCACTCTACGCCCGACCTTATGGAAGAGGTACGTAGACGACACTTTTGTCATCTGGCCACATGGCCGGCCTGCTCTAGACCAATTTCTCGACCATATCAATTCCATACACCCAGCCATCAGATTCACCATGGAAGTCGAAAATGATGGCAAGCTACCCTTTTTGGATGTCCTAATCAAAAGGAGACCTGATGGTTCAATGAGCCACTCTGTCTACAGGAAAGCCACCCACACGGATGCTTATCAAAAACCGGATTCCCACCACCATCCATCCCAGAAGAATTCCCTCATCAAGACTCTATATCATAGAGCCAAATGCATCTCCGACCATGAACACATTTCCAGTGAACTCAAACACGTACGCCAAGCTCTTAAGGCTAATGGTTACTCCGACTACACAATCCGCAAAGCCATCACTCCAACCACCAAGAAGGATCCTGTTGAGGAGCCTTTCAAGACCATCACCTTACCCTACATTGCTGGGGTCACAAAAAAGATCTCCAAAATCCTGATTAAACACAAGATCCAGGTCCGATTCAACACAGTACATAAAATCCGTGATCTGGTACCGTCTGAAAAAGATGTGGTTCCAGACATACAGTACCCTGGTGTCTACAAACTAAGTTGCCTCTGTGGTAGCAGTTACATTGGGGAAACCAAACGACATGTCTCGGACCGCATCCGTGAACATAAAGCTGACCTGAAACACTGTAGGACAAACACCTCAGCCGTGGCAGATCACTGTTACAACTCAGTGGGCTCACATGACATTGACTTCTCCAAGACAGAGGTTCTCTGCAAGCCATCTGGCTATCATGAGAGATTCGTACATGAGGCGATCCACATTTACAAACACAGAGACAATTTTAACCGAGAAGATGGATTCTGGCTTAGCAATCACTGGAAGGACGTAATAAACCATTTTGATACACATTAGGGTGGGTAGAATAATACATAGTGTTATATTAAAAATGTATAAGGTATAGGGTGGTTTATAGCAATACAGTATGTAATTTAATGTTGGTTTTGCCTATGGAAGTATATAGTACGGTATAGACGCGTGTGATGTAAGAGAATAAAGTTTAGATGGAAGCATATTATATAATTTTTTACAACGTAGAATTTTTCATGTATTACTTACTGTTAGTAACTCAGCTTATTGTAGAGTATAGTAAGTTTACTGATGATGCTATGTAGTTTATACTTTAGTTTGTCATGCAGTTTATACTGTAGTTTTTTACGTGGTTGTTTAGTAACTACAGCTACATACTATTAACATTCCTTTCCTTTGTTAATGCTCCCCCCCTTCCCCCCCCCCCCTTTGATGCTGCTAATCCTGCATAATGCACGGGCATAGTATTGATTTGGAACCCCCCCCGCCCACCTCCTACGCATTTTCCATATGCTGAATTCCTCTTGATATGCAAATTATTTTGTTTAGGCGCTCTTCTTCCCACCTCCCCCCCCTCTAACCCAGCTTAAATATACGCTCCAAGCTTGGGGTGTTTCATTCTTCGCCTGAGGATGGCTGCTTGCGTTGTGGCCGAAACGTCGTGAGAATTGTTTTATTATGTTTTATTTTTATTATTTTATTACTTCCCTTCTACGTGACTTTACCGAAAGAACCAAGAAAACTAAAGTATAAACTACATAGTATCATCAGTATACTAAATATACTCTACAATAAGCTTAGTTACTAACAGTAAGTAATACATTACAATTCTACGTCGTAAAAAATATAATATGCTTCCATCTAAACTTTATTTTCTTACATCACACGAGTCTACACCGTACTATATACTGCCATAGACAAACCCAACATTAAATTATATACTGTATTGCTATAAACCACACAAACTCCACTCAACATCTTGGCACCAGACAAACTCCACTCTACATCCTGGCACTACACAAACTCCACTCAACATCCTGGCACCAGACAAACTCCACTCAACATCCTGGCACCAGACAAACTCCACTCAACATCCTGACACCAGACAATCTCCACTCTACATCCTGGCACTAGACAAACTCCACTCTACATCCTGGCACCAGACAAACTCCACTCTACATCCTGGCACCAGACAATCTCCACTCAACATCCTGGCACTAGACAAACTCCACTCTACATCCTGGCACCAGACAAACTCCACTCAACATCCTGACACCAGACAATCTCCACTCAACATCCTGGCACCAGACAAACTCCACTCTACATCCTGGCACCAGACAAACTCCACTCTACATCATGGCACCAGACAAACTCCACTCAACATCCTGGCACCAGACAAACTCCACACTACATCCTGGCACTAGACAAACTCCACTCTACATCCTGGCACTAGACAAACTCCACTCTACATCCTGGCACCAGACAAACTCCACTCTACATCCTGGCACCAGACAAACTCCACTCTACATCCTGGCACCAGACAAACTCCACTCTACTTCCTGGCACCAGACAAACTCCACTCAACATCCTGGCACCAGACAAACTCCACTCTACATCCTGGCACCAGACAAACTCCACTCTACATCCTGGCACCAGACAAACTCCACTCTACATCCTGGCACCAGACAAACTCCACTCTACATCCTGGCACCAGACAAACTCCACTCTACATCCTGGCACCAGACAAACTCCACTTAACATCCTGGCACCAGACAAACTCCACTCTACATCCTGGCACCAGACAAACTCCACTCTACATCCTGGCACCAGACAAACTCCACTCTACATCCTGGCACCAGACAAACTCCACTCTACATCCTGGCACCAGACAAACTCCACTCTACATCCTGGCACCTGACAAATTCCACTCTACATCCTGGCACCAGACAAATTCCACTCTACATCCTGGCACCAGACAAACTCCACTTAACATCCTGGCACCAGGCAAACTCCAGACTACATCCTGGCACCAGACAAACTCCACACAACATCCTGGCACCAGACAAACTCCACTCTACATCCTGGCACCAGACAAACTCCACTCTACATCCTGGCACCAGACAAACTCCACTTAACATCCTGGCACCAAGCAAACTCCAGACTACATCCTGGCACCAGACAAACTCCACACAACATCCTGGCACCAGACAAACTCTACACTACATCCTGGCACCAGACAACCTCCACTCTACATCCTGGCACCGACACACTCCACTCTACATCCTGGCACCAGACAAACTCCACTCTACATCCTGGCACCAGACAAACTCCACTCAACATCCTGGCACCAGACAACCTCCACTTAACATCCTGGCACCAGGCAAACTCCAGACTACATCCTGGCACCAGACAATCTCCACACAACATCCTGACACCAGACAAACTCCACTCTACATCCTGGCACCAGACAAACTCCAGACTACATCCTGGCACCAGACAAACTCCACACAACATCCTGGCACCAGACAAACTCCACTCAACATCCTGGCACCAGACAAACTCCACTCAACATCCTGGCACCAGACAAACTCCACTCTACATCCTGGCACCAGACAAACTCCACTCAACATCCTGGCACCAGACAAACTCCAGACTACATCCTGGCACCAGACAAACTCCACTCTACATCCTGGCACCAGACAAACTCCACTCTACATCCTGGCACCAGACAAACTCCACTCTACATCCTGGCACCAGACAAACTCCACTCTACATCCTGGCACCAGACAAACTCCACTCTACATCCTGGCACCAGACAAACTCCACTCTACATCCTGGCACCTGACAAATTCCACTCTACATCCTGGCACCAGACAAATTCCACTCTACATCCTGGCACCAGAAAAACTCCACTCTACATCCTGGCACCAGACAAACTCCACTCTACATCCTGGCACCAGACAAACTCCACTCTACATTCTGGCACCAGACACACTCCACTCTACATCCTGGCACCAGACAAACTCCACTCTACATCCTGGCACTAGAAAAACTCCACTCTACATCCTGGCACCAGACAAACTCCACTCTACATCCTGGCACCAGACAAACTCCACTCAACATCCTGGTACCAGAACAACTCCACTCTACAACCTGGCACCAGACAAACTCCACTCAACATCCTGGTACCAGACAAACTCCACACTACATCCTGGCACCAGACAAACACCACACAGCATCCTGGCACCAGACACACTCCACTCTAAATCCTGGCACCAGACAAACTCCACTCTACATCCTGGTACCAGAACAACTCCACTCTACATCCTGGCACCAGACAAACTCCACTCAACATCCTGGTACCAGAACAACTCCACTCTACATCCTGGCACCAGACAACCTCCACTCTACATCCTGGCACCGACACACTCCACTCTACATCCTGGCACCAGACAAACTCCACTCTACATCCTGGCACCAGACAAACTCCACTCAACATCCTGGCACCAGACAACCTCCACTTAACATCCTGGCACCAGGCAAACTCCAGACTATATCCTGGCACCAGACAATCTCCACACAACATCCTGACACCAGACAAACTCCACTCTACATCCTGGCACCAGACAAACTCCAGACTACATCCTGGCACCAGACAAACTCCACACAACATCCTGGCACCAGACAAACTCCACTCAACATCCTGGCACCAGACAAACTCCACTCAACATCCTGGCACCAGACAAACTCCACTCTACATCCTGGCACCAGACAAACTCCACTCAACATCCTGGCACCAGACAAACTCCAGACTACATCCTGGCACCAGACAAACTCCACTCAACATCCTGGAACCAGACAAACTCCACTCAACATCCTGGCACCAGACAAACTCCACTCAACATCCTGGCACCAGACAAACTCCAGACTACATCCTGGCACCAGACAAACTCCACTCTACATCCTGGCACCAGACAAACTCCACTCTACATCCTGGCACCAGACAAACTCCACTCTATATCCTGGCACTAGACAAACTCCACTCTACATCCTGGCACCAGACAAACTCCACTCTACATCCTGGCACCAGACAAACTCCACTCTACATCCTGGCACCAGACAAACTCCACTCTACATCCTGGCACCAGACAAACTCCACTCTACATCCTGGCACCAGACAAACTCCACTCTACATCCTGGCACCAGACAAACTCCACTCTACATCCTGGCACCAGACAAACTCCACTCTACATCCTGACACCAGACAAACTCCACTCTACATCCTGGCACCAGACAAACTCCACTCTACATCCTGGCACCTGACAAATCCCACTCTACATCCTGGCACCAGACAAATTCCACTCTACATCCTGGCACCAGAAAAACTCCACTCTACATCCTGGCACCAGACAAACTCCACTCTACATCCTGGCACCAGACAAACTCCACTCTACATTCTGGCACCAGACACACTCCACTCTACATCCTGGCACCAGACAAACTCCACTCTACATCCTGGCACTAGAAAAACTCCACTCTACATCCTGGCACCAGACAAACTCCACTCTACATCCTGGCACCAGACAAACTCCACTCAACATCCTGGTACCAGAACAACTCCACTCTACATCCTGGCACCAGACAAACTCCACTCAACATCCTGGTACCAGACAAACTCCACACTACATCCTGGCACCAGACAAACACCACACAGCATCCTGGCACCAGACACACTCCACTCTAAATCCTGGCACCAGACAAACTCCACTCTACATCCTGGTACCAGAACAACTCCACTCTACATCCTGGCACCAGACACACTCCACTCTACATCCTGGCACCAGACAAACTCCACTCTACATCCTGGCACCAGACAAACTCCACTCAACATCCTGGCACCAGACAAACTCCACTCAACATCCTGGCACCAGACAAACTCCACTCTACATCCTGGCACCAGACAAACTCCACTCAACATCCTGGTACCAGAACAACTCCACTCTACATCCTGGCACCAGACAAACTTCACTCAACATCCTGGTACCAGACAAACTCCACACTACATCCTGGCACCAGACAAACACCACACAGCATCCTGGCACTAGACACACTCCACTCTACATCCTGGCACCAGACAAACTCCACTCTACATCCTGGCCCCAGACAAACTCCACTCAACATCCTGGCACCAGACAGACTCCACTCTACATCCTGGCACCAGACAAACTCCACTCTACATCAGGACACCAGACAAACTCCACACTACATCCTGACACCAGACAAACTCCACTCAACATCCTGGCACCAGACAACCTCTACTCTACATCCTTCACTATACAATTACGATACTATATATTACTTTGTACATTGTATTAAGCATATACATTTTATACTATTTGTTATTATACACTGTACCATATACAACAGTGTGATATACATTAGGGTTGGTGGAATAATACAGTGTAATATTGCAATGTATAAGGTATAGGGTGGTTTATAGCATTACAGTATGTAATTTAATGTTGGGTTTGTCTATGGCAGTATATAGTACGGTGTAGACTCGTGTGATGTAAGAGAATCAAGTTTTGAAGGAAGCATATTATATTTTTACGACGTAGAATTGTAATGTATTACTTACTGTTAATAACTCAGCTTATTGTAGAGTATATTTAGTATACTGATGATACTATGTAGTTTATAATGGTAGGTTTTTACCCTTTTAACTGGTACAAAACTGACACCTTTATTCAAGGCATCATGTTTGCATCATCATGCAAACATGATGCCTTGAATAAAGGTGTCAGTTTTGTACCAGTTAAAAGGGTAAAAACCTACCATTATATTTTGCCACTGGTAAAAGAGATCTCATAGTATGTAGTTTATACTTTAGTTGTTTACGTGGTGGTTTTAGTTGCTGCAGCTACATACTATTAACACTCTTTCCCTTTATTGATGCTACCCCTATCCCCTCCTTTTTATGCTGCTAATCCTGCATAATGCACGGGCATAAGTAGTACTAATCACATACCTGCATTTCCCATATCCCCTCCCTTTGATGCTGCTAATCCTGCATAATGCACGGGCATAAGTAGTACTAATCACATACCTGCATTTCCCATATCCCCTCCCTTTGATGCTGCTAATCCTGTATAATGCACGGGCATAAGCAGTACTAATCACAAAGCTGCATTTCCCATATCCCCTCCCTTTGATGCTAATCCTGCATAATGCACGGGCATAAGTAGTACTAATCACATACCTGCATTGCCCATAAATATGCTAAATTCATCTTGATATGCAAATTATTTTGTCAAGGCGCACTTTCCCCCCCTTCCAACCCAGATTAAATATACGCTCCAAGCATGGTGCTGTTTCATTCAGACGCTGTCTCCCCGACAGACCTGGTCTTCACCTGAGGACTGCTGCTTGCGTTGTGGCCGAAACGTCGTGAGAATTATTTTATTATGTTTTATTTTTATTATTTTATTATTTCCATTCTACGCGACTTTACGGAAAGAACCAAAAAGATGAATCCTTGCAGTCACGAAAGCTTTAAATCGAAAAATGAATAAAGCGCTCTAACTAGCATTTATCGTTAAAAAAAATCCATTTTTTTACCCCAGTAATTACCCTGTAATCGCGAATTTTTTAATGGGATAAGGGTAAAAGGTAAGGTAAAGGTAGGCTCGTTCTTTTTTTACCTTTTACCTTACCTGCTAAAGGGTAAAAGGTAGGGTAGCGCGATTGTATTGTGGTAAGGTAAAAGGTAGGGTAAAGTTTCTCTTGTTTTTTTACCGTTTAACTTTTACCTTACCTTGCCGAGGCCTAGTGGGCAGGTAGTAACTTGGTTGGACAGCGCGGCGTTCAGGGGGGGGGGAGGCAGTTGGATGAGTGGGCATGTTTACCCCCCCACCCTCCCTGACACCGTCAACCAATCGTCGCGTTGCTCGGTGTTCGGTGGGGAGGGGATTGCATGAGTGGGCGTGTCTACACCCCACCTCTACCAATGGCGGCCCCGCTCGGCGTTTGGGGGGAGGGAAGTTGGATGATTGGGCGTGTTTATCTTCCCCCCACCCTCCCCGACATCCTCAACCAATCGTGGCCCTGCTCAGCGGTCGGTGGGGGGTGCATGGCTGCATTCCGATGCACGACAGACAAATAATCCCTGGTGGGCAGTGTGGAACCTGTTGTTCCTTCCTGTAAAACTTTGAGTTTTATAAGGGCACCATGGGGTGGCCAGCCCCACCTCACTCAGCCCCACCCCTCCCACCCCTCGCCCAGCCCCTCCCCACCCTCCCCACCCAGCCCCTCCCCACCCTCCCCACCACTGGCCCCTCCCCACCCTACCCTCCCAACCAAGCCCCTCCCTCCCCACCCTCCCCTCTCCACCCAGCCCCACCCACCCCTCCCATATTTGGAATGCACGACGGACAGAATAATCCCCCGTGGGCTGGTGTAACCAGGAGGTTACTACCAGTATCATCCAACACTCTCTTCAACTCGTATCTGTTTCAACTTGTACAGTGCTGTTCATTGCTGGCCACTTGGAGTTATTAGTCATTTGGGCCCTGTGTTCGGCAACCGTGATACAAAAAAACAAACTAATTAGATAGGTTTGTGCCAGAACAATGCTAATAAATGTTTCTCCAAGGGAAATTGTACTGGGGTTTCAGTCAGCGAATTCCATTCCTCAGGCCCAGGTGAGAGAACATTGAGATAAACCATCTCTGCTCCAGTAAACTGGAAAGTAACTTTTGCCATAGGAATTTTATGTATCGAGTCATATAATTTAACAATAATAATGTTGGCAAAGGAATTAACAATAGCAAAACACTGTGAGCATCATGAAGATATGTAATGAAACACACTTGAATGAGGACAAACGAATAAACACGAGATTAAAGTTTCAATTCCATTATTTTACAATGCACAGTTGTAAGCAGTTTACCATGGGGTAGAGTAGGTAATTTAAAATAAAAAATATTGAGAAGGGTAAATATGTTTACTGATGATAAATATGACATTGCAACATAATTGTTAATGGTTACAAATAGGTTCGTGTACAATATAATGTTCCATAGGGGAGCAGATAATGTATCCACAATGCATTCAAGAATGTTATTGTTGCGTGGGTCTTTGTGCACGTACGCTCATGTATGTGTCGAGGGAGCCGTAGTGTGGTGGTTAGTGCACTGTGCCACAAAGCTCGCTGCCTCAGCTCAATTCCCACTCACAGCCAACATCAATGACAAACATCCGAACTAGTGCTGTGCCTCCTCTAGGCCTGTGTAAAACACTCTCATTGACACAGATGGGCAATCATGGTGTTGGCCAGACCACCCACTCACACAACGTATCAGCATTCAAAAGGTGCTCACCAACAGCACTTGCCTCAGGGTTGTTTGTGTTTGCCTTTGCACGCATGGTACATGGGGGGCGGCGGGGAGGGTATGTGTCGTGCATCTGCCAGTTGTCTCTTAATCCATGACAAGTCTATCTGTGCTGTAACCAGCCAGCAAGCTTTCCCCACGTCTCATGGCCTCGAAGTGCACCTAGTCGGGCACAAAAATGCCCTCGTGACATTACTGACGCTTTGTGGCAAATGGCGGCTGTTGTTGTTGTTTGGATATATGCTACGATCGAGGAAGGATATGTGGCGGGGTTGATTAAGGAGTGCAACTCCTCTGCAATATCGGCAAAAACCATACAATAACAACATGCATACCATTGTCATATTGCATCAACACCTTTCAATGTTTCTCTCGTACAGTGATGCGAGCATAAGCAAAGTAAGATCAACCTTAGGGCTCAAGTAGCTCAAGGGACCATGGTTTCACGAAAAAAAACCTTTGGTTCACCGAATACTGTTTTGTATCAGCTCTCATGTCTTAATAATAAAAATAAAAATGCTCATAATTCTAGTAGCACTCCTACTAATATTAGTTATTATTTAAAATGAGTCTACGGACTTAATAATGTCACGCAAATGTGTTATTGTCTAACATATTTAATATTTGTCGTGAGGTGATGCACCAACAATATCATTCCGTTTCGATTTAAAGCTTTCGTGACTGCAGGGATTCATCTTCTTGGTTCTTTCGGTAAAGTCACGTAGAAGGGAAGTAATAAAATAATAAAAATAAAACATAATAAAACAATTCTCACGACGTTTCGGCCACAACGCAAGCAGCCGTCCTCAGGCGAAGAATGCTTCTTCTTCGCCTGAGGACGGCTGCTTGCGTTGTGGCCGAAACGTCGTGAGAATTGTTTTATTATGTTTTATTTTTATTATTTTATTACTTCCCTTCTACGTGACTTTACCGAAAGAACCAAGAAGAAAAATATCATTCCGGCTTAGATTCTCAACGGCCTTCCCCCACCACTATGCGAGCATAAGCCAACTGATTCCTGCTCAGCAATGACAACACAAACGCTCGACTGTAAACAAAGATAGCAGCCACACTACCCCCTTGCACATCGCCACTCATGAACAGGAGTTTTTTTCGCTCGCGTCTACAGAATTGCAGGAGCATCTTGCGCTTGCTAATGCCTTGGATAAGCCTCACGGTACGGTGAGTTCTGGTGGCTTTCAACGGGCCAATCTATCCTAGCCGTGTGTGCTTGGCAAACGGCTGACTTCGTACCCTCCTCGGCCGTAATTGCAGGCCCCGAAGCCAACTTAAGCGAAGTGTTGGATGTGACCACGCGTGGCGACGCACGGGTACAGCGACGTGGGCCACATTCGCCGCATGCAAAATTGGATTTCACAGATGCACTTGCAGTCTCTGCGAACTTGTAAACTACTTAAATAGGCAGTGCTGCATGCAAGAATCTGGCTTTTTTATGTTATTTCCATCCCAGGAGGAAAGATCTATGGGAAAATGTGTTGCAATGTCTTGGCCGTGTTAGAAGTTTTTCCTTGATTTATTTTCATTTAGGATCTAACCCGTTTCAAGCCTTAGGAAGGTAAAAAATCTTATTGTACGTAACTTTGCCTGTCTGTAGTTTATTGATGTGGCCTGTGTGACAAGAAGTGCTTTAGGAGATGTAGCATTAGGGAAAGTGAAGAAACAACAATAACAGAAACATTGTTTCACAAGCTCTTGTCCTTAGTTCAGCAGCCAGTGTGTTTTTTTTCGGCTAGATCGCATTTGATGAAAAGTTTCTTAGCCGAATGCGTCTTACCTGGAATAAATTGACTTACTGACTCATGTGAAATTGTGTAAGTGGTGGTAGTTCGTTTGACCACTTTCCGGATAGAGCTGTCATTGGAGTGCAGGTTCAGTTGACCGTCGAGTGTTGGAGCATTCCTAATGGAGTTGGAGTAGATGAAGTCAAAGTGGTTGTCCTTTGGATCGACTCATTACTCATTCTGCCCACTTAAATGTGGCCTGTGGGTATACACACCAGATGGGCATCCCTCCACACTCTTTAGAGCGGAAAAACAATAATATTTTGAGGTCTTACGATTCTTTTCCACGTATGTAACACTTCTTAAACGCCAATATATCACAATCCAGAACCCTCCTGTAGTCTTGAGACTCAAGAGACCTTCCTGGAAAAAACATGGAATATGTTAAACATATTTAGCTTATGATGAAAACAAATGTGTCTGCATTGTCAAAAAAAATACATGTATGCTGTGATCCATGCTGTCCCTTGGTGTTTGTGGCTGTTGGGGTATAAAACCTTTCTCTACTAAAACATGCCAGAGAGACTCAGAAAGTGGAAAACAATCCAGAGTTTGATCACTTAAACAAATGCTGTTTAATCATAATAATTTGGAAGGTTAATAGGGTACGGGACAAAAACAATCGTGTTGTTTTACTTAGCGAGATGGTCTTTGACTGGTTTATGAATGTTACCCATGACCCTCTGGAGGGTGACTAGCTGCAAGGAATGGTGATGGAGGGGACACTTAAAGACGCTCGGGGAAGAGGAACACCACCATCTGACTGGATGCCAAACATTGGACAGGAATGGAAGCCAGCGATGGACAGAAATAATTGGAGAGAGCCCTGCAAAGAGATATCATTGGAGGAAGTGTTTGTGCCCCAACGGCCCAACACACTAAGGGACCGGGTTATGATTTTGATTATCCTTCGCAATAGTGGCATGATGAATTGTCTGAGCCCGTAACTTTAAAAATCATGACAGGATGGATCACATCATTCACGTATTTTATCTTGACAATGCAGACTTAAAAAAAAATTAATATGACAAGCTAAATAGGTTCAACATATATATGCTAATCCCTCTCATTAACATAGCCACTTCCGTGCCCTCGTCGAGGAGGCCGCTCTCCTATCTTACAGTTACATGCTAATTTCTCACATTAACATCACTAGCCCCGGCCACTTCTTTATGACCCGTGAGCTACACCCATTTCAAACCTTTTAAAACAGTCTGCGTCAGCAGCAGGCCATGCTTTCCCACCTGAGGATGGGCGCTTGTGTTGTGCCCGAAACGTCGTGATTGATTTTATTTTATACCTACGTGACTTTACCGAAAGAACCAAAGAGTATATACAATGTGTTATCCATGAAGGCCTCTTGAGTCTCAATTCTTCATGAGCATCCTGAATTGTGATATATGGCCTTTTTGAAATGCTATATACATGGAATGGGATCACATAACCTCAAAATAAAATTGGTTTCCCGAATATCATCACAGGATATTTAGAGTCCACTGTGAAGCAGATGACATATCTTGTTCATGGTTAATTCGCCAAGCAGTAATAACCAGGGGGGGCTGCTGGATTTGAACCATGACCCTCTGCTCCAAGTGGCGAATGTGCTACCACTGGGCCAAGCTACCACCCAATTACATCTTCTTAATTTATCTATAAATATCTTGCCTCCAATAATGAACAATAATTCATGCTTTCATTGTATCAACCTGTTATTGCCACACACAGTCTAAAATCCTGCCCTGAAACTTATCGCTGCAGGGAACATATTGCACTAAATAAACCTCCAGCATCACAAACTGTAAGTAATGTTGTACATGCAGCTTTCTGTACAGATACACATTCAGAACGCGGTCAGTTAATGTAAATCTGTGGCAGAATCCTTCAGTGATTGATACACACCGCATTGCAGGTGATTAATTTGTCACGGGCAGACAATGGGAACGTTTCAATCAATCAAATCAATCAATGCCTTTATTTACAAGCCGGTCAAAGCCTATTGAGATACAACAATGAAGGGAGGTGAATAACAATCCTAAGTCCTTTGCTCCGTTCAGAATCAAGTGAGAGCTTGTTCTAATTCTGTCGCAACAACACAACGGGACCTTCTGCTGTTTCATTTGCTCATTTGGAGCAATGCTTCCGTCAGGGGTTCACTTGGCCCTGCGTAACCTCTGGGGTTAATAAAAATTAACCCGTAAAAACAAAGTTTTTCACTATAAATCCTTTATATGCGTGTTCAATGGGCCACAACCCAGCCCACATTGGTCTTTGAAACGGGCGGCTAGAGTCCTCTCGTCCTCTGGCTTGAGATGGCTGCCACCTATGGGTCAGATGATTGTCTGCCACCATTAAGCAATTGGTAATTAAATCAAAACAAATTTTCCTAAAAGGTGTAAAATTTCTCACGAAAATACATTGTCACGCACAACGAGTCTGTGTGCAAAATGTCAGCTCGATTGGATCACGGGAAGTGGGTTAAAAAACGACCGAAAGATTTGCACGGTCGTAAGCAAGCAAGCAAGTGAACTTAATATAAAGGATTTAAAAATGAGTCACACGTTTGTAGTACTTCAACTGTGGCTGTCCTACGGAGAGACGCACTCCAGCTATGGGGATTGAGACTTTTCACTAATTGCTCCACTAACACAGATGGATGCAACCTCCGTTGCTTGTTCAAACGGAAATACTGATGATGATTTGACTCATGCACAAAGCTCGATGTTTAAATACTGTGACAAATGACTCTTTGTATCTACGTCAAATTGTATGGTTGATGAAGTACTGCATGATTACGAAGGTGGGATGTGACCTGTCAAATCCTTGTAACCTACCAACGCATTAGCCTTAATGTGTTGGCAGGGTGGGGGACTAATGGGTGCAATTGCCCACCACAAGTTGAAAACCTAAAAAAAACATTTGTGTTTAATTGACGTTTACAAGAGAAGATGTTTCAGTGACACCTAGAGCCTACAATATTTTGAAGTCTAAATAGAGTGGTGCTGACCACACCACTCCCCTCGTGTGCCGTGCCGGCCTTCATAGGTGCTGCTCGCTACCGGCACTTACCCCAACAGTATGTTAAGGCTATTCGGGGGATCTTTGTTTTGTTTGTGTGACTGTCGCCTGATGAAGCTAGTTGTAATTGCTGGTGAAACGCCGTCCTCAGATTGTAAATGTCGAAAAAAACGACAGCCCCGAGGTCCCATCCCGGGGCCCCTCTTATACTGTCACGTGGCCTGGCTCCGCCCACAGCCACGCCCTACCCGCGGGTTCCTGGTGTGCCCCTTCCGTGACCTTTCCCCTGCATCCCTCTCTGGTGTATCACGTGGCCTGCTGACGTCAACGGCTGCTGTAAGCTGCAGATCCGCTTCCCTGCCAACAGCCAGGGCTAGGCTGCTACGTGACCGATTCCATGTCACGACACATTTCCCTAAAATGTGAACAACACACTTATTCAAAAGCACTTACATCAGCACAGATAGGATCTGGCAGAGGACAATTCTATTGAATAATGCATATTTACATATTCATGTGCACTCATGCCGTAGAAACACATTGATAACATTTTACTTGATGCCACATTTAATTTGCATTGCAATCTATAATCACATGTGCACCTGCTCACACTCGCCAATACATTTTTGTTGCAGTATTGTTTATAACCGTTTTGATAATATTGTTGATTAGTATGCTATATTGATATAATTGTGTGCACAGCCATCACGATTATTGTACCTGATGCACAGGCATGTTCATCAGAACCACTTTACAAACAAATACGGCCAGATTCACATGTTGATGAAGTAGTCAATGCAGGTCACATTGACAATTTCCCCCATTGTCATGTTTTTTTTGCCGTACATCTGACGGAAACATATAACGACATGTGAATATCATCCACATCATCAACCCACACTGATCAGCATGGTGAAGTTTGGTCAAACAACTCCCATGAGTGACAGAGCTTGGAGAGGCCTTCATCCAGCAGTGGATTGACAAAAATCTGCATGAATGAAAATTAATTACACGAGTCTGACCCATAATGTATATGCAGATGACAATAATAATCAAATACAGTTTAACGCGTAGGATTTCGCGAACAAAATCATCCATAATACAGGTTTTTGGGTTGGATCGTGTAAATATATAAATGTGTTATTAAACCCGCCACCACCCGACACAAATCTGTCTGTCGCCTGATGAAGTTGGTAGTAAATTCCTGGCAAAACGTCGTACTTGTAAATATTGGCTCTCCAACACACCAGTGTGATGTGCTAGTGATGAATTGGCATGTTCTGTTTACGTGACAAATCTTACTAATTGACTGCGTCGGGTGGTGGCTGGTTTAACGACACATTTATATATTTACGCAATCTAACCCCAAAAAAACTTGTATTCCGAATAACAATACAATTTATAACGCGTGCGATGTTTGCCGACCGAAGACACAATTCAGAGGTGCGCAGAACGAGCTCACTAGATTATAAATAATGTTCATCATAGGTTTCAACCTACTGATGGATTGAAATTATGTATTTATTCAATCAGAAACACCTCATTGAGTCTTCAGACATCCACAATATAGGTTTTTGTTGGGTTAGATCGCACAAACGTAAATGTGTCGTTAAACCCACCACCACCCGACACAGCCAATTAGTAAGCATTGCCACGTAAACAGAACGTGCCAATTCGTTACTAGTACAGCACACCGGTTTATTGGAGAGCATGTATATGCTTCGTTAACGACACATTTATAACACATTCATATTTATGTGCTCTAACCCCCCCCCCAAAAAAATCCATATTATGGATGATATTGGTCGCGAAAGCCTGTGCGTTAAACAGAGTCTTAAGTCACTGTTTCAGGCAGGTCTTGCCATTTGGGATATTTGGTCCATTTCAGCATCCGAGAGAAAACTGGATTGCCTCGAAAATAATCCACGCATACGAGGCGCTAACATTGAGACTTGGCACAAATTGATTAGAAATCTACTTGCTGTACTGCCTCTTACAGCTGCCACCTCAATGACTTGCAGGTGGGTGGCTTGCACATCATGGCACCACGTATGCACGTACGTACGTTGAACTTCTTTCGCACCGTACGTAGCCAACCGTGCAAATTCTAGTTGCGGGGGACCTTGAAGCGGTTGGCCATTTCCGGTACTCCAAGTGGCTGGATTACAGATGTGCAAGGGAGTGTGCACGAGTCGTCCTCGTACGGGAACGTCTTTGTCCCAGCGACAGCAACTCACATCACGCACTCCGAGGAAGCTCTCTTCACCCAGACGAGCCTCGCGCTGACGAACGAAACCCTCCTCATATATCATCCTCCCTGTCACTTCTAGAACCTTACGGAAGCTTCTTCTCACACTCCTCCTTCTCTCCTGTTCCACAAATCCTATCCCTTGTTCTCTTTCTCCACCTATAACGGTTCTCCTCTCTCTCGTTTGTCTCTCTCTCTCTGTAAACTCTCAGCCAATTCCATGCTTTCTCCCCCTGGATGTCCCCCCCCCACCACTCGCTTGCTTAATGTGTCCATACACGACCCTTACAGATGTATAACACCACTCCTGGCATAACACGAATGTTGAACACTTCACAGCACTTGGTCCAGCAGTAGCGTATTTGTTGCCAGTTGCAGAGGTTCACTGCTTGAGTCCCGTGACTGCCCTGGCTAACAATGCGGGTGTATCACCCGCAGACATTTGCACCGTCAGCTTCACAGTTGACATTAAAATCCTGTTAATTTATTCTCAAGAGTAGACCATTTTTGTATTCATCACGGTCCACATTTGTAAAAATACAAATTGGAAAAGCCACGTAGCAACGTTGCCCCAGGCCCATAGTGGCACTCTAATTCCCACTAGCAAGCCAGTGCTGCATTCACCTTGTGCCACACAGGGACACAGAGGCGTAGCTAGGGGGGGGGGGGCAGGGGGTACACGTGTCCCCGGGCGCCAAGGTAAAGGGGCGCCAAAATGAGGCTTACAACGTTACATTATAACTTATTGCGGCGGGCGCGGCAGCCTGAAACTACCGCACAAATCTACACCTCAACCTAAAAGTTGATATATCCCGCCACACACAGCCTACATGTCATGTAATTACATTTTGGTACGCGCGCCTATTAAGAACTTACATGGAAGAACGTCCCAAACAACAGACAGGCGCAGTCTTTCAGCCTTAGTCACTGGCCTGTTTTTTGGTGGCGGAAACTACAACGACCTATTTTTAGTTCTTATTAGTGACACCACCACGCTCCAGGCGGCTGCAGCAGCCGCAGCAGCCCACGCACGTTCAATTACATCATCATGGTTTAAACGCCGACTAGCGAACGGAGAGGAAGTGACTCGTTCGTTATTCACCAATCAATAAAGCTGTTTACTGTTTCTGTTGTCTATTATTTACATAATCGAGTTCAAACTCACGAGCTTCGTTTGAGTTAACAAACGGTTTCAACAAGTGGAGGAAGCCAGAAAAACTAAATTCTCATGAAAACAATCCTAGCCACCGCACACAGCTTTTACTACATGTGAAGTATTGGAAAATGACGGCAGGAAACTCCTTGACGGGAACACACTTCTTTTATTAAATCTTGACTTGTAACAATACAACGCGTGGCCTCTCTTCTTCACAATGCGGTCACCATACAACGGTACAACTCGTGACCTCTTCTTCTTCACCCTACGCTTCTCTTGACTCTCTGGATTCTGTGCTGCTGGCTCTCTGTGCCTCGTGTAGACTCCGCGCCTCGGCTACACTCCTCTCTCGCCTCGTGTAGACTCTGCGCCTCTGCTACACTCTCCACTCGCCTCGTGTAGACTTTGCATCTTTCTCTCTGGCTACACCGTATGCATACTCGGCTCGTGTAGACCTTCCTCTCTCTCTGGCTACACCGTATGCATACTCGGCTCGTGTAGACCGTTCTCTCTCTCTGGCTACACACTATACATTACTCAGCTCGTGTAGACCGTTCTCTCTCTCTGGCTACACACTATACATTACTCAGCTCGTGTAGACCGTTCTCTCTCTCTGGCTACACACTATACATTACTCAGCTCGTGTAGACCGTTCTCTCTCTCTGGCTACACACTATACATTACTCAGCTCGTGTAGACCGTTCTCTCTCGCTGGCTACACACTTATACCTTACTCTCCTCTATTCTCCATTACTCTCCTCTACTCTCCATTACTCTCCTCTCCGGGCTCTATCTCTGCACCTTCGTCTTCATTCTTAGATGGTTCCACTTCTGCCCCCTGCTCCTCTGTGCATCACCTTATATACCTCTTCTTCCCGGGAGACGGAGCGGATGCGGACCTCAACGTCGGCACCGCTCCTCAGTTACCCAATCCCCACGCGCTATCCCTACGATCCGGTTCCGCTCAGCGCGTGTTTCCACTCCCCGACCAATCACACCGCGCTGCTACCCGATCACTCCCTCTGGGCGCGTCACCGGCACACAGCCAATCAGCAGCACTACCCCCACCCGCGCACTGACGCCTGCTCCTCCCCGTCAGCACGCGTCACCACACACACACCCGTACATACGCGCTGGCACACGACATATACACCCAGCGCGTATCACCACTACATCACCCCCTCCCACATAGCTCGCAGCCGGCCCGGCTGCTAACAACAACCAACCGCGACGATAAAACGACAACCAACAAAAAAAAACCCCGTAACCCCCCGAGTGTGCCCCGTAACATAACACAACAACAACAACAACAAGAATAACTATGTACAGATTGACAATGAACACGAAAAGTCAACAATAACACGATACGAGCAAATTTGAAAACGAACGCGCCCCACGTCCCTGCGGCTACACGCAGTGACGAGGCGCTCCAACTGCCCCGACTCCTCACGAGGCAGGTCATGCAAAGTAGCACGACCTGGCGCGAGTCCGTCTGGCTGGTCCATCGTATGGGGCGGGACACTGACGACCGTCCGGCGGTTCCGGCTGCTCCAGACGGCGCGGAACGGGCCTGAAAGGGCCGGCCCCGCCGCGGAGATCCGGCCGCCGGTGATCGGCAGCTGTCAGTTCCGAGACACCTGGGAGCAGATCAGGCGAAAATACGTGTGGATCAGGCAGAGACATTTCCCCCTCTGGGTCGCCGGTCACGTCACACGCCCGGCCATCACGACACAAGGGGAGGCCATATGGAGGCGAGAACGGTTTCAGTCGGGAGGGGTGAACGTACCAACGGCGCTTTCCCCACTTTATCTGAACGCACTGGGGCCGTGCAACGCGCACGACCTCCACGGGTCCCCTCCACGGTCTCAACAATTTAGGCGACGTAGCCAAGGGTGCCTGAGGGCAATGCAGCCAGGCCCTGTCACCTGGTTTCCATTCGTGCATGGACACCTTCCGTGCCCACAACCGTTCATTAGCAATTTGGCGAGCCCGCGAATTAAGCCGTGCGGCCTCCCTCGCCTCTGTCAGCTTGTGAATATTAAACTTAATATGTTCTGCCAAATTAGAATTAGTTCGTGGAGCGGACAGGCCAAGTTGCGTTTCCATTGGCGGGTCAGCTTCCCGACCGTACATCAAATAGAATGGGGAAAACCCCGTAGCTGCATGGGGGGCCATTCTATACGCGGCAAGGACTCCCGGGACCTGCAGGTCCCAATCTACATGTGCCTCGCACACCTGCTGGCACAGCATGGAAGTCAAAGTTTTGTGGAGTCTCTCCACCATCCCGTCAGTCTGCGGGTGGTACGGGGAGGTACGCACCTTCTTGGTACCCAACAGATCGCACACCTCTTGCAACAATTTACTCGAAAATTTTTTACCTTGGTCGGTCAGCAGGCGTTCGGGAGCCCCCTTGTCCAGGACATAGCCCTGGACGAAGGCATCCGTCACAGCCGCTGCCGACTGGTTAGCGAGAGGCCACGCCATAGGCCATCGGGTAAAGTATTCGACCCCCACTAACAAATATTTATTCCCTCTCGGCGTGACTGGGAAGGGCCCCAAAATATCGAGTGCAACGAGCTCGTTGGTACGCGAGACCTGAATAGATTGCAGCGGTGGATTAGCTGCCACGGCCGGTGGTTTACGCCTGGCGCACTCAACGCACCCCTTCAGAATATGCACCACATCACTTCCCATTCCCGGCCAGTAATAGTCACGCTGAAGCAGGGCAAGCGTCTTGTTAACTCCCAAGTGCAAGAGGCGTTCGTGTGCCGCCAAGACAACCCTCCCCCTCACAGCGGAAGGCACCACGAGTGCGTTCCGCCGGGACAAACTGTCCCATTTCAATAACACGCCCCGCTCAAGTACATAGGAGCCGGTACGCTCCTGGTCCCCCTCGGGACCCCCAACCTTGCGGCGCAATGCTAGCAGCGAGCTGTCCGCCATCTGGAGGCGGCCCCATTCGCTGAGCGACAGCGAGAGCAGCGAGTCCCGACCCTGAGAGGCAGTGGAATCATCCCCGATCGGTGCGCCCGCTGTCGCAGCCAGTGCCCCCATCTCCCCCGCAAGCGTCGGTTTACAGCGCGCCGATCCCGACAAACACGCGCATTCATCACAAGGCAACAACCGCGACAAGCAATCGGCATTAGTGTGTCGCAACCCCTTACGGTACGTAGTCGTAAACTGATAGTCCTGGAGGACTTCCAACCAACGCGACAACTGGCCCGAGGGCTGGGCGACCCTCAATGAATACTGTAGCGCCGCGTGGTCCGTTCGGACTGTAAAGTGACGACCATAGAGATATGGCCTAAACTGCTGCACAAAAAAAACAATGGCAAGCAGCTCGCGACGGGTGACACAGTAGCGCTGCTCCGCCGGAGACAACACCCTACTACCGTAGGCGACAACTCTTTCGACACCCCCAACGACTTGGGATAGCACCCCCCCAATGCCCGTGTTGCTAGCATCCGTGTCCAGCAAAAAGGGACTGGCAAAATCGGGATAACACAAGGGTGGGGCACCCACCAAGGCGTCCCGGAGGGAGCGAAACGCGGCCTCCTCCTCCGGTCCCCATTTGAACTTCACTCCCTTCGCCGTTAGAGCGTGCAAGGGTTTTGCAATAGTGGCGAAGTGCTCAACGAACCGCCGATAATAAGAAGCAAACCCGATGAAACTACGCACGTCGGAAACGGACGTAGGTGTCGGCCACGAACCGACACAATCCGTCTTCGCGGGATCGGTGGAGATCCCCGAAGAATCGACAATGTGACCCAAGTATCTAACGGACCTACGAAGGAGGTGACATTTGGCCGGTTTAAATTTCAACTTAGCCGATCGCATTCGCAAGAACACCCCTCTCAATCGCCGGAGGTGTTCTTCAAACGTTTTACTGAAAACAATGACATCGTCCATATAAATCAAGCATGTATCCCACTGCAAGCCCGACAAAACCAGCTCCATAAGTCGCTGAAACGTCGCTGGAGAGGAGTGAAGTCCCATGGGTAACCGGTTAAACTGGAACAGCCCCCCTGGAGTCCGAAATGCTGTCTTAGGTTTCGACTCTTCGTCGAGCGGCAACTGCCAAAACCCCGATAACAAATCAAGAGTCGAAAAATATCGCGCACCAGACAATGCATCGAGGGACTCATCCATCCTGGGGAGCGGATACGCGTCAGCCACAGAGATCTTATTCAGGCGACGGAAATCAACGCAGAATCGCAGGGACCCGTCCTGCTTCTTAACCAGCACAATAGGCGCTCCCCACGGGCTAGAGGAGGGCGAAATAATATCGGCTTCTAGCATATCGTTAACAGCCGACTGAACATGTTCCTTCTCCACGGGACTCAGTCGGAAGGGATTTAGCCTGACCGGCGCCGCATCGCCCGTTTCAATGTGATGGTGCAACAAATCCGTGCACCCAATGTCATACTTATGTTTACTGAATACATCAAAGAATTCAATGAGCAACTCGCGCAGCGCACCCAACTGCGCCGCCGACAAATCGTCCGAGGCGGCACATAGCGAATGGACCCACTCAAGGTCTTCCCTTGGCTCAACGTTCCGCGCGGGGCTCGAGCCCACCTGCGCAACCAACCCATCATCCCCAGGGACCTGCGCCGCGTGAGCCAGCACGGTGCCCTGCGGAATGACAGCTGGTCGCGACCCCGCGTTCAAAACCATCACAAACGGATCCCTGTCAGCCCGCACCAAAGTGTGAGCCACCGATAAATCAAGACCCCCGACAGCCTTGTTAGAAGGACCCAAAAGCATACTCTGTCCCGAAGCCTCCCTCACCCATGGTTTCCGCAACCGGAGGGGAATCAACATCTGTGAACCCGGGGGCACTTGCACTGTCTGCGTCGCCACCGCTTGTATCGTAGCGCACGCCGTCCGAATGTCAGTAGGGCCCGTCAAAAATGAAATCCGGCGACCCGATGGCAGTTCAATGCATCGTTGATCGATAAGAATTTTAATAGGCATTTTAGCCAAAAAATCAGTGCCCAAAAGACACGGAACTGCCAAAGAAGACGAAACGAAAACGGGTCCCGACAATTTGATATCTCCAATGCAAATGGACGCCCTAACCTGACCGATAATGCCCAACGATCCCCCATTAGCGGCGTAAAATGGCACATCCACTGGAAGCAGCGGACGACATTGGACTGGAAGAATATTATAAATGAGGTCCGATATAATAGTTGCCGATGCCCCCGTGTCCACTAACACCCTAATCTCAACCCCATCAATAGATCCCGTAACAACGGACGAACCCGCCGAAGCAGCCACAATTCTATGCCCCAATTCCGCCCATTCAATGTCTCCCTGGTCCCGGCCGAACCCCCCTCGCCGAACCGAATCCCCGAACCTTAACCGGCCCTCCTCCGCCGCAACGCGGCGTCCCATGTGTGCCGAATAAACAGGCCGAGCGTGTGAGGTGCCGCGACTTGCCGGGGATTGTAGAGATGACTTGGGCTCTCGGTCGTCGTCCAGCCGAGCTCCCATGGCGCGCTGCCGCGGAGCGCGGCACCCGGACGCCACGTGGCCCCGGAGGCCGCAGTTATAACACGTGACGAGGGTCGGAGTAGATCTTGGTTGCTCCGACTTTCGGCCCGATCGCAGAGGCGACCGGGCCCCCGGCCTCCAGTCCCCTGGTCGTCCCGTGGCGAACGCCTCCTCTCGTGGGCTGACGACTTGGGGTTCGGCGACCACCACACCCGGGGCTGCGACGACAGCAGCGTTGCAACCAACGCCTTGCTTCCGTTGTAGGGCCTCGTGTGCTTGAATACTCGTGGCGACTCTCAAAGAAGAAATATCAATCTCGTCAGCTGTGTTGATAGGGACCCCCAGGTCCTGCGCCAACTTGAGCAGCTGCTCCAAAACCATCGCGTCTTGGCCCTCCTCGTCCATCCGAGGGAACGCAGCATCAGCAAGAGCCAGCAACGCCGTGCGATAGGCCAGCGCGGTCTCCGTGGCCGCTTTCCGTCTTGCGTAGAACTGATGGCGGCACGTAGAGGGAGGTCCGTAGACCCTGGCCAACAAACCCAGCGCATCCTTCAGCGTGGAGCGGTCCGACTTCCGTGCAGCCCTGAAGGCCGCGAGCGCATCGTCGTCCAGCATGGCGGGCAATGCCCGCAGCGCTGTAGCATCGGACCACGCTGACATCTCTTGATGCGCCAAAAACCTTCGCTGAAATTGGCCCCAGTCTCCGCCTTCAAGGCTGACAACGTGGGCAGGCGCTGCTGAAAAATGAAGTCATCCGCCTCGTGGTTCCTCTCCGCCTGTCCGTCGGTGTCTAAGATGGCGGCTCCAGCAGCAGACGTAAGATGGCGGACCCCCTCGCGCGCTGATGACGTCGATGCGCGCGCTTGGGAACCCACCACCACGTGGCGCTTGCCGTTCCCGCCAAAAGTAGGCCCAGGCGCAATGGCGGGAATCCCCCATTCGTTTTGGCGGGAATCTGCGGGGCGACCTTGTAAAATGTTCCCCACCGTCCCCGCTCCTCCCGACGAGCTGATCTCCGCCAAGATGGACGCGGCGGCGAGCAGCAGCTCCGCCAGTCGGGAGTGCGCCTCACGAAGCCCGGCGTCGGTCCCCGGTCGCTCGGCCGGCGCCGTCGACGGACCCTGCAAGTCCTCTTCCTCACCCCCCGCCACCAGCGGCCCCGAGTCGTCCAGGTCTTCCTCGCGGTCAATCCCGTGGGTCCTACGGGTCTTCCTTGTCTCCATACTTGGAAGCCCGTTTCACTTCTGACGCCAGATGAAGTATTGGAAAATGACGGCATGAAACTCCTTGACGGGAACACACTTCTTTTATTAAATCTTGACTTGTAACAATACAACGCGTGGCCTCTCTTCTTCACAATGCGGTCACCATACAACGGTACAACTCGTGACCTCTTCTTCTTCACCCTACGCTTCTCTTGACTCTCTGGATTCTGTGCTGCTGGCTCTCTGTGCCTCGTGTAGACTCCGCGCCTCGGCTACACTCCTCTCTCGCCTCGTGTAGACTCTGCGCCTCTGCTACACTCTCCACTCGCCTCGTGTAGACTTTGCATCTCTCTCTCTGGCTACACCGTATGCATACTCGGCTCGTGTAGACCTTCCTCTCTCTCTGGCTACACCGTATGCATACTCGGCTCGTGTAGACCGTTCTCTCTCTCTGGCTACACACTATACATTACTCAGCTCGTGTAGACCGTTCTCTCTCTCTGGCTACACACTATACATTACTCAGCTCGTGTAGACCGTTCTCTCTCTCTGGCTACACACTATACATTACTCAGCTCGTGTAGACCGTTCTCTCTCTCTGGCTACACACTATACATTACTCAGCTCGTGTAGACCGTTCTCTCTCGCTGGCTACACACTTATACCTTACTCTCCTCTATTCTCCATTACTCTCCTCTACTCTCCATTACTCTCCTCTCCGGGCTCTATCTCTGTGTAATGCGGGCGTAAGCGACCTTCCGGATGTGACGTCACGGGGGGTGGAGTCATGTGACGTGGGGGGAAGGTTCGGGGCTTTAAGCGGGTAAACCGGAAGGGGAAGTCAGTCGGGGTGTGAGCGGAAAAGAGTGAGGCCACGCGGGCAAGTGTGGAGAGGGGGGGGCGCCGACGGCCATCGGGAGCCAACCCCGAAGATAAGAGGAAGCTGCGGAGTGGTGTGCAGCTGGGGAGGAGACAGCCAGGAGGGCTGCGTGTTAGAGGCAGCGGTGTGGCTGCCAGGAGGAGCTGCGGAGAGAGAGAGAGGGCTGCTTGTTAGAGGCAGCGGTGTGGCTGCCAGGAGGAGCTGCGGAGAGAGAGAGAGAGAGCAAGAAGCTGTGAGAGCTGCGGAGGGAGAAGAGCAGCAGAGAGTACAGCCAAGGGGGGCTGTGTGAGAGAAACAGCAGCGGAGCTGCTGTTGTGGATCGGGCCGACATTGGAGTCAGCACCGTGGAGAAGCTACAGAGTAAAGACAGCCGTGTGGGTGTACAGCACGAACCGAATAATAAAGGACACTGAGCCAGACATCGTGGTCCAGTCGTTTATTACATCTGCACCTTCGTCTTCATTCTTAGATGGTTCCACTTCTGCCCCCTGCTCCTCTGTGCATCACCTTATATACCTCTTCTTCCCGGGAGACGGAGCGGATGCGGACCTCAACGTCGGCACCGCTCCTCAGTTACCCAATCCCCACGCGCTATCCCTACGATCCGGTTCCGCTCAGCGCGTGTTTCCACTCCCCGACCAATCACACCGCGCTGCTACCCGATCACTCCCTCTGGGCGCGTCACCGGCACACAGCCAATCAGCAGCACTACCCCCACCCGCGCACTGACGCCTGCTCCTCCCCGTCAGCGCGCGTCACCACACACACACCCGTACATACGCGCTGGCACACGACATATACACCCAGCGCGTATCACCACTACACATGGAAGGAAGCCGAACGAAGGATGATTGATGGTGCTGGAATTGACGCAGTGGTTCAAGCTCAGATTCATTTGGAAAAATAACGTTGGCGAGATATATTGCAAAGAATACTCACCTGTAAGTTTCTGGTTTCACAAAATTTGGCACTACATGGCCATGAGGAAAATTTGAATGCGGATGAAAAAAAATGTTGGAAACTTTCTCGCGCTGATCAAACTCGTTGCGCAGTATGACCCATTGTAGCAAAACACGTACAGCACGCAGGAGAAAATCCGGGATCAGTTTCTCATTTGTCAACGGAAATTCGGAATTAGTTTATCCACATACTTGCGTCGACTGTAAAGAACCAATTGTTGAGTGATATCAGGAAAAACAAGTACTACGGTATCTTACTTGACTCAACTCCTGATCTAAGACATAGGGAACAGCTTTCTCAGGTCATAAGATTTGTGGATGTGAATTTTCAAACTAAAAAAGTATCTATCAAAGAATCATTTTTAGGTTATATCGAGATACATGCAAAAGATGCAGCAAACCTAGAAAGAGTCATCGTCGAGAGACTGAAATCTGACAACATACCTCTAGCCGACTGTCGGGCACAATGTTATGACAATGCTGCTGTGATGACTGGGCATATATCCGGCCTTCAACAACGAATGTGACAAAAATCACAGAGCATTGTTTGTCAACTGTGACAACCACAGCTTAAACTTAGCAGGAGTACACTCAGCTAAACAGGATCCACTTGTCACATTTTTGGAAGAGTTGAAAGTATATATTTGTTTTTCTCTCGTTAAACAATTCGTTGGGAAGAGTTAAAAAAAGCTGTGCCCATCACAGTAAAGCTGGAGCCTGAAACACGCTGGAGTGCACGATCAGAAGCTGTTAAAGCTATCTTGAAGGACTGGATGAACTAGTAGGGCTGCTAGACAAATTATCGGAGGACGTAACTATGACGCCTGAAACCAGAAGTGATGCAGAACAGTTACAGGCATGCGTATTACATTTTAACTTCATAGTTTTATTACATTTCTGGAATGTCATTCTTGGAAAAATTGATCGTGTTCAGAAGCGCTTACAGGATCCTACTATGAATTTCAAGGAAGCAGCAACTGATCTTGAATCTTTGGAGCATGAATTTGTCAAGCTTCGTGATGATTTGAGCCAAGTTGCTGTAGAAAACGCCAAAACAAGATGAACAGCCTGGGGGATCGATGTGGACAGAAGAATTAGGCGACGTCGGAAGATGCCAGGAGAACTGGCAAGAGATGCAGGACTTTCAGCAGAAGAAGAAATTGTGCGCGTTATGAAGAGCGTATTTTATCGACTTCAACAGGAGATGTCAACACGGTTTTTACGACTAAAAGACCTGAACACAAAATTTTGATTTCTGCTGGACGTCAAAACTCTTCTATCCAGCACAGATGTCGATGCAATTCGTCGAAATTGCAAAGATTTTGGAAATTTCTATGACACCGACATCAATGGCCACGAACTTTTCACAGAAATTGGAGATTGCAAAATGCTGCTCAGTAACCGGAATGAAGTTCTACCAGAAGCTCCTTTGGATCTTCTTGGTTTTATTGTGTTTTATGGAGACGACATATTTCCGAATTTGCGAATTTCACTGCAAATGTTATTAACAATAGCAGTTTCAATTGCAAGCTGTGAGCGGTCGTTCAGCAAATTGAAACTTATTTTGTCGTATTTGCGGCTTCAATGGGACAAGATCGTCTCAGTGATCTTGCTCTTCTTAGCGTTGAAAGAGAAACATTGGAAAAAGCAGATTTTGATTACGTGATTGACCAGTTTGCGACAGTGACTGAGTGAGCCATGTAATATAATTTCTATAAATTTGCTTCTTTAAATACAATGTTTCATTAAAATTTAAATTGTTATTCCTTATTCGATGTAATAGGAAAATGTGATTAAACGGATGGGGGGGGGGGCGCCAATTTTATAGTTCGTCCCCGGGCGCAAAATATCCTAGCTACGCCTCTGCAGGGACAGTTGCCACTGGGGGTCCCCTGCCGCAGGGCGCCTCGATATGCACCACATTGGAGGAGCGCCAAAGCTGTTAATGGCTGATGACGCTGAGCTCTCGCACATAGAAGGACTCACGGCTTTCAGTGGGCCAGCGATACAACTGCTTTCAGGAGTGTGCCCAGTTTTATTAATGGCCTGCCTTAGAAATGCAGGCAAACTGAACAAAGTGCTCTTCTGGGAGCTGCACTGCTACCTCTGATCACACTCAGTCGCAGCATATGCATCGATAAACACTTCCCAGCTTTTTACATTCATTGCCCTCGATTTACTCATAGTACCCTATGCCAATTCAAATAGACGGACACATTCATTCTCCCAAATTCCATACACAATCTAAATTACATTTTCATCTATTCTTTTTTTTGCATCGCGACATGGCTGGGTACATTACTGGGTTAACACACTTTCTGCTACTGAATTGGCAGGCTATTGTAATGAATAAGAGTTCAAAATCTTCTCCCAGGGAGGCCTCTTTAATGCTTTCTCTTCCACAAGAGTCCTGTTGCGATGTAAGCGTATTCAGTAGTTCAATTGCTACTCATCCTTCCTAATTCGTTTAGATGATATCAGAGAGCACTTGCTGCTGTGAAGTGAATGATGGTGGTTGCGTAACTCGACATTAGGAACGCCAGGTCACCAGGTATTAATTTAGTTGATACAATTCGGCAAAGTCTTAAAATACTCTCAATTATATTTTTCTACTATGTAACACACAGGCTTTCGCGACCAATATCATCCATAATCCAGTTATTTTGGGTTTAGATCGCGTAAATATATAAAAAGGAACGAAACAGGAGGATTTCTCTACAAATCTGGCTGTCGCCTGATGAAGCTAGTTGTAATTACTGGCGGAATGTCATACTCAGATTTTAAATGTTGTGGCTTTGCTCTCCAACACACCGGTGTGCTGTACTGGTGTAACGTAGCTCTCAGAGACACCTTCTTGTTCAATTCCATAGAAATGTATTGTGAATAAAGTCCGCCGACTCACTGATAATTAAACGAGTAACCGCGAGTTGACTATATACAGCTGGGTAACTTTTGTGACTCTACGCGACGCTCCCCATGTCATTGGCTGGCTACACAGGAGCGGACGTGCAGTCGTCACGGAGACAATATTAACTCTAGCCTTGCAAAGCTACAAGGTGCCCGATACAAGGTGATAACGGCGGTGACGACAGTTTCTTGGTTCTCCCACAGCAGCAGCAGCCCAGAGCCCTGATCCACGCCGGCTTTTATCCACCCCTCGACCCGGCCACGCCCCGTTTCCCGAACACTCTCTCACCTCATCTGGGCCTGTCTGTCCCTGTCTCAATTATTATTTACGACCACTTAGGTCCCGTGCTTATCCTTGCGCGACCCTGTTAGTGCCCGTCACGTCAATTAGTAACCACGGCCACGAGGAGCAGTACTGTCCTTACACTTGTAACGACTTGGCATGTTCTGTTTACGTGACAAACCTTACTAATTGGTTGTGTCGGGTGGTGGCGGGTTTAACGACACATTTGTATATTTACGATCTAACCCCAAAAAAACCCCCCTGTATTATAATTTTCTACTATTCAATTTATATCCGGCTGGTCGGCATTGTCAAAGCAAGTTGTGTTGTTTGCATACAGCCGTCAGTGCAAAATGTGGGTGAGGATACACTCAGCCTGCCATAATTCTCATGGTCCATCAAAGAGTCCAACTTTGTGGAAAATCAAAACTGGTTTTCCTATAGAGAAGTTGGCCTCTGATATATTTCATTTTTTTCAAATATGCAACCACAATTGCTCAAGCTACTGCTGGTAGAAGGTGCTACAATAGAGGGAGCTAAACGGCCGTATTTGGTCTACTCTTCCACGCATCTTGGAAGAGGTGGGTGGACTCACACTTTACCCCCAGCACACTTGACATGTCAATTGGCTCACTGCGGTGTACCCATTTATTCTGCCGTGCCGGGAGATGGAATCGAACCGGACGACCTTTGGATTGCAAGTCAAGTGTGCTGACCATTATCACTGTGGCAGTTCATTGTCTGTAGGAAATTGGAATGTTCTATTACGGGTTGCCAAGTGAGTTACTTTGCCATTCGCTTTCACGGAGTTAATAGTTACAGTTGTTGAATGATTTATTGATTAACATGATGATCACACGTTTTAAATCGAGCAAAATTATTAACAGAAACTTTAGGTCCTGTTTCGGGAGCAAATATAAGTCGAACAAGGGCACAGTGATTGAGGTAGGGTGTTCTGTACTCATTGTAGGGAGCTCTTCATAAGCTGGTGGTTGCTTTTATAAATAGTTTATTACCACTAAATCGATATCAAAAGGAATGGGAGATGGGGTAACTGGCTGGGAAGATGGTTGATGCTGGCTGTGTATGTTTAGCCCTCTTGCATGGGGCTTGTCTTCTACTGCAGAGCTCCTGGGGATTTTGACGTTGTTGCCGTGGAACGCAGGGAACGACTTTGATCACAAATTACCAGCACACCTGCTGGAGTACAAAATAAATAAATAAATGTGATTTTCCCATCTAAGGCGCCTGTATTTATAGGAATTTACCTTTCCACTGTGGTCACAGCAGTGTGCACAGGAGACAATGAAAATCTCAGTGGGTGGTAGACTACATTGGAGAATAGCGGGGGTAGACCTGGGATACCAAGCAGTGCCTAGTATGGTAAGTGAGGCACATGTGTTGGATTGGGACCAGGAGAGGTGAGCGGAGAACACCGACAGGTTAAGTGGGGTTGTCCACCGCAGTGGTGAAAATGAAAAAAGTGGTCTTTGACGGTCAGTTATATTTGCCATTTGGCGAAATAAATAACCATTTAACTGCTTACGGAACTTAGACACTCAAGTGCACACACAGCCTAAAATCTACATTTTAACCGCATCAACTTTCAGATTGAATGGAGTTTAGCACGCACATTTTAAGCTTGGCTTGAGAAACAAGGATGTGGTTTGGCCAGTCCTTCACATATCTGCCTTTGTTTGATATACCAGCTGTCGATGGTGTGTGGTGCATCATCTCCGCTAAATCTGATGCTCAAAAATAAAGTTGTTGTCATGCTCCAAATTAACGTTCATGTGATGCTCATCTGCTGTTTACAACCCTGATCCAGTGGTTGAAATTCCTCATTATGTGGTTGGGGTGAAGGCTGTTCACTGGACAACCACTGTTGACTTTCCCACAAAGTGGTACCTATGTAGTACCGTCGAATACAGGTCGACACCCGGGGTTGAGGCACACTGAGGTTTATTACAGCAACCGTTGTGACATACACACTTGAGGGGGTATTGGCCCCCTCACCCGTCTATCTGAGGACACACCTCCTAGCTAACCCTAGCCTGCCTCAGAGTCCTCCTCTCGTGGACTAGGGGAGGCTATCTTGGCCCGACACTGGTCAGTCGGGCCCGGTACTCAGAGTCCAGACCAACACTGGCTCTGGCTCTGGCACCACGCCACTGGCTCGAGCCTGCGCGGTCCTGACAAGGACGGCGTACCAGGGGGAGACCAGGGCTCTATCTCGGACGTCTTCCGTCTTCTCTTCTTAGCTAACCCAACTCTCCCCTAGCCCCCCGATACATTCCCCTTTTATACATCCCCCTCCCTGAGGGGTGGGGCCCCGGGGGATCGTAACGTCCGAAGCGCGGACGTCGTAGAGGGCACCTGCCCGTGCACTGACGTAGCCCCGCCCACTGTGCTAGTTTCCCATAGGATCCCATACATATCAGCTCGACACATATTTCCTCCGTAAGACCCCTACACCTATGTTATCAACCCCAGAGGGAGGATGCAAGATCCGACCATGTCCGCCCAGTGCTCGTCGAGCTGCATGGGCTTCCGGTTGCAGAACGAATACATTCACAAGATCGCATTTATTACACGAAAAGTACTTTCCACAGCTGAACCACAAAATCTTGCTGACCTCGTCAAGGAGCATAAACCATCACGCGAACTCCGGTCATCTTCGCAGCGACTTTTAGCGAACCATCAAACAAAAACGGTCACTGCGGCCGTCTGGAACTCCTTTTCCTTCCTGTATTATATACAGTATATTGGAGCTATGCACTTTTACATCTCGATCGAAAACTACATTTCTTTAGAACTCCTTTGTGTTTTAGTGTTGTTGTCCTTGCCCCCGCATCTCCGATTAGCACGGTTGGCTACGTACGGTGCGAAAGAAGTTCAATACACATACAAACCAGGATGTTGACCTGGCTACTTTACGATTGTGAACCACTTGCTCTACTGCCGATGGAGAAAAAGCTGCACATGCAATCGACACATGGCGTTTGCGCGCACTGTGTTTTTCCGATATTCCGACATTCTTATTGTAGTCTAAAAATAATGGGGTCTTCTGTTAAGTCACTTCTCCATCATAATGTAACTGCAGAAGGACACTGCTAAAATATGGCTGGTTGCTGTGTGTTTTAAGATTTTGAAAACGTGCTAAAAAAAAAACTATAATAAGTTCTCAGTGAAAGTGTACCCCTCTGGATATTCCATCGCACATCCTAAGCGTATGAAGCTCTGGGATGCCACTCAGCAGGGGGCATAGATTAATTCATGGAATAATTCTCAGCATAACTGTAGGGAAGCTCAGTGCTTTCTAAAAAAAAAAAGTTGAATTGAGCGCTGATGTTTGACATTAAAATCATGAGGTGTTCTTCGTCTTTAAAGCAGGGACAGCTTGAAGTCAGGTTCGAGGGAAATTAGGGTCCAAATTACTTGACCCGAATTTACGGGAGGTCATTGGGAGTGATTTAAAACTGTGAATTGCGTGAAAAAAATGGTTTTATTATTTGAAGAATCCATCTGTTCAGTGTTGCATAGGACACATAGTTACGTGGGAAGATGTAAAGAGCAGAAGGGGTTCAGGTTAAAGGCTGTGTGTGTGTGTGAATGCAAAGAGATGTACACATTAGTTGGAGGCCTGCACACAGATGTATTCTTTGCAGTTGACTGGCTTGTTGCGATGTTTGGATAAAGTGGCATGTTTTCAATGTGTATCATGGTGCAAACATAATGCAACAGCATAACATTTGAGTAGAATCATCCACGAGGACATTCCATAGTCCTCCTTGTTTGCTTTTCCTGATGATAATCTTACAATATCACAATGTAGGTTATTTAAGTTTGCGTAAGTAGTGTGATGGTCTGATGGTTTTTATGTTTACATGAGAAAGAGTATGTTTATTCTGTTTATATACTTTAAAAAAAGTAAAAAGTAACAGGCGTATAACATTTCTTATCTGTTTTTACAAAAGTGACCATTTTTGATGGTCAAATGGCGTCAAGTGATGCCACTGTGCGTTGCATCATTTCCCTTTTATAAACAATCCGAAACAATCTGTATTTTTAGATTTTCCAAAGTTTCATATCGAGGCCTGATTTTTGTGGGATTCATCTGAAAATCGAAGCTGTTGTAAATAAATGAACGATACAATGATAGACATTTTTTTTTACATTTTACTACATAGTCTCATCAGATTACATGATGTAAATAAAAGGAAGGCATTCGAATCAAACATTTAGTAGTTTTCCAGATATTGATTGGAGTGGGGGGTGGCTGATTTGAATTTGAAAAATGCATTCCTTGCCATCTCTGTCTGCATGCAAAATGCTTTTCTTCTCAGCGCCAAGGTCACGCATGTGTCCAAATACATAATTGATGCAAGTTGCAGGCAAAACTATTAATCATTAAATTAATGGTATTGGTCACACCTGACCTTGTCCCAATGGAAACTCTGGTTTACCGGCGACCTTGGAGCTCAAAGAGGAGACTTCTTTAAATCCACATATAATCTCATTTGCGTTCAATGACAGAGAACTAAAGTGGTCACAAATGGTCATTTTAAAGATGGATAACAAGAAGATAATGAAGTGACTTGTTACTGTTATGTCATTTTACTAATGTCTAACAACAATTATCATTTACAACCCTCTGTCAATCGACTGCTGGGTGAAATCTCCCCATACCATGTTAGTCGAGGGACGTTAATGACCAAACTCCACCATGCCGGGAGATCGAACCAACAGCACCAGTGAGCCAACCATGACACCACGGCATTCCAATTGCATTGGAGAGTTAGTACAAGAATAACAAATCTACAGGCATTACATTAAGACTTAGTAGAGTATTCATTATAACAGAATGTTGGTAATGAAGTTATTGCAATTGCTGTGTAAGAGCCTGAATGCTTTGATAAGCAAAATAACACGTTTAATATAATGAACACAGTTTTACACATTTAATCCCACTACATCAGGGGTTGGATAAAGGTCAAAATTGCATCCCGCACACGGAAAAAAGTGCAATGGAGAGTTAAGGAGGCTATCCTCATCAAAGTCAGTTGTGGATAATTTAAACGGTCTCCTGGCAAGTGTTGCAGAAAAGGGATCAATTGGATAATTAAAAAAGCAGCTGCACGTCTTCTTAGTAAATGTGCTTGGGAGGCTTTGGGTAAGACATCGCAAGTGAGGAAAAGTACATTCTGACCTTTTGGGAGACTACATGTATCGAATATGAGAGCCGGAGTCATGCAAGAGAAGTCAGATGTAGCAAATATAAGATTATTCGTGAACGTCCGATATTGTGTATTCTGCCGGTGGAGCAATGGTGAGTACAATGGACTTGCAATCCAGAAGTGGCAGGTTCGATCTCCTGGCACGGCAGCTGAAATAAAGAACAGTTTTCATAAATCTCCCCGCCTCTGTCCACCAGCGGTATATAAATGGGTTACATCGCAGTCACGATGAGAGTAGCCACTACAAGACGCCTCTGCAATGAGGAACACCGCAGTGCAGTTTGTACATGCACAGATTTCACATTTGAGTGCGTGCTAAGTACGTTCTACATGTTACAATGAAGGCAACAACAATGCATCGTCGAATACGATTTGCGCAATTTATGTTATTAAAGTCAGCGCTTCTTAAGGCAATTACATTAGCGTCATGCTACAAGGAACGTGGTGGGGCCAACGCCATGGATGCCCCAGTGGCGATTGTCTTTCCAGAGTCGATGCTGACCACCCCGCTGTATAAGGGCAATATTTGAGGGCGAGTCAGCATCGGGGATGGCCAAGCTAAGTTCTAATTCCAATTTCCATTGGTCTTTTGCAGGGTCAGGATGATCACCTTGGTAGCTAGATTCATAATGAGGTATGCTAATCATTGTCGCTGCTCCCTATATAATCCTTCCTACATACATACACGTACTCCAGGCATAATGACTCCACGTATATAAGCATATATATATATATTTGGATATTTACGTAATTTAAGGTCGACATTGTTATGGTAACCTAATATGTTCTTCAGTCACCAAAATGTTTGCTTATGAAGTAAAAGAATGTGCAACGGTAATGAAAAATAAAAAATACAGTGTAATTTGTTATTGGACAATCTAAATTAACTGCTTATGCTAATGGATACCGTGACTTCACCGACTTAAGCCACAATTAATCTGTGATACACTAATTCAGTGATGTTAAAAGATCACACACTCTTGTGCAATAATTAATGAATTGCTCTGCATTAATTGGTGCCACGTGCTTAATCCTGTAACGTGTTTCCTTTGTCCCATTAAACTCCCCTACTAATTTGTAGAAACTGGATTATGAAACACACTTAAGTCTGTTTCCGGAGACACACATCTCAAACAACAGATAGGCTAGTAAAATAAACTATTATGAAACGTAATTATAATTATTAATTACGGGCCGTCTTTGAAAGTGATACGGCATGGGAGCGTGTCTAATATTCCACCGTGAAACGTGCGACGAATTTCACACCAACAGAAACATTGTAGAATAGTAAGTTTGTTTTTATGTAGTGGGGAACAGTCAAGGTGATTTGTATTCATTGGAAACAAAACACCTTGGGTACAATTAATCAACCTTTCGTACTTGCCTGTGCTTGCGCATTAGGAATTATGTAACACGTCGGCTATTTGCGACCAATATTATTGACAATAAAGGTTTTTGGGTTAGATCGCGTAAATATAAATGTGTCGCTAAAGTAGTAACTAATTGGCATGTTTTTTTTCCCCGCGACAAACCTTACTGCTAGGCTGTGTCGGGTGGTGGTGGGTTCACGACACATTTATATGTACGCGATCTAACCCAGAAACCTATATTATCAACATTAGTTTTTAAAAGTTGTATTTTATCAAATGGTGGTACAGAAACATTGTGCTTTCATGTACCTTCATTGCCAGTTGAGTATTGCTGACCATAATAATTATTTTAGTACCATTAAAAACGATGGACACTGATGTGTCTACACGTGGATGAGTCGTAGAGTTGCAATATGTTTTCATTAGGGTCCTGTTTGTTCACCAAATGGATATTATCAACTCGCCCGAACAATCCAGACTTGTGTGTTTTTTTTAATCAATTCAATGTCTGCATCGGGGAAGAAATCTGATTTACTGGAGGGGAAAATAATCTCTGAAGCTCCACACAAATAGGTTAACAAGTTAACAACGTACTTGCCATACTGCTTCTCAGCGGCACTTCACGACTACTGCAGGTGAGTGTCAACAACGACAACAACAACAACAACCACGATAATCCCCGCCATTCCCCACTCAGTGAACAATGCTTGTTTCAGGCTAGGTGCACTTTGAGGTCATGGGAAATGTCAAAGGCTCGCTGCCAGGAATTGATTGGAGAGACCAAATGCGTAAATGAATTCATGGTCGAGATGATGGGCAAACGCACCACCTGCGCTCCAATTGGTACACTAATAAATGTTCGTCTCACACACTCACTGATAGATTGATTTAAATACAATCCACTGGCCATGTCTGTATTGTAGCTGTGCACCGCCAAACAAGAGTAAGTTGTACATAATATGAATTGTCTATGTAATTTATAATGTGAAGAAACACACATTGCGAATACGCAAATAACAACTGAGTTAGAGAACGGATCAGTCTGAGAAAATCTTGCGATAGCTACAAAAGCAAGCTATATATATGTACAGCCCTGTGGAAAATCTAACGCAAACGTGGCTATGTTAAACGAGACTTATTTGGAGCAAATTCGTTACAACAGTATCTGATAAAAAAATATCAGGGGTTGGTCATCGGATAGGGGTGAGCGTGGATTGAGTGAATAATGAACAGTTGTAGCAGCATCATCGTCACAATAATCTCAATTTATAATAACCGTCATCTGTATCATTACATCATCTTCATCGTGTATCATTATCACCGCAATCATAATCTCATTATCAAAATGATCATCATGGTAATTATCATCATTATTGTTTTTGATTGGCACCAAGACGTCTTTGCTCTTGCTACAGTTACAAGTCTTAACAACAGGCAGAGCAACTGTCACACACGTCAGTGTGTTTGTGTATAAGACGGAGAGAAGATCATTGGTCCTTCAGCAGGGCGAGCATGCTGATGTCATCATGAGCAGCTCTGGCACGAACTCGGCTACCGATTGTCTGCTAGGTTTTTGTTGTTGTTGTTGCAGAATTAGTCTCCACCTCGTTCCTCATACACTGCTGCATGGGGCTTTTACGAAATTCCTGGTTGTTAGAATTGCACAAAAGTAGCAATATCGTATAAAGGCTAAGCATTTCTTGACAGTAGTTTGAGGGCATATTTATTCAACCCTTTATTGGGCTTCTTGTCTATTTAGGAGAACATGAACCACACTAAGTTTGCGGCGATTTAATAATGTCTGTATATTGAACACATGTTGAAAACATCTATTTTAGAGGCAGGATACACACGTGTGATACACTGTAATTCATGGCGCCCGAATTCATGAAGTTCTTAACGTCACATCGCAAGACCACACATCAGAGCAAGAGTCTGGTAATAGGTCAGCTGACACCACTCGAAGTAATAATTCAGACAAAGCGACCTCGCGGTGTCGGCTATTGGCTCCTGAATGCCAGATAGGAAAGCCCCTAAGGTCACATTAGACAGCAAATTCATATCAGCGTGGAAACCAGAAACCCCCAAACAGAAGACTAAGAACCTTGGAAATCCCTTCGTGGTGTTTGACTATCCCGTAAGAATTGTATTTTGGCATGTTGATTTAAAGGAGATGCGTTAATAGTACCACATGTCCTGTTTGCTTTTAATGTAGTTGTTTCTTTGCAATGTTGAATCAAATAGCAGTATTTAAAGTTATGGTTATGAAAAAATGTAAATGTGTATTTATGCGATGTATTATTAAATATTAAAAATCTTAGTTTGTGATGCAATCATAAAATCATAAACAAAGCCTATATTTTTTTACAATTACAATAGTACCTCTTATTGTTTGTAAATGTAATCGTATAGTTCTGTAGTTTAATAGCTTTAGTGTAGATGATGATGATTTTTTTTCACAATTACATGTACATTAGCATCATGCTACCTTTGCGCGTATACACACGTGGATTGTGCCGGATTGTTTAACCGGAACATCCTCTTGTGGTGCTTTAATGCAATTTAATACCATGCGAAACAACGGTTAGAAATCTGGCTTTCAAGCCGAATAAAACACGTGTGAGATATCGAATTCGCCTCATTTAACCGGCGCTGCGTTGGAATTAAATTAGAATGTCTACGCCATATCATGTACATGTATGTATTGATATATGTATTATGATGTATATTGAACTTCTATCGAAGAGTACATAGCGAACCGTGCTAATCGGAGGTGTGGAGGAAGGACAACAAACTAGACACAATAAGCAGCTTACATCAAAATTCATTCGAACACCTTGTTTGGGATATGTGCCAGTCAATTCAGGTGGGTTTTTTTTTCTTACAGCAAATCTTAATGTTGAAAAGCAAGCAATATTTTAACAATTTTACTTTTGACGTTTCGCTGGCGATCTTAGCTCTTTTCTAACACACGATGACACTGGATGTAATCTCCAGCGAATCGTCGTATGGAATTGTTAAACGGATTGCATTTAAACATTCAAATTTGCTGAAAAGACAATCGGGAACAATTACGTGCGTGACAAATTGAGGTATTTGGCTTCGTGGGGTGGTGGAGGGTTATATCTCTACTTGATCTAACCCAACCATCTAACCCAACCATCTAACCCAAACATCTAACCCAAACATCTAACCCAACCATCTAACCCAAACATCTAACCCAACGATCTAACCCAACAATTTTATCCAACGATCTAACCCAACAATTTTACCCAACGATCTAAACCAAAGAGAAACCAATTATGATCAGAAGATTTGGTCGTGAAAGCCTACGCATGAAGTGTTTGAACGTGGCCCAAATTTTACAAGGGAAACCAATTTGTACCCTTGCTATCAGAGATGAAAAACCTGGCAGAGAAGTACACTACCAATGAAGCAAAGAGTAATAGCATTTCACCTTTGGTTTTGTAAAGGAACTTTCCATGTGACTGCATGTCTCATGCCATTCCCCCAAAGGGGAGCACACATTTGCAGCACAAAGTCTTTGCACCAAGAGCAGAACTCGTGTCGTCACTGTGACCGATTGTGCGAATTTGGTTCACTCGTGCGAAATTACTTCCAAGAGGGACTAGCCTTAGGGCTAATGATAGTGATTGAATGCACATGTAACGATCTTCGGCGGTGTGCATTGGTTACAGAAAGACACACCAACATATTTGGCGAGACTTGCCTGGATCGAAGCGGCGGAAATGTAGCAGGAACAATCCTGCTTCGAGTTTGCTGACACAACACACGTCCGCTTTCATTTTAGGAACGGGCCAGCTCATGGTTTTCTCGACTCGCAAACGCCAGGTGTGGCCAATCAACTCATTGTGTGCTTTATGGAATAATCGACCGCCGCACAATTAACAACTGTGATTGCGCCAAATGGCGAGCCCTATAAAATAGCCGTGGTGGTGTAACCAAGCAGGAGTGATAAACAGGAGGGAAGAAAGGAAACATCAGCTTGCGGCTTTTGTTAATCAAACTGTGATTCAATTAACTTCATAATCACGACTCTGATTGATGGGCCGGTCAGTATTTCCTGCTACAAGGCATTCGTCAAGCATCACCGCACAAATGTTGCACGCAGACAATATTTGATGAGCTTCCCACGCATTTTCAGAAAGACACACACGTGCACACACATGCACGCAGATGCACATGCAGGTACACATTCGCTCGTACGTAAACACACAATCACACGTATGCACTCACGCACGTAATGCTAAAGACATAGTCCCCATGTAAGCTACATAGGTTCTTGGAGAAAATACTGTCAGCATGTACCTATGAAGGCCAGTGCAACAAGCGCAGTTCCTCAGGGGTGCATCGACCTCGGAGAGGCCCATGACGTTTACGGAATTTTGCCACTGATATTGGCTGTGGCCAGAAATGAAACTCAGGTCGTCAGGTTCATAGCAGAGTTTGTGATCCACTGCGCCACAACTCCACCCACGCAGGCACACGTACATACACACCTGCACAGATTCAAGTGCAAATATCCCACATACAGCCGTGTTGCCTATTGGACCAAGAGC
This sequence comes from Lampetra fluviatilis, assembly GCF_964198595.1. Lineage (NCBI taxonomy): Eukaryota > Metazoa > Chordata > Hyperoartia > Petromyzontiformes > Petromyzontidae > Lampetra > Lampetra fluviatilis. The sequence goes on from NC_136308.1 coordinate 2,368,267, forward strand.
GCTTTGAGCAGGGAGCTTTGGCATAATGGCTAGTGCACCGTGAACGCGCTGACAGAGAAGATAGAGAAGGTATCAAAACGTAAACTTTAAATTATTCTGCTTTGATTTTGAAAGCATAACGTTTCGTTCGACCTACGACGGTCACAGTGGTGATATGAAAGACCCTCTGAAGGTTTCAGTGGAAACTAAAAGTCTCCAGGAAGATTAAAGCTTTTACTAAAAGCTGTATTGTCACTTGCATGCTCACCGTTCACCATCAAAGTTCCGTTACTTCAATGGGGCACAATGCCGCAAGCACAAACCATTCACCATTCTCTTAGGTTTTTTCGGTAAAGTCACGTAGGTAAAAAAAATCATAAAATAAAACAATAATAATAAATGAAAATAAATCAATTAAATCACGACATTCTCCCAGCGCGCAGGGCGAATTGCACTTTGAGGTCACGTGGGTTGGCAAAGGGCTCGCTGACACGAGGTCCTGGCATATAACCCAAGAGTCCACTGGCAAAAATCTTGCACAAAGTCACATTTCATGTTTCTAATGTGATTAGAATTTTTGGCATAATTGTGTACGGCATAATTGTAAAATAAAACTTGAACGTCAAAAGAAAATTGGCTAACGATCCCAAAGCAGGATGCTTCTGTAAAAGAACACCCCCAGTTGCCTCGTGCTCTTGAATTCAACTTAAACATGAAAGTGACAGATGCGTGACTTGTATTAGACTGCTCAGCCTGGGCCACTCTTCGCCATTAGCTCTCATGCAGCATTAATTAGGACAGTCAGTCATGTTGGGATATTAATTGATCATGACAAGCAGGGTTATTCCAATTGGCCCTGCGCATGCTTGAGCGCGTACGACTAAGCATTCTTTGTATTTCATGCCACTGCCATGGTTTCGGGTGATTAAAAATACTTTGGGGTGACTGGTTGGCTCGTGAGGCTAATGCCCTGGGTCGTGGTACTGAGCAGGCTCTGCTGATGAAACTGGCATCCAATCGTGACGAAGTCAGGTCGTCAAGGTTAAGGAGTTTATCTCCGCCTGGTCACCAACGATTCACAGACAACGTGTAGAACACCTCATGCTGTATTCACCCATAACCCGGATCTCATTGGCAAATTTTTTTATTTTTAATGTTTTATGATCACGGGCCCTAAGGCCCAAAAATTCCAAACGGCAAGATGCAATCAGCACTATTCAAGGTGCGATAGATGAGAGTTCGTGCATTTCTTGAAGCGAGCAAGGTTATAAGGACATGGCAAAGTAGATGACGGGAGGAATTCCAAAGTCGTGCAGTGCGAGGAAAGGCGATGAAAAGAAGTGTGTTGATCTCCAGTGTGACGGTATAACGGGGTATGTACAAGAAGCACCAGTCAGTCGAGTAAACTCAGTACTCAACATGGGGGGATGATTTACACTATGGGAACCTCATTTGCCAGTAAAAATATGATAATTGGTTTTTTACCCTTCTATCTGGCAACAAAACTGACAGATAGAAGGGTAAAGAACCAATTATCATGGGGGGATGAATTAATGGGGTGCCACTTTGGTGAGATGTTAACTACCTCGCCAGGTATACAGGAGGTCGTGGGTTCGATCCCGATCTCGACCCTGACGCATGTATATTTGGAGTTTGCATGTTCTCCCCGTGGTCGCATGGATTTTTCTCCGGGTCCACCGGTTTTTTTCCTCCAATATTGAGACACATGCATTCAGAGTATTTGCCTGCGATACATTTCCACGTGATAAGCCACTTCATTGAGATATCATTTGCGGCCAAATATCTTCTAAAAAAAAGAGTTATATAGCTCAGCTGGCCTTACCTGGTAAAATAAAATAAAATATAAGTTTAGTTTAAATCATGTTGAGGGGAACAGTAACCATCCCAGAGGAGATTGAGGAGTGAAGTGGCTACTCAATGCCGGTCATGGAGTGACTGGAGCAAATCTACGAGTGCTGGATTACCAACCCATCACAACGCGTTAACATGCGCTGGACATTGGCGTGTCTATGTAATGTTATGTCCATCAATGCGTGATCTATCAATCCTGTGGCGTCTAAGGTGTTGTATTACAGTGTTGTACCATTTTACCTCCACCATTGTTTTAGGCTCTGTACTTGTTTACGTGCGTAACGTTTCTATCAATTGTATGACCTCCCTGAGTTTGAGATCGCTAGCGGTGTAGGTTTCTGCAACTGCAGGAAAAGCCTCTAGGTTAGCACGGATGGCTCCGTGCGATGCGATAGAAGTTCAACATACATACAAATTAATGCAACTTTATTCAATATTTGGCTGATCAATTATGCATTTTCACATTCTCCCTGGTTTAAAGATGCCTTTGATGTGAAGATAAAGGCAACTCAATACTATCGTCATAACTTTGGAGTTCTTAAACCTTTTCGTTAGTTTAATGATAAAAAAACATCAACTATATGCGTATTACGTGTTGCATGTTAACGTATTCAAATTTATCTTACGTCACTTATTTTGAGGACTAAATTTAAATCATTCAATATTCATCTTAGAATGATGCTAATCAACCCGTGCCTACGATAAAGTATGTTTACGCTTATTGATCAAATATTTTCCTTTGAGGACACCGTTCGATCGCTGCGCACACAATCCATTTCTTTGCTTTATCCATTGGTGAGGATCTAAAGGCTGAGCTAATGGCCGCATCACTTATATGAATGCCGAGTTGGCTTGCGTGTAAAGATGTATTTATTTTACTGAGCCAGCTGATTTTTGCGCAGCAATACCGCCCCCCTCCAACCTCTCTCTCTCTCTACCAAACGCGATCGCAGGGATACAACAACTATACAACTATACAGCATCTCAGTGTCAGCCGGCAACCGTCCATTTACGACGAAACACACACGAGGAATTACAAAACCCATTCCCCTGCAAAAAAAGTAATTGTCTGAAGACTTGCCATGACTTGCCATAATGTGTGCAATTCAGACTCAGGGTTTGAATGAGCCACTTGAGAAAAAAGAAATGTTGTCCATCATGAGTTGCCACAGACTATCTTCCCGAGTATTTTTAAAATGAGGGTGGGGTGGCGGGGGGCACCCACCCATCGGCCCTTGTAATGGTGTAATGGGGGCCAGAGGAGTTTCCTTCAAGAACTGACCCTGGAGGTGGCCTGGTGGCTGGCAGTGATGGTGATCGTGTTGGGTTACCGAGTCGGCACCTCGAAGATTCGAAGTTGAAAAAATGTTGTGATCACCAACGGCCATGTGGGTGATAGCCCCCCCTCACCTCCACTCCCGCACCACCTCTGAGACCCCCAAAAAAGCATACAATATGTATTATTACTACTACTACTACCGACAGTCGTATTTTTTTAAAAGTGTTACATTTTGAGACCGTTTTCTGAGCACGTATGAATATATATATTCATCGTATATTGGTTAATGAGGTCAAAGCGAGGTCACCGGAGGCATTCGCTGAAGTGGAGAGACAGATTGTACATGTTGTGGGTTTGCGCTCCATCACACCTATGTGCTGTACGAGTGTTTACGTGACAAACCTTACTAGTTGACTGTGGCGGGTGGTGGCGGGTTTAACGACACATTTATATTTATGCGATCTAACCCAAACAAACCTATATTAAGGGTTTAATGAAGTCTGTTGAGTTCACATGTACTGTACTATAAATAATTTTGCACGAAACGTTCATACATTGTTTCTATATCTATTTATATATTCAATCAATGACAAAGACCACATCACACCGACTCACCCAATCTCGTGGGATCTTGGAAATCTACCAGTGCTTGATCGGGTGTGAACCGGTGTGTTCCAGCTGTTGTATTGGGGAGCGGTGGTGCAACGGTTAGCACACTGCGCTACGAACCCGGCTACCCGAGTTCAATTCTCGCTCACGGCCAACATCAGCGACGATTATTTGAATCGGTCGACTCAGCCTCAAATGAGTACCTGGTGCGGTATGTAAACATTTCCACTGAGATGGTATCACAGCAATGGGTGCGGTCCTCAGATTAGGCCCACTTCTAGATTCAGTTTGTGTTTAGATTTTAATCTCTCTATGTTTAAGGATCCCCTCATATGCATGGGTGTTCTCCACGTACTTACATTTCCTCCTACATATGAAAAATCTCAGTTGTGGCATTGGGCAAAGATCCTAAAGCAGGACCCGATTGAAATAATTGCCATTCGTTTTGTTCGTCCAATTTCTCTTTACCGCTCTACATTTCTCAATAGAGCCTTCTGTCATGAAATAATAATGAAACATTTAACATCTTAAAGCAAAAGAACCCTACATCTAAATGCGTATCTGTCAGGCAGTCTGGTCTATTTGTGGAAATGTATATTTAGAAATATAATTCTTCATATCTCCATTTGCCGGTTGTGAATGTATTCCAGCGGCAAATCAATGCCTTCATTCTTTCCATTCGGCAATAATACTTACAATATCCCAAAAAAATCTTGCTCCGGCAGGCACACTATCCTTTGTAAACGAATTCCTGATAGATGAACTCCAGAGCCGAATTGTCAGTGAGTTTGTGAGAAACATAAGAAGCGGCCACATGAATCCCATTTTTGAATTCCATCCTCGTGATTTCACCTCCCCCCCCCTGCTTCCCCTGCTCATGAGCTGTCGTGATGATGTGGCCCCCACCGAGGGTGGTTCGCCTTCCCTGGAGGTATTACAATGTGCAATCGTGCCGCGTGTCTCGCTCTCTTTTTGTGTACCCCGAACACAAACGCTTTGGCCCTGGGAGCCGTCTCAGTCTTGAACAGCAGCGCGAGCCTTTAAATGGAACCCAGGACCTTGAATTCGAATCCACAAATTGCATTCAATCACTCACTACCATTCCATTCTTTTCACGGTTTGTTTAGCCCGGGTCTATTGTATTAAATATATTTCCACACGGACACACACACCAACTCTTACCTTCGCCACACACACGTACAAGTCATTTCAGTTCAATGTAAAAATTTACATTTTTTCAGAGTAAGGAACGATTCTTCATCAATCTGCACTGACAAGTGTGGTGAAGTATGGTCAAATAACCCGCACAACCGAAACGGAGTTGGGGGGGAGGCCCTCACCCATCAGAAAAAAGAATATATAAAACACAAACATTACGTAAACAACAGCATCATTAATTATGTGTTCATACAATTGCAGTGATTTCATTCACTGCTTCCTGTGGAGGTGCTCTGGCCGGGTCGCTGTGGTTTTACTGTCTATGGGGCCGTCCATAAATGACGTCACACGATTTTGGACAATTTTTGACCCCCCCCCCCATCGACACACGGCGTCACAAGAAGTCAGACCCCCCCTCAAATATGATGTCACAAAGCTCTGCCCCCCCCCCCAAAAAAAAAAACATGCTTCAAATCGCTTTAAACTATTGTCATTGTAGTGCGTATTTAATGCGGCGCTGCACTCTGATGTTGTAGGAGAAAACATTTACTAAAAAGTCTATTTCATTAAGCAGAACGTGTTGTCTATATTTATTTAAATGTGCGCATTTTGATGTGACGTCACATTTCTGAACCCCCCCCTCCTTGTCACACATCGTCACAAATTTCTGATCCCCCCCCCACCCCCTTTAGGTGTGTGACGTCATTTATGGACGGCCCCTATGTTGGTTGGTCTGGATGCAAGTGGGGAGTGGCAGAGACAACTCGTGTCATTTCTGCTCTTCCTTCTGCCGTGTCCCACAGTTTCTGTACCGTCGGTGTTACACTTTAAATAAAAATACGAATATACATTATAATTAAGTCTAGACCCCAACATAATACCCCCAGAGTGACGTCAAATATTTATGAGCGAGACAAATATAGGTTGTTAAAGTAAATATATTTGTTTTTACTGAGATAAACTCGATTAATATCCAGACAATGGCCGATGGATAATTTTTTCTTTTGCAAGGGAGACCTGTGTTTAAATAAGGAAAGCAAAACAACATTTGTAACATTAATAGTTACAATGTGTAATCATAACGGATTGTAATATTCCACATCTCAACCACGAAATTCATCCACCGAGCAATTGCGAAGCAAACACCCAAAACCGTTCCTACGCAACTAAGGGCACACAGTGGGATTCGCGTGTACATGTGTACAAAACTGATGCGAGTAGTTTTTTTTTTAAAAGCAATGTGTATGGAGCAAGTGTGCGCTTAATGGGATTCAGGTAACCGTATCGGCCATTATGTCCCAGACCAGGAGTGCAATATAAGGTACATGCCGGCACTTACATATATTCAGAAATTGGAACAGTGTTGGACCTTGGTGGCAAAGGGCTCCGTGTCCTTGTGGTCAACATGGGATGTGCATGAGTGGAGCCTCTGGCTACGTGCTCACGATCGTGTCTGGAATAAACCTCTAGTGGCCGTGTCGCAGTGCGAGTGTGCAGTGCTTAGTACTGCATTGTAAGAAGTTTTTCTTCTTTACGATCTTTATTTCGCAAACAGTGCAATTGAATCCAGAATCTAGGCCACAGTGCAACCCATCAGAGATGAAAGCTACCAAGGAGATGGAGCAATGAAATCAGCTGGTAGGCAGGTGCTACGTGGATTATTGCATTATAAAACCGTGAGAGATGGGACTTGTTGCTGACGCCTTCATCTAGCAGCAGATTGATCAATAAAACATCTAGCAACTATCTATTTTATTGTTAGACACTGAGCAGTAGCTTCTCCTCTCCCAGTTTTAGTTGGTGCTATTGACTTATTGGAGGGTTATCTGTCATTTATAGTGCTGTGATTACCCATAGAAGATCTAGAGCCATATGATGGGATTGTGTAAACCAATTTTGGAGGTTGGATGTCAACTGTGCGACAGCTGTGGGATCTAACAGAAGAGATGAGAATGCGCGGTGGCATTGGCTCTGCGAGCTGTATACCACAGGGGATGGACCCAGAAGTTAGCAATTATTTGGCAAATTAAGTTAAAACCAATTTCAATATGACTTGGATGTGTGCTCGCAGGTTCGTGGGCTGGAACTGCTGACTCATTACATATGAGAGAACTTAATTTAATCACAAGTGGCTGCTCATATTCAGAGCCCAGATCTTATTGGTTTTGAGATGACGTTAACAATGGAAATATAAATGAACGATAAGTTACCTATGATGGACCGAGCTTATACTGTATTGTCGACGCATGCATCTTCATTCGTAAACAGGAACGAGGCTTTTAGGGCAACCACAGGTTACTTCCCACTAAGTGGTGCCTCTTTTTGTGACACCGAAGGGATTATGGGCTAAGTTGATCTTATCGTGAATGCAAACTCATGAACTTGTGATTATTGGCCTGTGGTCGGTCTTTTGCATAAAATAACTTTATTATTTTACAATAGTTGGCATGTGAACCTAGGGAAAATTAAACTTCAAATTTGTTATACGACTGGCCACTGCTGTTTAAATACCGTATATTTTTTTACCCCACTATAATTTTTTCCATTCCCTGTTATGGCCTATTAAAATATGAATTATTAAAATGTATAAATGAGAAGCTGTTATGATAATTTCTGTTACGCTTTAGCTTGCAGTGCCATTTAAATCAGACACACAGTCATGCGAATACTTACCACTGCACAAACAACTGCCTACTTGAACAGCATTTCCATTTCAAATTAATTTAAGTAAACATTTTACAGCAAGTGACATTTTCTCAAAATGTTTAAACCTTTAATAATAATTCCTGCAGTCACGAAAGCTTTCTTTCTGATTTAATACTCGGAGATAACCCCCGATTACCACGGTTGGCTATGTATGGTGCGAAAGAAGTTCAACATATACACACATACAGAATCTGTTGGTCTGCAACAGGTTCTGTATGTGACAGCGGTCACGTTAATATTCTTCACATAATCCTCCTGTACTCGACTAGGAAATCTGTGAAAAAGAGCTTCATAGCTGATCGGATTCCTCCAGAATAAATATGCTGATTCTGATTTTGGAGCACTGAAAGTTATCTGCTTGTGACGTAATAAAATGTGACTATAATATGTATTGTGATGTTTGTTTATATTCTCTAACATTTAAGCAGTTTTCTTGGAAAATAATTGCATTAATAGGAATGCAAATGTAAAAAAAAATAATGCATGTTCATTGTATGTCTTCTGTTCGTTACTCCCAACTCTTCGGTGTCGCTATCAAACTTCTTCTGCGGTTTTAATTAAAATCAATTCAACGTTTATGTATTGATGAATGGACAATCCCATTTAGCCAGTGATCCAGCCAAGTTCCAGTGGAAACGGCCCACACAGCCACTCACAACCACAGAGTTAATGTTGGGGTGGAAAGGAGCCCAGTCAGTCGCCAGCCAGGGAACTGGAGGTGAATTTTTTTAACATCATGGGCGCTTTTTTGTCAGGACCAAAATATGACAAATAGGAATAGGTTTAACCCTTTCTGGCAATACAACAGGTGCTAAGGGGCCGTCCATAAATGACGTCACGCGATTTTAGACGATTTTTGACCCCCCCCCCCCCATCGTCACACGGCGTCACAAAAAGTCAGACCCCCCCCCTCAAATATGACGTCACAAAGCTCTGCCCCCCCCCCCCCCCAAAAAAAAAACATTTCAAATCGCTTTAAACTATTGTCATTGTAGTGCGTATTTAATGTCTATATTTATCTAAATTTGCGCATTTTAATCATCAAATTTATCACCCCCCCCTCGTCACACATCGTCACAAATGTCTGACCCCCCTCCCCCAGGTGCGTGACGTCATTTATGCACGGCCCCTAAGATGTTAAAACACCAAATAGGTACTGTATTAGAAAGGGTAAAACATGTATCTATTGTTGTTGTATGATTAATTCAACTTCGGAAAATTACAATACAATCTCAGAAATTATTAAACCTTGGAAATGCATTTTGTCGTGCAATTGCAACCTCTGTCGCATTTAAGGAAATCGTGGCTTTGTAAATTGGGAACAACCCTTTAAGGGCTGTGAGTATAGCGACAATACGCACCATGCCATGTGTGCCGAGTCAAGGGAAAACCTATTAGTGCTGCACATTGAATTTGGTATGCTAATGTGTCTGGCATTTAGCATGTTGCGCAAAGGGAAGACTCAATGGTGCAGAGACTTTACATGTGTATGCACGTGTATGTGTGCGTAAGTGGGGAGCGGTGGTGCAACGGTTAGCACGCTGCGCTACGAACCCGGCCATCCGAGTTCAATTCCCGCTCACGGCCAATACCAGTGACGATTATTTGAATCGGTCGATTCAGCCTCAAATGAGTACCTGGTGCGATGTGTAAACATTACCACTAGGGAGACAAAGGCGGCCGGGCGTGGTGTTGGCCACCCACCCCCTCGTGTGCCGTGACGGCCTTCGTAGGTGCTCGCTAACAGCACTCGTCACCAATAAATGATTGGGCTCGTATTCAATATTAATCACGTGACTATTAGCAGTGTTGACAGGCGGTAAGCATGGTGACGATACAACGGCAAGAGTGTGAGTCTGCGCAAATGTTTAATAACTTGCGATGAAACAATTTCATCCGCACTCTTGAGTTGCATGTCAAACACCCGTGGAACGAATCTCATTCGCCACCGTCTGGACGAGTCCGACTGCAACGTTGTCGTTTATTGATGCAACAAAAGTTAAAGGTCTAGTTGGTAGCCCGGCGATTGCTTCACCACCCTGCTGCTTGCAGAAGCCCCCCCACCTCCCAATAGAGGAAGATATTGAGCCACTGTAGGGGGCATTTGGCCTACCCTTCCACGCTGGCCTCACGCTCTGGAAGAGGTGGGTGTTACCCACACTTGACCCCAATATCTGCGTTACTGAGATCGAGGTAGCATACATAATACTAATAAGCATGTCAGGAGTAAAGCAGGATTCCCATTGAGGCAATTACAAGTTAAATCATAGCCATACAGCATTCCCTCGTTATTCGCGATAGATATGTTCCAGAGATGGTCTTGGATAGCAAATTCCGCGGAAAATTATATTGGCCTACTAAAACCTATGTTTTTTAAAATGAATTACCTTCAATAAATACGTAAATAAGCATTTAAATACATTACAATTATAATAACACGTCACTTTATCTCTCATCACTTGATTTCATCACCTGAAATGTAGTCACCCTGTGCGGACAGGTGTAAGAGAGGCCCGAGAGGCAGAGTATGAAACGGAGAGATATGGTGAGGGACATCACCATCATCATCAACCATGGTCCATCTACTGCTGAATGAAGACCTCTGCAAGCCGTCGCCATCCTGAATGATCATTACGATGCAAACTCTCCGCACACATGTATTTTTTAACTTCGAACCAATGGGTTAATCGGGGAGATGGATGCGTTCTCGGACACATTCTATCCCTTTGCTGCCACTCCATCATTATCTTGACCATTGGCCATCGTTCCTCCCAGCCACGTGCCCTGCCCGAACCCACGTGATGTTCTTAACTGTCAGAACGATTTATCTAACCTGTGTACATTCACTGAACCGCACGTTCCACATCATTGTGCCTCTTAAGTGTAATTTCAAGCCCGCATCTGTCCGTGCTTCTTAGCGCAGGGACATGGATATGACACAGGGACAAACAGTTACCAACTCCCCATCACGATCAGCACCCGGGTCACCCAGTGAGGGGTCTCATTCGGCCCCTCACGTCGTTCTTTGTGATCGCCCCTGTTACCGTATTATCCAGACGATGTGTCGCATTGTTTTCTCTGTAGTATTTCAGGCAAAAGTTTGGGGTGCGTCATATAATCGGGCATGTGTGTGACTCGCTTTGTACAACTCAATTTACACCGTGCCCACATGTTTTGAGTGTTTTCTTACTTTCCCGAGCATCTTAAGTAATCCAGAGAATAGGGCGGCTTTAACGTCAACCTCTCAGCCGGTTCAGCTGCAAACTCAGTTTTGGCAGCGAGTCCCGAACATTGGGCCGTGAAACATCCATGTGTGACTATGTGCTTAATGTATTGGATATAGACAAGGCAACATGTGTTTTGTGGGATAGCTGTTGTCTATGTTAGTGCGCGGCAGAAAGCTTCATTTGTCAGTCACACTATCCAAAGACGCACAGCCACTGGTAAATAGTACCGTAATTGTGAGCCCCAGATAGGAAAAATACCCCTCTGAAAAATGTCTTACTTCCCCCTCAGCGCCTATCCCGCATTTAATAACTCCCGGGTGGCTCGTGATCTTTCTCGTGACAGCTCTTAATAATGCATGGCAATTTGAACAAGATGAAAGTGTTCACATTAATTACAATTTGTGGCTTAATATTTTACACTGATTGTGAATAATGAAGTGGTGACGGTGGAAGCCTTTGCATATGACTCTTAGCGATGGTAGTGGGAATGTGGGCTGCATTTTTTAAAATACATTGTAAGCGTAATGTGGAGAATAAAGATCAAAAATGCGTATTTTACTTGCATTAAAGAGCAGCCAGCCTGCCCGCAAATTTTGTTAATGTGCATGTTCACAAAGAGAGCTGCATTTTAATAAAAATAAAGTGACTGATACCATTCAAACATCGAGTAGGTGCATATGTTCAGGTACATTTATTCGTGTTACATATTTGTTTGTAAAATACATTTCAACAGCGGTGAACCCAACACTTTGAAATTTGCATTAACGAGCTTGGGCAGGACACATCATGAGATGGAACGATTGCTGATGGGTGAGACTGGTGATGAAACCACCATGATCCGTCCAGCATTTAAACACGATGAGCCTAATGGTGGCAACAGCAAATTTGCGAAAAAAAAGTACATTGCATGTTGGTGAAATAAGTGCCAAGTTAGAGATGTTACTGGAAGTCATAGTCATCGTTCGATGTTGATCATGCACACCACAGTACAATGCAATGTCTACAAAGCATGTTTGTGTTAATGTAATCAAGGTTATCATTACCAATTCATTTGCTTCCTTCTGCTAGCTCACACAGTTGTTGCAAATTCAACAACTGGTCGTTCATGTCCTGCACTTGCAGTGTCTCACCATCTGGATTTAGTTTTTTTTTTACCTTGGTTACCAAACTCTGGGTGCTTCTGCATTGCCTACTTTATTAACTTGCCCTCCTAGGCTCTGTCCTAGTGCCCCGATATTTGAACCTCCTCCTTCTAAGGCCCATAACACTTTCTCACCACGTGCCGCAAGGTGCTGGCGCACACGCCTCTAATCAAGCGTTGTGGAGGCGAAGATTAGTGGGCCACAGAAATGATGTGGACCAACTCCATCTGCCCCATGTGTATGAGATAGGGTGTTGCCCCCTCGCATGCGTGGGTTTTCTCCAGATGCTCCAGTTTCTTCCCACATGGTAAAAGCTCAATCATCGGCTGAAACTTCGTCCTATATGTGCCTCCGTGTTTATGGATTGCGCTGCTTTGTACGATACTGTTGTATGTATGTTGAACGTTTTTCGCACCGTATATAGCCAACCATGATAATCGGAGGTGCATGATATTACCACATGTATAAAAAAAAAACTAAATAGTATTAGTTTGATAATTGTTTTTTTACCCTTTAATCTGGGAACAAAACTGACACCCTTTTTTTACAAGGAGTCATGTTTGCATTGACCACAATACCTGCGGTCGGAATGCAAAAAAAACACAACTCTGATAATGTATGCACTGTCCTTGAAATTGATTGGTCAACACCCAAGACAGCTTTTCTTAAGAGCCTAGTCTCACATGGTGTTGGACCAGAAGACGCCAAAAGGCGCACAACTCAAAGACAATGCACCATCAGAGTATGAGAGCTCGGGGTAAGCATGTACACCATTGTAACCTCCTTTGCCAGTAGCAAAATATGATAGTTGTTTTTTTACCCTTAAATCTCAATTTCAAGGACAGTGCATACATTATCAGAGTTGTGTTTTTTGTTTGCATTCCGACCGCAAGTATTGTGGTCAATGCAAATGTAGTGTAGTAACTCGGCGGGAGACGACTTCACGGGTAACACACTCTTTATTTTATCAAACTCGTTCACAGGTGACTAACACCTACTTTGTATCTCGGGTGACAAACACCCACTTAGTATCTCGGGTGACAAACACCCACTTAGTATCTCGGGTGACAAACACCCACTTAGCTACTTGGCGACTAACGCCCACTGAGCTACTCGGATGACCAACATCCACTTAGTATCTCGGGTGACAAACACCCACTTAGCTACTCGGCGACTAACGCCACTGAGCTACTCGGGACACTCCCTGCCCGGGGTATCCGTCTCGACTGTGGGTCCCCAGCCCGACCCACGGGGGCGTCGGACCCCGGGTCCCACAGCCTCGCCTCCGAGCCACACAGGGCCCCGGTCCCCACAAGGACGGCGGGACTAGGGGTCTCGGGGCACTAGGTCTTCAGCTCCGTCTTCGGGTCTTCAACTGGGTAACTCTCCCCGAGTGCTCTCGCGCGTCCCCCTTTATACCCCACCTGCGGACGTCGCTGCGAGCACCCACTTATCCGACCAATCACTCGGCGCTGGCTACGATCCTGTTTCCCCACATCTTATCGTGCCTCACCACCCACGCCGCGCCGCCCCGTCATCTGTCACTCCCGGCGCGCGCGTCCACACCACGCCCACAACGCGTGCCCAACCCCGCACCCCGCGCCGCCCCGTGATCCATCACTGTCACAGTCGGCGCACGTCAATACCACCACTACACAAACATGACTCCTTGTAAAAAAAAAAGGTGTCAGTTTTGTTGCCAGATTAAAGGGTAAATAACCAATTATCATATTTTGCTACTGGCAAAGGAGGTTCCAATGGTGTAGTATTAGTTTATTAGTTTTATTTTATTCTGAATATGCAAGCTGCTCCTTCCATCTTGCCATGCAATTTGTAGCATCCTCAACATGCATGCATATTCAACGTTTTTTTTCCCCTTCTCGGTTCGTTTTGGTGATAACTTACACCAACTTGTATCTGATACTGTCCTGCTAAATGAAGGAGACATATGACGTTGAACAATCGCATTTGGCAGCGTGCACTCTTGAGATGAGATACACACGTTGCATTAGTTTAGCATTTATTTTCTTCACAGACCCAGCGTGCACACACCTCGGAGCCTTTGTTCTTTTCAAACTAGATGCCTACGTGAACATGAACAACACAAGATAACACAAGTTAACAGAGCCAGCACGCGAGTCCTCAACTCTGTTACCGCGGTGAGTGCGTTTCTCTGTGACCGTATGCTTTTCTGAGCCTTTAGGCTACGCTACGCATCAAGCTTCCAAGATGCTCTGACCTGTGTAGACGCGTTTAAAGCACTGCCCTAGGCTGTAAAATAGATCTCTGGAATAAATAATTTTCACCTGTTGCATGTGAGTTCAAACTCACGGATAGAACTAATACCCAGTGCATACATAGAGTGCATTGGGATCTCTCAATGGCAATTAGCGGATGTACGTATGTTGAACTTTTGTCGAACGTACGTAGCCAACCGCGCTAATCGGAGGTGCGGGGGAATGACAACAAACCAAACACCAAAAAACATTGCTTTAGCACGGAGTTTTCAATCTAGATTGAAAAGCGCGTAGCTCCAGTGGCTTTCTAATATCGTAAGGAAGAGCGTTCCAGACGGCCGTAGGAGCGCATCTGAACGCACGGTGGCCGTCTTCGTTTGACGGGCCGGCCACAACAGTAACAACATTCACATCGCCCCCGTAGCACGCGGGGCGCGGGGATTGGGCTGTGCCCACTGCTGCAGGCTCAGCCCTCGTTAGAAATGTAACGTTGGTGCAACATAGATACACAGGGGCCGAGAGCCAGGGCAGAATGCACGATAGACAGCGGCAGATCTCACCATTGCTCGTCCTGTCATTTTAACAAGGTCACACTTTCGAAATATAAATATGCAGCGCGTGACCTTATTGTTAACATCATGAAATGTGAATCAACCCTGATGCACATGATCGGGGTGGATTCACATTATATAACAGTCCGTGTGTACCCTCATCCCCACGTGTAGCCCCTTACCAATAGTGGGAATTCCACATTCCTATGGTGGGGGCCACAAACAATTGGTGACTTCCAAGAAGTGGTCTGCTTTTAAATGTCCTTCCCCCAGACAGACATATGTCGTGTGATGTACAGAACCAAAAATAGGTAAGAGGTTGTGAATCCACGAGCGTTCGTCACCTCTCGTTGTCCTGTGATACACCTCCGAATAACACGGCTGGCTACGTACGGTGCGACCAAGGTTCAACATATATACATACAACATACGTACAACATACATACAAGTTCAACATACGCACAACAATGGAGCTCGCGCTTGCAGATCACCTGATCGTTCGACCTCCGTGGGCGACGCACGCTCGGGCACGTCCCCCCACCGCCCCCACCGTGAATCTTGACCGCCGGTCACCGTCTCTCTGCCCGCGACGTGTGCTGCTCAAGCCCCATTCACTTCCCGCCAATGGTCAACGTGACCTGTATGCAATTTGCATTTGTTCTCGAATGCGTGTGTTCCTCCGTCTGTCTATTCGTTTTTTCATTAATCGAGACAAAATTATTGCTGGAAAGCGGCATTCATTCGTGAAAGCGAAATATATATTAACAAAACTGCGTTGCATACCGCACATTTAGAAACACGTCTGTGAATGAGATGTTGCATATTAGACAAGGAAGCATTTACATTTGTTGATCAGTGTTCGCATACATTCATATATAACACAAGCAAATGGCATTGCAGCAGTATTGCTCTCATAGAAAGCACATTCCAACTCATCGGAGGGCATTAAATAATGCTCCGTGGATAGAATCTGTAAATAAGAGTGGGCGGAGGTGCCTCGTTTGTGCTATAAATTCGACTGGAAATTTTCAGTGTGCTGTAAATCCCACAAAGTGCCCCACTTAAGACTTGCTATAATTCTCCAAACGAACGGAACAAAAATAGATAAAGGGAGACTTAAGGTATGCCTGGATGTGGACAGCGTGTATCTCTGTGTGTATGCTGACATCAGTGGCAGCAAGGGACCTCACATCAGTGGCAAGGGTTATCTACACCTTTCCCAGGGTCTTTCTCAAGGGCGACTCGTCCTTAAGTTAATACCTTGAGAGGCGTGTAAATATCAGAACTGGGGTTGCTACCTTGAAGGTAAACACAAAAAATCCCCAGGACATATAATGGGAAAGAGAATATCTCACAATGCTTGTAAGTGTATCGCCTTGGCATTTATACACGACAAAAACAAAGAACTGGGACTTGTATATGTTTGACTTCGTTCACACCGTACATAGCCTACCATGCTAATCAGAGGTGCGGGAGAAGGACAACAAACTAAACACAGAAAGGAGTTTCGATTTAAAGCTTTCGTGACTGCAGGGATTCATCTTCTTGGTTCTTTCGGTAAAGTCACGTAGAAGGGAAATAATAAAATAAAACATAATAAAATAATTCTCACGACGTTTCGGCCACAACGCAAGCAGTCGTCATCAGGTGAAGAACAGGTCTGTCGGAAAGACAGCGTCTTCTCGACAGCGTCTTCCCGACAGACCTGTGAGAATTATTTTATTATGTTTTATTTTTATTATTTTATTATTTCCCTTCTACGTGACTTTACCGAAAGAACCAAGAAGACAGAAAAGAGTTCCAAGGTAATTCGTTTTCAATCGATATTTAAAACTGTATAGCTCCAGTGGCTTCCTAATATCGTAAGGAAGAGCGTTGCAGACGGCCACATAAGTGCATCTGAAAGCGCCACTCGATGCGGTGACCATCTTTGTTTGATGGCCATCCAAAAGCCGTTGCGAGGATGACCGGAGCTCACGTCATGGATGGTCCATGCCCCTTGACGAGAGGCAACTGCTGTTCTGGGATATCTGTTCATGTAAGATCTGACTTGTAATGTTCCGGGAAGATGTTCAGATATCCCAGGACAGCTGCCTCTGCTAGAGGGCAGGTGATATCCGTAATCAGCACGAAGGAGACAATTGGAGTTTTCGGACATGGTGCTGATTTCACACTAGATTGTATGCCATTTGCGTCTGCATAGATACTCGCTAGCACTCGCCCTGACAATTCAGAAGGCTCTATGGAAGATCCCATGTGTGCATTTGTCTTTTGTGTGCTTTTGTGGGTGCATAGAAGTAAAATACAACAAGGGATGTTGTTGCACTGCCCTCTGCTGGCCCACCACGTAGGTCTGCATCCTGTATCACATGCTGGGGTCTCCAACTATCTGGGCTCAACTCTGCTGATTGCATGATCCGATGAGATTTTGCACATTCCATATGGAAATTGATCCAAGGCTCAGCGGAAAAAGATACGAAATGAATATTACTTGATCCACCCCGTGGACATTTTATATCTGAAGCAAGCGCTCTTCTTGTGAATCACATCAGCAGCATGACCAAGGCAACGGTGGATACGTGACTGGTCCTGGCCATGTGAACCCCTTGTGAGCAGCGCCAGCCTTAATAGGCACTCGCTGCCAGAACTTGATTTGAGGAATAAACAGGAAACATTTGCGCGTACGAAGCATAAAAACAATTGTTTGTGTTGTACAAATGCGACCATTAATAAATGAAAAAAACCATATGTCTGATAAAATATGCATGAAGCAATGCATTTACATAGCATGGTGCATTTTAAAGACGCTGTATAATTAAACTTTTGGTTTCATATGTAATGTATGAACGCATGCAAATATGTTAATAATTGTTGTCATTAATTATTCAATGTATTTCACTTGAATGCATTCGCATGTATGATGGGTATGCAATGGGTATCGTACAGCAATAACACGTTTGTTTTATTGTGTTATGCTGTCTTGCAGAAGCTCTGGTGTTACGTTTTAGGTGTGATGGTGTGCATGCGTATGTGAGCGGGCACAGCTGGTCCATCTGTCAGTCATCTCAGTCAGTCAACCCATGACACCTAGGTCTGGTCCCGTGAACTCCTGCGACACTTCACGTGGCGTCAAAGTGCACCTAGCCTGGCACAAGCGCCGTGGTGACGTCACCGCCACTTTGCTGTTGTTGTGAGTGCCTAACTGCTCAACATGCATATACACGTGCGTGGATTCACATTCAAAATGTCAAGAGACTAAAACTTAAAAAAAAACACTTGGGTAGGGCCATGTGGTTATCCGGCGCGGCCCGGAGTCTCGCTAGAGCAGTGTCGGCCGACCCGTGTCAGCACCCATCCACGAGCCGGTCCTGACTCCTCGTCGTCGTCGTCAACGCCGATAACACGGCCGAGAATCCTCGTCCGTGCCTCCTGAAATGAG
This sequence comes from Lampetra fluviatilis, assembly GCF_964198595.1. NCBI lineage: Eukaryota > Metazoa > Chordata > Hyperoartia > Petromyzontiformes > Petromyzontidae > Lampetra > Lampetra fluviatilis. Next base: position 2,386,466 of record NC_136308.1, read on the forward strand.
AATCATCTCCCCCCTCCCCACTCTCTCTACCGCCCTCACCTCCAGCACGCAGAACCACCCCGCCCATGCCCTACGAACGGTGGCGTGCGCCCACGCGTATGTACGGAGCCAGGCTAGTCGAGTACCCGCCCCCTCCACACACTCACTCTCACCTTCAGTCTGTCGGGAATCCTTGGCCGACCACCCCACCTCCCCCGCTCCATTGGTGCCTTGGCATGGGGCATTGGGCGGGCAGTTCTGGAGGGGCGGCCTCACCGGACCGCACAAACCCCCAAGCTGGTGATGCCATCAACCAGGACGTTTCGCTGGACGATCATGGGACATCCTTTGCCAGTACCTAAATGCGAGAATATGTTTTCCCAATTTTTTTTGTTGCCAGAAAAAAGGGGGAAACATAATTCTCACGTTTCGCTGGATCGTCAGTCAAGTCGTGAGTTTTCTTTCAGCTTCAAAGGGAAAAAAAGCCACTTGTTCCAGGAAACCTTCTGAGTAACTCTGAGCTGGGCTCCGCACCGCAGAGTGACACTCGAGCTTTCGTACGCTAGAGAAATTGCCCGTTATGAAATTGGCGTATTATTATTATTAACTGTGGTTTACCCATTTATACTGCTGGATGGACAGAGGAGTGTGGATTCAAGAGAAACGAGCTCGTTGTTTCGACCGTCCTGTCGGGTCATTGAACTGGCGACCTCTGCATTGTAAGTCCGACGTGCTACCCGTTACACAACGGGAGCATCCCAGCTAGAGTACTCTTGCAATGCACATTCATGGAAACATATTCATAGATGAAGCTAGTTGTAATTCCTGGCGAAACGTCGTACTCAGATTGTAAATGTTGTGGATTTGCTCTCGAACACACCAGTGTGCTGGACTAGTGACAAATTGGCCACGTTCTTTTCACGTGACAAACTTTAGTAAATTGGCTGTGTCGGGTGGTGGCGGGTTCAACGACACATTTATATTTACGCAATCCAACTCAACAAAACGCTATATTATGGATACAAGTTCAGTCACTTAAATGGCCACTCCCTAAGCGTTTCATGAATTCACAACGACATTCACTTACGTGTCCAATGCACTAACGGGTGCACGCACGTCATTCCACATGCATCACGGATGCAAATAACGGGAGTGTGAATATGGTGAAACATTTAAATGTGCACATGCCCTTGGCTTCAATGGTGAATAATGATCGCCTCTTACCGAGCATGTGACAGATGTCTTATGGTGGTCGGTGCTGAGACGTTGGTGACATTCCTAAGGGCTGCCCTCTCTCTCTCTCTCTTGTCTCTAGAGTGAGCAATAATGGAGCAATTCCCTTTCAAGACCCTGGGCACCCCTAATGATGTGTCGTTCCATACACAGCAAAGGGTACAAGAGTGCAAGCACAAGCACGTGCACGTGTAAGCGTGTGTCACGGGGAGCGGGGGCGAAGCGCCAACCCTCTGCGCCGCCGCGAACCTGGCTACCCAGAGCCAACGCCAGTGACTTTCCTCTGACACAGTCCTTGGCCTAGGTCGACTCGGCCTAAAATGAGTAGCTGATGCGGCGGTGTGCTAACGTCAGCACTCAGGACACAAAGATGGCCAGGCGACTGCGGAGAGAACACGCAAACGCCAAATGTACACGTGTCAGGGTCAAGATTGGGATGGAACCCACGACCTCTTGTATCCGGGCAAGGTCGTTAACATCTCGCCACCGTGGCGCGCCTCTGCGTGCAGCATGTAGGCACTCGTGCGCGGGTGATTCCGTGCGTATGTTTGTACGCGTGTGCTATTAACAGCATGGTGCAGTGGTCGGAACACACCTACTCTTTCCGAGTTACACAGTTCAATTTCTAGCTACGCACAATACCCCTGGAAAATGTTTTATGAACCGATTCTTGGCTCTAGGGTGGTGTGTAAACATCGGAAGTGGGGATACAAAGGTGGTTGGGTGTGATTCTGGACATAGCACCACATTGTATGCTGTTGGCCTTAATGGGTGCTCACTCATACCATCCCTTGCTCCTGCAAAATAACACATTCCTGCGGCGGGAGCTGGTCGGAACGTTGGGTTGCTCAGTCAATGGCCAGGGTCAACGGCGCCGTGGTGTATTCCGCAAATATGCCCGACTGTGAGGGCGGGCACAAGCCGGCGTGAGTAGGTTAAACGTTGAGTTTTATAAGGGCACCACGGAGTGACCAGCCCCTCCCCACCCAGCCCCACCCAAGCCCACTCTCCCCACCCAGCCCCTCCCCACCCTCCCCACCCAGCCCCTCCCCACCCTCCCCTCCCCACCCAGCCCCACTCTCCCCACCCAGCCCCTCCCCTCCCCACCCAGCCCCTCCCCTCCCCACCCAGCCCCTCCCTCCCCACCCAGCCCCTCCCCACCTTCCCCTCTCCACCCAGCCCCACCCCTCCCATTTTTGTATGCACGACGGACGGACACAATAATCCCCTATGGGCTGGTATAACCAGGAGGTTCCTACCAGTAGAAAGATAGATGGGGAGTCTGGATGCGTGTACATAGGGGATCGTGTCTTGGCGTGTTGAGGCTGCACGCAACACGCAGGTGCAGTTATGGGGACGTCAGCACTCTAAGCAAAGAGGACGTCTTGTGCAACATTCATAGCGGGAAGGATGTATCTCGATTAAGTGGGGCATTTTTGTCGAAATAATTACGTCAAATCAGGTACATGTTCGTACGTGTGTGTGTATGCCTGTGTGTGTATCTGTGCACGTGTGTCTGTGTGTATGTCTGTGTGTATGTCTGTGTGTGTATCTGTGAGTATGTCTGTGTGTATGTCTGTGTGTGTATCTGTGCATGTGTGTCTGTGTGTGTGCCTGTGTGTGTATCTGTGCACGTGTGTCTGTGTGTATGTCTGTGTGTGTATCTGTGTGTGTATCTGTGTGTATGTCTGTGTGTATGTCTGTGTGTGTATCTGTCCACGTGTGTCTGGGGAGCGGTGGTGCAGCGGTTAGCGCGCTGCGCTACGAACCGGGCGACCCGGGTTCGATTGCTGCTCACGGCCAACACCGGTTACGATTATCTGAACCGGTCCTGGGCCTCCCCTACGTCGACTCAGCCTCTGGTGCGAAGTGTAAACATCGCCACCGGGGAGACAAAGGCGGTCGGACGTGGAATTGGCCACCCACCCCCTCGTGTGCCGTGCCGGCCTTCATAGGTACTCGCTAACAGCACTTGTCCCTACAGTCTGTTAAGGCTATACGGGCGATCTTTGTCTTTGTTATTTGTGTGGGTGTGTAATGTAAATAGAATTTGCATTTAATACATCGAGTACTCAACCATTTAAAGACAAATTAATTACGATGCAGAAATGTTGTTAACTCATGCCAATTGAAAACCAACCATTGCAATCCAACATACACACACACACGCGTGCATAGAGCATCTGTGTGTGAATAGATACAAAAATAAACGTTTGCTACGATGCTTACGTGTCACAATGGCACAATGTCGTAGTGGCTTCTTTGTTTATAATGATTAATTTGCCATAACTCAGGGGCGGAGTGTCTCCACCGAGGAGATGGAGCGATAATATTAGCTCGTGCGGTTGATGGGATGTGTAGAGAAACATGTTATGTGAAGATGGCTCATTGTCTGCTCATGTTGAAACTAATCCCCGAGTAGAAATGTCATCATACCATCGCATGACTCAACCGTGCTTGACATATAATTGGAAGGAAACGAAACCCTTTTAGAAAATAATTAAAATACGTCAACACACAGCCAAGGAACAGCTATTTGTTTTGATGGAACAAAACCATAACGAGTCCAGCGGTTACATTAGTTCGGGCTTGAACAGAGTGCGCATGCCGGCTTGAAAGGAGACTTCAATCTGGCTAATTGTGACAACGGCCAGTGCTGTCCCACTCTAAGACGGCCGACTTCACCGTGACCTCGTCGAGAGAGAGAAAAATAAGCAGCGCTGGTGCATTGTTAGACCTCTCGGGGGGGAAACGTGGCAATGAATTGATTAATTCCTTCGGAGGCCCAATAATACGATGTAATCAACACTGCGACTCTAATCATTTTACGGTTTTGAAAACCCAAAAGCTTACATAACAACGTGTTCTGCTTTCGGTATAATAAGATGTGAGCTTATTTTTTGTTCTGCCATGTAAGTTGTGTGGGCTTAACTTATAGAAATGTGTTAGCCTGCAGTGATAGCGTTTTGCATGTGAAATAGTGATATAGATGACTACACATGCACAAAAGAACCCTCCTGGCAAACTACTGCTGGATGAGCCCCCCCCCACTCCCATGCCATGTTAGCCAGCACGGGTTGTTCAAACCTGGCAGCAGGAATTGGTTTTGCTGCACTGCCATCTGATGCCCACCACGTATCCCTGTATGGTCCCCCTATGCATCACACACTTTGCCCGTGGATGTCTTCAGACTTGAATGCAAGCTCAGAAGCACCTTTCGTCTTGATCATGAAACCACTCGTTCACAGCACGTGCCACTTCGTTGTCAAAATTTAGTTTCACCAAGTGAGAAGTCAAGAGACCAGGGCAGTCTCATAGGCAAGAGTGAGCTTGGGGTGACCTGGGGCATTATTCTGCCAGTAGGGGGCATTGATTGCAATTTATAATTCACAAATTATTTTTGGCAAATTTGAACCCTGATGCGCGGTACGCAATGGCCTACTCTTGTGAATGATGTCAGGGGATCTTTGACGTCCACTGTGAAGAGGAACGTGCGTAGTGTTATTATGGTCATTACACATCACAGTAATTACCAGGGCGGCCGCTGGCTTCGAACCACGAACCTCTGCAGCAAGCGACGAACCCGCTAACTCCTTGCCGCATCACAGCCCTACCTTGGGGGGTGGAGTAGGTCACTGGAAACGAGCTCTGGTGGTTATGCATATGCTTTTGCTTAATAGAAATTTTGTATCATATTTGTATCCAGATTTCATTGGATTGGATTGGATTGAAGTTTGTATCATATTTGTATCCAGATTGTATTGGATTTCTCACATTTCACAATATTTCAAATATTGCACAAACATTATTTATTCAGTCGCGTGTAAAAATGAAGCCTTGTGATAGAACTCTAATAAGATTGTGTACCTTAAAGTAAAATGGTGCTCTCTTGAATGCTTTACATGACAGCCCTTGGATTTTATAATTAAGCCTTGAAGGCTAAAAAGCATCATTATGTGACATGGCAACAGACTTGTCGCTATCGTGGTGATTTGTTATAGTCGTTAGAATTTACTTTTACGTTTGTCACAGCTTTCACACTAAGTGAAACATCAATACGAAAGCAAAGGGTTAAATTGGAAATGCATTTTATATACACAGGATGAAATGTTCCGCTCCAGTGATTGACATAATAGTATGACTGCATCCAGATTCGTGAACTAGTTGTAATTAAATTTCTGGGTTATGTTAGCAAACAGTGCCTGCTTACATTTATGCATTTTTTTTAATAGAAGTGCGTTGTACCAAAGACATCACTTCGTAACCGTATATATGCCACAATTGTTGAGCATATATCCATCATCAGGCACAGCACGGCTTCATGTTGTACTATACGAGAGTCAATGCATTTGTTAAATTGAGCACGATCATAACGAACTCGGGAAAAGAGGCGATGGGAGGGAATTCCAAAGTTGAGCAGTTGGAGGAAAGTGACTTAAGTAGTGGACTGCAGTGTGGTGGTGGTGGTGGGGCACAGTGTGGATGAGACTGATGGGTGGAGGAGTTAACGAGTGACGTTTGCGGCATCAGTAACCGTGGTGGTAGTAGCGCTGTAAGAGCGATAAGGGGGCGACTGACCACCAGCGAGCGAGTGAATCGGTGATTGCTGAATCATCAGTCAAGCTGGCTGCTTTACGTTACTATTGATTAGACCCACTTTCACTTCAACCAAGTCAAGTAAAATCCAGCGGAATGAGTCATATGCCTATGTTGTGGAAAATCAATCCACTTTTTTAATTCTGTGATCCATCAGAGGCCAATTTTACACTTAAACAGTACACCTCGACTCGGAGATGGAAATGTGGCGCAGCGAATCGCTTATTGAACCCGTCTGTACGTGAACTCGTCTGTACGTGAACTCGTCGGCACAGACGTTGCAACGTCACATATTGCTATGCGTGTTTTCTCAGGGTTGTATGGCGTCTTTCTGCATGCCAAATACTTGTTAACGGTATTCGCTCAACATCTCACAGCAGAACAGTGTTGAAATTTAGTTTTGTAACTCAGTGAGGCTTTCCAATCATTAAAATGCAGGACTTCATATTATTGGTTCTTTCGGTAAAGTCACGTAGAAGGGAAATAATAAAATTATACAAATTAAACAAATAAATGCAGGACTTCATTGAGAAAGTAAATTACATCATGAACGAAATTTTTGTTCATTGAATACATTTCATCATGTGGGTACACTGCGCACATCATACTTATTCTGAGATGACGGCCCCTTTTCTTACAACAATATAAAAGGTACGTTACGTGCCTGTATTTTGGCAACAATCATTGTTTACTAAGTAAAGGTCCTTTCAAGGGAGTACCTTTCCAGCTTGTTATGTTTGAAATAGCAGCAGTGTTGGAGTAAGGCCATTAATGGAAACACTTTAGCTGATTAGTCTAGTGAGAAACAGCCACACTAGATTGATTCTTTCCGTATTTAACTTGCTAAAGTATTTTATCAGGTTGGAAAGTGGGCGTTTGTGTGGGTGCCTTATGTTCGGCTCTGTGTTAGCGTTTTAAAAGTTGGACAGTACACAGTGTGTGCTTTTCAACTTTTGACATTTCCATTTAAAAATCTGTACGCTTTTGGTTGGCTTTCTGATTCCTTAATCACTTAACTCTTGCATGGTCAAATGGCTCATTCAGTGAAAGGTGACATTTTATTAATATCCGTGACGGCTTCATTGTGGCCATTCTGACAATTCAATTCAAATTCTATTTCTCACAGCAATATGTTCAGGAGCTAAATGCCAATGTCCTAGGTCTGTTAAACCAGGCGAGGGCACGTGGAGTTTTGCTATTTTTCAGTTGAATTGTAAAACTATATAATAAAAAAGCAGTCAAGTCAGTGACATGCAGTCTGACAAAGAGCCATGGTTAGTCTGAAAGACATGCGTCAAGTGCTCTTAGGGAGCCTTTATAAAAGTGAACAAGACACACAGAGGAGTAGTTTGTTCAGAACAACACCTCGGCAACCTTTGTCTTCAAATGCAGTTTTGAAAAACTGCACAAGCTACTTAGCTCTACAGAAAGCTCCTCTCGCAAGCAGTCAACTGGTGGGATGTTCAGCAGGCCCCTGCCACCTATTTAGCTCGTGGGATCTACAGTACACAGCCACCGTCACCATCGATAATAACAATTATAATGTCAACTTGTAAAGTGCACAGTATTCTGCCAATTTAAAAGAGAATGCTTCAGAGGCGTGAGAACCCACAGACAATCGGGAAAGGCGTCCCACATGGTGGGCTGGCACGAAGTTCCCCCCAAGCTCTGCAGTCCTCTATATATCAAGGTGTTATCACCTAATTTTATTTATTTTTATCAGGTAAGGGCCACTGAGCTATGTAGCTCTTTTTTAAGAAGCTAACTGGCCCACAAATGGTAGCTCATCGAAGTGGCTTATCGTGTGAATATTTATAGCGGTGAAATACTCTCAACGCATGTGTCTAAATGGGGAGGGAAAAATCGGAGGACCCGAAGAAAAATCCATGCGACCACGGGGAGAGAGACATGCAAACTCCAAATATACAGGTGTCAGGGTTAGGATCAAACCCACAACCTCCTATATACCAGGCGAGGTAGTTAACATCTCACCATCCGTACAGATGACGATGCTGGAGATGTTGGAGATTATGACGATGGTGTTAAAATGAGTATGTGGTATTCGCGGTATCGCAACGTGACCGGCATAGTGAGAGCAATGAATGAATTTATTATTTTGGAACATTGATACAGCAATTTGTGAACACAATATTAGAAGGGTGATGTAGGTTGTTGCACAAACGTTATTATATCCATGTAGATCAGATTAGTTACATTTCTTGTCAGTCTTTTTTATATAGTTGTAAGGTCGTAAATACGTTTAATGATTAAATTGGGAAAAGCCAGAAAGTCGTGCACCCTGCATTCTGCCGGTGTTGGAATGCAATCAGCAAGGCCCATGTGCTGTGCATTATGAGTGCAGCTGTGATTATCCACCGCTGAAAGATGGATAAAACACACACACACATCCTCGTTAAATCCCAACATTGAGTTTCCTCTTTGATTATATTATCATTCCATCTCCAGAACTACCGATGTGCTGCCCCTTCTGTTATACATTGGGCGCCGCGGTGGCGAGATGTTATCTACCTCGCCTGGTATACAGAAGGTCGTGGGTTCCATCCCAACTTTGACACCTGCTGTATATTTGGAGTTTGCATGTGCTCTCTCCCTGCGTTTAGGTGGATGTTTCTCCGGATCTTACGGTTTTTCCCTGCAAATTTAGAATCAACATGCGATTCGAGGCTTTGGTTGCTGTACATTCCCACGTGCTAAACCACTTTGTTGAGCTATCATTTGTGGCCAGTTCACTTCTGACAAAGAGCTAAATATCTCAGTGGGCCTTACCTGGTAAAATAAAAAATAGTTTAGTATTTTGTCATTCATATTGTTAGTGAATGTAATAACCCATATTCTGTTTTTGTAAAGTTGTAATCAGTGTTTTTCAATTGTGGTTGGTTTCCTATGATTATAATGCGTTTCTCCTGACACGTGGTAAAATGGGTAATTGACAAATTTGGACGGAGCGTGTCCTTTTCAAATGTTACCCGTGATACTCGCTCACTCTCTCCCTAACCCTCCACTATAAGCTTCTCTAATTACCAAGTCTCTGTTGTTTGTCGTTGATACCTCTTCTCTTGAAATTCAACTTGAGGGGCTTGCCAACCAATTTAAAAGGGAGTCCATGAAAAATATCAGCATGCCATACTGCAGGGCATCACAGTGCAGTATTGTATGCCAGGGGATTATGGTGACATTCGATTTCATTTAATGTCATGCTCTTTGACTCTCAAAAGTGTGCACCAAACATAGCTGGTATAAAACACAGTCATTTTGAGATGTATAAACCATGTAGCTTACTTAAATATCCAATACATCTGAATAAGCAATGCTTCTTGAGATATTAAACTAAATTATTATGCAAGAGCTGTCACACATATTTGCGCAATGATTATATTTCTGAACTCGTATACACTTTGTTCTACCATTTGGCTGCTATAAATTACAATTTTTTGTAATTGGCTGATATAAATTTTCACATGATAAGCCACTTCGTTGAGGTATCATTTGTGACCAGGCTGCTTCTGAAACAGCCTGGAAACAGCTCAATGGGCCTTAGCTGATTTAAAAAATGAGTTTTGAAACTTACAATGTGGATGTGAGTCACTGTAAGGGCTGGAAGCTGTGGTTGGTCTCGATCTCAGCGTTTCATTTTCCAAGTCTGAAACTTGCCTATGTCCATCATCTCAGGCTTCTCAATGTAACATAGATACTCATAAAGCGTCCTGACCGTAAGCTATGTCGTGGTTAAATAGCCTTAGATTTTGAATTATCATCATTGCTTTTCAAACAAAGCTTGTGAAACAAGTTCACAGATGCCTAAAATTAGTTTCTTGCAATATTTGTGAGATTACCAAACTGTTGCACTCGTTTAGCATAATTAGGCATTCGTTGTTTCTGAAATTCACCACCAGAGAATAAGGTACTGAAAGCAAACTGCGTGCAGTTCAACGAAACAGCACTGTGTGAAGGCATGCCTAAGGATGCTATTAAGAAACTAATTGGAGCAGTTTGTAATTGACCCATTGGCAGCGAGTATAACGGAATATTTCCAAGGCATCTCAATCCACGTGGAGGGGTCTTAAGCAGTGCTTAATTTTACCCAGGACGGTCGATATTTTGGCATGCCACATCCATCTCGCCTTATTCTTCCCTAAAGCAATTCATGGGATTATAGGAATATTGGGGACGATAATATAGGATGATTGTGGATAAACGTATCTTGCACTAGAGTGGTAGTGCCTTAATTCGATAACCCCTACTGCAAGCCAGCCTTGCAGCAGTCTGGAAAACGTTGAGTGAGACCTTATGCTCTGGGAACCATGATGAATAAATGTGGCCTCTGTGGGGTGAAAACGAAGTTTTCAAACTTAGGAGGTCGTTACGACCAATGTCAATGCTTCCACAATGTCACCATCTCGTCCGGAATGTTCACATCACCATCTGTAGATCATACACTTGGTCACACATTTCTGATTGCCACTCCAATGCCTGTCTTGTTAATCTCCCCCCACCCATTATGCACGTATGCCCTACCCATTAAAACCAACTCTTCGCATTTTATGTCAACAGCTATTTCCAGCCAATTTTGTTCCACTCATCCGAGTTGATTACCCCATCCTGCTTTTAAATTCGTAGAATCATCGGCATGCATCCGTATTTAATGGCGATACACGTATTTTGTTTTCCTGCAGTCACGAAAGCTTCAAATCAAGGTTGAACCACCTCTACGGGGAGGATTTCCACACAACTCAGACGTGACTTCAACCGAGAAGATGGATGCAACATTTAGCAATCTTTGGAAGGAAGTTGATCAACCAGGTATGGTGTTAACTGTTGCGTTGGCCGACTCTCTGAGTTGCGTTACATTTCTAAGTTTGCTAAGTTTGATATATTTCTTCTTTTTTTCTCTATCACCTTGTTCCCTCCGTAAATTTTACCCCCACCCTCTTGCGGCGGCCCCTCCCCTCCCCCTCCCTCCCCCTCGGATTGGCCTAGGCGTGCTAGCTCTGCCATTTTGCATTTACTTGCAAATTCCATCCCGAGCCCCGCCCACTTGCCCTTGGGTTGTGCCCACCACAGGCGTATGAGGCCTCTGGATGCGGTGGCTCTCTCGCTACATTTCCTCCTGCCTCAGCAGTCCGCCTGCTGTGTTGTTTCACCTGAAGACGATGGCCTGTGTTGCTATCGAAACGTCGTGTTTTATTAGTAAATTTTCTATCTACTTGACTTTACCGAAAGAACCAAAGATAATTATTTTTGGTTGTGCCTTTAAAGTCCAACTCATTGACTGTTACAGTAACATTACCCATGTATCTCAAATGCCTATTTTGAACATGATCCTTTATATTTCTACTCTTCGCAAAATAGCTTATTTAGCCCATCACTAATGCAGGGTGCCTTTTGACATTATATAGAACAAACATGGGCTGACTGTCATGCATTAAACACATTATTTGTGTACATTCTCAAGGGAAAACTCCTAGATTAAAAAAAAGATTAGTCACAGTGACTTTGTCAGAAGAAATATTTATCTTTGAAAAGTGGATGATTATATTTAAGCACCATCTGCCAATACAGAAGCTATTCAAAGGGCATTTAAGAGAAGTCTTCACGTATTTTTGAAATTTTAAATAGCAAAATAAAATGTTTTCGTTTGCATCTTGCTGGCCAAACTGAAGGTGTTGCTTACAAAAATCAGACAGAAAGAATTATGACACCACCGGTAGCCCTAGAACGCTCTTGTATCCACAAAAGTTGTAGATTATGTAATAATCTCTACCCACAGTGCTTTGTGGAGGCACATACAATCGGTTCATTAATTTTTAGGGTGCTCAGTAAAAGGTTTGGAGCACAGCAACATACATCTACATAAGTAATACTAAAACATGTGCACCTCCATGCACATGTGTACCCAAAGAAAAGAAGGCATCCTATATGGACTTTTCTCAGTGGTCTCATTGATTTACTGCACAACCTTTTAAGGCGGATTAGAACATGGCACCCCGAACCTGAACATGGATAAAATCAGAACTTACTGGCCAGTGTGGCGAAGTATGGTCAAAAACTACTGTGACCGGCATGGAATGTGCAGACCTTCATCCAGCAGTGGATTGAAAAAGGACTGCAAATTATTATTAATATACACATAAAACGTGTCTAAATTACCCAGACATATCTGGTTAAGTTTTAAAAACAGAATTACTTTAAACTAGTTTGACTGTAATGTATTATTTGTTATTTCCACAGCGAATGTTCAGTTTAACACGTAGGCTTTCGTGATCAATATCATCCACATTCAAAGTGAACACGTTGATATTGCTGAAGCTGAAATAAACCATTTTACCCTGTGAATGTCAAATATAAAAACTCCACGATGTGCTCTTGTTGGGGAACATGGGTAATATCAAGATTATGAACAGACAGAGAAAGTCCACCTGTCCACATAAAATAGAAATTGCATTTATCTAATATTTTCCAGCAGGATTTGTAAAGGAAAGCACATTTTGCACTCTTTAGTCTTTCTGGGTCTTATCACCAAAGTCAGGCTTGTTTAACAGTTGATAAGTCTGTGATGCCAGATATTGTTGGTGAGAGTCATATCCATAATTTCAGAACAGAACATCACAAGTAGTTAGTTTTATACAATATTGCTGTTTTATGCCGATGGACCCCAGATGTTACAATTATTTAATAGGCCAAGTGTGGCACATTAGGAATGGATTACTCTTTTAATGATTTCCTCGTGCAGCAATGGAGTAAAGTGTGGTTTTGTGAAGGTCCTCTTGTTCTGTGCAGTAGTACATCAATGCACGTGTGTACACCAGCATGCGATACTGAGTCGGGCCTGTAGGTGGCTGGAAGGGTTATTGAGTAACCTGACCTTACACCAGTCACGTGGTTAATGGCGACTCGGTTGGAAACTGCTGTGTGATACACGTGCTGTTGCATTCTACAGATTAACCACAATAAATGTGTTTGCCCTCGATTTGGAGCACCAGCCCACGTCCTTCATTTCGATTGTGCAACACAAGCTCTGCTAATAAAACCAAGGATGTCTAAACTGACTGAGTGTCCAACTACGATTCGTGTAGTTTCCAACTATTATTAACTTAATCTCTCTGGCCTCTATCTCTCTGCTATGACGAAGGGCGATTTCCCAACATGTTGCCTATTTTTTTCATTTTATGGCAGTGTTATTGATGAATGTGCTGAATGTTTGTTATTTAAATTAATTCAAAGATTGCCCAATGAGGTCCATGAGCTCATTGATTAAATTGATATGTTTTTTTATTCCAAGGGATGGATGGCTCTCCATTATTTATTTATTTGTATTGATGATTTTATTTGCTTATTTGAGGAAGCTAATACATCCATTTGATGCTGATGAAAGAGAAAAACAACACCATTGGCAGCACAATTGTGTCTTTTTCCATCCATTGCTAAAATAAACAGAGTGGTAGACATCTGTTTATTCACGTGTTTTCTATGTCGATGTGAGAATTTTTGCTGCTCATAATCAGTGCCCATAATTCTTCTCGCCATTTTCTCGGGAGCTTCTCATTAATTGTCAGCCAGCGGTTTAGCTTTGAGATGGCAGGGAAAGGGGCGGTTTGATCAGATGATTTTTCGATTTAAAGCTTTCGTGACTGCAGGGATTCATCTTCTTGGTTCTTTCGGTAAAGTCACGTAGAAGGGAAGTAATAAAATAATAAAAATAAAAATTAATAAAATAATTCTGAGAATTATTTTATTATGTTTTATTTTTATTCTTTTTTATTTATTATTTTATTACTTCCCTTCTACGTGACTTTACCGAAAGAACCAAGAAGGTTGATCAGATGAGTCGGTGAGCGGCATGGGTATTGAGCTGAATAAGACGGATACTTAAAATTCAGCACCAAACTTCAGGGTTGTGTACAAATTAAGTGCAGCTCTGGGGCCTTCCACTCTCGGTGAAACCTTTATATTTCACCATCTGTTCTTCGCTGCTTGCCAACATTTAATGAAAGCATCGCAATTTATGTTGATGCAGGGTTTTCAAGAAACACCGCGACCATACAACGTGCCGTGCCATGTGTGAACTCAACTTTTAATGCTCACGTTAGTATTGGTTTTGTTTTCTATATTTTTTGCAACACTCTTATTTTTCGAGGTAAGATAACAAGTACCATTTTGTGAAAGTGAAAGTGTAATTATTCTATGGATAGACCGGTCCCTGTCATGGAAATGTAGAATTTGCACGGCTGACTCAGAACCACCAACGGAGATAGGGAATATCATGTGGTTCATTGGAAAAAAGGGAACACACTTTAACGTTTGTTTTAGTCATTAATGGTTGTAGTCAGGGGCGATTAACACAAGGGCTTTAGCGATTCCAGCCCAGGGTCTCTGTTTTAAAGGCCCCTCAATGGTTGACTGTAGCTGTATGATACATCCTCAGGTAACTTTATCATTAAAGCCATAACCTCACGATGTATATTGCTACCAGTTACGTGTCAAAATAAAAATAGCTTTGTAGATTTTTACTTTCATGATTTTTTTTCTCATTTTAAAACTAGAACTGAAATAACAAGTAATTAACAATGTGCGTTTGGCAACGGGCATAGCTGGTGGTAAATATTAATGGGAATTAGATTAATATACTGTACAGAAAGGGACTCCCAAAACGATAACAGCCCGATAACAGCATCACATTTAATCTGGCCCGTGTAATAATAATACATCTTCATTCATTATGACGCAATACAATTAAAGTTTTGAATCTCTCCTCATTCAAAAGTCGACACCCAGCAGTTTTAAAATAATCTAATGGCTTGTAGACCTTACCTATTAAGATAAAAAAAAACACATTGTCCTGCGGAGGGAGCTGGTAGGAACGTTGGGTTGCTCGGTCAATGGCCAGGGTCAATGGCGGCGTGGTGTATTCCGCAAATATGGCTGACTGTGAGGGCGGGCACAAGTCGGCGTGAGTAGGTTAAACGTTGAGTTTTATAAGGGCACCACGGGGTGACCAACCCCTCCCCACCCAGCCCCACACCTCCCACCCCCCCACCCAGCTCCACCCTCCCCACCCAGCCCCTCCCTCCCCTCTCCACCCAGCCCCTCCCCACCCTCCCCACCCTCCCCACCCAGCCCCTCTCCACCCTACCCAGCCCACTCCTCCCATTTTTGGATGCACGACGGACGGACGGACACAATAATCCCCTGTGGGCTGGTGTAACTAGGAGGTTCCTACCAGTAAAACATTGTTTAGTTTTGTTAGATGTTTTAAGTGATTTGTTTACCTTGCCTATAATTTGAACTCATATCGTTTATATGTTTTGTTCTTGTAACGTTCTGACCTGCCCCTACTGGACATCTGTGGAAAATAGCTTTATAGCTCATCCGATTCCTCCAGTCTAAATCAATATTCTGATTCTAATTCTAGGTTTCCCACTCCTAACAAACATGGGACAGTGCACATTTCCAGTTTACAGTCATGAGCGAGTGGTGGAAATTGCACAGTTTTATTGCACACGGGAGTATTTTTAGGACATCGATCATCAGCAACATAGCGTAGGTGTTATTCCATGTTGGATATGGGTCACGCAGGGATGTTGCCGTGGTGTAATGGTCATTTGGCACGTTCTTCCGATATTAGGAAGTCACTGCAGATATGCACTTGTAAATCATGTCGATTGAAAATTCATTTGTTGAGAACTTGTTTCTGTTTATATTGTATCGTTCTTTCGGCAAAGTCACGTAGATAGAAAAATAATAACAATAAAATAATAGAAATAAAAACGAAAATAAAGTGAATACAAAATAATAAAATATCTAGACGTTTCGATCGCAACACAAGCGGTCATTATCAGGAACAGAGAATGAACAGGGAATGTCCCTGATGACGATTGCTTGCGCTGCGATCGAAACGTCGTGATATTTTTATTTCTATCTACGTGACTTTACCGAAAGACCCAAAAGAATAGGTTACTACCCCTTGTTGAATGTTGTTTCAACTGAGTGCCCCCCCCCCCCCTTGCCTCTACCCAACGTGGTTCTGATATATAAACGTATGCATAATGAACGTCAATGTCTTAACCAACTGTCCATTTTGTGAGATATCCTAACTAAGCTAGTAACTGCAAGCGGATCAAACAAAATCAACACTCTGCACACTTGGCGGCATTTGTTGACGCTCACTGGTTAAGCAGATTGTTTACTGCCAATGAGTTTAGAGAGGTATTTTATATCGTTCCAGGTTACCATATGGATTTAAATGTTATTGTAGTTATTTTACATTGGCAAATTCATACGTGATTATTCACCAGTTACGTTCGTGTATGGTGTAATGTACATTTATAAATTACTCACCGTACCCCCTGGAACATTGCCACGTACCCCCTGAGGTCCGTGTATCCACGGTTGAGAACCACTGCTCTATTTTACTGGTCTAGCCAGTGTGGAAGAGCAGACCAAATTGTTTTAATGCGGTGGGCTCACACGAAATAATTTCTCTAAGACGAAGGTACTTTGCAAGCCCACTTGCTATCAACAAAGATTCGTTCATGAAGCCATCCATTTCCAGTATATGGACACAGACATAATTTCAACCGAGAAGATGGGTACAAACTGAGCAATCATTGGAACGATGTTATCAACCAGTTTAATTCATAACTGACGACGATGTTCCCATCCTACCAACTTCCAATGTCAGTTGTGCTTTACACCCATTTCACAAGCCTCAGACCAACACAGCCACTTCCCACGCCAACTACCCCTGGGTTGCGGCCATTAACATGCTAATCTCTCATTAACATGCTAATTTTCACCTGGCATCTCTTTGATCGGTGGAAAACAAACCACCGTCGAGTTGGCTGCCCACCACATTGGCTGCTGACATTTGGCCTACGCCCATTTTAAAACCCTTAGAAACAGTTTGCCTTTGGAAGCTAACCCCCCTTTTCCTGAAGACGACCGCTTGTGTTGCGATCGAAACATAGCAGTTTTTAGTTATTTTCTTTGAACCTACAGTATCTACGTGACTTTACCGAAAGACCCAAATAATACAGACCAAATATGTTAGAGAGTAGCTCTCTTGAGCTCCCTCTAGTGGAGGTGCTTCAGCCAGAAGTGGCATGAGCAAGCAAATTGTCGGGATCCACTTTTACCCACCTCTGGGTCCGGTATAATAGAATCCATACAAGATAATGATAATTGGGAATATAGCCCCCATTCCTTTGTTCATTTAGCATACAATACAAGTGCCAGCCATCTTTATTTGATCATCAATAATTATTTAACACATGGCTGAACGGTCTTCATCATGTGGCCAATTCGGGAATGTTATCTGTGTGATATATTTTTGTTGACACCTGTTAATGCATAAAACATAAGCAGAAATTATTACACTAACGATCCTCTTTATGGTAATTTTTAGGCAACACTTTTTGTTATTATAAATTGCCAGTATATTTACATTCTCCTAGGGGTTGTTTACGGTAACAGGAGTAGTGTCATATTCAGATTTCTTCCATGTGTGCTGTATTTTGGCTGCAGGCCCCATTATATATGATAGTTTATGGATTTGAATGAAAGGTAAGGGACAATGAGTTTGTCAATGTTTAAAAATGTAGGAAATACATTCACCCTTCAAACTCAATTAACAACAGGCTTCCTGTACAGCAAAGTGCACTTCAGGATTCATAGAAGGCTGGCAATGTAATGGCTAACACGTGTTTTAGTGTGCCTTGAAAGACGAGTATTTTGAGAACAACACAAGGAAGATACCAAAAAGCACATGGCCACCACGGGATGTTTTTTTGTCTCAAGTATAGTCTAATTTGTATAATACATATTCAATCTTGCCTTTTTCCTTCTTTCGCAGTTTCCGTGTACAGGCCTCAACGGTTATACCATGGTGAAGAATGCCAATGTCAAGAATTATGGGGAGGACTTGGTGATTTTCCCAGCCTTACCCTTTCGTTTGCTCCAATGGTACATGAGCACATCATTTTACCGAGAGCTGCTTACGTTGGAAACCCCCAATTATTGTACAAAATCTTGAACCTTATATTAATCGATAAATCGATGTATTGTCACACCCTAACCGGTCACCTTCAAATCACCACCTTTACTGGCCATGCAGGTTAGTAAACAATAAGTTCCAGGACTGGTTCAGTTTTCACTCGACACAAATGTTAGCCATGGCCAGGAATACATGTTATGTTTCTGAATTCATTGCATAGTGTACAAATCACTTTGTCGCCAGTTGCACCTCAAAAATGTAAGTATTCCGGTGAAAATGCTGTTGCACCTTCTTAAATCATTCAACAAAGAGTGGCACAAGGTCCTGTGACTGAACTATGATGCTTGGAGAAGTCTTGGGTCTCAAGGCGAGCTGGAGGATATTTTCTCAATTCTTACTCTTTACCTGATCATTTGGAGGAATTGGCTTAGAGGCACTGACCTTCACACTGGACCTGGCCTTGGCTGACCTTGACACTGACCTCAGCTTGGTCTTGTGGCTCCTGGCCTCGACCTTTGACCTCATGCATCCTGACCTCGAATCCACGACATTGACTCTCCATTGATTCTGTAGTAATGTTTGAAAAAGAACACATTTTGGGACTTCCTTTAAGGTCACCACACATGTACGTAGAGCTCGCCATAACTCGATCTGTAGAGCAGTGGGATTATCATCTTGATGTCATTAGTTCAGCGTTGCATTGTCGTCACTTGCCATTGTCAATCCTTTATTATCCCTCATTCATCCATACCTCATCCATTCACCATTGATCCATCCGTACGTACATCCATTCATCCATCATCAACCATCCATCCATCACTCACCAATGAACTCGCATACATTTATCATCTATTCATCATCATCATCCATCTAACACCATGAATTCACCATCCATCCATCCACCCTCATCATCATCATCATACATCATCAATAATTATCAATCATAAGCTGCACCACTTAGTGGGAAGTTTCCAGTGGTTGTCTTATAGATGTGTAGTGAGCGACTTCCAAACACACATCTAGTAGAAGGCTTCTTATTTATTAAGAGCACACGGCGATACACTTTGTAATGCGGCTACACCCAGGCTGTCCAGCCCATCTCCGTCCTGCGCTACGCTGGCTGGATGACGAGCGTAGCGGCGGCGATGGAGCTGGCCTTGCAGAAGCACAGCCACGTGGTCGAAGACGAAGAGATGACTACGGCAGCGACGCAACCAGGGGGCAGACCCCACTCTAACAGCTCCTTATATCTGCCTGCTGCGGCCAAGCTCCACCTCTGGCCACGCCTCCTTTCCAGAACCTTCCGGTTGGTTCCCAGAGCTTCTCGACTGACTCCGCCCTTGACCTTTACCCCAGATACGCCCCTTCATAATAAGGCATTATGTAATGCAGCTATAACCGTAATTCCCCCGACAGGCCGGCAGGTGTCACCCTGTCATTACAGATGGACTGAGATTTGTAAAAAGAATATGAAATTACCACCAATGGATCTGGACCAACAGCAGAGATGGGGAACTGTTATTTCACGAAGTGAAATATTCTCATGCAAATAATTATTATCAGCCATGATACATCCACTGCAGGATGAAGGCCAGAGTTATGTATATGCACATGCAAATATTTCATGCAGAGGAACCTCGTACATAACTTGAGATATAACTTGACGCGAAACATAAAGGTGTGTTTATCCTGTATTAAAGAAGATGTACAGTTATATGTTACTAGTATCGCAAATAGAAGTGGTATCTGTCCATTTTCTATCTTTGAAACTTGTCGAGAAAATTTAGAAACTAAATCTATGATGTATTTCACGGACTCAGGCCCCTGTACAACTTCTAAATGCAAACATGTATAGGCCAATGCTCCAGACATTATCATAGAATTCACTATATATGTACCAAGTTCCAGAGCCCTTCTACGACATCATCATAATTACTAATATTTACTCAGTCACTCGCAACCAGCTATATATAGTTGATATAAATGCATGTAATTTCATGTGTGCACCTATACTGTTTAATTACCCAAGCCATCACAATGCTCTACAGTCAGGTTACAGAAAAAATGTTTTCTGGGAATGATATCAACTGTGATAATAGGCATGTGTTTGAGTTGACGAAAACGATAATAAATTTAATATAAAGACATTAACAATTTCCACGCATAATTAACACTGTGCGTGAAGCACACTGAATAAGGAAACTGTCATGGGTCTGATAATGTGTCATCAATTAACATGTCATGAGTTCCCACCCACTGTGGGCTTTAAATAATCATACTCACTGTGTCTCCTCTGTAATTAGATGTCAATTATGTTTCAAGTGTAAGTATATACCTAAGAAAATCAATTATAGAAATGTGTCATCTACAGCCTAAGTGTTTAGAACTACTGTTCTATTCAATTACTCTAGAGCCTGCAGATTGTACGAAAAACATAGACAGATTTGCATTCTGGGAAAAGTTGAGGGGAAGTCATTGTGTTAACATAGACAAGTACCTACTTTTAGGGCCGTTTATTTAATACGATTAAGTCACTTTGAAGGTGACCCCCTAATGCATACAAGCATTGCGCTATTAATATGTCAATCTCAATCTAGAATTGTTGCTGGAAAACTCTCCATTACTATGGCAGTGACCAGTCTGTCCGTGAGAGAACTCCTGTTTGGGAACGTGTCTTCAATAACCCTCGCCTATGTACATCACAAGGAACATTACTTTTCTTTGAATAATTTATTGGCAAACTTAAAGTTATGCATAATCTTTGTGGATGATCCGGCGACACAAGTTATTGACTTTTCCCTTTGTTGTAATGCTGTCATATATTTGTAGATTGTTTTTGTCGCTGCTTTAATTTTTAAAATTGCGTTCTTGCTGTTTTTTTCCAAACAGGGCTGCTTTGAAAGAAAACATTCCACCTCAAAGATCTGTTATCCGATTGAATAAAGATGATTTTATTTCTGTAATGGGAAAAAAAAAATGCCCCAAAAATGTGACTCATGAATACAGTGTAACGTTTATGCCATAGTGGCCGGCGCAATCGGCTTGGTCGCAGAAACTAAGCGCGATATTAGATTCGCGAACTGCCTGAAATGAAAGAGGGTTCACGGTGGACACGGCACGAATGTTCACATGGGACACTGATCCGCGTGCAGCCTGTTACCGTTGCATCTTTGCTTTTCTTGCTTGTTTCACAAATATCTGTTGCCTTCCCATGTCTCCCTCCCAGGAGGCTAGATGAGCTTTTGTAATAGCATGCTTTGTTGTAAGACCGAATAAAAAAATAAAATAAAATAAAAACCCTACGTAAAATCCAGGTGGCAAGTCTATTGAGATGAAAGGTCTTTCTTTAAAAGGGAGATAAACGTGAGTTGATGGTCTCAGTCAGAGAATCAATTACTGCATCGGATTGATATATACATTTATACACATGGAACAATGATACATACTGTGTAATGTTTACATTCTTCGTGTGTTATTGTGCAATGTGATAAGTACAATTTCTCCGCCTTATTCTTCATGCTCATTATCAGTGCACCCAGTACACACACATCCACTCTCAAGCGTTGGTCAACTGTGCACACAATTTCCTGCTAACAAATAAAAAAAAACGATTTGAGGGTCCGCATGGCTCAGACGTCAAAGCACTGAGCTGACTCTCTTGAGATTCGGGGTGTGAAGCTGTGCATCTGCCAAAGATTAAACTGGATTTGCATATTTTGATGGTCTCAACCCAGTAGCCAATGACCGCATACAAAACAACATTTTTACACGATTGCAACCTTCCAGTCCGTGAGTCAAGCACCGCGATCACTGCTCTAGCCCAAACGATACTCCACAGGGCGAATTCAGCGAACAATTTCCAGCGGTGTAACACCTGCATTCGCTCCGCGGGAACATCGCTGACTTTCACTCCGCGTCTCCCGGGAGCCTCCGAATGGTTATCCGAACTTAGCAACGTGCTGTAAATTGTCGCCATCCCCAAAAACGAAATCATTGTCGGCATAGCAGGGTACAAACATCGTGTGCTCGAATCCCGCTGTCAGCCCGCCCGAATCTGACCTCCCCGTGGGAACAACGGAGCAAATTAAACTGAATCTGAGCCACCCATGCAAGGTCCGGACATTTCCTGCACGAGTGGAAAATATAAAGGAAGGCCGGTGGCATGCGACTGTGGGGCAGCTTGGACTGATCCGTGGATCACATCGTCGACCACCGTGAACCAGAGGTGGGACAAAGTCATTGTTATGCAAGTCCAAGTCGAGTCGCAAGTCATCAAATTCATGACTCGAGTCTGACTCGAGTCCAAGTCACATGACTCGAGTCCACATCTCATAGGTGGGACAAAGTCATTGTTATGCAAGTCCAAGTCGAGTCGCAAGTCATCAAATTCATGACTCGAGTCTGACTCGAGTTCAAGTCACATGACTCGAGTCCACACCTCTGCCGTGAACTTTGTAAATTTGGTAGCGGCATCGAATGAATCCGCTGCGTGTCATCTGCGTGGCTGTCTCACTTGGATATGGAAACATCATGTGTTGCTAATAATAGTACCATATGCAAGAAGGAGAATCGGCACGGCAGGTCTGCCGCATGAACATTGTGTACCCACAGTATATATGCAGTACGGTGTAAATAAGCAAAAATAAGTGGTTTTGCGATGAATTAATGACATTTCGATTTAAAGCTTTCGTGACTGCAGGGATTCATCTTCTTTGTTCTTTCGGTAAAGTGACGTAGAAGGGAAATAATAAAATAATAAAAATAAAACATGATAAAATACAATTCTCACGACGTTTCAGCCACAACGCAAGCAGCCGTCCTCAGGCGAAGAACAGGTCTGTCGGAAAGACAGCGTCGACGGCTGCTTGCGTTGTGGCCGAAACGTCGTGAGAATTGTATTTTATTATGTTTAATTTTTATTATTTTATTATTTCCCTTCTACGTGACTTTACCGAAAGAACCAAGAAAATTAATGAAATGTTAAACATTTACCCATGGCACACCATGGGAAGAGGAGTCGAGTTCATTGCACACAAGGACACGTAGGCCGGTGACTGAGAAAGATAATGGATGCCGGGACGGAAGTTTCCAAAACAGGAAAAGAGGAGGGCATGGCTAAAGGTGAGCAGCAGGGAGAAAGGAGGGCCAGGCAGGAAGGGGAGGAAGGCGAGAGGAAATTACCTGGCCAACATGTTGGAGATGAGAGGGTGGAGAGAGAAAGGGGGAGCGAGCAGAAGTGAGTTGCACGGAGCGGCGTCTGTTTTCACAGGGGGTGGGGAGTGGGGGGGGGGATTCAGAGTGGGAGTGGCCACACTACGTCACGTTGCTTTACGGCAGGCGAGAGATGCTTTATTCCAACATGTCAATGGATTATGACACAGATAAGTCGTCTGTATTTACTCTTATTCACATATTCTTGAATAAAAAAAATATTAACGGCTCATTGCCTTCCCTTTGCAAAGTGGGTGGAACTAACAATAGCGCTTAGACGTTTGTTTATTTAAGCATAACAAAACTGTGGGCTAATCCAGTGTCATTACACAGCAGGTAATGATGATTTGCTCCACTATGTACACACAATGTGATATGATTTATATTTAAAGCTTTCGTGACTGCAGGGATTCATCTTCTTGGTTCTTTCGGTAAAGTCACGTAGAAGGGAAATAATAAAATAATAAAAATAAAACATAATAAAATAATTCTCACGACGTTGCGGCCACAACGCAAGCAGCCGTCCTCAGGTGAAGAACAGGTCTGTCGGAAAGACAGACGTTGTCTTTCCGACAGACCTGTTTATTTTTTAATGTTTTATTTTCATTATTTTATTATTTCCCTTCTACGTGACTTTACCGAAAGAACCAAGAAAATGTGATATGATTTGAGCAGCATTCTTGTGGCCTAGATGACGTATCCCAATGCTTGCTCCAGTCTCCTGCCTGGCTCTGTGTAATTAAGTGGACCATAGTAACACGCAAGAACATTAACGTGTCCATTAAACTTCTAGGAGATGAGTCCATTTGAGATTTTGGTGAACTTTATGATATTTTAAAATTACATCATAGAAAAGTATGTACATTGTTTGATAAAAAAATGTTTTATTACGGGTGACGGTCTAAGTTGTTTGATAAATATTACTGCAATACTGTATTATTCATACAATGTACGGAATTAATGTGAGTTTATTGCTGGATATAATTGTTTTAAGAGACATGACCAATTAATAATGTTATCTATACTTGAGTAATTTTCACTGCAGCTACACCAAAGTAGGGAAAATACTTTTTAATTACAAATATTTTGTTAATTAGGTGCAGAGCACTGGCAAACAGCAACTCACTTTAGCGATGGATAATGTCAGAAGATATGTAATGCCTACTTTACATTATATGTCACGCTTTGATAATTCCCCAGCTGAAATTGAGCATTTTTTTGCGATGTGCACATTTGTTGTAATTGTGATTTTTCAATTAGCAGCAGTCGAAGCAGAAGTGCAAGAATCGAGATGATAATGAAAATTGTGATATTCATAAGATAAGAGTTTATATAAACAGCGGAGGCATGATTATGTTCTTTTTCATGTACGTTTTCCTCTGCCCCCAAGGGATATGCCAGCTTAGTATTTAGAATGTTTTGGGGAAAGTGAGGCAACTAATTGGTAGATAACTTAAGACAACTTTAAATTCCACACATGAACACCACCCCAAACCACCGAATCAGCATTCATTTCGCAGTTGTCCATGCAAGATTGAACCCAGGATTTTTTGGCCGTTGCTGGCTCAGTACCCTGACATGGATATTAGCCCCAAGCCTCACAAGCACTTCATCATTTTCGTTTCCTTTCTCTCTCACTCACAGCACTCCTCCACCTCAGGTTGTTGTTGGTTTTTATTGCCCGGGTTTTTGGAGTAAATCTGAGCCATCCCACAGCCGACTGCAGTTGATTGATAGCAAGGGTTGGCATTTTTTCTTTCTTCAGGGAAGAGTTGTGTTTTCCCTTAATACCAAAAAGGATACTGCTGTGGTATAATGGTTACTAGACACGACTTGCAGTCCAGAGGTTGGCCAGTTCTATTTTTTTGGTGAGCATTTAGGCCATGGGCACGTTTATTAAATCCCCGGACACACCACAGTGAGAGGATCGTGTTTGGTGGGGTAGTGTGGGTACTCACACCTCGTCTAAAACTTCCTACCAGCATTGAAAGGTCGAAGAGAATGCGATCTTGACAGCTTCCCCCTATATCAGTGGCCATTCAGTCAACAGTGGCTTGAGTCAACAATTGCAGCGCTGCACCATTATGTTTTTACACGCAAAAAATCGTAATAAGACTGTGTAACATTGAATGTTGATGTCAGGCGAGAGCAATCACATGCAGATCAACATTGGATATTGGTAACTTGAAGGTTGTTGAATTTCAGTCACTGGAAGGACTTTGCGTGTTAATGTCACAAAGGCTTTGTTAATTCTGGGAAGGACGGTTTGTAGTCAGCTGGTCATGTATAACCTAGTGAGTGGAAGGGCATTGGTTTGCATGTATGTGTGGTAATTTTTATGGGAACCAATGGAAGTGTAGGCAATTTTTTTTGCTGGATTGCATTACTTATTCGCGAATGACAATTCAACAGTGTTTATTTTTGCCGGTTGATTCAGATCTGCCATAGGAATGTAGAGTTTCAACCACTGGCTGGTTCAGGTTGACATGGTTGGCCTTAGCTGGTAAAATGAACAAAAAAGTTTAGTTTAGTGTTAGGTTTGCATAGCCCACCACATCAGTGGCCAGCAAGCCACTACAATGCACAGAAGCACCAAAGCTATTTAAATTGCAGTTGCATCGCAGATATCATCAGGCACATGAAACATGCACATGGTAAGAAAACCATGAGAAAGATAGTGCACTTAAATACATATCATCAAAGAACCCGGTTCTTTAATGTTGGCATTTGTTTGTATTGTGGTCGTCTCATTCTTTGCACACTTAACCCAATGTTTATTTCATGCTTTGGGGTCCAAAGGTTCCTCCTTCATGTATAAACCTAAGTGTACATCCGCTTATACGACACAGTTTGCTATTGACATGTTTTAGCTTGTTATAGACAAAGATATACCACTGTCATTTGCATGTAGAAACTCCACGGAGTATGCTGATCAAGTACAAAGCTTAAATGGTAAAGATATTATCGATTCATATGTTCGGTTTTCTTTTGAGAAGAAACAATATTTGCAGATAAAAGGTGAGGATTATCATACTTTTACATTTCAAAACCATACCTCGCGGCACTGGATACATCAAATAACAAACTGTAAAGATGTATGTGTGAATATATATAGAATATCTGTTTTAAGTAAGAATACTGCCAAAAGAATAATAAGCTCTGCTGGCGAACAGTCTGCTACTGGAACCGAGTATACATATTTTAGTGAAAGTGCACCCATGTTTTTAAAAAATATAACACTTTCAATAAACCTTCAAGTACAATTTCAAGGACTTTTGTCGGTGTCACCCTAGGCTGACAACTCTACATTCTCAATTGTTGAATGTTGCATTGTTATTTATTATCGAAGAAAACAAACGTACAATAAGCTAACACCTAATGCAATACTCTGGCAATGGTGCTTATTCATTCTTGAATAAAATGTAATATGCAAGGAAGCTTGAAATGTTCCGATTTCTTAAATGCATTTAGAACAAATACCTACTGTGGTAAATTCTTAGAATAAAAAAAGCACACATCGGATAAGTATAGTTGGTTGGTATCACGAATTGATATTCTGATTCTGTTAGATATAGAAAACATCTTAAATAATGACCTCAGGTCAGGTCTAAATATTCCCATACACAGTATGGTTATTATTACTCGCGTTGTGTGACGCTTACATCACAATACTGAATTGTTTAAACGGTATAAATAAAACAATGAGAGGTCAAGAATGTGTTTATAACACAATTTAGACATTTGCGTTCCATACTCTTTGGTTCTTTCGGTAAAGTCACGTAGGTATAAAATAAAATAAATCACGACGTTTCGGGCACAACACAAGCAATCATTGGAAGGACGTTATTCACCAGGTAAAGTCTTAACTGACTGTGATGTTTCCATCTTACATGCCTATGTCAGCTGTTATTTCCGACTCTCTGTGTCTCTCTCTCTCTATGCTTATCTCTTAGATCTCTCATGCTCACATGTCCTTTGCATTGCACTCTCATGCCTTACGATTGCACTCTCATGCTCTCATGTCCTTTGGATTGCGCTCTTATACTCACCTACCCTTTGGATTACACCCGTTGGGTTGCACTCCCTCGTCGAGGAGGCCGCTCTCCTACTTTTCTACAGTTACATGCTAATCTCTCACATTAACATCACTCGCCCCGGCCACTTCTTTATGACCCTTGGGCTACACCCATTTCAAACCTTTTAAAACAGTCTGCCTCAGCAGCAGACCATGCTTTCCCACCTGATGAAGGACGCTTGTGTTGCACCCGAAACGTCGCGATTTATTTTATTTTATACCTACGTGACTTTACCGAAAGTACCAAAGAATATGGATTCCTGCAGTCACGAAAGCTTCAAATCAAAATTATATTGTTATATAAGTGTAAAAGTATATAAATAATTAAATTAAATATTTTAACATATTCCTGGTATATATTATATAACAATTATACATATGCATTATACATAATATATAATTATTATATCATTATTATATCATTATATTAGTATTATATATAAGTATGATATATAATATATAAGTATTATATATAATAAATAATAGTATTATATAATTCGCAAAAAAATTAGACTGATGTGGAGTGCTATGAGAGAAAATCGCGGCAATATTTTTTTTATGGATTTCTGGATCTCCACACACATAGATAGTCCTAGAATAGCTGGCAATAATCTGCGAATTACAGGGATTCACAGATAATTTGATTGCAAATGTAATGGATTTCTGGTGTATACTGCAAAAATCAGTTGTGGTTATGTGTATATCCAGGTCTGATTGAATCATAGTATCAAGTAGTATGACATGGTATTAATTGTATATGCATTTTTTTGTGGAAACGGTAGAAAAATACTGCGAGAAAGTCACATTTGTGTCTATATTCAGATAAGTGGTGGTATCTCAATGTGCAGCAGGTAAGTCAAGTGTCTGAATATTGGCGAGGATTGTCATGTGGACAGAACCTTGAACAGTATGGGCACAAAATAAACGGAACTGAAACTGAAAGAGACCGCCTTTGTTCTGTGTTCGGAATGATGCTTGGACTGTCTCAAAATCCCACAGGCACAGTGCGCCTATAACTGAGCCATCACGGTTAATATCTGTGGCCAGGATCAATGTTGATTGCCCCGACGCTCTGCTCAATGAACGAAGTCACTGAGCATCCATGCTCAACAATGTGTAAAATAGTCACTGCGGCATGCGTGCACAAGATAATAATTAGCGATGTGGGTCACAGGATGCTGTGTTGAGCAACAGTTGGCAAGGGAAACATTTTTTCGTAATGATGCGCAGATATCAATAACTTGCGCATTTTTTATTTCTCAGATGCCAATCATTGTTATTGCTACCGGGCGATCCGAATTAGATTCCTGACCAGAGCAAACATCAGTGGGGAGCGATATCTGAACCGATCCTCCCACTATTTCACCAACGTGCACTGGCCGCTGTGGGTGAGATCCTGTACCAACAAATAAACCTGAAATCATCATGACTGAGTGTATTTATGAAGGTGAAAATCTTGAATGCTGTGGCATCTACGGTATAGGTATCTGGTGGGCACCTCTAACACCCCCCCCGCTCCATGCGATGCGTGGTCAACTGCCAAATGCAAACGACGCGTGTACAGCAGAGGTCGCAAACGGGGTTTGATTCCTTACCCGTACCCGTACCCGGCCGCACCAGGGTCGCAAATGGGTACCCGTACCCGGCCGAGTACGGGTACCCGTTCCCTACCCGTACCCATACCCTACCCGAAATGAGTGACAAACGCTTACTCACCAGTGACTCACGGCCTACCCGTACCCGTACCCGGCCGCACCAGGGTGGCAAACGGCTACCCATACCCGTACCCGGTACGGGTAGCCGGGTATCGGGTAGGGTACGGGTATCGGGTACCCGGTTGCGACCTCTGGTGTACAGCAGCACTCGGGGAAACTCCGTGGATGGGATATCAGTGCGATGCGATACAGTTTCCCCTCATTGCTGGAACTCTGCTCACACTCCCTTCAAGATGATACGGGCGAGACGCCACGTTCCAACGATGAGGCCCTTTATTGACGCACCAGCTGCATTCACGATGTGCGTACGTGTAATGACCGAAAAATTACCCCAAGCCAATATGCAGCCTAACGGCTATTTGAAAAAAAAACAAAGGTCTGCGATTCGTAGAAAGGGGCATCCACGGTGATTGATCGGGAGGCAGACTTTTAAATGGATTAGAGAAATAAGATTTGAACTGGATTTAACGGAAAACGGGGAGGATCCGTTAGAGGGGAAGGATGGGGATTGGCTGAAGGGAAAAACCAGGACAAAATTTAAACTGAAATATTGACTACAGGTGGTTGATTTTCACATGTTCTTGCTTAGAGCTATGATTCCACGATGAGAATCTCGGACGATTATTCATGGCATTGTCGGATTGGCAGAATCATGCAATTGAAGTGGGGCTGAGCTGCTCGGACCTGGTGTGATATTCAGACAAGAAGGGAGGACTTGTCAGGCTCGGCTGGCCTTGTGCAATTGCCATTTAAATTGTAGGGAAGTGACTCCGATACCAGATTGCTAATATCAACTGGATTTACGATTGAAACGTATTACAAGGCTGGCGGGGCCCCATTGGTCCTGCCATCTTACCTCAATGCCACGTGGAATTGGAGTGAAACAGAGCCAACTTTGCGCACCAGGCATCGGCGATATGTTTCAACAGCAATTTCTGGCATTCCCACGAGAACAAATGGTGATTTTACCGGCAATTAAAAGCAAAAAAAAAGAAAACAAATCTTATTAATGGAAATTCCTGCATCCAATTATTAATTCCAAATCATGGCATTATATTGGACATTGTATTTCTGTGGGAGGATCGTTGTTAGAACTCTATTTCAGGTGAATGGATATTATAATATGGGAATTCCCACCGATGAATCACAATTGATGGCGGATTCACCCACCGCCTGCAACGACTAAAGGTTAATGTTTTTAATGAATAATAAAAATTGTGTATACATGGCGAAAAATTGTGCAATTGCAAAATAGCTTGCAGCTGTACAAGTTAATTATGCATGGTCTTCATGATTAATGAATCATCCGGTGCTTTATAAACTTCTGGAGTTTTTTTTTTAATTGCTTTACTTGGACGTATTAATTAAAGCAGTCACATTGACCTAGTCCAAATGGTTGCAAGGTACTTTAAACATTAAAGCAACACGGTAACTTGCCTGCATAATACATAAGCAGCACTTTATAAAGTATTCAATATACATTAAGTGAAAGGAGCCAACACGTATTTACTGAGTGTTATTTATCAACAGTCAAGTGGCTTCTAAACATAAATAATTAACCGTTTCCCTGACATTAATTGGTGCAGTTTATATATATATACACGTGTCTGCGTGTTTTTGTTTTAATCAAATCTGCTATTAATACATGTTAACTTAAAGCTGGAAAATGACATTCCCCATGATTTACCAAATATCAGCATCTGGTAAAATGTAAATTGGTAAAAGAGCCGACCTGCAAATTATTGCAAAAACACTGTTGGCAGAAAGGTATCCGAAACGAATCTACTAAACTATTTTTTATTTTGCCAGTTAAGGCCCACCGAGCTAGATAGCCCTTTTTCAGAAGCAATCTGGCCACATATGATAGGTCAAGGATGTGGCTTATCACGTGGAAATGTATAGCAGCCAAATGCATGTTTCTAAATGTGGAGGAAAAAACTGAAGGACCCGGAGAAAAATCCACATGACCAGCTTATATATATGCTAAATTCCTCTTGATATGCAAATTATTTTGTCAAGGCGCTCTTCCCCCCCTCCAACCCAGCTTAAAAAGACGCTCCAAGCCTGGGGTTGTCATTCAGACTCTGTCTTCTCGACAGACCTGTTCTTCACCTGAGGACGGCTGCTTGCGTTGTGGCCGAAACGTAGTGAGAATTATTTTATTATGTTTTATTTTTATTATTTTATTACTTCCCTTCTACGTGACTTTACCGAAAGAACCAAGAAGATGAACCCCTGCAGTCACGAAAGCTTTAAATCGAAACATGCAAACTCTAAATATACAGCAGCAGGCGTCAGGATCGGGATCGAACCCCACGACCTCCTGCATACCAGGCGAGAGAGTTAACATCTCGCTACCGAGGCAACCCTGAATCCACTAAAGGGAGCTCTATAGTGCCACTTCTGAGGGTGTCTTGGTCTATTCTTCCATGCTGGTGGGACGTCATAGAAAAGATCGGAGTACCCACACTTTACCCTGCCACCTGTCAAATGAAAAACTCGTTTAAAGCGAATCCTAAAGACTTTATGAAGCCATTTGTAAGTCACCTATGGGGAAACGTATGTCTGCTGATTGCTACCGCAAAGCCAACCAAATAAGCTTAAGTACGCCTGCTTTCAAACCTCGGAAGGTAAGCAAGATAGAGTCTGACTAGTGCATGGATGGTTGATCATCAGTGCTTGCCAGGCGTTTTAGGTGTGGAGTTGTGAGGTGGCATGGATATACACATGTTGAGAATATCTCTGTGCTCGTGGGTGTTCTCCAGGTTTCGCCATTCTATTCCACATGCCACTCACTCGTGGTATTGACAAAACATCCCAACGCGAAATAAAAGTCTAATTTTAAACAATAATGACTTCTAACGTGCACAATATGAATTCGCTATTATCTTGTATTACCACCTGCACCCCTACTACGAACAGACAACAACTCTCCCTTGGTAATTTATAAAATGAATAATTATCAAGTAACCACTGAAAATCAAAGGGATTGCACCTGTTTATTTGCAATTACATAAATGGTATTCCTTTATTTAACAAGGAAAGTGTTGCGGAGCCGAAAATATATTTTAGAATGCTCTTGAAGATAGTGGATGAATCGGGTAATATAAATGCGTTGCATTATATAAAGTTGTTAATTCATTTATTCTCACACGAACTGTTAGAATAATTATGGAAAATACAAACCAAAAACTATTTGAGGGAATTCTGTCGCGTGAAGGAAGTGAGGCACACGGTTTGATCGTTAGCAGTGAACTGCTTGCATACACAACAACAACAACAACAGCAAAACTGTCAACAACTGCAGGCGTTTCGTTTTGTAAAGACGGTGGAGCTGGCATGAGACACATATATAATTTACACCACATGTGTATGTGTGTAAACACCCAGTGGATACATTTATTTAAAGTATCATCGTAAGGGTTTCCCGTTCAGATTTCCATATTTGTACATCTGAAGAGTATACATTCTAACGCTAAAGAGTATGAACGATATGTTAATGTTGTCAGTGTCTTTACAAATGCAAACATTCATATAATTTCAAATAAGGGAGTATTAATGAACATACTTTCATTTCTGTCATATCATATTTGGTGTTAAATCAACACGATCACCATCATCCGTGCATTATCACCATGGTTACAATAATCAATGATCAATCATCATCCAATACAATTTTAATAAAAAAATATTTAATTGCAACCGCATCTGAAGGCTACAAATATAATATAATCATAACAGGAAACTGCTTCTTGGTGAAGTCTGCAGCTTCTGAGGCAGAATTTTTCATGGCTCCAAATTGGATATTACAGATATTGAAAACCAGTCTGAATATTGCATGAAAAAAAAAGAATCCCTAAATATTAAATTGCATTCAACAATATAAGGTGGGCTATTGCATTGCAGAGATATAGTGGTAGATTGGGAAGGCCTTAATCCAAGAGTGGACATCTGGGAAAAAATAACTTAATAGCTCATCGGATTCCCCTAGTATAAATAAATATTATGATTCTGAGCAGTGGATTGATAGTGTCTGAGGTTGATGAATTTGCAATGTTCCCCCATTTACTTATCTTCATGTATTGCTCTCCATTCAGTACAAGTTAAGGTTAGGAATCTCAATGGCGTCTCAACAGGCTCAATATAATTAGGATGATAACATTGTGCAGCCTTTTGTAAATCCACTGCTCGATGAAGGCCACTCATACGTCATGTCGGTTATTGGGAATTGTTTGACCATACTTCACTACACTTCTCA
Source organism: Lampetra fluviatilis (assembly GCF_964198595.1). Lineage (NCBI taxonomy): Eukaryota > Metazoa > Chordata > Hyperoartia > Petromyzontiformes > Petromyzontidae > Lampetra > Lampetra fluviatilis. The sequence goes on from NC_136308.1 coordinate 2,419,543, forward strand.
GTAGGGGTTGGTGAAGAGGAGGGTGGACCAGAACCGATGCAGATATCACTTGCCACTGGTGTTGGCCACAATTTGGGAATCGAACTCAAGCAACTCCCCCTGAAATTAAATACATGGCACATGGTTTCTCCTAAAATGTAACATAGGCCTGCTCTCCTTAACACAGGGTTCAATGCTAAGTCTGTACCGTTCCCGTTATGTCGTAACGTGCACTGATGACTACTTTATTGAGGGCCATATTGGCATGTAAAATAAAGATTGATTAATTAACAGTTGTCGGACACCTATGTTATCAACCTTACGTTGGCTGTGAACCTGCGTATTTGGCAGTTGTGAAAATTGGGCAGATGCAGATCAGTTGTGTGTGTGTGTCGTCCTGTGAAGGTGCAGCAGATCGAACCGATGAGCTCTGGATGGCAAGTCCAGTGTGCTAACCACATCATTTTGCATGTTGGTATAATTGCCATAATGCGAGCCACATTGCGGGTCTTAAACGGTTATGATTAAAGAACGATTGCTCTTTAACTGTATTTTGATGCATCATAAGAGATCCAACACATACTAATCTTTGTTAGCAACGCATTCACGGCATATATATGCATGTGGGTGTACGTGTGTGTGTGTATTGAACTTTAACTCGGGTAAATCACGAGCCCGACATACGGTATTTCAAAAAGGCCAAATAATGAACGTGAACATCTTGCACATTAAAGCACCAACAGATTTATTATAGATGTGTAAAAAGAACAGCATTTTTTAAAAACACAACGCACACATTGCATGCAAGATTGTTCTCATAAGGTATTCAAATGGGAACTTAGTTGAATGTTAATTGAGCTTCAAAGATAATTTCAGACTTCCAGGGTAAATGTTTAATTGCAAAATATTCTTCAAAAGACTTCCGTTACCCTGCATTTGCCAGAACAATTGCTGCAGAGCTTTTTACCGAACTCCATCGCTGACTCACAGTCACTGGATACTTGATAGCTGCCTTATAACAGCTTATTAGCAAGCAATTGTATATTTGCTTTTGATGTTGCAGTGTAATTAAAGGTTAATCGCATGGTTATTGCACGGTAATGACTGCCCTAAAGCACAGTGTGTAAGTGTATTTTTTCGTTTCAGTGAACATGCATTTGCAGGCAGTGTTAATTAACAGGAAATAATTCTCGTGCAGGTCAGATGAGTACATATAGACGTGTATTATGCACATCTGTATCACAATTCACAGATCATTCGATGGCAGGTCTGCATGTGAATGCAGACTTGAAAAAAATTGGGCCGCTGATGCATAGTCTGTTTTTTTGCAAATGAACGTGTTAAAATATTTATATATGTAGCAGCCGTGTGGGTGTGTGAGTAATTACACCTGGGACTAACTGAGAGTCAGATAGATGAGCTTCTGCTGCTGTTTGTAAAAGAAATTGTCAGTTTTTACATTGATGGGCCAGCGTCATAAGTTCCATAATACGAGAGAAGCATAATGATTTGGCTGAATTTGCTTGCTGGATGAGGCAGCATTGGGAACATAGGAGAACAAGCCCAATCCGTTTTGTATTCGTATTACACCTGAACAAAATAGAAACGTCCCATAAAACCAGACATTTTGCTGAGACAAAACAATCATTAAAAACTCAAAAACTTCCCAAATAAGTGATCAATGCTTGATAACTGCTTTTACAATGTGTATGTTTTGTTTTATCAAACGTGCAGGAAAATGATCTACACCTGTGTGCGATCTCTTACGCGAGAAAAAGAGGCACAGCAGATGTTTAAATAGCACCCCTTAAATCCCTACCATGATGAAATGTGTACAATTAAAACTTAAAAAAACTCATCGCTTAGTTAATTGGATCTCTCTCAGTCTCTCTTACGGCATCTGGCACATGCAGAGACCGCGACCTGGAGGCGGGTGTTGTGCTTTGATCACTGTGCCACCGCTCATTCGCATCAGGCCAAAGACGCTGCATACAAAGGTCCTTGAGGGGCCAGTGTGCTGAGCTTAAGAAAAAAAGGGGGTGGGGGTGAATTTATATCGTGAGTGGCACTGGCTCATAGGCTTGCCTTGGGGCAGGAGTCGAAATACACAATTTTACAGGTCTCACCCAGGTTCAGGTTGACCCGATACCGACTTCGACAAGGAATCGCGAAGCAAGCTCTCACATCGCTTGGCTGCTCGGTTATGAAACTGCATTAGGCTGCGTGTTTGTCGTCATGTACGGTGCACGGGTAGATGCTAATTGATTCGGTATGCATGTCCTAATGTGCATTGGATCGACCAACAATGCACACATCACAGATCCCCGACGCCACTTCATACGGCATCATGGTTAAGATTCCTTCTCATCGACCGGCTTATATGCTCACTAAGAACGGTATAGAGTGCAAATCAGGGCATGCGGTGCATTAAAAGATCATTGTCGTTGTAACTGTTACCATTACCATCACTGGTATCACTGCCATCATCTAACTCATTGCCAAAGGTGGCTATCATTGTCATCAACATTATAGTGTCAGTGCTTATCATTCTCACCATCGTGATGCAATGCTGTGAGGTTCCATCCTCTTGTTGTCAGCATCATCGTCGTGGTGTTGTTTTACTCATTGTATGATGCAGCAGTCACATGAATACGCAACAAAGGCTTGAATGCCAAACATTAGTCACACAGGGAGGCTGTAGGAGCAAGCTACGTATTAGAGTTCCAACAAATCTTAACAAACCCAGCAACAGTAAGCGTTTCATATGATGATTTTACAATGAATCACAAGGGCTGTGCTTACACATAGAACAGGAATAAAGGAGATGTTGGAAGGAGATCGCATGTTGCCTCATCTGCATATGCATGTTGTGCTGGCTTGCCAATTTTGCAATGTAGGTCGTCATGCATATCCCTGTTTATGGCAAAACTACAATCGCACGGCCAAACATTCAGTAATCCCCTGATCAATACAAGCATTGGGATGCTAATTGTTGCTGCTGATGGCACCGAGTAGCGGTGTAAACTTATACAGTACCATCTCAGAGGGCCAGTGTGTCCCATACGATGGCTACGGTTGACATCCCATGAAGTGGAACTTGTTTCCTTGATCCCAGAAGGTTGTGGGGTTGAGTTGACCCCCCCCCCCCCAGTGAGGCTTTCAAAGCGCGGTCTTCTCATTGTGAGACAAGCAGTCTGGAAAAGTGTCTCTACCGTCACTTACAATAGCACCGTCGTGCATTGCTACTGTGATGAATACGTATTAAAAAGTGAGCATTTTGCGATTTATTTAGCGATCGTGATGAGAGCGTGACCTTCGGGAGGAATTTTATTAGAAAAGTGACATTCTTCTTTCCCCCCCCCTTCCCACCACCCCAATAATGTGTCTGATGGCACTCGCTGGAACGGCTTAGCGAGAACGATGACGTCTTCGCCGAGAGATCCCAGATGAATTTTGATGTTTTGTGTGTTTTTTCTCCACCCACCAGTCCCCCCACCCCCCAATCCTTCGTCAAACTCACCGCCTAATCTCCAGTTTTGCGATAGAGATTTCAATGTGACCCCCACGTGAGCTGCGCTTTCCACAGCATGTTTCGTGGTCAGCCTTCAGCTTCGAGGACAATGTAGACCCTCGCAGGAAAAAAAGCCACATCAAATTAAATATGGGTAATTTTCCAGGCTTCATACCAGATTTCTGAAAGCCCTTATTATTTAAATAAGGCACTTATGGATTGTTCTGCACTTACTGTGACCTTTAAAATTATTTCCGTCTTATATCCTAGAATTTCTAAACGTTTATAAATAGATGCAAATTTCTGTTCTTATTTATGAATGCATGCATTATTGCAATTATGGTATACATAGTTTACATTTAGTACCCGTGTGTGTTCCAATGATCCACACCGACTCTTCCAAGACGTCCGGCCAGCGTGAAGGAGTAGGCCAATTACCCTCCAGAGCGGCTCTCTAGAGCCCACTCACGGGTAAGTCCCTTCCGCCAAAAGCGGCGTGGGCGTGCGGTTACAAGGCTGCTTCTTTACCTGGTATCCAGTCGCATTAAACAGAGTGCTCTACTGATGAAAGTATACTTTTGTAGTGTATTAATTCAGAGATACTAGTAGGAGGCACTCTCTCTTGTTTATTCCGGCCTTCACAGCCATAGGGGATAACTACATACCGGGTCAGGGCAGCCAACATGCTGCCAGACCCACAGCTCGAAGAGGCGAAGACCACGACGATGGCAGCACGACGAGTTCCACTCTAGATAGCAGCAGCCCCGACTGTGAGTCGGAGCTCGCCTTTTATCTGCCCCAACGTGGCCAGGCTCCGCCCTTAGCCACGCCCCCTTATGGATCCCGCAGAAGGGTCCGGGCTTCGCCCACGTGTCCAACTGGTAGAACGGGCTGCTACCCCCAATCCCATTGTCTACCAGTCCCCAGCGCTACGCGCTCCAGTGACTCATTGTACTTCACTACACTTTTACTGAGAATATGCATATCTTTTGCACTGAACAAAAACATCATATAGCACACGTTTTAATGTGGCTATTTTCGAATGCAGTATTTGGGTATGGTACATGGTAAATGCCATGTACAGCTCTATTGGCGTTAATGGTTACGTCACAGGGTTTGCATTCATCTGTATTTCACTGCAGTTTTAGAAAATGACACGCGATTAGCTAAAAAAATAAATATGGGATATTAAAACAACATTTAGAAACATGAATATATTAATAGGAATAAAATATGTGGAAAGCAATAACCATGAATTGCTCAAAAGTTTTTGATAAAACCTTTCCAAGTATTCAGCAATGCAATAGCCTTAAGTAAAACAACTCATTGCAGCATGTGGCTGAGTTCCTTACCCATTACAGCCGTGATCTAGCAGTGGAACCTATGCCAAGGGTGAGTGTAATCATAGGATTAGCACTATTGACCTGGTGGGATGAAGTGCTAATTGTACCACCCAACACGATTTTGAACTTACGCCCATCTGATTATAATCTGAACTAAACTTTTTATTATTATTATTATTACCAGATAAGGCCCCCTATGTAGCTCTTTGTCAGGAGTGAACAAGCCACGAATGGCAGCTGAACGAAGTGGCTTATCGTGTGAAAATTTATAGCAGCCAAAGACTCTAATCGCATGTTGATTCTAAATGTGGAGGGAAGAACCAGAGGACCCGGAGAAAAATCCACACGACCACGGGGAGCGCATGCAAACTCCAAATATACAGGCGTCAGGGTCGGGATCAAACCCACGACCTCCTGCATACAAGGTGAGGTAGTTAACATATCTCTGCCACCAGATCAGTTCCATCATAATGGAGTTAAAATATATCAAGTGCACTGTGTTACATGCACATTTTTGCTAGATATTGTTCAACAGCCATACATTAGCAAGCATAGGTAATCTATGAGACGCTAAGCAATTATGCAGTATTAGGATGATCAGGTGCTCATTATAACCTATAGGGACCTCAAAGTCAATAATGACCTCCAATTATCATTCAACATTGGTTTGGATTCCTGGACCAAGGCAAGCACAATAGAGCCTGTGCATCACATTACCTTGCAATACCACGGTCGTGTATTTGACCGTGGTACTGCATTGCCAAATTTGTATATTTGAGTAGAGTAAATAAATGGAGATTTTTTTTTTCCTTAACATATTACACGTTGGCTCGATCGTGATTTCTAGTGTGAAACAAGTGTAATATCTTTGTATACTTTTTTTACTTAGCATTTTTCTGGGCCATGGAACAATCAAATTAGGTGCAAAGATGGAAAAGAAATACGTTTTCATGTAGATACGTAAATTCATGCAATATTTTTTTTTTTATCAACAAGCAGTTTTCGTAATAGCCAGAGGCAACAGCACTATAATTGCATGTACATAAACGTGGTGCATTTATTAACGTCAATACATAATTGAAATAAATGCAGAAAATGTGATGTACACTTGCAAGGAGTGCACCTAATTATTTGGTCAAATTGCAATCCACAAATATTTATATAAATATTCATGCAAGCAGTAAGATACAGTCTAATGGATGTTAATCACAACTATTTCTCCCTACTACCCACAAGTACATCATGTTTAACCTTTTCTTAAATTTGTAGGCGTACATTTTTTTCATTGAATTTAAACAGAAAGCTTTCCTATCCACTGACTTTATGTACACTCGCTTGCCACAGCACATTAAGCTTACAACGCTGACCCACAGTTGTTTGTCTTAAACGAGGCAAGAGAAGGCATTTCAATGCAATGACAATTTCCAAAATTTTCATGCACATTTCTCAAATGTTATTTTGCGGAGGTAACCACAAACAAGAATGTTGGAATTTAATCATCAGTTAGGAGCTAGTTTGCATTTCTAATTATAATTATATGAGTGCAGCTGGGGAATGTCACGAACAATGTAGACGACTGTCCACCTTGAAGATCAGCGGCAGCCAAACCAGCGGCTCATTAGCTGCATACACTTTCCGAAGCTGATTTCTAACTTTTCACTATGACTTGATTTGAAACATGAAATGTTTGTGGAAGGAGAGCAGCTTGGGCCGCGTTGCCCCTGGCAGCAGAGCCTGTAAGGAGTACTCATAGAGCACTCCCGCAAACATTTAACGTTGAAGTATAACTTAATTTGAAACAAAAAAAAAATCAGAAAATAATTAAATAATTAAATAATTCTCACGACGTTTCGGCCACAACGCAAGCAGCCGTCTTCAGGTGGAGAACAGGTCTGTCGAGAAGGCAGAGCCGTCTTCAGGTGGAGAACAGGTCCGTTTTAGAGACTAGAGTAGTATCTGAGGTTGTGTACCCAAAACAGAAGAGGGTGTTGAAAAATAAAAATCCGTCTAAAATTAAGACAAAGTTTAGTTTTGGTTTCAACATTCTGGTGTGCTGACAACCCACATTTCTCCATGCCAAAACTTTATTTGATTGGCTGTTTGATATTGGATGCTTGAATTAGAAAATTACATATTACTATAAAGTGACATAGAATGAGTCACTGGAGTGCATAGCGCTGGGGACTGGTAGACAATGGGATTGGGGGTAGCAGCTCGTTCTACCCAGTTGGACCCGTGGGCGAAGCCCGGAGCCTTCTGGGTAATCCAGAATGGTGCGTGGCTAAGGGCGGAGCCTGGCCACGCTGGGGGGATAAAAGATGATCTCAGTCGGGGCTGCTGCCATCTGGAGTGGAACTCGTCGTGCTACCACCATCATCGTGGTCTTTGCCTCTTCGCAGCTGTGGGTCTGGAAGCATGTTGGCTGTCCTGACCCAGTATGCAGTTATCCCTCATGGCTGTGAAGACAGGAATAAACGAGAGAGAGAGAGTGCCTCCTATTAGTGTCTCTGAATTAGTACACTACACGTACACAAACTAACACAAAATAAACCAATCTTGAATCATGACAATGTTTTTTTTGTGAGCTTAAAATCGATTGATGGGCCAAAAGCAGCCCTTAGCTTCGGGTAGAAAATCCACATTTATATGGCAGTTCAACGTAAGCCTCATGATTAGGTGCTCTACCGCTCGACCAACTGAGAATACAAATGCAACATGAAATAAAGCAATACTAACCACGTTTACGCATATGCATATACGTGCATCAGTGGAGTATTCGATGTTATAGAATTGGAGTATCAGCTTTCCTGCTGCACTTAAGGCACTGCAAAGACAATGCCCAGCGATAGCGATGAACACACCCAGCACGAGCTTAAGGGAATTTGGTGTCTGTACAAAGTAAGGTGCGGCGCGATCAGGTGTGTAGACCACTTTGGCTATTGAGCGACAGGGAAGGTCATGCTCTGTCAGGGGACCTGTTCCTCGTGGGACAAAACGGACGGAATGAGGCCGCCGCCGCTTCCTCAACAAACCCCACGCAACCATCGGTGATTGAGAGGCCCAATGAGAACTAATGGAAACCAACAATGGCCACTCCGAGGGATATAATGGAAAAGCACTGTAACACAATGGAAGGGTCGTTCAATAAGACCACATCCATTAAAAAGAGAGCCGTTTGACGCGGGGGGCGTGGGACGCATGGTAGTTGGTCATCAAATTATATCAGTGTCGCCATGCATGCATGTGTGTGTGTGTCAGTGTGTGTTGCTGGAGCGGTGGTGCAGTGGTTAGTGTGCTGCGCTACGAACCCAGTGACCCGAGTTCGATTCCCGCTCACGGCCAACACCAATGGCGATTATTTGAACCGGTCCTGTGGGCCTCCCCTAAATCGACTCGGCCTCAAATGAGTATCTGGTGCAGTGTGTAAACATCGCCACTCGAGAGACAAAGGCGGGCCGGGCTTGGTCCTGGCCACCCCCACCCCCCCCTTAGTGAGCCGTGCCGGCCTTGATAGGTGATCGCTAACAGCACTTTCCCCAACAGTCTGTTCATGCTTTCCTGGCGATTTTTGTCTTTGTTTGTGTGCTGCTGTCATAATTGAGCCTACCGCATTATGCCACGAAATTTTAGTAGACTGGCAGTGCCAAAAGACAGGTAAGACCTATTTTTATTATAGTAAATCCACTTCGTGTATGTGGCATAATATATTACCAGTGTGACATTTGTAATTGTGCTGGTGTTTCGTTTTTTCATAGTTTACTGGGGGGGGGGGGGGAAATAACCTGCATTCTAGTGAGGTTTTTGCGTAATCACAGTTTTGTGGCAAAATTAAATATTAAAGCAGCAGGACCTTTAATCATCAATTTGCTTAAGTATTGCACAGATAAAGGTCATCACTATATTTCTACTCAATTAAGAAACACGGCCATGCACGGCACGAAGACACATTCCATTTTACTTCTGGTATACCGATGTCACTGATAATTATTGTCGGCAAAAAATAACCTAGTGGAAATAAACTACTGGCTCACTCAAAAGTTTAATTTCACCCCGTGTTATGGGAAGCCGATAATTGAGCTGTACGATAACGTTTTTGAAGTTCCCTATCTGAAATATCGACGCTTTTAAATGAATTGGTTGCAGGACGGTGCTGCAGATGAAATCTTGAGCAATCGATAGCGAGGAGCAAAATATTATCGGGTTTTCCAGACAAGCCACAGATAAGGAAGGATGCTTTCCACACAGATCTAGGTTAATGTGTTGTGCATTGTAGTGAATTCGCCAACTGGGCCAAGTGGATTTTTAATTAGAGCTATAATGGTGACCAGCGTATGTGTGTGTATAGCGGGGTAAGCATCGCCAATAGGGAGACAAAGGCGGCCGGTCGTGGTGCTGGCTACCCACCCCTTTGTGTGCCATTCGGGCCTTTATAGGTGCTAGCTAACAGCACTTGCTCCTCCAGTCTGTTGAGTCTCTACGGGGGGGATCTTTGTCTTATCGTGGGGAAAACAGTGGCACTGTTTACAATGCTGCACGATGACTGACAAACTGAGTTCAATTCCTGACAACACCCATTACCTGTTGACATCGGGGTCACAGTAGGATCATCCACGTTGTGGCCCTGGAAGTGACTTTTAACCGCTATTTCTACTAACAACGTTCGCCAATAATAGAAAAAGATCGCAGTGCACGGCCTTCCCTCTTCATGTATACTTCATTGTATTATATTATTACATCTTGCAGTACGCCATGGGGCAGATGAAAGTGGTCGCCCTTCAACAACAATGGAGGGCAAAAGGAGCGACACTTAGAACGCAACAGGTTGGCACAGAAGGGGTGGCACAGGTGGTGCGTCTGTCAGTCATAGGCAGTTAACCCATAACATCTGCGGTCTCTCCTATGCCCCGATCAACAAGACGTCCTCACGTTATGTGCCCTCAAGGTTATCCTACTCCTATGCACGAGAGCCGTGTTTAGTCATTGCCGCCAGCGAGTGACGAATAGCGGTTGTTGTTGGCGTGCATGAACGCTGGTATTCGAACCGTATTGTCATTGATGCTAACAGTATACGTATGGAGTACATTGCTAATTGAGCCCCTATATCCTGTACTCAAGCCCTTAAACACAGAATCCACCTCACACCCTCTGAAGCCGTCTCAACCCGCTCATTGCCCTGTAGGCAAATCCAATGCTAATTACCCTCCGCGGGTCTTTAACCGAGCCTATTTAAACCCATATTCTTGGGTCTTTCGGTAAAGTCACGTGTGCAAAAGAAGGGACATTTTTAATTCTAGATTTGAAGCTTTCGTGACTGCAAGGATTCATACACTTGTTTTTTTTCGGTAAAGTCACGTAGGTAAAAAATAAAATAAAATAAATGAAAAGAACTAAATTAAATCACGCGCCCGATAGGTCGTGATTTAATTTTGTTCTTTTCACTTATTTTTTTTACCTGCGTGACTTTACCGAAAAAACCAAAGAGAGTGGGACATTTTTAATTGAAGGGAGGAATTTTAAAAGGCCAGGGAAGGGAGGAGTTTATGCCGAAACCATGAAGAGAACTCACTCCTTGTAGTTAGATCTCACTTGGCACACCGAGGAGAAGCAGAGGTGGGCTTCGAAGGCAACGTGATGAAGACTGCCGTGTCAGGACGTGGAGGTAATGAGCTGATTTGTTTGGGAGTGTTTTGAAGATGAGCGGTGCCCGATGACGCTGAGTATTGCGTTTAATTAAAGATAAACTATTAAAAGCAAACAAATATATTACCAGGTAAGGCCCACTGAGCTATGTAGCTGGTATGTAGAAGCGACCTGACCACAAATGAGAGCTCAACGAAGTGGCTTATCATGTGGAAATGTATAGCAGCCAAATACTCAAAGTGCATGTTTCTAAATATGGAGGGAAATTCCTGGGGAAAAATCCACGTGACCACCACGGAGAGAGAGACACGCAAACTCCAAATACAGAGCAGCGGGCGTCAGGGTCGTGATCAAAGCCACAACCTCCTCCATGCCAGGCGAGGTACGGGGCATAAAGTGTACAGCGAAGGGCTAAATGGTATGTGGGGATCAAGCGTTTCAGGACAGTCTCTGAGGCCAGTCTGTAGATGGCATCACATTGCGAGTTAAGATTAGGGGGAGTATGGTAGCTTTGGCAATGTCCAATCTGAGACGGAGGGGATTGCAATGTCTGTTTTTATAGACAAAACCCTTTTTATTTTATGAGAAATATGTTCAATATGAGCCTGGAAAGAGTTTATAGAATCTAGGATAACACATACACGATTCAAATTGTCAAGTTCTGAGCGTCCAGAGACACGATTTGGAGTGGAGGAGCGGCAGGCTTGTGTTTACAAAATAAATACATTTATATCGGTTATTTTGTATTGGGGACAAGTCTAAGGGCAGACAATTGTAATTGCAGGGAATCTAAACACTGTTGGAATTTGGAGTCAAATTATCCGACGATTTTCTGGAAACCATGAGGGCTGTGCCATTGTAAAATATGTTTATATCCGAGTGGATTAGGGATTTAGCTGAAGGTTGTTAACATCGAGAGGGAACCTTGGGAGGAACAATTTTTCTGATGTATTTTTTATCACGTGAACTGTCTACATAAACAAGCTGAAAATGGTTATATAGGTAACTTACGGACCCAGCTGATTGCCGAGTTGGAGAAGTTTAGACATGCCAATCTACTGAGTGATCTACAGTGTCAAAAGCCAAAGAGAGGTCCAGGAAGGTGGCACGTTGTTTATTATCCAAATGTTTGCGTACATGACACAATAGGTGTGTATACAATCCTGAACGGGGAAAAAAAAACTATTCCAAAATAAATTGCGTGATATCACTTTGTTGGAGATTGACTGCGATGGTGCGTGTATGTGATCTCACCACCTGCAGGGAACCAGGGAAAGGTCATACGTGGGAGAGACAGAAAGCGCGAGAACGCCAATGAGCGAGTGCCATGTTAATAAGGGATTACAAGGGACATCGGCAGGCTTGAACAACGGCAGCAAGATGGATCGGGAAGTCGTCCTCTGGTGGGAAATCTTTGAGTTGTCCATCACATCCACTTCTTCGTCCCATATTCCTTCTGAGTCCTCTTGACATTCGGGTGGATTTATGTCACAGGTTCTGGTATTCCACGGCTGCCACCAAATGAAAAGGAAGATTTTAACCGCGTTAATAACTGAGGGCAGTTTATTGCCATGAATACAAAGTTATATAGAGTACAGTCTCCATGTGAGCCCTGATATGCTGAACTCAAGCTCTTATGTACACAACTTTCCCCTTCTGGAAACTTCTCATCCACTCCTCACCCTTCAGCCAATCCAACGAAAATTATCCCCAGCAGGTCTTTAACCGATCTTAATTGACCTTTCAATTCATTCTACTAATTAGTAACTTCAGCCCACCAATACGGTGAGTGCTATCGGGCAGCCATTCGCGTGCGAGTCAATGCTCGCGTTTGAAGGTATCAGCCACTGCAGCTTGACAAGCTATCCGATAGGCTAGGACCTCACCCATTGCAACGTTGAGACTGCCATCTATGCCATGGTTCAGCAACCAAAACAACAATAAGACATTTTATTTTCGATTTAGGTAAAAAATTAACAATATTTCAAGTGCCGCAATGCATGTGAATACGAGACGTGGTCCTTAATAAATAACGTTATGACACAGTCCTGACTGAGCGGCATGCAGCTCTGGAGCTGCAGGTTGCCGGCCGCTGGTCTATGCTGTGCTCGGCAATGAAAATAAATAATTAATGAAGCTCACTCATAGCGACGCTTACATATGTAAGTGGGGAAAATAACAACCTGTTGGCATCGACACCAGCAGTGGCACAACATAAATCCCATCCAGCGAACGAGCGACTTCTGCCCACTGTGTGGCCGATGCTACTGCTCAAGACATGGCTTCTCATCCCACCAGCGTACAGGGAAACCGCTGCTGCTGCTCGCTGTTCTTAGCAGTCATCGTCGTTCACGATGGACAGCCGAAGAAAGAAAGAAGCAGAAAAAAACAACAACAACGGGGTTTACATTGTCCCTATATAGTTTGCAATATTTTCAGGGGCAGACAAATTCGTTATAGTAAGATGTTATCGTTTAATGCACCATTCCTTGTATAACAAAGGTGTGCGTGTTACTCTGAAATCCGCGTCATCCCACGTGCTGATGACCGTCACGTGGGTGCCTCCTCCCCCTTTGTGACGTCCATTGCGCCTCAGACCAACACGTGGATCTAAGCGGCAACACGCGTATCTAAACGGGTAAGATGTGTTTACACCCCGTGTCGGTCACATTAAGGTCACGCTTTTTATGATCACCTTTTTCCATGTTTTGACACAGCTGTAAAAGAGAGTTAAACAGTTGTTGCAGAAGTAACACGAACAGTTGGCTTCATTTTATTCTCTTAATATGAAAAAAAAATTACGTAACATTAATGGCAAAACGTATTTGTTATTGTTGCATAATTTAATGCTTGCAGAGAGGCTCAGTGGCTTTAATGTGGTGTCAGGAAAGCCTCTTCACTCTCCGTTTTACAATTGCGTGATTATATGAAAACATATATTTTAATTATTGATGGCTGTTGAAGTTAAAACGTTCCGTGTTTATATTCAAGCATATGCAGCACGGAATGGCGAGTGATTGAAGTCGATTGTACATAAGAGTTGTTTGGCAGCGAGATAGGCGTCTCACTGACATACTGCATTGACTAATATGCATGTGTATGGCTTTATTTTAATAGTCATCTTAGTCAAGAAGTAACATGTTACAGTGATGTTGGTTACGTAATGCACTGGCGTTGCGGTTATGATAAATGTAACCTTATTGATGAATATTAATGGTTCGTTTTATTATGTATTTACTGATTTGTTAAATGAAGTCATAACATTTAGTGATGAGATCAAGACGAGTATTTGACAGGCTAAGGAGGATGTTACGTGGTGTCGTGGAAGCCACCTGGCCGAAACGTCGTAAGAATTTTATCTTATTATGTTTTATTTTTATTATTTTATTAGTTCCCTTCTACGTAACTTTACCGAAAGAACCAAGAATATGAATACCATCTCTTTCTATTTTACAAACTTCCCATGAATAAATCTCAACATCATTCCAACCATCTGCAAGCTTGTGAGCCTTCTCTGTACTGCTGTGTGCCCTCAAAACGGGGAGACTGAACACGATGCAGACTTTACCATCACATTGTCACCCCATCAAAACAATGCCTTGGAAGTATACATCTAATTTCCAAATCACATAAAATGCTAAACATTATTGAAATGTTTCAACTGCCTGTATATCGTCATTTGAGTGGCTCCAGACAGTGATGTGGCGGTACCAACCTAAACAGGTCCGAGTTGCAAGATTGTTCGTGCATACTCGCTTGGGCATTTAGCGAACCCAGAGATTTTATAACGAACCCCCCGATTCGATCCCCCTCCAATGAAATAAAGTCAGGAATTGCGATGTAATTGGCTCCCTTTGCCAGAGAGGGCACATCGTGGGTCGGCTCAACCTTTAGAAATAAGCAGCTGGTGCTGCTATTGTCAGCACCGAGGGGATAGATGCAGCCGGGAGAGTGGTGTGCCTCGCGTGGCCTTGTTGTACGTGTTCACTAACAGCAGCTGACCTGGCAGCTCCTAAGAGACTTGGAGAATGTACGTGTCTTCACTTCGTGTGTGTGTGCGTGTGTTTGTTTGATGGGGAGCGGTAGTGTAGCGGTTAGCTTGCTGCGCTGCGAACCCGGCGACCCGAGTATTCGAACCGGTTCTGGACCTCCCCTATATAGGTGGACTCAACGTCAAATGAGTACCTGGTGCGGTGTGTAAACATCGCCACAAGAAAGGCAAAGGCGGCCGAGCATGGTGCTGGCTACCCACCCACTATTGTGCCGTGCCAGCTTGAAAAGTAATAGATGCTCGCTAACAGCACTTGCCCCATCAGTCTGTTAAGACTACGTGGGGGATCTTTGTATTTTGCGAGTGAGAATGGTGGTGCAATTGATCATTCTGGACACAACACCGCCCAAAGTGCCCTGCCAGCCTTAATAGCTGCTTGCGAGCAACACTTGCCCCTACTATCTCTCCAGACTACATAGGGGATATTTGTCCTCGTGTGTTTAGATTGCACTCTGAATACAGTTTCAATGACCGAGGTTCAATGTTAAAACGAGGAATAACACACATTCTACGCTGGTTGCCGAATGCACTCGCACGCCTTCTTTCAGCTGCCGCATGAAGGCGATGCATGCATGGGGAGAGGTGACAGTGGTAACCTAGCTGTGGCTACCGTCGGAGGCAAGTCGTGTCAGAGCTTGTCCTGTACCTTCCCTGGATCACCTCGGCCTTAAATGAATACCTGGTGCAGTGACCAAAACAACACTGGAGGCGGAGGTTGCCAAACCATCACTCTTGTGCCATTCCAGCCTCAAGAAGTGCTCAGCTAACATAACCAATTCCCGGCAGGCTGTATGGCCACATGTGACATATTTTCCTGTGTGTGCATACGGACAACACAAACCCATACCCTACCAGCTATCTTATGCAGACGTACCATCTTCCATCAAAATTGCACCTTGTCGCCGGGTCCACGCACTACCCTTTTCATGAAGCCCATGGGTTAGAGGAGATTTGTGAGAGGTGGTCGTACAGCTTGGTGGTGGGGGGAGTGGGGGAGAGGGGTTGCAGTGGGCTCGTGAGAATGTGGTGGCATTAAGTGAAGATGGTGCCTTTAGGGAGTGGGCGGTAGAGATCACGGCATCTTGATCGTACACGTGACACTTGCACTCGACGAAAAAGAGTCTTATGATGGAAGGACAGTGAAGAACATTGGAAAATGATGTGAAAGCGCACGGCACAAATTGGATAGTCCCCACTGAAGCCTATCTATGCTCCCAACCCATTGTTGGACGGATGATGACCTGAAAGCTGTCATGTCATTCGCCACCTGTCTTGTGAAACTGCTCCCACACATGAATGAACACCATTCTTCAGACTCTCCTTTGGTCACCTCCATGACATGCATCCGTCAATGCCTAGATGCCACTCAATCACAAGTTTCAGTCTCTGGATATATTCTCTCACCGCCAGGGATACATCCAAAAAAGTTACATTATTTGTTTGTCTTATTAACGCTTTGATTTAATTAATATTCACGGATATTTCAACCTCTCTTATATGGTATCGTTTCATTATGTTGTCATTTCAAGGCACATTATACGAATTACAGCATACAATTAATTGCATTAGCGGTGATCTATTGCATTATTTATTTTACACTATTATTTATGTTACATATATATAATCCAGGAAAACCTCATTGCGCCTCCAAACATTTTTTTAGGATGGCCTTGCATGCAGTGTGTGGCCATTGTTTCGTATTTGTGTACATGGTAAGATACTAGGTTGCTCCTTAAAGGAAAAAACACAGACGAGTGAATATTTGATACAATTCTACCTTCGGTAATGTAACCCGCAGTCATCTCTTTGCTGGTCTGCAGTTCGGCTTCTCAGACACGTGAATCTTCCATCTTTGCACGATCTACCAATCCTGCCTCCATAATGCCGCATTACACACACATGCTTCATCCACATACAGCTACTACATACGGCAAAGCTGGCAATGCTTTAGCCAGTGGCATCCATGCTCAGTTTGCGACTGGGTAAAATCCCCCGTGTGGAGTCATTCATCTTTGGGCGTTCACAGAAACAATTCCTCTCGTGCCCCAACGCTGTGTTCCAATTGCTCCACCTCTTTGTCCTGTGCACAAGAGCGAATGAATGAGTGCAAAAACGTGGGGCCCCTTGCATTCAATGCAATGTTCTCAGTGAAATATAATCATCATAATATGATGGGCAGACGGCACAAGTAATAGATCCTGGGGCATGACCGAAAAAAAACCTGTTATTTAGAAATGTTCAAAAAGCGTGGAGGCACTTATGGTTGGTTCGGAGTGTAAACCTAAAAGTATTGATTTACTTCGGGGCAGCTGAATGGTCTAGCATTAAGCACGCTTGCCAAAGACATGTTTTTTTCGTGAGATATATGTTGCATAAACAGTGGTAAATGTGCAGCCCTGCAATTTCTTTTTCCCGCCACTGCTGGCAGCAGGGCCTCCACTAGAAGGAGCTCTGGAGAGCCCCGCTCGGAGGTAATGTCAGCGACTGGAAGCTTGAGCTGTGATGTAGCCAGGAAATAGCAGTGCACAGAAGGATTTGTAAATCTCTCTTGTGTGGGACGCATTGAGTGCTGTTATCCATATGCATGGGTTCCCTTGAGGCACTACCGTTTCCTTTCACATATCAACAATTAAACGGGCAACCATCCCGACGTAGGAACTTGTTAAATATATAGGGCGGTGTGTTTTTATTATGATTATTTTTTGCTGTTAAAATATAAAACGGGACTCTGCAGAATTATTCATGACACAATTGTGTGACAGTCCAGCACTGTAATTCTGTTCAATGATTCCTGGAAAAAATATGCGTGTATCTGTGTTAGCAATTGTTCCCTGACGACCTGGGTGTTCATCCTCTCCCCCATGGTAATTAAAAGCTGGAATTACGTCATTCCTTTTTGCACACTCTCCAGATGTTGTTCCATTTTATGTCATTGTCCATGTTTGTGATCCGTATGTCGTCGTGACAAATTGCACCGATAAACAATTTTCATTCTTTCTCGGGTACTTTAGTAACACTGTACCGCTGTTCACTTTGTTTGTATTCCATATATCGTGGTGGGTGTATCACACAGCACTTTAACGCACACCTTTTGTCGCTCGCTTAACATTTTCAGTCGCTCAGAACATATATCCGAGTGACCTATTTTAGACCAGTTTCATTACGTGCAAAATTGCGTGGAAACTACACGCGGTATACCGTTTTGATGTTGGGCGAATGCTCTCACACGTGATTGCATACGGCCCGCACACACGTAGACGCAGTGACGTGACGTGCCAAGCAACGGGGACACAGATCCCTCCTTCCGTCCTGTTTCCTACTCCTGACCCATTGCATCCCTCACACAGCAGCACGACTCGCTCTCGCAGATTAAGGGGTGTCTGGCTGCCTCTCTGTTGGCTATGATCTGTGGGCTGGCTTGATTTGCTCTAGGAAGGCAAAGGCGGGATAGTCGACAAGCCTCTAAGAACCCTCAACACTGGGATTGCATATGAATGGAAAATTGTGCATGCAGCTCACTAGCCGGTGGGATGCTGTGCAGGGATACGCGTGCAGTGGCGAATTTATAAAGAGGCCAACCAACCATTGCTGAATGCATTTTCCCATTTAAACATTTGTAACGATATTCTTGGTTAATTCGGTAAAGTCACGTAGAAGGGAAATAATAAAATAAAAATGATATTTGTATTACTTTATTATTTGCCTTCTACGTGACTTTACCGAAATAACCAAGAATATGAATCCCTGCAGTCACGAAAGCTTTAAATCAAAATTTGTAACGATATCTTTTTTTTCTGAAAGGCAACCCAATTGTATTGTCTGCGTTCAACCACCAATGCTTATTTCCTCGAACTTTCGAATTTGGAATTATCTCCCATCGTCTCTTTGTCTCCAAGTTCTTATTATTTTGCTCAAGTCAGGAAACATTTCCACGCGTATGTATTAACACCTAATTCTAGATTTGAAGCTTTCGTGACTGCAAGGATTCATACTCTTAGTTATTTCGGTAAAGTCACGTAGATAAAAAATGAAATTAAAATTAATAAAAATAAAAAATAAAAACAATAAAATCACGACGTTTCGGAGGCAACACAAGCTTCCGTCTTCAGGTGAAACTGTCACAGCTGAAGACGGAAGCTTGTGTTGCCTCCGAAACGTCGTGATTTTTTTTATAAATTTTTATTTCATTTTTTACCTACGTGACTTTACCGAAATAACTAAGAGTATGTATTAACACCCTCAACTGCGCTTTTTGTTGCTGGCTGCTTGGCGATTTGGGCCTTTGGACCTGCGCACAGTTCCAAGACAACGCACTATCAGAGTAATGAGAGCTCGCGGTAAGCAATCAGTCTCAATCAGCTTCAAGGACAATGCATAAATTATCAGAGTATTGTTTTTGTTTGCATTTGACTGCAAGTATTGTGGTTAATGTAAACATGATTCCTTGCAAAAGGTGTCAGTTTTGTTGCCAGAAAAAAGGGGAAAACCCCGATTAGTATATTTTGCTACTGGCAAAGGAGGCCTCATGATATTTGCAAACATTCTAATAAATAGTTTTAATTCTCAATTAACTGCAGAAACAAATTGAATGTTCTGGATTTTATTTTATTTTGTGCAGTCATTGGTGACTGGGTTAAAACCATGAACTCAGTACCCTTGAGAACCCAGTTTAATCACAAGACCTCTGCAGTGCCAGCTCAGTGCTCTAACCGCTGAGACCCTTGACAACCTTACCTTTATCCACCCCTTCGAAATACGATGTAAACCACTTTGACTTGCATTTAAAATGCAAGGCAAAGTGTCTCTACACTCAATTGAGCATGGCATGGTGCTCATCACCATTGGTGGCCCTGAGTTTGTGGAAATTTCACTTTCTCGTGATGGGAGCCGTTTTCATCTTAGGGAAAGCACATGTGGAATTGCTGCAAATGTCTGCCAGAGAAATTCTATTGACCATGGAGGGATGATGGCCTGAGGCAACCCCTGAGCAAGGTATAAACTCACAACTTTCCATTTGTGAGTCATGTGCTCTGACAGTGCCACCAGGCGAGATGAAACTAGCACGAAAATATTAAAATGTTAAATTAATATGTCTGTAGTAGGTTGATAGCTAGGCAATTAATAAATTAAGTAAACTGGATCATTCATTACCGGCTGTGTTTTCCTATTAGATTATATGTGTTGCATTTAAACACCACAGTTAGACGCATGCCAACTATTTTGTTGATATTAATAAAAAGTTATAAACAGGATTTACATTTGCTACCATTTTTGCGAACAGCATTGTGAGGTAATTTGCCGAATTACATGAAGAGTTTGATTTCCACTGCCGGTCCCAGTGGTATCAAGCATTGCACAAAGTGTTCCCCAGTTTTTGACCAGAGAGAGGGCTTTTGTGAACGTGGCGCTGGGATTTATAAATATCACGATCCCCCATGAGCAAAAGCCACCGTGTAAAAAGCGGTGATGGCAAAAAATATCCATCGAGAGAAGTAAGTGACGTATAACACCTGTTACATTTCAGAGACGAGGTTCTATATCCGACTGTATAAAGAAAATCAATGTTGTAACCCTTATGAACTCCCTGAGAGACACCGATGGTTACGAGCGAGGCCTGTTTATTCCAGCAAGGTGCATTGCCATGAAATAATCCATGAGCAGTGTTGACATGTAAGGTTGGTAAATTAGCACGGCACACAATGGCATAATATATATATAAAGTCAAACTTGCAGTAACTGTAATGGATTGGTAATGACTCAGCATAAATTGTATTATTAACCACGATATAAACTGGTTCAGGGCTGAGTAAACTGAGCAAATGCTTACTATAAGCCTCCAGGGTCTCCTATCAAATGAACACATTCATTTATAATAAATACCAATGAAAATCATTGGGCCAGTGAACCCATTAATTGTCCTTTTAAGAATAAAGATGCCTGAAGCATCGTGCAAGGTTGGTGGATCATACACATTCCATCACGTAAATAACACTTCCAGCCCACTGCACTATGACGTGGGCAGGAGAAAGAAGGAAGCAAGTTGCTTACCAACATGTATGCAAACAGATTGAAGTGTCATCGTGGTTTATTTTCTGCGAGAATGCTTGTCTGCTCCCACACGCGAAACACCCATCAAGGAATGTGTCTTGCAATTCCCTGCGCATGCTACTGATAGTGGAAGGGCCACCACGAGAAGGATCTCTAGAGATAGCCCCTCTCGAATGTATGTTGGCCTACTATTCTACGCAGGACAGGAATTTTGGAGCATCTACACCTTATCCCACCACACGCAACCTGCCGATTGACTAACTGTGGTATCAATCCGTTTGTACTGCCGGGTGAACAGAGGTTCGGATATTTGAGACGTTTGCACCATTGTTTAAACTCCTGCGCTGGGAGTTTTAATCAAACTGATGACTTCTGGTTTGCAAAAGCCTCACCATTACACCACAGCATCATTCAAATTACGCGGTGGTACGATGCATTTTGAAACGTACACATGGAGCGTTCTACGGTGATGGGACAACTTGAGTCCCTACCACGGAGTCATGTGTATTTAAATATCCATATGTAGGACCTTCCAGACAATTATTTTTGAAAGCCTTTCTGGATGAATAGCAAAGGAACACAAGTATGTGGGGTGGTAAAATATGTCATGTGAGACCTTGTGTCTGATGTTCTGGCCATTCCAATCGGCAGCGACAACCCCAATTGTCACAGGTGCTATGGACTAAGATCGTCATCAAAGTGATGTGATCCAGTAGAGTTAAATAATGATACAGAAAAATCACCCGTCGTAGAAGCGCAATCTGAGAAATAAACAATGAGTACATCTGTTTTTTTTACATTGAGAATAATGTTTTGCTACCAAAGTAGATTTTTTTTTGTACCCATGAGCTCTGCGTATGTGTGTGTG
The DNA here is from genome assembly GCF_964198595.1 of Lampetra fluviatilis. Lineage (NCBI taxonomy): Eukaryota > Metazoa > Chordata > Hyperoartia > Petromyzontiformes > Petromyzontidae > Lampetra > Lampetra fluviatilis. The sequence continues at coordinate 2,440,983 of NC_136308.1, forward strand.
TGTTGGGGGGGGGGGTGGGAGGGGGGGGCGTTAAATTATTATGAAAAATATTTGCAACTCTTTAATAAACATTTTCAGTTCAGTAAATAAAAACAATTGTAGCTCTGAAGAAGTGTATACATTGATGTTACAAATGCAAACAGTAATGGTATGCTTTCCACGTTAACAAACAAAATGTAAACAATTTAACAAGGAAGTGTAATTACAAATACAATATATATACAAATGTTTATTCGTATTATTACTTTGTGTGTTGTATATCTCAACCAACAATATTTTATCAACTTTCTATGCACTGGCAGTATTCATAATCTCTAAAATGGAACTCCTGTGGAAAGGCAACGTTATTATTGTATTTCATTTACCAGTTGTCATGAGAAATAGAATCATCATTCGGATCACTGGCGAATACAGAATACCATGTATTTTGCTTAATTAAATAAATAATGAAAGCCCCATATGTACACTTACAAAATACATATGTTCCCCCATCAGCCTATGGATTTTTCAGGCCAATATTGCCCGATAGCATTTGTTTAAACAAGCAAGGTGCGTACCAGTTTTGACCTGCAGGGTGTCATCAGCAGAGTTAGCCTCGTTATAACCAATACTGCTGGTTTACCAGATGCTATTGGAAAGAATACTCGATCTACAAGAAGGGGGGGATATATTCAAATACATTTTTTTAATGTATATAAATGAATAACATGAGTGTTGTTTGACCAGTTATTGTTAGCGGTTGGGATTCGGTGTTTTTAAAATGAGCTTAATCATATGGCACAAGGTATTCTAAACATAATATACTCACAGATTGTATGCCGTTCTTGGCCCATTTCTGCTGAAAATGTGAAGGCGATTTGGTGTAGAGGGCTCAGGATTTGTTTGGCACATAGGGGTTAATTTGGTATGCATGTTTTAAACATTTAAAGTATCCAGTCGAGAAGAGAATGGAAAAGTGAGGCTTTTGTGTTTCGTTGATGAACTATGTCCAAGCCCTTGGTTATAAAAGGCATAATAATTGCAATCTGACCCAGGCCGTGATTTTCAAAGGAGAAAAAAAATGTACCAAAAGAAAAGCACTGTAAGGTGGATTTGAAGTTTTCGTGACTGCAAGGATTCATACACCTGCGTGACTTTACCGAAAAAACCAAAGAGTACTGTAAGGTGATGGAAATGTTGAACAACACGTGGCCAGGAAAATTCTTTGCCCAACAAATACCCTGATGCATGTTCGGTCCTGATACATGCACATGTGTCAAAGTCGTCAACAGACTGGAAAATGTGTCCACCTGTTTTATCCGTGTCCGCCTCCATCAGTGGTGGTGCCAGCCTATTGAGGGCCATGAGGAAGAAAGACACTTTTGGCACGAGGAATAGATACGTAGTGATATATGAGAAATGTAAAAAAAATAATATATAGCGAGGTGAGATAAGAGAGATGCATGAAAGATAGCGGTGAGATAATTGACTTGGCTTCAATGTGTTAATTAACTTGCTATGTTTATTAAGATGTCCATTTCAGATGACATTTGATCCACCCTTATTGTTTTACATGCACAGAGTCCCTTGAGCTACTTGGGGCCCTAAGCCTTTTTTTCGCTTGCTTATGCCCATTACCACCACTGAAATTCATCTCAGAACACTTTCACATGTTTTGCACACACACAAAAAACACAATGCCCCGAAAACGATGTGTATGAAAATTGCTGCACTACTTACCAATACGATTACCAACATAATAATCAGAAAATGTATTTCTACTCTAGTAATTCCATGACCTATAAAGCTCCTTTTCACAGATGTCCAGCATAACTATGGGTTTGGGGATAAATCTATCCATTAAATACTTTCAAAAAAGTTATTTTACAGAAATTAAACATCGCATTGCATACCAGTGCGACAAACGTGCATGTGTGGGCGTAAGCTTATGTGCATAACAGCAACGGCAATAACCATCGACCACCCTGAGCGCAGCTATTTGGGTATAAAGATACAGTCCTTGAATCTTTAACAAATTGAAGGCTCCCTTAATTGGCTAGATTGCCAACTTGTTAATTGATTTCTCGGGATGTTTTTTTTTTGCCAAGGGAAATAACCCACAGCTGACAGTAATCTTTGCTAATCTGCAGCGGTGTATTATTTGCATCGAATTATTCGTTTGTGTGCAAATGCACCATTCGGTTATAGAACAGTGGTCTCCAAATAGAGTACCATTTTAATAGAACGCATAATTGAATGCAACCGAACAATAATCCCAAATTGATGACGGACAAAACACTGCATTTTTACGAACATTATTCAGACACTCTAATTTTACCTGCACTGAGAATGAGATGTTAAGGCATAATTCTAGAGCAGCGTCAGCAGATAGAGTCTATGCCAGATCACATTTTTGACACATGCTTCATATTGCATTGGCTCACCATTTCTAATGTGCTTAAATGACAGCTTTTTCTCAAAGATTAACAACTAATGTTTGCAATTGGGAAAAAAAAAACAATTACCAAAAGCCATTACACGCAGACATAAAGGCATTAACGCACTGAATGAATAATGCCGTTAATAGAGTAATTTGTGACTTAACATAATCAGTGTTGTTATTTAAGATGATATCACCTGGCCTTGCTGGTGTCGGTACATGAAGCTGTAAATATTGCCTTCTGACGCCACAAGGTGGCAGAGTTGCATAGAATGAAAGTGCATGCCACGAAGAGAAAGAAATCATTTGCAAGAAATACTTAAGCAAGAGTGCTTATTGTCACACGCAAACAGCGCATGTTCATGCACGCATGCATGCAGACATGCCTTGACAAGTGGCATGCGTATTGATAGTATCACTGTTACTGCCATTATAATTAAAACGAATTATTATTAGTGTTGGTGTTTCGAAAGCACAAGTTTGATGCTGTATATTGCATCGTGCTGCTAACATTGCACGCATTGCCACTGCCTGATGACACATAACATTGAGCCAGCCTCACGGAGCATCCCAGACCTATATTAAGCGCTGGTTAAACACACACACACACTAACTGGTTTTTGAAATGCCTCGTTGCCGTGTGCGTTTACAACGTGGAGTGTGATGATTGCACAGCAATTTTCATACGTTCGCCTGCGTTGGTCCAACAACGCCTGTGAAAATTCCATATCCATTACAGGGCATTTCGTACGTCCATTATATTGATGCCAATGTATACGTAATTGTGCATACCGATTTGTTTCCACTTAGAAAACAATATTACACTATTATACATCCCAAAGCATAGGTATTCAGTAATAGCAATGCATGTCGTAGATATAACTGCATAACCCGAATTATGAATGATGACTCGGTGTTTGCATTTTCCTTGTTCTGTTCACCGTTTGGCGGCCTTTGGTCTGGAATTCGTGATATTTAGCCGATGGAATTGGCTGTTTCTGGTGCAGGCCAATCAGTTTAAAAGAAAGGGCAGACATCATCAAAGCGTGTTTGTTTACATGTTTAACTTGATGATGACTTCTAAAAGGTGTCTATTTGATGTTTGAACATCTTAACACCTTCTGTGTTTATGCCAGGAAGGGTAAAGCCCCTTTTTTGTAGCATTCAATATCTTGATACTGGCAAAAGGTTCCCATAGACAAGTTATACTTATCTATTTTCAATAAAATGTCACACTATTCAATGTGTTAAATGTACATGTGATACAATCATAACATTATACCGCATTGTAATAACATGCAATGAAGTAGAGACGACCGTATGTCCAATGACAGTATCGTGAAAATATAGTCAAATTATGTTAATATTGCCACAAGTTTACTTTTAAGTCATATGTTATCTTCATCTATGGGTCAACAACTGCACTGACCAAAAATGTGTTTTTATTTAATAATACAAGCGTAAGGTATAATACACACGTGACATTACTATAATTCATAACATAATACGCATTTCCTATGATGCATACTAGGCGAAGCACATTGCTATGCGTGCCTGCTGTATAAAACGAAAAGTCAATACGGCACTGCATGCCATACTGCAAGTAACATGACATGCTTTTGATATTTTGCTGTTATTGTCAAGCACCCACACATGCGTTGCCTTTTTTATACACACACACACATTGACTATATATAAACTATACATTATATATGCCCATGGTGATATATATTATGTGTATATAATATACAGCAGTGAGCAAGGCTGTACGCAGGGTTTCGTTGGGATGGAGGAGTCGAGTGGGTAGAGTGGGGGGAGGGGGGCGGCGGATTTCAAAACCGACCAACATCACCCGACACGCGCTCCGCTCAGTGTGGAAGCGCCCTCGGTGCGGACCGCTCGCAACCCACGCGCGCTCTTCTCTCGATCGCTGCCGCCACCAGCAGCAGCAGCGACGTCGCTTCTCTGCCTCCCTCCCTCCCTCTCTCCCCTCTTCGTTCTCTCCCCTCTCTCTCTCTCGTCTCATGCTGAGTTCGTGAATGTTAATGACCACCCACCCATCGCGCTCAGTGCTGAATCAGTCGGTCAGTGCCGTCTTACCTGTCTCGTGCGAGATGTTGGTGCCTGTGCGTGCGTGCTTCTGTTGTGGAGCCAGACTCGCTGTGTGTGTCTCTCTCATACGCACAGCAGGCTTATGAAGTCGTAGTATATGTGTGTGTGTGGAGTTTTCCCGCTATGTCGGTGATGATTACCGGTGTCTCGTGGCACGTGGAGTCCGTTTCTCTGAAGCGTTCGCAGTTTTAAATCTCGCGGAGTTAAGCTGCCCATTTCTCACCGAGCCCATCGAAGTCATAGTCCCCGTAAATGTTGCAATATCCACGCGTCTCGTCGAGTCACAGCCTCTCTCCTGGAGTCGTACGATTTACCTGCGACTCAAATAGCCTCCCGTCGATTCATAGCGCAGCATCCTCGCTCAGCATTAACATCAAGTATCGTGTCACAGTCCGCGTATACACAGCACGCAACACACCACACACACTCATCCCCTGCCTCTCTCCCTCTGCAACATATTGATCAGCCACCGGGCACCGCGCTTGCTGGAGCATCTGTGGGATTATGCTGCATGTCCCCTTCACAAGCGCAAGTCGTCTCTCGCTCCTCTCCAGGTAACGCAGCCTTTTCGCCAGCACGCACCACGAAGACAAAGATCCCCCGTGTAGCCTTTTAACAGACTGTTGGGGGCAAGTGCTGTTAGCGAGCACCTATGAAGGTCGGCACGGCACACGATGGGGGTGGGTGGCCAACACCACACCCGGACGCCTTTGTCTTCCTAGCGGCGATGTTTACACACCGCACCAGGTACTGATTTGAGGCTGAGTCGACCTAAGGGAGGCCCAGGACCGGTACAGATAATCGTCACCTGGTGTTGACCGTAAGCGGGAATCGACCTCGGGTGGCCAGCACACACACACACACCCGCACATACACCCGCACACACACACACCCGTACACACACACACCCGCACATCCACACGCCTACAACACAAGAGCCCTCTCCGTGGATCACGTGCAGAGTCCGCAATTAGTGACATCTCGACAGACGCGGCGGTGTCATGCACACGTGAACCTGTGGGCAAATTGGACCAAGCGACCCAGCTCTGCGCAGCGATACGTTCAAACGCATGCGTCAATAGCACTGCACTAAGTTGAATGCTGTATTTTAAATATAAAATAGGTGACGTTTCGGACAATGACCCTGCTTTATGCAGACGCATGGTATCAATAAATACGTTGCGGATGTCTAACCGCTATGGAGAAGGACCAGTGACCGAAACGTCGCCTGTTATGTGTTGTTCACCTTTTAGAGCAGACGAATTTGTCGATGTCATGTTTTGCTCGTGCACCACTGCCAACGGATGATCACACTTTGTTTTATTTAATTCCGGACGAATATTGTTTGCCGGGCTAATGATCTTGCACTACTACGACTCTATAACAATGCATTTGATGTGATAGCTACACAGGAGTGCTGTCTGTACACAGCTTCGTTAATCAGTGTTGCCAGCACAGTAATAATGATAATAATGTCCTTTGAGTGCAAAGGAAAACATTGCATTGTCACTACTACTTTAAACTTGCATACATCTGATGATGATGGTGATGATCGTCGTCATCATCACGATTATAGTCGCAGTGCATGCGAAGTGGTGATGCATTTTTAATGTGCAGAGCACGCATTGTGGCTGGCATGAGCGCAATTCGTTGTGCGCATGAGTCATACATAAATGCATGAGATACACATATAAGCTCATACGTATAAGCAGTCTCATTAATTTGAGTTCTTGCATTTGTGAGCTGTCAAACGCAATGGCGATGTTAGCTGTGGTGGGGGAGGGGAGGAAAGAGATACGCGTTTACATACACGTACACTTTTAGATTTGCGTTTGGAGTTTACCTGATGTTTTTTTTTTCTAAGTGTGACCAAGCACGATAGCCTAAGCCAAGAATGTATCTGCTTGGTCAGGATTTGTTGTCCTGCTGAGGTGGGAGCATTAACCTTTCCGTGCCCAAATCAATGCAAGCTAATACACGTCTTGCACTAATTGTCAGCGGCATTGCTTCATATTTGGAATCCTTTTAAAATGGTCTTCACTCACATCTCAACCACATGATGTACAGATGTGTGCACATTTCTATGTCAATATATTTCTATTTCATATTAATGCTAAATAAAGTAATTCTATCGGAAGATAGTGTTACATAGCATAGAATAAATATGTATGGTATAAGAATGATTTAATTCGTATATTCGAATCTGTTTTGAAATGCTAGTTTCTTGAAATTATTATTGTAAGGATGGATTCTGCCTGTTTTTTTGTACCCTCACTGAGTCTTGAGACTAATGTTCATCAGGTTTATACTTTGAAATGATACACCGCCCAGGTCGATGATGTACATTATCAAATGTGCAGCAAAACAGACCTACACTGGATTTGTGCTCTTGGCACTCATCAGCAAGCCATTGAATACACAGAAGCCAAATAGTGTGATGCCTAGATTTAAAGGCAGAACTAATATGCACAACGTGGAACCCACAATCTGTACTTTAATTACAAACTAATGAACACCATATCATCCTTATTATGAGTATCATCATCATCCTTGTCTATCGAGTAAAGATTCACTCAAAATACTTTTTCGGAAGAGTTCTGCCAAGTTTTTGCAGTAGGGGGCGATGTTGCTTTGTAAAATTCCCATTGAGTCATTTGTAGGTAACATTTCAGCTTTGGGATGTTTGGCCAATACCAGTTAGATAGCATGTTTTTTTAAAAATATGTAAGCAAAGAAATGTGAGTAACAAAACAGCTGTATTTTTAATTTATTTATTCAGGGTAATTTCTGCATAACGTACAGACCGTGTGAAATGTAAGCAGCAGTGCCAGTCGCGGCCAGAAGCAACATCAGACTCCCGACAGCTCAACTCACTGACCATCTTCTTGGTTCTTTCGGTAAAGTCACGTAGAAGGGAAGTAATAAAATAATAAAAATAAAACATAATAAAATTATTTTATTATGTTTTACCGAAAGAACCAAGAAGATGAATCCCTGCAGTCACGAAAGCTTTAAATCATTGACAATCGCTCTCCTTCCTAATTGTGTCCGTTCCCTCCATACTTGTTACAAACTTAACTGGTGATGACTCATTTCATCGGCTCCTGTTTCAGACTCGAATCACCCTCCTCTTTCCTGCATGCGGTGAGCTCGTGTTGTCCAAACAGAGAAATACACAGAGACAAGATTATCGTTATAAACCAAAGTAAACAGAAAATCGTCTCCTCGGTCACAGTCATCTGCTCTGTTGTCGGTTCTGAACCACAATTCCACATTGCCCATTGAAGTGCGTCGTCTTTCTCTAGGACAGCCGCTATCGATTTCCCACAAAAGTGCAACTCATTGTATCGATGCCTGAGGAATGAAAGGCTGAGTTGGCTCTGACCTAGGCTTTGAATTGGCAGCCTTCTGGATTTTGGCTCGAGAAATCTACCACAGTGCCACACAGCCGAATTGTTACATGACAGGTACTGCACGGCATGTATGAAATTAACGTATGAATGTGAGCGTCTGTACGTACGCAAGCACGTGTGCATGCTCACGTGCTTTTGAATAAAAGTCAGAGATTACTTCCCTTAAATCTTCAATTTGTAAAAAAACCTGACACTATCTAGGGCGTACACCTGTTAACTCGCAGCAGCGCGAAAGCTTCGATGGCAGCTCCTTATCTGACTGAGCGCAGGGAACGCGCTGCAGCCACCATCCTGCCCGCTTCCAAAAGGGCTGCGTGCCAAATAGGAAAGGCTGCATTATCGCGTCCATTAACGGGCAGATGGGCCGTCATCAATGGTGGCGGCAGTTTTTTTTATTGCTTAAGTGATCGCCTTGAGACCACCACCATTACCACCACCCATCCATCCAACCCTTCTCCCTCACCGTCCACCCTGTGGGCACAACGCTCTCCGTGGAGCTGGAGCGGTGCAGCTGCCTTTGAGCGCGTGCCGCGTTCGTCATTGCCACTCGCAGCTTTATCGCAGTTGCGAGAGCGACGTCGGTGTAGCAGAATTCTTCGCTGCCGCGTGGACCTCGTTTCCCTGGCGAGGTTGCATCACTTTGGTCACATGGGTGACGAGTGATTGTTGTTGTTGCGAATGCTAGACTTAGATCCCTGCCACGTGAATGTGGAACTTCCATGTCTGGCTCAGCGCTAGCAGCGGAGATGAGTAAAGCCCATTGCTCATTGTCGTTTTTGAGGACATGTTACATGGGTGGCTTTGCTTAAGTTCACTTGCTCTGCCACACTGGCGAGTGCTTAAACCCAGTGATGCCTAGAAGTTCACATTGATATTGTTAGCGTGCGATAACGATTACTTTTATGGACCCAAAATCTGCCACGGGAATTTGTAATTTCCACTGCTTGCATCGGGGGACCAATGGGAATGGGCACCAATGCCTTGGCCTTTCGAGCACCTCCCCAGGCACAGGTGTTGCAATGAACATTCATGAAGGGAAATGCTTTTGTGTTGTGCCAAGCCTCCTATAACACAACTAGATTATCATTAATTGCTACAAATTCGAATAAGCTGGAACTGCTCATCGTTGAACCTGTGTACTGCAAACGTCATTCTTTCTGCGCGTGACACTTTCATCAGTGGCACTACCTCAAGGGGAAAATATATAGGCGACGTTTCGAGCAATGGATCTTCATAGTAGAGAGATTGTGTGCGTTATAGAATGTTCTACTATTATTCACTGAATCTCTGCAGCGTCTCTACCTCTCTGCGTAGAAGGAGGAGGTCCATTGCCCCATACGTTTCCGATTATACAAATGTTGTGTTTTTTTATCTTTTTTGGCCAGCGTGTCATGGGTTCTTGTCATGCGTGTTCCTGCGCAGCACTGCCTATGCAGTGTCACACGTTTCTTGTTGCCGCTGCTGCTGTAGTGTACATCTGGACGTGTTTCGATTTAAAGCTTTCGTGACTGCAGGGATTCATCTTCTTGGTTCTTTCGGTAAAGTCACGTAGAAGGGAAATAATAAAATAATAAAAATAAAACATAATAAATTATTATGTTTTACTTTTAAACATAATAATAATTTATTATGTTTTATTTTTATTATTTTATTATTTCCCTTCTACGTGACTTTACCGAAAGAGCCAAGAAGATCTGGACGTGTCTTTGCCCTCGTTCGTTTGAACGCGAAAGAGGGTATTCCTTCACGTCACTCTTTATTCCTGCATCGATTTCTCGCTCAATTACAGGGAATTACTCGCACCTGGGACGCGGTGGACAACCTGAGGTCTCATAACCTCGTCCCCCAGGGGAGAGCCGCTCGCAAGCGTCCTCGCCGGGCAGGGTGTCCGTCTGCGGCTTAAGCCGACCAGCAGGTCGAGACAATTTGGGATCATCATCCTCTTGACAACAAGAACACTTCATCCGCTGAGGGATCGGGCACTGTAATAAAAAAAATCGCTTTAGGAAATAAAAAATATATAAAAAGAGGAAAAGGAAATCGTTTGTATAAAAGAAGTAAAGTGCGGGTAGTGGTGCTGGCGAGACCGGGAGGCTATTACATCCCTGATATCATCGCCTCGTGTGGATCAAGTGCTAAGCTCGGCCGATTCCCCCGTGAGCAGCACCTAAGCCACCGCGAACACTCACGTGCTGATTAAGTACTTCGTAGTAGCCCTTTGCGAAGCCACTGATGAAACTTCATTTTTCATCTCCCTGCCGCTTTGTGGGGGGCGAGCCATTTCCCGGCGAGGACCTGAGGATGAGTTCATCGAGCGGCGGTCAGAACATCCGGCGGCGTCCCGTGCGCATCTCCCCACCACTTCCATCTCCGCCTGCACCGCCTCCATCGCCGCGCCTGCAGCCGCCACCACCGCCACCGCCGTTGCTGCTGCTGGCGGCGGCGGTGGTGGTGGCGGCCGCGCTGGCGTCGCTGGCCGACGCTCAGGAAATGGTCTCCTACTCCCGCTCCATCCGCATCGAGGGCAACGTCTCCATCGGCGGGCTCTTCCCCGTGCACGCGCGCGGGCCGGGCGGCCTGTCGCCGTGCGGAGACATCAAGAAGGAGAAGGGCGTCCAGCGGCTGGAGGCCATGCTGTACGCGCTGGACCGCATCAACGCCGACCCCGAGATCCTGCCCAACGTGACGCTGGGCGCGCGCGTGCTCGACACGTGCTCGCGCGACACGCACGCCCTGGAGCAGTCGCTCACCTTCGTGCAGGCGCTCCTCGAGAGGGACTCGTCCGACGTGCGCTGCACCAACGGCGACCCGGTGACGTTCGCCAAGCCGGAGCGCATCGCCGGCGTGGTTGGAGCGGCCGCCAGCCCCGTCTCGATCATGGTGGCCAACATGCTGCGCCTCTTCCAGGTGAGGGTCCGGCCCAGGCGTGGCCGATCGTGGCGAGTTTGTGGCGCCGAGCGAGCTGGCCGCGTCGCTGGCCGCGATCGTCCTCTCTCTCAGTGCGCCCGCTCGCTCAGGGCCGACCAAGGGAGATTAGTGCGGAACATTAAGTATTAGCAGTTTGAAGGATATTTATCAAACGGATTAGTTTGATGTTGGTCGTGTCCGTCGTAATGACCTGCATCATTTATTCAGCCATGTAGTTGTTGTAAGAGATTGGTGCCAGAAAAAATGTGCACTACTGGAGGATATTGCCACTACATACCACTCACTTTATCAACCCTAAGGGAATAAAGGGCTGAGAGTCGTCCCCTGTAGGTAGTAATATATATTTTTAATTGTTTAGAAAATTCAAATTTTACGTCAGGTGTTAATATCGTGGCGCTTTGAGTGCCAGATTTTCACCAGAAAACGCCACACATATAAACAAATAAAAATGTACTTGACTGAGAATTTAACTCCCAACCTTTGATTCCTCACATGCTCGCTCTCACCGCTCTGATCGATAATTTGAAGACGCACAACGGCACTGCAGCTATATATATATAAAACGGCCACAGTTGAGCAGCTATGCTCGGCATCAGCAACAACAAAAACACTGACGATACAATCCGTCATTTAATCCAGAGTGCGAGCCGCTAAGTGTGACACACCTAGCTGCGGAGATAAACAACGCTGCATTATTGACGACTTCTCCAGCCGTACATACGCACGATGCCCCGATGCTCATTGGCTCACCTCTCCGTGTTGCTGCTGCTGGGAACATTAGTGCTCAATGACTCCGGTTGAGAAATGCGATATGATAGCCAAGGGCTTGTATATCTGAAGACCTTGGTATTTTACTTCACATATATATGGAGAAGCGTGCATATATGTGGAGACGTAGTGATAATAATAATGGTTTATAAACATTTGTCAATCAACTGCTGCATGAAGGCCCCCCACCCCACGCCATGTCAGTTATGGGTGTTGTTTGACCATACTTCACCACACTGGACAATGTAGGTTGGTGAAGTGGGGAGAACAGAACTGATTCATACTGGTAGGAACCCACTGGTTCCACCAGCCCACAAGGGATGATTGTGACCGTCCGTCCGTCGTGCAGGGAGGGGCTGGGTGGGGAGGGAGGGGCTCGGTGGGGAGGGGAGGGAGGGGCTGGGTGGGGAGGGTGGGGAGAGGCTGGGTGGGGAGGGAGGGGCTGGGTGGGGAGGGTGGGGAGAGGCTGGGTGGGGAGGGGCTGGGTGGGGAGGGTGGGGCTGGGTGGGGGGTGGGAGGGGTGGGGCTGGGTGGGGAGGGGCTGGTCACCCCGTGGTGCCCTTATAAAACTCAACGTTTAACCTACTCACGCCGGCTTGTGCCCGCCCTCACAGTCGGGCATATTTGCGGAATACACCACGCCGCCGTTGACCCTGGCCATTGACCGAGCAACCCAACGTTCCTACCAGCTCCCTCCGCAGGAATGTGTTCTATCACTCACCACTGATCTTAGCCATGGCTGAGAATCTAACTCAGATCACCTTGATCAGAGCACAATAGGATTTGCAATATCGTCATAATTATCATCATCATCTTCGGCCATCATCAATGCACTGTTTGATGAAGGCATCCCAAACCACCTTCATCTCTCATGATACTGCCATCTAATAATCCACCTAGCACCTGCACAGGAACTGATTTCAATTTGTTATGTGCAGACAGTAAACCCTTCTTATCCAAATTTATAGGGGGACACTGTACGTGATTCCTATAATTAGTTGGATTAATTTGCATTATTTCTACTTTCAACTGAGCATAATCACAGATAATGTAATTTCTGTTGCCATCACTCATGGAATTATTTTTCTTATCCTTGAAAAGGCTCGGATTATACAATGCCATCGCTGTTGCTGTTGGGTCACTCCCTCTTGTTTGAGCAAATTTCTCTGATCAGAGCAAAAACAACTTTGCCAGGGAAGTTCAAGGTCGCACTTCTTACCCACAAGACATCTCGCAGAATGTGAAGACTGGAGTACTTCCGGGATGCCACTTGTGGCTGACTCGTCGACACCATTAGGAATATGAAGAACTTCCTGACTCTTCCGGATCACATTTTCTATGTCACATCTTGTACAATGCGCGGATCATTGAGTGTGCACAAACGGCATCAAGCGTGTAAAATAGTAATTTTCATGAAAAAAAACACTCGTTTTACTGCCTAGGGGATGTGAACAAGTAACAATACCAATCTCTTGCCCAGGAACATTTTGACTGATTCTCCAAAACTCTCCTTCTGGTCCTGTTTGGAATCGTTTGGCCAATTAATTCACGGATGGGCATTTGGCACGTGTAGACTGAATTATCCATAGAAAGCTCACACACGGGAGTATGACCAATCCGTTTGACATTTTAGAGTTATAAACACAAATGCAGAGGGTTCGCGAACCCCATCTGACATCATCAGCGATATTCATATTCGATGTCTTTTTGAAACAATGCAATGGACATACATTGCATTTCACAGGCATCCACGCTTGACACGATACAATTTCAATGTTTATAGCATTGAAATGTGACCACATCTCAGGATATGATATAAAAAATGTTTATCTATTATAGGCAAATTAACAAACGGAGTTCTTAAGTGTCAACTTGACCATGGTGCCAGCAGAGGAAAAGGAGAGACCTCCCTCCCACTGGGTGATGGTCGATTGGGGGCTTCGATAAAGAAAAAAGCGCCATGGTTGCTGGAGCGGAGAGAGCGCGCGCGTGTGGAATTGGCGTCGAGGTAAGCAGTGGGGGCGAGTCCACGGAGGATCTTTAAAACAGTTAGCGCAATGCTAAAATTGATCCAGCATTGGATTGGGAGGCAGTGGGGGGATTGAGGTGTCGGGGTGCCGTGATCTCAGTTACGGGTGCGATCGAAAAGTCTCGCAGCGGAATGTTGTATCATTCGGAGTTTTGGAGGCGCCCGCCCAAACTGGAGCGCTCCTAGGACTCGGGGTGAGCAACCTCCTTTGCTGAAAATGTGAAGCCACGTGTGGGGTTTGTGCCGTTGATGGAAATCTGCGTCAGAGAGCGGCTACTGCGCTCTGCAAAGTTTTCATTTCCCCCCAGTAGGCACCTCGCACCGCGTTTTCTGGCACACGACTCGCCACACTTTGCGAGTTGTGTGCAAATTGAGCGGAGTCGAAGAGGAAGCGTTTTAAGTGCATTTCATCACTTATATTGGGTCCGTTTAAGCAAGGTTGTGCTCACACATTCACCTGTGGCTCACTGCTTGTTAAGAGCATGAGATTCGTTCACGATGGGGGAGAGTGACGTGGACACAACGAGACGTGTGTGTGTGCTCAATCAGCAAGCATATCCATCACAATTAAGCGTACCCGGTTGAGGCAGAGTATCTAACTTTGTGTGTTTTTGCAGGGTGAGGTGTTTGGGATAATTGTTTGTAAAGAGGACTGCATCCATACTAATTAAACTTTGATTGGGCCATTCATTTATCTAGCAGCTGCATGGGATTATCATGTTGCAAAGGCAGTCAGACAGAATCAATTGGGATGCCATGCAGTGTGTGTTTATAAACCCAGCAGAGAAATTGTCTGGCTGAAATATTGATCTGGAATGTGAAATGACCAGAGCAGAAGATGATACATTCCTGGACATAACACGTACCTCTATGTGTTCTCTTTTCATAGGCCTGGCTAATGTTTGTTGTATTTACCCTGTTTCATGCACTGTGGATGTACCTTCCAGAATATATAATTTTGGTTGTGATAAAATATTTAGAGCTCAGCTTGAGAAAGTTTGTATTATTATTATTTTTTACAAAGTTTGTTATTGCTCTTGTAATGGACGTGGATAGGTTTTGCCAAATGGCAACGAAGCATTGTAAATGTACAACACGTACGTTTATTTTTTCTGCTTTCATGAAGTATATTTTAATCATGTTGTAAAATGTCACCGCTGAAGAGTGAAACTCATATAATAACCATTGGACGTAATAAAGGGTGTATTTTGGGTTGTGGATAATATTTGTTTGCGAAAGCCTACGTGTTTACATAACCATTGGATTACTTTATTTTATATATTTAGAAGTTCCTCATAGAATATTGCATGCATTAATACACTATACAATGCAATGCGATCACATTTTTGTATTTGTTTTCTATGTGTATTTGAATACAACTGCATCTCAAGAAGCTTTGTAAAAAAAAAACAGCATATGTTATTTATGAGAACATGTATAAGTTGAATAACACCGAATGGGTAGGAGAACAGCCAGTGATACGTATCAGAGGAAAGGGAAGTATTGAGCCTGGACTGGAACAGGGGTAGTGATTCAGCAGCGTGAAATGTGAAAGCAGGAGGGAATTCATATTGCAGCAGGTCAAGTGAGTGTTTCGTCAGGAAGGTTTCGTTGCTTGGGAAGGAGAGCTACACGAGAGGGATAGACCCATGACCATGTTTTTGTTGTTGTTGTTGTTGGGGTTAGATCGTGTACATATGAATGTGCCGTTAACCCGCCACCATCCGGCACAGCCGATGACTAAGCGTTGTCACGTGCACAAAACGTGCCAATTCGTTACTACTTACAGCGCACCGGTGTGCTGGAGAGTAAACTCGCAATGTTTACAATTTGAGTATGGCGGGTTAACGGCACATTTATACTGACGCGATTTAACCCCAACGCTCCTTTATTGTGGATAATATTGGTTGCAAAAGCCTGCTACGTGGGAAACTGAAGAGAGGTCAAATAGGCACGGGACCATTGAAGTTCAACGTTCGAACAGCTTTGCGTTGGTCAACGTAATTTATTGACACATTGATTTGATATCAACATCTGCCTCTTATGTTTCACTTAATCGACCTGAACGGAAGTTACAAATGCCAATTACATTTTATCCAACGGCAAACTGATTAATAATGACAATCGACACGTTTCGTGCAGCAAAGCCAGAATTGTGTCGTGTGAACTCTTTTTTTCCAGCGGGCCCGGCAGCTCCGAAACGAGCGGCCAGCTCCTCTGTACGTGTGATGATGAGACCAGCTACGGCACTTTTAAATCCAAATCGAAAACTCATTTATTCGGAACGGCTTGATGTGTTGAGTTTATTGTCCTCTCCCCTCACCGCAGCACCTCCGGTCAGCATGGTTGGCGACGTGCGGCGGTGCGAAAGAAGTTCAGCGTGCATACGTACACAGTGCTCATTCATGAGCCGGGATAACTCCCAAAATCCACAGTGTTCCAGCAACCTACTTACTGTGCTACCCATGGAATAGACACCATCTAGCTGCTGTGAAGGCGAGTGTCTCCACGCACGATCCACCAATCCGACTTCTGGATCACAGCCGTGCGTCACGGGCTACGCACAGCGGCCATTCTTTACTTTTGACTGTCGAAACCGAGGTACGTGGGCCGTTTATAAAAGTGGCACGGCATGTGCGCGCATGCCGTGCAAATGCACGCAAGCCCGTGTGCATCCCTCACTGCCTTCGCTGGTAGCCAATGGGTGATGTCTTGCTGCTGCTGTGTAATGGTACAAACAGCCGGCCTGAACGCAGAGAGATAGCGCTCACAATTTATTTTTTTACAGAGCGGTTGGGGCTTCGCTTTGTAACGTACAGCAGCTTCCCCGCCGTAAAGTTCCCACGTCGAGAAAGCTCCCTTTGTGCGTGACGCGAGATGTACGACCCTGTAAAGGCTCGGGGTCATCTTTCCAAGACGCTCGAATCACAATGTCGTGCCTGTGTGTGGAGGCACTCAGGGATCCATATCGTCACCGCTTTGGTTCTTCACAGAAGACCCTCGTCGATAATGTGCGGCTGACGTTGATGAAGCTTTTCAGTTGCTAGAGGAAAAACAAAAACTCCAGCCACGTGTATAATTGAGACCACGGTGGGATAAATGTCACAAATAATATTTGTTTTTCATCACGTGACTGAAAATCGTCTCCCATCTGCATGAGTCCTCCAATCTACCGAACTTCACGGAGTCAGAGGCTATTGTTTTTGCGGTGGCTGTTGTTTTGTATCCAATTGCAGTGTTGTATTTCATTCGTTGAAGCGCGTATGTGCATGCAGTGAACAATCGTTTGTAGAGATAAAAGTCATTGAACTATGTTCCTCTGTAAAATTGAGCATTTATAAAGGTTTTCTGACATCAATCCCGATGATTAAATCTGCTTATAGAACGGATCTTTATACAGAAATACATTGAGTGGGCCATAGCAGGCTATTCTAAAAACCACAACTGCGTACAATGAGACTCTTTTTTATATTAATCATGTTGGGGTATGCTATTGGCAGGTCGTAATTATCCGTAAAAATAAATACTGATATCTCAACAATGAGCCATGTATATATGGGAATAATAGAGTACATTTACTGCTACTTCTGTGTCATAAAACGCAGGAAATATCATAAATGTAACACTTTTATTGTTACTGATTTGTGGTTAATTGTAGATGTTAGGATGTATTTTCTGCCATTTTAGGTCACTCCTGTTATCCGTGAAAAAAGTACACAATATGAATAATTCATTCTTGGATAATGAGATTTTTCACAGATCACTTGGGTGCCACATATGATCGGAGTTGCATGCAATAAGGCCATGGATACGAGGGGTTTGCCGGTACATTTAAATATCACCCACAACATTAGAAATGTTAGTACTCAGAGATAGGGAATGAATATTAAGGGGACTCCATGTTTTTTACACCAACGTTGTTTTTCTGCAGTCATCGACGATGTATGCTGAGACTGTCAAGCCAGAGCCCTTGAGAAGCAGTTTGAAATGAGTGGCTGCCCAAATTCCAACACACGAACTCAGCGGTGCTCAATGGCGGAGCCAGGATTTTCAGGTGGGGGGGGGGGGGGGCAACCCCTCCAGCAATGAAAAACGATAGGAGTTGTTAGTAGGTAAGGACTTGTCCCTTGTTTTTTATTCGACGCGTGTGCGGCGATGGCACAGCCATCGATCGAGGGTCGAATTCGAACCGTGTGTGATCGGCATCGCACTCGCTGAAGGTGAATGCCTTCAGAGAAGTCGTGTTCTGTATACGCAACTACGCACAATTATGTGAGTCCTTATAACTACTTTGCCGTTACTTATTGCCAATTATGGACTCAGACTATTGTGGCAGTGGGGGTCGAAAAATGCCGATGTATTACTAATAAACCCCAACGAAATCCCTAATTTTGATCGGATCATTGGGGGGGGCACGTGCCACCCCCCCCACTGACTCGGCCAGTGGCAGTACCCACTCGACGCTCTGACGTGGCCATTTATGAGCATCTTGTGCCAACAGATGGCCTCTTAAAATCGCCCATAATAAAAACATTATGAAATACTATCTAAATACTAACACTCGTGAATTCATTGATTTGAAACAATGATGATGATCACTGCTGGTCTTGCTGGTTTCGTTGCGTGTCCCTGTGTGTTATGTGACCTCTCGTGCCACTCACAAGAAATCGCTTTAGATTTACAGAACGTAAACATCAACAGTGTCAAAGAAAACTGAACTTTTTGCTAACACTGTATCAAAGATAGTAAACTATTGGAAAGTAATATCTCATCCATAATACAGGTTTTTTTGGGTTAGATCACGTAAATATCTAACCAAAATAAACCTGTATTTTAGATGATATTGGTCGCGAAAGCCTATGTGTTAAACCTTAATATTTCTTATCGCTTGTTAATAATTCAACAATTGTTTAGAAGTTTTGACTGAATAGTTTGAATATCACACAGCATACGTTGCTTCAAAATAATCACAGAATTCCAGCCCATTGGCAGTTTTCTGCAGATTAAGGCAAACTTTTTCGCATTATTTTGTCCAAAACTTCCGACATGACATCGATATATCATCATGCTGGTGTTATAGTAAAGATACATAATTTAGAAAAACTGCATTGATACAGAAAAAAAAATCACTGCATGATATAGTACCATAGCTAAAAATTGCACCCACACTGACTTCGATAAATAGGTTCCATGCTGTATATTCTTAGGTTTTTTCGGTAAAGTCACGTAGGTAAAAAATTGAAATTAAAATTAATAAAAGTAAAATAAAAATAAAATAAAAATCACGACGTTTCGATTGCAACACAAGCAATCATCATCAGGTATAAATGAATTAATTTTAATTTTTTACCTACGTGACTTTACCGAAAAAACCTAAGAATATGAATCCTTGCAGTCACGAAAGCTTCAAATCCATGCTGTATGCGTGTATTTTTTATATAACAGCTGCTCAATTTATCCTACTGTCCCTTGTTCATTCGTTTTTTTTACGGCTGTAATGCAATGCAAATTTAGTTTCTCATGCATGCAAATTACTTTGCATCTCTAGGTAATGTCCGCATATTAAAATTAGTTTTGGGCAGTGCTCATTTCCAAAACGAGTGATAGAAATTCCATATTTTTATGGCAGGGCCATGTTTATTCATAGGGAAACAACCATTAACTTCTGATACTGTCGTAATCAACTTACAGTCTCTGAATGGAATTTGAGATCACGACCTGTTGATCGAGTTGATCACACTAACCACGTGCCTGGCAGCTGGATAGGTTTGATTATTTGTAGTTACGGTTGAAAGACAAGGAGTGGAGTACGTTAGGTATACAGTTCAGAAGCAGATGATTGATTGGTCTGGAGATATAGAATTTGACAGTTGGCTGGGGAGTAATCCGTTATTTAAACTTTTTGTATTAAGTTTACTAAATATATTATACCCCAGTGCTGTATATGGAAATAGCAGGGATTGGGTGCACATGTGCACATGTAACCGTTGGTGGACCACACCGATTGGCGAGCCTCGACTCAAACCATTAATTGTGGGATGGATGGTCTGTTACAGCACCACCTGCACACTGCGCTTAAACGAGAAAATTACATTTGCAAAATTAATTATAAAAAAGTTAGCTAGGTCTGGTCCAAATGCGAAGTTCGGACTGTTGTTCTGGGCAATCAGTATGCGCTACCATCATGTATTAGTATTGAAATATTCTCTTTACGACCAACTCAGTGTTATACTGCAACCCCAATTCCCACTCTCTTCATTTAATTTCTAGGCGAGAAACTCACCGACATAACATCCCATCATTGGGGATTTAAATGACATGCATGTCACGCCTCTTAACTTCCATGAATTCACCACAAACAATAGTGGTTTTTTCATCTGTTAGAAAGAACATTGTCCTCATAAATGAATGTCCCTATACAACGAGTAGAGTGCCGGGTGGATAAAATACAGCAAGTTGGCACAGTAGAGGGCACAGGTGGTGCATCAGCCAGTCATCTGATTCAGTCGACCCGTGGCACCTGGGTCTGTCCCATGACCTGCCAGCGGGTGTTCGACACTTCACCTGGCCTTAACGTGCACTTAGCCTGGCACAAGCGCCATGGTGTTGTCATCACCACTTCTTGGTGAACGGTGGTTGTTGTTGCAGTGACTCTGTCCATCTAATTATACAGTATATGGATATTTGGTGGGCTCAATGCATGTTAAGCATTGTCCTCAGTACACAAAATTATATGTCTGTCTTTAACTTTGCTGGCAATGTTTAAAGTCAATATTAGGATTATGTTGCAATTTGCAAAACTTGTTTTTTTCCCGCCCGAACATTATTAAGTAATTCAAACATTTGCACAGACCAGTACGGATCTACAGAAATGGCAACTTTTGGTGTTCGATCTCTAAAGTTTGCACAGGTCCATGATAGTGTACAAGTTAATACATGTGCATTGTATTCTCTAAGTGTCTTCAAATATTTGGCGACGAAATTGACAGCAAACTACACTGAGAATGACTTTTACGAATTGGGAATTTGAAAATATACACCCTTGAGGTTTGTTAATGGATGGTATTGATGTTTAAGAGGCTGTTAACCCTTGCTCAGATGTGGCTATCATCATCACTGGCGTTGCGTTGTCTCACATTCTTAAGTGCCTTACGCAACGAACGTCGCGATTTATGAACGCAATAGAGTAGGCGCGATGAATTAAGGCTGCTCACACTATCCTCCTTTGCTGATTAATTTAGTGGCAATTTTGAAACTGGTGAAAAATCAAGAGTGAGAGTCCTTTATAAATACTAGGCCGTCTGGAATGCTCTTCCTTCCGACACTGGAAAGTCACTGGAGCTATGTATGCGCTTTCAAATCTCGATTAAAAACTCATTTCTTTAGAACTGTTTTGCATTTAGTTTTTTGTCCGTCACTTGCACCGCCGATTAGCACGGTTGGCTACGTATGGTGTGAAAGAAGTTAGACATAAATTTCGATTTAAAGCTTTCGTGCCTGCAGGGATTCATCCTCGTGGTTCTTTCGGTAAAGTCACGTAAAACATTATAATATAGTTTAATTTTTATTATTTTATTATTTCCCTTCTACGTGACTTTACCGAAAGAACCAAGAAGATGAAGTTAGACATAGATACAATAGCATACATACTACACGTCCTGCCAGAGAAATGCATAATTTTCACCACAGGTGTTTGACTGCCAAGGGAGATGGCCGTTGCTACAATGCTGGATTGGGCATGGAGATAATATTACTTTTTGTTTGGCTCAGGTTGACCAATGGGGATGAGAACAGCCAAATACTTGAATAAAGACGTCAAGAATTTAAGATGAACCCCCCATTCTCTCCCCCCCCCCCCTGTAAAAACAGAGCTATAATGTTCCACATATATAGCCAACCAGTTAATTACAAGTTGTCCAATACACGTTTAAAACTTAAATAATGAGAAATAAATAAATCTGGCTGTTGCCTGATGAAGCTAGTTGTAATTACTGGCGAAACGTCGTACTCAGATTGTAAATGTTGTGGCTTGGCTCTCCAACATACCGGTGATGCTCTACTAGTGACGAATTGTCCACGTTCTGTTTACGTGACAACTCTTACTAGTTGGCTGTGTCGGGTGGTGGCGGGTTTTAACGACACATTCATATATTTACGCGATCAAATCCAAAACACCTCTATTATGAATCAATTCGTGTTTTAATTCCCATTTTTTCGTGCCAGGGCGATAAGCGCACATCGGTAACAGAATTGTTGTCAAATGCAAACCAATTAGGAACAAATAACAGTACCTAGAAGCCAGCATCCAGGCATATTTAATTTAATAAACACACCACTGTAATCCGCGTGCTTCATGGGCTTTTAGCTCATTACCACAATGCTTAGGTAATCTTATCCACTTTTCTACTAAAATGTAATTCCACAGAAACACAGCATTCTAGCGTTGTGGCCCATATGTTCAATATTATGGGCACGGGTGAGGGATTAGAGAAGCAAATCAAAGCCTCATTCACTCGCATACCTGTGTTCATTAATGCGGAATTACATTTTTTTTTGCAATTACTACAATGACAACGTGCGGGATTATGTGCAGTGTAAGTGCAGATTGATGGTTGATCATAGTCATCATCATCCACCCGTCTGCCCACTTCCCCAATTGTCTGTCCATGACAAAGCATGCGTGCTCTCCTCTTTTGTATTCAACATCGGCATTGATTTTTTTTTCCTCCGACAAACACGATAGTCTTGGTGTTGGCCAGCATATCCCAAGGCCAATGTGGCTGCTGTTTGTTTTCAATTGAAAGTGCTTTTTTTAAAATATCTGTTTTGTTCAACATGGACACTTAAGATTATCATCATGATCATCACCATGAGTAACAACATCATCGTCAACAATAATCAATCATCATAATCCATTATCATCTTTCTATCCATCAATTATGAAGCATAATCATCATCCCTGATCATCTTCATCCTCCATCTATCCATCATCAATCATAATTATCATACATAATTATTAATCATCACGCATTGTTATTTTAAGCTCCGCACAGTCAGATTCAAAAGACACCTTTTGTCTGGCACAGACATCACTCGAAAAGTATTTAACTCACGACTTGCTCATTGTTTCCAGCCTTTCTCCCCTTCTTACTTGAGCTATCGGCACCTTGCACCCAACCTACCAAAGCATGGCCCATGCTACCTTGACAGAAATTGTATTCATTGTAAGTTTTTATAGAAATGGGTACCTTGTCCTTTAATTTTTGCAATTTGAAAAAAAAATGTATTTCCTAATTTTCATAAATGTATGAAATCAGTATTTGTTTATTGCAGTCTTGCATCATTAAAAGCAAATTTAATATCATGAAATTGTCCATAAGTGACACAAACATCCTTTGAGATATTTGCAGGATCTGTCTGACAGCAATTTTACACATTGCAGATGAGCAAGTGGTTCACATGGACAGGATTCTTCTTCTTTCATATCGCGTTAGAACAAAGCAACAGGGCTACAAATGTATGTTTAGCGTTCTAAGCCAATTACATTCCATCCGAGGTGGCAGCTGTGTGGAGTCTGCTTGTTCCACCAGAATACAATTGTTGTATTGGGGCAGTCATCAGTGATATTGTTTGCAACATTCACAGTTTGTTAAGTCCTTGATCTTCTATTTATGGGCAGAAATGGGCAGTGGGATGGGTTGAAGTTAGACTAAAATGTGTAAGATTTTTTTTATAATTATATTTTGTAGTCATTGGTAACAGAACTGAAATAACAAACTCACGAGCCTTGGCAACTTGCTTTAATCTCATCAGGCCAGTCAGAGTCAAACCCAAGATGTCAAGTTAGTAGCCGATCCGGTGCTTGGGCAAAGACAAAGCAATTTCCCAATGAGACAAGCTGCCACCACCACTTGTTCTGTTAATCACCGACTGACTGTATCATCACACGGTGAAAGGCCAGTGTTGTGGAAAAAATATTCAAGCATTTTTTTTCGAATTTCACATCATTAATGATTCTCCATCGTTATATCTCAAGAGTGGACACCTTGTTCAAATTTGGAATGTAAATGACTATACGCTTAATTTTCATCTTATTGAGATGGAGATTTTTGTTATTATCCGAGTGTTATGACAAGAAAATGCCACATCTACTTAGAGAAAGAGACTGATTTTCTACTAAAGGCAACCTCCTTTCTATGCAAACACGATTTACAATTAAATGTAATGGTTTGTATGGACTGTGTCATATAATCAGAGGCCACAAACAATAAACCGGTCATCATTAAGAGACACGGTGAAGCCGATACATTATAAATGAAAAAATAATGTTCATCTCCTTGTCAATCGACTGTTGGATGACAGTCTTCCCACATTGTTTTACTCGTGGGAATTGTTTGACGAGAAATACGATTGTTTTAAATTTGATTCACATTCGGCCCGATGGTGTCAAGTATAGTCTCCAACCCTGATCCACTCTCTCTGTGTGGCCTCTCTGTTTACGTATTATGAAGAATGGACACTGCGCAAAACATCACCAATTATATTAATTTTATTTGAAGGGAATGTCAAGGACAAATATGTTCAGGTTTGGTTACGTTTTTTTTTACTTTTACATAAGAATCACGATCATTGGCGCGCCGCTGTAGATGCATCTGTGAATCAGCTGTTTTCAAGGCATTTAATATGTCCTGGCCATTCAAACGTCAGGTCGCATTACAGGACACGCCATAATTCACGGGCTGTCATAACACTGGGATTCCCCCAGGATATAGCACAGGTTAGCATTCCCAGCACACATGAACACAGGCCCTGTCTCAAATCCTCATTAATTCTCATTACCGGCCTTCGCATGGCTGGGCAGAAGGCATTTCTGCTAAACCCAAAACAATCAAGCTTTGGAGGAGTTGTATATAGCAGTATCCACGGAGTAGGAGCCAGCCGCATCAATGTTCTGCACCCACTAGAATAAAATAAACTCGGTAAAACTAGGCCTAAATTAAGCACCGAGTAAGGGCAGCCTTCTCAGGTCAACATCGCTCTGTGGTCAGGTTGAACAGTCAGTTGGCTCACCACCGAAACAGTTTTTGCATGGAGTTGACCGATCAATTTCACAAACCACCCAGTAATTTCTTCAGGGAATTGGCAACTGGCATTAAAGTCTCTATATCGTAAATTTACAAGAGTGGGTCATTGTGCGCGCCAGTGTCGTTTGCCGAATTCGACGTTTTGCTTGTAAAATACGGCAAAAAAAGCGACAATTATGGTTGTCCCTTCATTGGTAAAATCGTCAGATGTAGCCAGCAAAGCAGATAAATCATATTTCCCAAAGGGCAGGAGGCTGTTTAAAAGACCTCGGAATTGACACCGCTGTGTAGCTTTTCGCAGTTGTGCTGTATCGTTGAGTTTGTGCTGAAAATGTTTCGTGTTCATTTCCTGAAGAAGATCTCAGCACCTGGGGCGAAACGTCGTGCGTCTTTCTGAAAAACACGCAGTGACGACCAGAAAACACATCGGAGAACTGGCCTTAGCATTGAGTCGGTATCCTGAACACGTTGTAAGATTCTCTTCTAGGTCAAATGTAAAATTATTGCAAGAAAAAACCCCACAATTAATACCAAATAATTTCATATATATAGAGAGGTAAGTAGGGATTTGCAATCTAGAGCGATCACCGGTTTGGTTCCATCTCCCAGCGTGGAAGTTTAAACAACGGTGAAAGTTTCTACCCCGCCCCCCCGACTTATGATTGTTGTTAAATTCGTATTGCCTCTGGTAATGCGTAAAGGTGTTTGCTTGGAGGTGTGCAGCTTGTGATTAGATTTCACCATTTCGGTTATCAGACCAGTAGACAAGACGGGGTGTCACATTTTATGAGGTCACACTCATTAAACACAAAGTTCTCGCCACAAATGAACCACAGTGCCTTGCTTGTCTCGTCATGGAGCATAAACCATCATCACGCAAACTACGGTCGCCATGCTCGCAGCGGATTTTGGCTGGCCATCGAACAAAGTCGGTCACTTCACTGCACGCTTTCACTGCGCTTCTGCGGCCGTCTGGAAAGCTCTTCCTTTCGATATTTGTAAGCCGCTAGGAGCTATGCACTTTCAAATCATCTAGATTGAAAACTTTATTGTGTTTAGTTTCCTGTCCTTTCCCCTGCACCTCCAATTAGCATGGTTGACTACGTAGAGTGCGAAAGAAGTTCAACATACAGTTGTGCAGTATAAACGGGTCTAGCACAGTATGTTAATTGAGAAATCTGGGTGGAAGTGTAGGCCAACATACCATGTAGAGGGGCTCTCTAGAGTTCTCTCTAGTGGAGGCTCGTCTGCCAGCGGTGGCGAGAGGGAGCAGTTACAAGGCTGCACCTTTACTTGCGTTGGAGTGTTTTTATTTATATTTTATTTGGCCGCTTTGATCCCCCAGTGCGGGAGATGGAACTGCCACGATCGGCACTCACCAAGATGGGGGGTTGGGGGGGGTGGTGAGAAATAGAGAATCGCATCTTGATTGTGATTCATGTCCACGTACGGTGCGAGAGAATGTCAACATACGTACGTGACAAATCATCAAATTACCAGCGGGGTGAATTGTTAGCTTCCTCCTTCCAGGTCTGCGGCGGCTTGAGTGTTACCCACTCAAACGTGTGAGTGTTTTCCAAGCACTTCGGCTACCTCCCACACACAAAACGGTCACAGAAGGAAATGGATGAACATCCCCAAAGCAGAATTACTTTACCGGCACCCACCCACCTGACCTTCCATTGACATCCTGATCATCAACCCTTCCGTTCTTCCCCGAGTTGCATATGCTAAAAGACGTTGCCGCCCCCAATGATTCACACTTCATAGCACAATTCACCATTTGTGTGGGATTACAGAGCTCGAGATGGATTACAGTGGTTGAGATGGATTGCAGTGGTTAAAATGGATTAAAGTGGTTGGAGATGGATTACAGCGGTTGGAGATGGATTACAGCGGTTGAGATGGATTAAACTGGTGGAGATGGATTAAAGTGGTTGATATGGATTACAGCGATTGACATGGAATAAAGTGGTTGTGATGGCGTTGTTACGCTGCTCTCAATCTGCCCAACTCGTGCCTTCTGTCCCGTGCTTTACCGAAAAAACCTAAGAATAAGAGGTAAGAGTACCCACACTATACCCCACCGCGCACGGCCCTCCGGTCGTTTCTACTGCTTCGTGGACAGAGGCGGTGTGTGATGCAAACATAAACCCTGCACCGTTGTTTAAACCGCCGCGCCCGGAGATCCAACCGGCGAACTCTGGATTGCAAGTCCAGTGCACTGCTCGCCATCACACCACGGCGGCACCCTCGATGTATACCATTAAGTGGAATATCAAAGAGTGCATAACGCTCACATTAATCCAAGGCCCGTTGAGGTCAAAGAGGAATATTTTATTCAGCCAGATGATTGCCGTGATGATTCTGTGACCTGCGCACGCGAATGCCGCTTGCTTGTGGGAAGCATCTCGTTGCAGAAGTGGATAATTTGTTACGTTTAGTGAGCTTTGCATTTTCATCCCTTTAGGGTGATTTAGGAATGAGCCAGTCGTACATCATTACTGAGCTGCCGCGAAAGCCTTACAAGTACCGTATTATCACAGCTTAAATATGTTCTGAATGCACGTATAGGTGCACGCCTATAATATGCATATTATACATTTACACGTATGAGGTATGTGTTGATAGTTAAATATGGGCACTGAATATTTGGGGCGATAGCATGAATTTTGGTTAACTTGTACAAAAAAAAGTTTTGCTTTAGTCTTGTAAGTTAATGTATACTTTTTCATGTTTTTGTTAGGCCACAAAAATGAACTGTTTTATTGGTGTGTTATTTTAAAAACATATGTAGTTATTATATTTTAAGGGTCATATTCAGTGGTGCAGCACCCCTGTTTAATAATGTACTGACTCACAATAAAAACTTTAGAAGTACAAATCCTTGTCTTAAGTCAACTCGGTCCTTATTTTCTCTGGGTTCAGTAACGTGGATATGACTCCAGTGACTCAGAGCCTCGAATGAAGATTGACGTTACTGCACACTTTATCTCAAGACGGAGGCACTTTGAAATTGGATTGATGATGATTTTGTGAATTGTATCGTTAGCATAATTTGATGAGACAATGTCATTAATATTCAAGTAGCAATTCAAGCCCCTCACAATTCAATAGATATTCAAAATTTTAGATCACAATTCCATTTAAAATTCCAATAGAAAAATGACATTTCGGTGTAGGGCACAATTCACTGTCTGTATTGAATTACATTTGGTTGAGATGGCTTTTATGGAGGGTGTAACGGGTTCCATTACATGAAGCATATATGAATAAAAAATTATAATGGATTCTTACATGCCCAATTTGATGAATCTACCGTGCGCATACAAATACATTTTTATCGATAAATTGGTGCTACGCTAACCAGCGAGGAAATAAGCACAGGCCACAAAAAACATGTGTGATTTAAGACAAATAAATGGGTCTCTTGTACCCTATTGAGCACAATAGTATTTCATTGCGCCTGAATAATAGCAGTCACTTATTTGCAAACATAAACAAGTTGGGTGGTGGCTCCCGCAGGGATGACACCAGATTGACAGTCGTGTCACCGGTGCATCTCATTAGCACATTCATCAAGCTTGCTCATGTGAAAGAATACATTATATGAAAGCCACAAAATCAATTGCCATTACTTGTGCATATAGAGTTTTGCATGCATATATACACACAGGTAAATCTTCATATAAATGACTAAATGCACAAACTATTGTTGTTAAATGGACAACAAAGAAGACTTTATTTTGGCCAGAATCCATTTCTAAACAATATTCTGAGATGACACGCACTCGTACACGTTAAAAGCGAAGACCCATGCAGCGCTTTTGATTTAAAAAAAATCCCCAAATTTCTAGCAGCAGTTGGTGTGGCCAGCACCGTGCTCACCTACTTCGGTGATCTCAGTGCTGCTATTTAAACACTACGACAGTTCTTGAGGCCACCTAGACTCAGGGGAGGCCCAGAATTAGTTTCAGACATCACTTAGCATTGATGATCGCCATAGCGACGAATCAAACTCAGGTGGTTACAAAATTAGTGCAGTACGTGAAACACTGCACCCACACACTAAGGTCACCTGGATAGCTGAATAGACTGTCAGTTCAAGTGTGGTGGGTGAGCATCTATTAAGGCCGGTGTGGCACTCGAGGAGATGTTGTGAGCAGCACCTCTCATGGTCAACCTTACTTGATTTATCTTGGCTTTGCGTTACACTCCATGGGAAATTACTTCACTAACTAATCATAGGGATCATGAATATGCATTGGTAAGTGTTTTTCATGAGACATAAATCTGTTTGGAACGAACCCTGCCAGGAGAGCAAAGCTGGTAGACATCCAGGCTCTCATTTTTGGTGGCCTTAAACAAAAAAAAACGTGGCCTTTCATTATTTATATTGCTGTATGGCAGAGACCCGACGATATTTGTGCCAAATTTCAGCTACTTGTTCTTATAGAACGTGATTAGAATTGACGGCAATCAGTCACGATCATCTGTATTTATTGGATACAACTTGGCTGTATATGTTGATGAATGTGTTTTTTTATTTCATCAGAATCATCGCTGTCATAATCCATTCGATCTCCATAGACGCGTTCATGGGGAAGCAATCATGCTTCCTGATTTTCATTGTCAACTCTCCTTTGCACAATGAGACCTCCTTTACCAGTGGTAAAATATAGTGATAGGTTTTCACCCTTTCAACTGGTACAAAAACTGACACCTTTATACAAGGCCTCATGTTTGCAATAACCACAACACAAGCAGTCAAATTTCAAACAAAAAGAAACAACTCTGATAATGATAATGTTATGCACTGTCCTTGAAGTTGATTGGTCCACACCTGAGACAGCTTTTCTTAGAGCCTAGTCTCCATTGGTGTTGACTGCTTGTGTTGTGGTTATTGCAAACATGATGCCTTGTATAAAGGTGTCAGTTTTTGTACCAGTTGAAAGGGTAAAACCCTATCACTATAACTCTCCTTTGGTTTTCTCTGCGTGTGTGTTCATCTCACTGATGTTGTTGTTGTTGTCAATGATTCTGGTGACAACGCAATGTTCACCCAAAACCAGCTCAGATGGACTGGCCACGTTGTTAGGGTGCCCAACTCCCGCCTCACAAAACGGGTCCTTTGCTCCCAGCCAAAGGCAGGAGAGCGGGGCAGAAGCGGCGCGACATGGCCAACGTCAGGATCAACCTCAAGAAGTGCCGCATCAACACCACCAACTGGGAGTTCATTGCACAGGACAGACCCACTCTACGAAAAAAGTTACTCGCCGTGCCGCAGTGGGAAAGCGGCAACAAGGCAAGGGGAGGCTTACCACCAAGAAGGCCCCAACCATCATCCACCACTGCGATCACATCCCCTTGGCCACACCGCAGCAGAATATTTGGCTCTCGGATCGGCCTCTTCAGTCATCTGAAGAACCACAAACAGGACCCACCAGGAGGAGAATCTTACTCGACCCCGAGTGATCGCCAATGATGACAGTAACTTTTAAGTGTCATTCATTTTTAAAGGTACCTATTGTTTTAAACCACTAACCCGGCCAAGTGGCTCAGTGGTAGAATCAGTGGCTTGCAACTGGAACATTGAGAGTTCAAATCCTGGTTAAAGGTATTGACTCAGCCCATCATCCCTCCGGGGTTAGTAAAATGAGTACTGCTTCGTGGGGAAGTCAACAGTGGTTGTCCCGTGGAAAGATTCACTCTCGCGACAGGAATATGTAATGTCCATCGCTGGCAGGAAACGAGCACTGCCTCAATGCTCGCGCGAGCAGGACTTGTTTTTAAACCCTCAAGTTGATATTGTATTCACGTTCTACGTAAGCGTAGAGCAATCGGTGCAGTGGCGAGCACGTTGCATGGAAGCGTGCCAGTGTGGGTATTGCACTATGAACCCGGAGGCCTCGGTTACATTCCAGGCCACGGCTAGCATCAGTAGCGAATGATGTCTTCTGGACTGGTCCTGAGCCGGCCCCCACCCTCCGCTTCCCTCTGCCGCTCCATCCTCACCAACCCACATTGACCAGCGTGGTGAAGTATGGTCAAACAGCCCCCATGAATTACACGGCGTGGCGAATCCTTCAACTATGTGTAGACAAGGTTCTGTGCATTATTATTATTGTGGAATTAACATGCATGTTGATTGTGGCATATTTGGTCTGATTCTAGTCACTGGAAAAAAAAATTACGTAATAACTGCACATCTTTTTTTATTTGAAGACTTTTAACCTTGATGCGTTGCTGCTTTATATCAAATAACAGGCAACACATCTTATATGAATGGAATGTGAAAATGTAATAATAAAAACAAACTAAATAACGGATGCTATAATGCTTATATAATGATGTTTTGCAAGGGAATGCTATTTGTATGGTAATTTAATGACAAAATGAAATAGGTAAGCGAGTATATATCACACGGAGAAGATAGACAAATGATGTCTCAATGAGGAAATAATTTTACAACAAAGTAACCCTTATACTTAACGTACTGTCTGTGTTTGGCGTGTAGTTACGTCGTGTGCTACAAACCAGGTGGCGTACGTTTGACTCCCAATCACAGCTAACACCAGAAGCTGTACTTGCTCACTACTAGGTTGACTCAGCCTTAAAATGAGCACATACCTAGTATGGGGAGTCTAAGGTGGATGAGCTGTGTGTGAGCCACACCACTTGCTTGTGCATGGCGAGGGCCACGTGGAGGATTTTGGGCGTGCGTACGTGTGCCCATTGGTGTCTGTGCGTATGATTTATTTGTCATTTTTTTAAAAATTATTATTCGTTTTTTATTTCGGTCGTCATTTGGGCTGCAATACCCCGCCAGGCAACGCAGCTATGGTGCATGTTTCCCCCATACGGAAAAAATGTTTGAGCTTATACGTGACTCAGTGTTGCTTACTCACAGAGCCCTCTGTCAATCTGCCTGTCAATTGCTTCCGCTATGCTACATTATTTTGAGTCATGTAGTGTACCATGGAGTGGATTTATTTTTTTAATCGTGGACATATAGACGGCTGTTTATAGATAGATAATTTGGCACGCAAAATTCGACTTCAGTGGGATCTTTAGTTTGTGTGTGAGGTTGGTTGAACTGAATTTACCCGTGAATATTTCCTTCCGGTTTATGTTATCCACGTGGAACTTTTGTCTTAATAAAAACCACATAGCATAGCCAAGGTGACAGGCCTGTTAAAGAAAGCCAAGCGAAAGACGTTTGGTTATTTGGCGTTCAGGTGCATAAAGATTAATCATTTGCATAATTACGAAGGCTTTCCAAGTAACATTGGTGCTGACGGTTGTGCAAGAAATGAATATTGGCTTAATTATCTGCCAGTCCTGCTTCAATAAACGTGTTATATTGCCATGCAAAAACAAGGATTGAGGTATCAGGTCGACTGCATTATATAGATATGAACAAATATGACATCTGTCATAAATATTAAACATATTTACGTATTGTTTGTGGATGAGGCTGAATTCCAACTGTGAACCCCAAACCCATAGATCACAATTACGATGACAAGACTAGCCATTTTTGTTGTTTACACTTTACAAATCTTTCCCATGCTGTGGTTAAGACAGCATTGATGCATCTGCAATGCTGCATGGCATACCATAATATACAGCCTGGTGTCAGTCCACTGCTGGATGAAGGCCCTCCCCATGCCAACATTGTCATGGTGGATGTTTCACCATGCCTCGTCTTGCTGGTTAATGCAGGGTTGGTGAAGGAAAGTCCCAGTACTTGATCAGATATCATTTGCCACTGATTTTATCCATGTCCGGGTATTGAACTCTGGTAACCAGGTTCATTGTCCAGTGCTCACATTTACTGTCGGGCAATTTCACCCCATGCTGAAGTGTGTGTGTGTGGAAATATTTGGAAAACGCATTTATATTTGCTCAGCTCTCGATCACAATGCATGAGAGCATGCCACAGTATAATATCATGGTGCATCCGTTCGCTCCAGAGTATTCTCCTATTTTGATTGTGTCACCATTGTACGTTGGGAAACGCTTCCATGTTTAAACCAAAGGGGGGAGATTTTTCAGCCAAAAAATCGAACGAGTTAGCTTAAGCTTTAGGCCAAGATAGCAAAATATTTAACAAAATGATAACACTCTCAACACGAGTAACATTCCGGCTCTTATTTTAACTGCTTTTGTGTGCACACATTTAGTTTTTTTTACTATTTCACGACTGCCTACGCGGTAAAAACACAATGTCTCTGCTCAACTTTAGAGTGCCATGCATGGCGGCGATTACACCATAGGTTTCTACAAACAACAATATCCCCTCTCGAACGGTAGCAGCACTTCAATGTCTGGAGGAAAACAACTTTGTCACGAATGTGTCTCGCATAATGTCTATAAACCTGTACTGTATGTTAAAAAACACTTCAGCTAGCGGATGTGTCGTGGCTTCTTGACATTATTTACACGAAACATTTTCGACTCAAAACTGTTAGCATTGGCATATCCTTCTATTTCTGTTTATAATCCACCTTGCGCCTCTCCACCGCCACAACAGTTCTGCAGCTGACCATTTTAATGAGATCAGCCCCACATCACAAAAGCGCTTTGTCTGGCTTGGCTAAACCCTTGCAGCCATTAGGCAGATTTATCATGCTGAACAATATGACAGTGCGGAAGTTGTAAGGCATGTCATGCAGTAGGGCTGTCCCTCGGCAGGGCTGGGCATTAATTTTTCATTAGCTGTGCTGTCTCCTGCCAGCGAGCACGTGACGAGAGCATGCAGCCCATGCTCTTAGCCAGTATCATCCCAGTCACATTATGCATTCTGTCTCTGCAACCTGCGATTATTTGTCTTAACGACAGAGGACCCCTTTCGCCAGAAGGGCTTTTAAGTGCTCGAGATCAATCGTTATGCGGGCATTTATCTCCGATTGCGACTAATTCTACTTTATTACCTGCGCAGGAATAAAGTATAAATTTAATGTAATGGACCTTTGGCGTGGAGTCTCCTCTGTAGAAATCACGTACATCAGAGCTGCATAATGCAGTGTCCCTAAACTATTGACAAACAACTTCATCAAGTCTACGGGAAGGTTTTATTTGCTGACCAGTTTTGATGGTTTAAGCCTATAAAAGTTTAAACATGCATCGACAATAAAACATTAATTTTCTTCCACGATAAATCAAGATATATAGGAGTGTATACCTTAACGGGATATTTTTTTACGACTGTAAAACAATAGCTTTGGCAACGTATAAATAACCAAATATATAAAACTGCACTGTTCGTGAATGCAATACTTTGAGAGAATCACTGTACTGTCCATGAGATTGGAAAATTACCATTATAGTTTGAAATGTAGTATCTGGATATGTCATGTCTCTCTACCTGAACATTAATGATATGTCCTGCACGTGAGTGCGCATGGGAAGTTCACTCCTGGCCAGAGTTAACATCAGTGGCGAGTGATATCTGTGCCAGACATCTAGCAGTGAATTGGCAAAAGCTATAGACATTTTAATTATAATATTCAATGTGTGACGCGCCAAACATGTAATGATAGCGATATATGTTGCCTTAGAGACGCATTCTTAATGGATCCATTCGTAAATAATTTTCGTGATATCCTATTAATAAATAATATATATGGTATTTATACACGTACAGGCAATAACATTCTTTACCCGGTAAAGACCCAACAGAGGGTTATGTTTATTTTTTTTATTTTTAAAGACGAGTTCTGCTTGGATGCTTAGCCAGACTCATTAGGAGTCGTTTAACTTGTGGCAGGGAACTGGAGTGCCAGGAGGGGATCATACGCACACATTTTCAGACATTAGCGACGTATTAGCTGTTATCTTTCCTCCAGGACACCTCATTCCTTTGATGGTGGATGACATGAGAGTTTTACACCATCGACCGAACCTGGCATGAAGGTGCTGGATTTCAGGCATGTGCCGCCACAACTGACAAAGTATATCCAGTACTGTACAGTATATCATTGACCCAACAGTATACTTTTGTGCGCCACAATTATTCGATAAATATGTCACGCCTGGTGGAGTACATTTTCTGTTGCACCTCTTCCTAGACATCGGGCCGGCGTGGAAGATTAGGCCAAATGCACTCCAGAGGGGCTGTGGCGGGTCGACTTGGTTTCAGGGGCTATCGCCTCTGAAATGTGAAACTGGAGCAACTCTGAAAAGCTCAAACCCAAACCTTCTCTAAAGGCGGTACATCGTATTGGTTCTTTCGGTAAAGTCACGTAGAAGGGAAATAATAAAATAATAACAATAAAATAATTCTCACGACGTTTCGGCCACAACGCAAGCATCCGTCCTCAGGTGAAAAACAGGTCTGTCGGGAAGACAGCGTCTGAATGAAACACCCCAGGCTTGGAGCGTATTTTTAAGCTGGGTTGGAGGGGGAAGAGCGCCTTGACAAAATAATTTGCATATCAAGAGGAATTTAGCATATTTATGGGAAATGCAGAAATGCTAAATTACTCTTTATATGCAAATTCTTTTGTCAAGGCGCTCTTCCCCCTACAAACCAGCTTAAATATACGCTCCAAGTCTGGGGTGTTTCATTCAGACTCTGTCTTCCCGACAGACCTGTTCTTCACCTGAGGACGGCTGCTTGCGTTGTGGCCGAAACGTCGTGAGAATTATTTTATTATGTTTTATTTGTATTATTTTATTATTTACCTTCTACGTGACTTTACCGAAAGAACCAAGGAGATGAATACCCGCAGTCACGAAAGCTTTAAATCGAAATTTGGCTCAGATACATCAAACAACCACTAATAAAAACGCGACGGAGGCCGGTCACGGCTACGTTTCTCGAGATTTATTCTCAACCTCACCTCCTGAATTGGTGAGAAACATCGGAGCTCACCTGGTCCAGGGGATCGACAAGCAGGGCACCATAGGGGTTCTCCGGAGGTTCTTGTTTCAAAGGACGTTCTGCCAGAAATGTCATGCACAAGCAATTGCAGGGCTGCACCTTTACCATGCGAATTCTTA
Organism: Lampetra fluviatilis; assembly: GCF_964198595.1. NCBI lineage: Eukaryota > Metazoa > Chordata > Hyperoartia > Petromyzontiformes > Petromyzontidae > Lampetra > Lampetra fluviatilis. The sequence goes on from NC_136308.1 coordinate 2,476,743, forward strand.
ACCTGGTTTTTAAGTGCCTTAATTTGATGTTAGCCCAGCCACACATGACTGCGCAAAATAAATCCATTCTTAATTTTAATGTTTTGCTTCAATTCGGCAAAATTCCAGCTGTGATAATTGAAAAAAAACGTCAATTTGGTAGCACTTCAATAAACATGTATTTCATGCACCGTGTCTGACAAAGTGCGGTGGCCACTGGCGTGGGATGAAAAAACAGTCACTCGAAGGGCATCGGAAGTATATCTGTGAAATCTCCTTCTGTGAGTCCCGAAGGGGCGCTTCGTCTCGTGACTTGACACCAATAACACAAATACACAATGTATATCAACATAATTTAGGGTGTAAACAGAAAATGTATAACATTTCAGACGGCTTTCATTGCTTATTAAGAACACATTCCTGCGAAGGGAGCTGGTAGGAATGTTGGGTTGCTCGGTCAATGGCCACGGTCAACGGAGGCGTGGTGTATTCCGCAAATATGCCCGACTCTGAGGGCGGGCACAAGCCGGCGTGAGTAGGTTAAACGTTGAGTTTTATAAGGGCACCACGAGGTGACCAGCCCCTCCCCACCCAGCCCCACCCCTCCCAACCCCCACCCAGCCCCACCCTCCCCACCCAGCCCCTCCCCACACTCCCCTCCCCACCCAGCCCCACCCTTCCCACCCAGCCCCTCCCCACCCTCCCCTCCCCACCCAGCTCCTCCCCACCCTCCCCTCCCCTCCCCACCCAGCCCCTCCCTCCCCACCCAGCCCCTCCGTACACGACGGACGGACGGACACAATAATCCCCTGTGGGCTGGTGTAACCAGGAGGTTCCTACCAGTAAAATATGTGTGTACGATCCAACAAAGTAACGTGTTTTGGGTTTCATAGTGTCACGCCATTTAGTTTAAAAGTCATTTGGAAGTGCGTCACGTGTCACTCTGTATTCAATGTGTCGGCATCAGCTGTTGCAATGCTTTGGACTTGTTCTCAATCGTGCTCGTGGTGTGGGGGTCAGTGGTCGCATCGGGTCCTCTGCACTGCGCTTCCATCTGATTGACCTTTTGTTTCAATCCTAAGCTCTGGCACCAGTATATTATTGTTTTGACAAATATGATTGGTAAAGGTTATGTTGGGTTATATCACGTAAATATGAATGTTTCGTTAACCCACCACCACCCGACACAGCCAATTAGTGAGGTTTGTCACGTACATACAAGTGCCCATTAGCTACTACTTCAGCACACCGGTGTGTTGGTGTTTAAATCAAGGACATTGATCAATTTGAGTACGACGTTGCGCTGGAGATTACAACCAGCTACATCAGGCGATTTACCAGGATTGTGCTTGGCCCTACTGTTTAGTAGCAGGCCCTCCTGTTTACAATGCAAGGCCATCATCCAATTCATCTTAGCCTGGAATTAACATTTGCTCCTCCACTTGAAGTGAATGAGACGGCTGCTCCGTGGTTCAGTTGTTCCTCACTTTGCTGCAGATAGATGACTTTTAAATAGATGGCCACAGCCACTTATACCTCCTCGTTATGCATACGGACTCAACGTCCTGAGCAGGAACCCGTGAAAATAACATGCTGAGATACTCTGAAGCATTCCTTGGTAATGAGGTAAAGTATTGCGTTTTCTTGAAATACATTTCTAATCCCACATTTGCTCTCCGATGTGTTTCAGGTTGTTCAGCATGTTGTTCGGCATGAGGCCCAATGCTTCGCTCCACTTGGTGGGAATTTGATGGGTTATTAGATTCACATTACTCTCAGAAACTGCTAGATGTTTTAGTAATTAACATTAATTACATAGTGAACTAACACATACAGAGGGAGAATTAGGTAACGCTCACATTTTATTCCCATACTTGCATTGCAGTGCTAGTTGTTTGAACAGTGTGTGTTTAATCAAGTTGCCAAATTTCCCATGCAACAGTTATTGGTAATATAAACAGAATGGGACTATCACATAGGCAACACTATCTGCAGACAGTTCCATATGACTGGGCTTGTCAATTTATTGCTGTGCGATATATCTTTTTAATATTCGGTATTCTTTTTTTGTCTTTTCCACCACAAATGTACTGCAATTGTGCTCTCGGTGTCGTGTCTTGAGACGAATCACGTGTTCCGGCAATTACACAAAGCAGTGCACCCCGTGTGTCGGAAAGTACCCAGTGGAAGAGATTGTTCACGTAGCTTCTCCTAAAAAAAATCTTTCCAACGACCACTTCATGCTTTACAAGTAGCACTTCCCCACACACTCTGGTTTTGAGATTGTTTACCATATAACAGTAAAAAGTGATGTTTTTGTTCATTTTCATAAACACTCGGGCTTCAAAACCAAAATAAATTGTATTTGTTGTCTGCAGCCAGTGGTAGGGTGGGCTGACGACCACCAAATCATTGCGTTTGAGAACTCAGTTTAATCACGAGCCGTTGTCTGGATTCAAACCCAGGATCTTACGGTGCCACATTTGTGCTCTGACCTCCGAGTCATCCAAACCACCCTCACTCATGCACTGTTTGAAGACCAAGCCATTCATTGCACTCTGATGGACCTGATTCGTTAATGAGCAAGCTTGGTCATTGCAAATATATTCCATTCACTATTGGGAACAAGTGAGTCAACATGATGGCGTTATATACACTCACACACAATAATTCTAGACTTGAAGGAGACTTGTGTTGCCTCCGAAACGTCGTGATTTTATTGTTTTGTTTTTATTAATTTTAAATTCATTTTTTTACCTACGTGACTTTACCGAAAGAACTAAGAGTATCACACACAATACCCACCGAATTATTGATACAAAAACATTACATTAAGGATGCAAGTAATTTTCCAGGATGGTTTTACATATTGAATTATTCGCAAATAATATAAGTGCTTTATCCATTTGAAGACTATAGTATGGCCTGGTGGCTTTGGCACTTGCCAATGCGTTTAGAGATTGCTATCCCACCTCATGAATAATACATCTGTAGTAATAACCAGGGTGGCCTGCTGGAATCGAACCATGAACCTCTGCCACAAGCGGCAAAGGCTCGACTGCTGGGACATGTCACAGTACCCTGGTACTCTTCACAGTGCCGTTGTGCTCCATTCATCATAAAGAAAGAAGCAACATCAAATGCAACATTCACAGTAAAGATTTCAGATCTAAATCATTAAATTAACGCCACTGGTCCAGTTCACGAAAATGTAAATTTGGAATATAACCAAAACAGTAAACGTACTTCATTGTATACCCATTAGGGTAAGAGGTCCATGTGCTTAGATTTGAGTACTGTACTTTATTGGCTATAATGTCATTATACGGTTGATTGGCGTCGAGAAGAATGAATACATTAATTGTATTTGCCAAGCCATGTAGACAAAGGCTGCTCTTGCGATTAATTTTCTTGCAATTTAATGGCAACAGGATGCCTAACGAAAGTAATAAACCAAGCAAAAAAAAGGTGTATAATTGCTATTATTCATTACTCTGCCATGTGACACCGTGATGAAAGTTCTTTGATTTGCAATTGTAACGGTTGTGAGTACAAACTGATGATCGGAAGTAGACTTTGATGTATCTGGAGTTGTTTCAAGTTAATCGTGGGTGTCCCATGGATAAACTAGCCCCTTATGGTCGGCACTTTTGAATTTCCACCACTCACTGAATGTGACCACTCCATTGCTCATTTAGCTGGGGGGATTCTTTAATTGGTACATTTATATTCATGCCATCTTCATTGCGCAAGGCTATTATGAAGGCGCTGTGTGTCAAGCACAAATATAGTCTGCAATACCTTAACATTATGGGGTTGTGTTTTATTTTCGATTTAAAGCTTTCGTGACTGCAGGGATTCAATATGGGGTTGTGGTGGATTATCCCAAATTGGTCATTTGCAAGAAATATTGCAAATGTAGACCACGATGTCAGCACACACACAAACCCACACTTTCTCGAATAACGTAATGGGATTTTTAACTCTACTCTGAAGCACGTGGCTTCATATTTTTCGGTGAACACACTCGTGGGATTAACCGCGGCGGTGGCTGGGCTCGAACCGCTGACTGCCTGCAACAAGCGGCAACGTGGAGTGCCGTGACTTTTGACCGCACGGTTGTGAGGACACCACGGTGGCTGGGAGATGTTAAGTACCTCACCTGGTATACAGGAGGTCGTGAGTTCGACTCTAAACCTTGACGCCTGCTGCTGTATATTTTGGAGTTTGCATGTCTCTCTCCCAATGGAGGAGGCTCATGAAGGACGCTGCTTCAGGGCAGTTGGAGGCAGTCGCCCTCCAGCAACGACGGGAGGGCTCACAACAACGAGCGGAGCACCGGGCAGATAATATACAGCAAGTTGGCACAGTAGGGGGTACAGCTGGTTCATCTACCAGCCATCTCAGTCAGCCAATCCATAGCACCTGGGTCTGTCCCGAGACCTGTCCACGAGCCTTCAACAGTTCACGTGGCCTCAAAGTGCACCTGGCCTGGCACAGGCGTAGTGGTGACGTCACTGTCACTTAGTGGCCAATGACGGGCATTGATAATGGTGGCGCGGATTTTCTCCGGTTCCTCCGGTTTTTCCCTTCCACATTTAGAATCAATGTGCGTTTATAGTATTTGGCTGCTATACAATTCCACGTGATTAGCCACTTCATTGAGCTATGATATGTTGCCAGGTCACTTCTGAAAAACAGCTACATAAGCTCAATGGGCATTACCTGGTAAAAGAAAAAAAATATATATTTTTGTTTAGAATGGACTGCAGTAACGCAGCTGACATTGAGCTGAGCCACCTGCCCGGAGTGAGGCCCTTTACACAGCGGCAGCGATGTCAAGGAGCGTCTCGTGGCTTCTCCAATTGGACGTGAAATGGTTGTAATTGGAATCAATTGCGTCGCCTGCGCTGCGATGAGAAAAAAAAGTGCATTCGTTTTCATGCATTGCGCATTCACTTTCGCCGAGGCTTGGGCACAGCTGTCAATTATCAAGCGCCAGGTCTACGAGCGGTGCGGAAAATTCAATCGCTTCGGCGGGGGGGAGGAGGAGGGAGAGGGTTTGTCCTGGCTGGCAACAATCTCGTCTAACCCAAGCGGCCTTCTTCTAATATAACTCCTTCCCATTTCAATGTGGCCACAAGCCAAGGATATTGCCCGATCAGCAGGGAATTGATAGTGTCCCCTCAAATTAAACAGGCAGCCCCTTTTGAGTGCCCCCTGTTTAATAAGCCCTTAATATGCAATTGCGCAGACGTGAATTGTCCTTAAGAGTACATCGTTCATTAGAACGATGGCGAGTGTAATGTGAAGCTTTACGCTTGCTCCTCCAGATGCAATAACCATTTGTATCCTAGACTCTGAGGAAAAATAATGCCATTAGGTTGATATCTTTTGTGGTAAGTTTTATCATCAGAAAGAAATTGTCCTTTTGGGAAGCAGTGGTGCAGTGATTAAAGCACTGCCCTCTGAACCCGGTGATACAAATTCTGCTCCACGCCACTGCTAAGGTCAGTGGCGATTGATGTCTAAACCGATCCTGTGTAGTTCCCTTACCCAACTCGAACTCTCCAACAGAGAGAAGTGTGATAAAACTTTGTCCATAACTAACATGTTGGGTTGCCACCTGTCCTGTTTTTCCCAGGATCTTCCTATTTTTTTATATAGCTATCTTGTGAAAGTCTGTCAATATTCCGAGAACACTAAAAGTCTTGGATAATTTCTCATCACTTGTGCAATAACGGTACTGTAACATTATCGTCTCCCCTTCATACGTCCCAGTTTTTTTGTTCCACCTCAAAGATGAAGTCCTGCATGGGCAGGCCTTCATCAGCAGTGGATTGACATAACGGCTGTAAATTATACGCACGTTGATGTATTCATTAAATTATCTTATGTCATTGTTTTTAAATGACCAGATGGGCTGGTGCTGATGTTGGCTAATTTGTTCCACGGCTTCTTGACACTCTTATGCCTCTCACTGCGCTGTTAATACAGCACAGCTGAGCAGTGACAGGGTGGCCCCATTCGTTATGAGAGGGAAGACTGGGGAATGAGGTCATTGCTCAGACCTAACCTTTTTGCCCAGTGCACAACTCCCAGGACAGTAAATAAAGTATAAGATGCAGGGCTTCGCTTGACAATACATATGGTTCGGACAAAGATACGTGAAATTTACTTTTATTGCTAAGATGACCTGGTTATGAAAAACACTGTAGTGATAAGCTGACTGGGGGATGCTGTGGTAAGCGTGCCTGACTGTCATTCTGAAGGTTGCAGGGTTGTAGCCTGCTCTGGGGTCATCATCCTTCTGATGATTACATAATACATGCATCCCTCGATATGCGGAACAGCGACGTTGCTAATAGGGTTCGAATATCGAACCCTATCTTCCCGTTGACTTCCATTTTACAATTCGAGATGCATTCCTACGGAATAAAAAAACAGGCCAAAGATGGAGTAAAATCTCACTTAAGAATACATCAAACCTTTTTTTAAGCACATATTTTACAGGAATCGATGGAGCAGTTTGAAATGCACAGTGGAATAACATTTCCACCACCCAAAAAAAGTATCTATGATTGCGAATTGAATGTTAAACGTGAAATTAATTCTCTAACTTAAAAGCCACGTGACAGATAAATTCTGTATATTGAGTTGATGTATAAGGAGTGATGACTATCAGATCACATTGATAGGCATGGTTGTTCCATGTCTGGACTGGATCTCCTATAGGAATGTGAAATATCGACCATTGGCTCAGTGTTATAAACAAGAGATGAGAACTGTCAAATGTTTATTTTATTTGAATGCCACTCGAACTATTTTGTTTGTACTTGGTATTATCCATATTTAGAATAGCACAGTAGATGAGTGAGTACGGGGAACTTTATATTTGTCCTACAGTACTTGCCATTAGAGTTGGACTATTCGATTAATTAAGTACTGTAATAGATTACTCTATGGTTTATTTGTTCGATCGCTCGACTAATCCCCAGATATAGTTGGGAAAAAAAAAAGTCTTGCCCGTCTTCTTTAGACATGTGCCACTGGACGAGAGGTTGACGTTGGACCTTGACCAATCGACCACGAAACGAACGTAATTGTTTTCAACGTTTCAGTCGATGACTCGGCTCAAATCGGCCCCTACCCATCGTCTAACCGTTCGCTTGTTTTGTTTATCTCGCTCGTTGCGCGTGCGTGCGTGTGCGCGTGAACGCCGGGAACTTGGGAGCAGATCCCGCAGATCAGCTACGCGTCGGCGGCCCCGGAGCTGAGCGACTCAACGCGCTACGACTTCTTCTCGCGCGTCGTGCCGGCCGACACGGCCCAGGCGCGCGCGCTGCTCGACGTGGCGCGCTCCCTGCACTGGAGCTTCGTCTCGACGCTCGCCTCCGAGGGCAGCTACGGCGAGAGCTCCGCCGAAGCCTTCGTCCAAGCCGCCAAGGAGAACGGTACGCTCGCCGCCGTCTGACGCTCGCCGCCTGACGCTCGCCGCCACCTGGCGCTCGAGGTTCGCCACCTGACGCTTGAGCTGCCGCCGCCTTTGTCCGTGGTGGCAACCGCGACTCCGTGGTGGCGAGGCGTTAACTCCCTCGCCTGTCATAAGAGAGGTTCATAATCAACGTTTTTGAGTTAGATCGCGTTATTTATAAATGTGTCGTCTCGTAACCCTCCACCACCCGACACGGCCAATCAGTAAAAAAGTGACACGTTGACAATTCGCCATCCAGCCCGATGATGCTGGATGCAATTACCAGTGAAACGTCGTACTACTCAAATTGTAAATGTTGGGTTTCACGCTTCAACACACCGGTGGGCTAAAGCAGTGAACTATTTGTCTTTTGTCAACGTGACACTTTTTTACTGATTGGCCGTGTCGGGTGGTGGAGGGTTACGACACATTTATAAATAACGCGATCTAAACCCAAAAACGTTGATTATGAATAATATTGGTCGCGAAAGCCTACGTGTTAAATAAGAGTGGTTGTTGGGTTATATTGCGTACATATAAATGTGCCGTTAAACCCGCCACCGCCCGACAAAGCCAATTGGTGAGGTGTGTCACCTGAACCAAATGTGCCAATTCGTTACTAGTTCAGCACACCGCTGTGTTGGAGAGTAAACCCACAATATTTACAATTCGTGTACGACGTTTCGGCAGTAATTACAGTTAGCATCATCAGGCGGACAGCCAGAGTTGTGGAGAAATCCTCCTCCCTCGCCTGGGTTGCAGGAGGTCGGGGGTTCAATCCCGACTCTCACGTTTGTATGTTTGGAGTTCGTGTGTTCTCCGTGTGATTGCGTGGATTTTTATCTGGGTCCTCTGGGTTTTTCCTCAAAATTTGTTGCGGAAAGTCAACAATCACTGTCTTATAGATGCACTTTTCCCCTAATATATGCAGGTGGAATTCCAACCACAAGCTCAGGGCTAATAGTAGGAGGATGAGAACCATTCCATTGAGTAGGACTTAATAACGAACTTTAGTCAAATGTAAGTGTAGATTATAAATAAAAAAAATAATACTAAAAATTACTAAATTAAATCGTGATTTAATTGAGTTATTTTCATTTTATTATTTTTTTATTTCATTTTTTTCATCTACGTGATTTTACCGAAAGAACCAAAGAGTATGGATCCTTGCAGTCACGAAAACTTCAAATCTAGAATTAAATGTAAGTGTGTCAATATAGCTATTGATACTTTATCCATCTCGTCACAGGTTAAATACACCCACAAGCCAAAGCGACGAGGTTAACCTGCTCAGGTTGTTTTTTTTTGGTCTCCAAATGAGCCTCAGCTGATTGTATAGCCACTCGTTATTTCCATATATGATCAGTGTGCACCTGCTGTGTTTACATAATTTAATCACTCTGTTGTGTCTATCAAGAGGGTTAAAGTTGGGCCGTGCATCTGCTCTTCCTGTGCATTTTTGTCCTTCCCTTGAGTGAATAAAATAATTAATTCATTAATTCCATAATCAACCATGTCCTTATAATTACATTCTTCCCACCCAGTCCACATGATGATGGGACTGCAGATGATAATGATATTGATGTCACAAAGAATGTTGCATGCTGTGGATGAGTTACAGATGAACCAAAAAATATATATCGTATATTTGAATTTATCCTCAATTTTGGATTCATAAACGTGGAAAATCTTTAATTGCTAATGCATTCGTTTAATTAATTTCAAGACTGTAATAACAAACATTAACAAATTGATATTTTTCACGTAAGATGCCATCAGTAAAAATGTAACTTTCATGTAAAATATTTTTGATAACTTAAAATTAAACTATATATATATTGTTCTACCGGGTAAAACACATTGAGAAGTGACGTGACCATAAATGATAGCTTAACCAAGTGGCTTATGACGTGGAAATTTATAGCAAGCAAATACTTCAAACACATGTTTCTAAACTTAGTACAAAATTACATAATATATCGGAAAAAATACATCATGTGACGGCACTCATTGTACGACAACCACAGAAGTGATGCCATGGAAGTGGCATAACCTCCTCTTATGCCACATTTTTGGATCAACCTTAAACTATTTTTTCCAGATTTTCCACAATTCTGTATCTAGGTGCGAATTTCCAAATGTAATGTTACTCTGAAATACAAGAATGCATTCCTACTACGTGCATATGTTTTTTGTTCTTAATTCCATTGAGAAAACTACCCCATATAAAGACAAATGTAAGCAATTTAGCAGAGTTATGGAAATGTGGTGCCCAAAGTAATTCGTTCATTTTAATCTTGTTTTGCTTGTCATAAATTCTGATAAATTACACTTGCAGATAATGGGACGTCACATTTAAGCCCGCTGTTACAACACCTCCACAATTCTTTGCGAGGATTAAATAATCACTGCCTTAGTTTGTCTTCATGTATACATATTTATTTTGCTTAATATACAGCATAAAATGTTGGTGGGAGTGGTGGCTCAGTGGTCACCACACTGCTGCTATGAACCTGGCAGCCTGAATTAATTTCTCGGTCATTGTTAACATCCGAGCAGAGTGATATCTAAACAAGTTCTACCCTCCCTACACCAACCTTCCACTGACCAGCATGGTGAAGTATGGTCAAACAACCCCTTGCATAGCATATGGAGGCCTTCAGCAGTGGATTGGCAACTGGTCGTACATCACGATCATCATTGACGTGTTTTAATGATCATGGGTGCTCATTCATGTCTTTGTGAGGGTGCGAACGTGTAAGTAATGTTTACCCTAATCTTACAGCCAGTCTTCCGGAGCTATTTAGAATCACAACCACCCCACGGTGTACAAAATGTTGCTGCTGTTCTTGTTCGGGAAAAAACGTAGAATCTGTCCACGCATTGCAAACCAGGTCACATGTGCAGCAATCGAACATTATAGCGTTGCTTTGGGTGCAGAGCCACACTTAATTTACCAAACTATTAAATGATACACTTTACAAAGTGTTAATTATGCTCCGTCTCAATTAATAACACTTTTAATGAGACGCTATAATGTTGCAGTATCTAGTTAATTACACTCATAATTACCATAGATGTTGGAAACATTCCTATATGGTAATTCGTATGGTGCAAAAAAGCTAAATATGCTAATTATTAATATATCAAGAATGTATTCTACAGCTGATGTAAAATGTTAACATGCACAGCAGAGACTTATTTGGTCCACGGTTCGTCGTGTCTCCGGGTGTCCCTGTGGACACTTATTAATACGCTCTGCCAATGCAGTCCGACGTGTGTTTTGCCCTTGATCAAGTCACCTGGAATGTACGAGATTTTGTCAGATCTCGAAAGCTAAGCAGTATTGAGCCTGGATCCTGCTTCGGTGGGTTATCGCCACACACACACACACAGCTTGTCATAGCACTTTGCGAGGCTATGTGGTGGGCAGGAGAGCGCATTGCAGCAAAATCCATGGTTGTATTGTACGTCTATGCTCCACGCCTCAGCAACCTACACTGACCCAGTATGGTGAAGTATGGTCAAATAAACCCCACCATCCGCATGGCATGGGGAGGCCCTCATCCAGTACTAGACTGATAAAAAAAAGTCCTGAACATGCATGACATGCATTACATGTACATACTATCATAATACATGTATGTTACTTGTGCTGACTTGGGCCTCCTCTAGGTTTACTCAGTCTAAAATGACCACTTGACTCTATCTTGTCAGCATCGGCACTGGGGAGACAAAGGTGGCAATGTGTCTGCAGTCCGGGCCAGCTCAGCCTCGCGCCTTCCACGCCAATCTTAATAAATGCTCAAGCAACAGCGCTTCTTAACTCTGTCATGCTAAACAGGGAGCCCGTCTCTTGGCATGCGTGTAAGATATATTAGCATATGCTTGCATGTGTGTGTGTGTCTTACAGGTAACGACAGGCAGTAAATGTGCTTCCTTAGAACAAGACACAATTTAGTGCGATACACTTAGAATCCAGTGGCCCGCTACAGATTTAATATCACCCCTCACACTGCTCCGCCGACGCTGCCAGAGTGCATACGTGTGACAATCATACATTGATTGCCGTGCGATCCCCTCAAATTCCACTCCGCTGCAAACTCCAAAATCGGATTCGGTCTCCCATGCACCGCTGCGTCCGCGGGCCTTGAATCTGCATGGCTACACAGGAGGCCACTTCCTCGGGATTTAATCATTCCGCTGGAATGCCATTGTTTGTAACGGCCACCGCCGACTCTGAGCATCAGGTCCCGGCTGTTTAACGGCGTGACCTTGCGATTGAGGTGCTCGCACGCGGGCTCGTTTTTGGGTCCCTTTGGGGAAGATTTGCGGCCGCGCGCGTAATTGCAAGTCGTAAGCAGACGAGGATTTACGAAAGTCGGATTACGTTTAGCGACAGCGGCGACGTTGCCCGGCGGTTATTGCGCCGCGCGAGCCAAGGCAAGTGTCCGGGACGCGAGAGAAGGCGACGTTAAATATTTGATGCGATGGCAGGGAGTTGCTCGGTGGAGGCGGCAGCGGCCCCTTCGTTTGAGCTCTGCCGGTTCGTAGCCCAATTAAGAAGCCCTCTGGCATTGTGCGATGGCCACAGTGTGTGTGTGTGCACCCTGTTCTTCAGTGGGTGCAGTGAGCTCGTTATTTAATCTGAGCGGAGACGTTCAGGTTCCGACGACAATGTCGGCGCCAGGCGTGCGATTGAACAGCGGCGGTGGAGCCACCCGCTTCCTTGCCGTGATCTCGAGACTGGGACGAGGCTTCATTGTGTGAACAGGCACAATGGGGCTTAACGCGCACAAATCAGAGGATTCAACACGGACTATGTTAGACGGAGGCCAAAGTGTCAGGCAAAGTACTTCCAGAAATGAACTTTCTAAAGAAAAGACCTTTGTACAAAATGTTGGTGTATTTTTATATATTGTAAAGCATCGTTAAGGTTGATGGTGGTGAATTATTCTTCTTAATTTCATTTGTGCTTCTATACCTACGGTAACTTTTTTGCCAGTATCAAAAAACGATTTTTATGTTTTGCTTCTCTACCGATGCCAATAAATTACCTTAACGTACGTTATCTTGATAATTGTTTTTTTACCCTTCTATCTGGCAACAAAACTGACACCTTTTTTACAAGGAGTCATGTTTGCATAGGCCACAATACCTGCAGTCATAATGCAAACAAAAAACATAACTCTGATAATGTATGCACTGTCCTTGAAGTTGATTGGTCTACACCCGAGACAGCTTTCCTTAGAGCCTAGAAGGGTAAAAAAATTTGTATCATATTTTTTACTGACAAATGAGGTTCCAATGGTGTACGTTATCTTGTTTATGATTGCTTAATGAGTATGCATTAAGCACACCCGCATTATTAACCAGGGCAGCCTCTGGGCTCAAACCGCGAACCCCGACAACAAGTGCCAAATCCGCGAGCACTCGGCCACGTCACTGCAACTGTAGTTGTTGCAACTGTAGTTGTTGCAACTGTAGTTGCAGTGACGTGGCCAACCTGCAACCTCAGTTCTTCAACAGGGGTTGTCTCATCCTTTGCTACAGAGCAACTGAATAGAAGGGAATTTGCTGTCGAGGGATTGGAACTGATGAGCTCATAATTGAATATGGATCATGATTGAATCTGACATTATCAGGTCCCATCAGATTTCCACTGTGCAGTGATTCGTGATTAAGTAATACTTTGAACCAATCTCTGGTCTTATTATCCACACCCCCACACCATATTCTGCTTAAATTGAAGTACTGTACGTTGTTGCTGCATTCTTATTAAAGCACTTGCTTTTAGAACACACAGACCTGATCTGGAGCTTCATGTTTCCTAAAGTCACATGTCAAAGCCCAAATGAGTAAAGGACCAGCTCTCATCATCACCGGAAGTCAATGGTGCCTAGGCTGGAGCTTTTTCAAAGCCAGCCTCAGCCTGGTTTTCATTTAATCTCACCGGCACTCAGGCTAATCCCAAAAGTGCCTTCTCATCACTCGTTATGCTATAAACTCCTCTTAGATTCCCTACGCGCATCGTAACAGTGAAGGCTGACTCCGCTCTAACTGCCCGATTCCCACTTATGTTTTGCCTGTTCCCATATGTGTGTATATTACATGTTTTTAAAACAGTGGCAATCCGAGGAATAGTTTGCCCCCCCCCCCCCCCACCACTGAAATGTGAAATTTCCATGAAACTAGATCACGGTGATTAATGCCACCCCATTGCTTGTTTGAGCGGTGAAACACTTTAACTTGACTTGATTAAATTTTTCGGGCATAATATCGTTAATTTTAGAACTTTCGTGACTGCACAAATTATTATTTGGTTCTTTCGGTTAAGTCACGTCTAAAGATAAAATAATAAATTAAATTAAATAATAGAATACGACGTTTGTGCAATAGAAACGTCGGTTAAGTCACGTCTAAAGATAAAATAATAAATTAAATTAAATAATAGAATACGACGTTTGTGCAATCGAAACGTCGTATTCTATTATTTAATTTAATTTCTTATTTTATCTTTAGACGTGACTTAACCGAAAGAACCAAATAATAATCATAATATCGTTGCTTGATATTTTCATTGAGGTGTGCCAAGTGTACTCAAATAATTCAGAGTAACCTTTCAATCCACAGCTAGATTTGATGATTTTGAACATTGTGGGCCATACTTCACCATGGTGAGAATGGGGCACACCTCCAGAACCAGTTCAAATATCACTCAGCAACGACGTTAGCTCCGGCGAGGAATTGAGCTCAGGTTATTGGGTTCGTAGTGCAGCGCACTAATTAATAAGTCCACAGCGTCACCCACCAAATGTATAATAGATACATTCTGTGGTTATGTTATAGATGTATTGCTAAGTTTCATATTGATGTTTAATTGTACCATAACACTGGTACAGCATGACCTGCTCAAATTAACGATGCTATGAAATTTGTAATGTCCCTTTTAAACACATTTACGGTTTGTATAAAGTGAGTTTTACAAAGGGTGAAGTTTCACTTCAACTATTTACCACCTACAATTTTTCACGTAATTGACAGGCATGTAAATCACTTGTATTCGCAGTCGCAGTCGATGCATCATAACGATGGTAACAATATATATCTTCTTGGTTTTTTCGGTAAAGTCACGTAGAAGGGAAGTAATAAACCGAAAAAACCAAGAAGATGAATCCCTGCAGTCACGAAAGCTTTAAATCGAATATATATATATATCTCTCTGAAGATATTCAAGCTGAGGAAATGATCATGGTTTCTAGCCTAAATTCACAAATCACGATTCCCTTATTAGAATTGAATAAGGGGGGGGGGGGGGGGGGTGAGCTCCCCAGTGTGGAATGCAGGCAATACAAAGTACATCACTTCAGAATCATAAAATGTATACTGGAGGAATCTGATGAGATATTAAGCTCGTTTTCACAGATGTCCAGTCGGGGCAGGTCAGAACGTTACAACAACAAACAACATAAACAAATTATAGGAGTCCAAATTAAGGGGGAAAAAATATATATAAGCCCATTGAGCTATTAGCTTCTTTATGAGAAGTGACCTGGCGACAAATGATAGCTCAACGAAGTGGCCTTTATCACGTGGACATTTGTAGCACCAAAATTATTTAAATAATCTACCTATGTCTACTGTTCAGCCTCGTGGAATCAGCCGGTGCCGATGTTATACATTTTAATGCCAATTCTGGTCGACACAGGCCAGTTGGTAAGGGGTCGACCGACAGAACCACCAAGGCTACGACTGGGATCCCCTCCTGACCTATACCACTCAGACGACTAGGACCACTTGCAATCCCATCCTCCTGTTCGCGTTTTCCATTCAAAGGAGTGGAAACGTTCGCTTGGAAATCACGCAAGGAAGAATCGCGCCTCGTGCAGGAATCGTCTGGGATGGAATCGTAGCAATTCAAAGTTATTCCTGACACGAACCGTCCATACTCAACTGCACGTGCACATTCGGCTGGATTTTATAATTGGAATACATAAATTCATCCATAATAGAGTTATCAGGAGCCGCGTACCTGTAAATAATTGAGAATATTCATGTATAGTGCATTGCGTGTGTCCTTGAACTGCCCAGTTATTCTGAAGCCCTGTCATGCTCTTTGCCACAGTGCCATGTGTCACACAAATCCAATCACGCTCATCAAACTCAACACATTTCAAGTGTGTGGGGAGGGTGGGAGTCACCTAAATCAGCATTCCCATGGTTTATCTGAACAGCTATTGACTTGGCTCCCCATCCCCCTAATTGATTATTGACTGCTGCAGCCATTAAGCCACAAAGCCACAAGCGCCACACATTCAAAATACTTACAAATGCAATTTGTAATGCATCCAAGAGGGGACGGTGCGTTGTGAATGCAGTCTCTGTTATCTTAATCCTGTCTTAAGTCATGCGGTGACAATACCTCTCCTTTACAACAACCGGTCCAATTTGATTTTAGCGTTGCATTTGATGTTTCATAAATGTCTCATAATTGCATGCGCATGCAATTATGAGACATTTGTTGTTTCCTTGGAAACACCGGAAGCTTTTGAGGTCGTCGATAATTTGGTGAAGACTGATATGTGACAGTTGTTTTCATTGAACACATACAACGCATACTTTGATTCAAGGAGCATCAGCCATAAGAGCACCGAAGTTTGTCCTTATTATTTTATTCTAAAGTGAATAGCGATAAGGTATTGACCGGTGTTTGATTTGGGTACCATTGTCGCTTCACAAATGCTTGCTAACCACATCCTAAGCAGGAAGTGCTGGTCAATATTCCATCTTTGACTCTGTTGTCTCTCTCCCTCCTTCATTGCTTTCTAGCACCATGGGGTCCTACCAGATAGTAATGATAGCAGCACTTGCAGAGTCAAAATAGAGGACTCCCTTATCGCTGAACAGGAAGCTATGATGCCATCAATATAGAGCAGATGCTTTTACAGCTTTTAAATTGAATATGTGTAACTCCATTAGCGCACAAATGGGTAGGAAGGTTTTTCGCCAAAAGATTTGTCCATAATTCACGATCCCCGTGAGGGATGATTATTAAAATTCCGCTGCTGTGAAAGTCCTCTTCTCATCTCTGTTGGGAAATCGTTCGTCCTGTGCAGGGGATGTACTGCTAGACTTGGAATAAAACAATGAATGCGCAGTGCTATCGTAATCAAATTCAATTGAGAGCTATTGGCGATTAGCCTCTGGAAATCTCACTGTGAAAGTCCACAGCTCTAGAAATGCGCGGTTGTCAGCACAGTTTGTTGAACTGTTTTGCATCTGTGGCACTTTAAACCCCCTTTTTAAATGCGTACCTATGTGCAGGCGTCTGTGTGTCAATTGTAATACCATCACAAGATTTTGTGCTTTCTGAAAATCGTTTAATAATTGAACTTAATTTGATTACCAAAAAAAACATCGAATGCTAAGAGGGTCCTACTCTGGGATGTTTCTTTAGCTATTTGTTTTATTATTTTAGTTTTGCAAATGAGGATGAGTTGGCGTGCAGAGGAATTCCATGCATACGAGTGACAAAATACCCACATTGTGGGAACCTACATGCTATACTGCAGAGGAGTGTCTCAGATGCACTCGATATGATACTTCTCTCATGGCATGATCCACAAACTCAGCCTCTGAGTTGCTGGATATCATACGTGCACAACCACGCACAACTAACCCCAGCTGATGACATGTGGTTATATATTTAGTATTTAAGACGCGTAAGGCATTGCAACAGTTCATATGAAGTGGATATTTTCAGAGGTGGCTGGGTGGCTCAAAGGTCAGAGCGCTGAGCTGGTACTGCTGAGGTCGTGGTTTCGACTGGGTTCTCAAAAACATCGAATTGACGGTCTCAGCCTGGTCACCAGTGACTGCACAAAAAATCAAATGCATGCAATTAACTTCTGCACTTAACCAGACGATGCTCCCACTGTGAGAAAATACAACATCAGCGTCAGTGCCATGCGGCAAACATTACTCTTGTACGGCGGAGCCGGTGGGAATGAGCTGCCCCCTACTCAGTAAACTAATCAGCTAGTTTAGTGATGTCTGCTTCCGTGCACTATCTTTCTGACACGAAGGGTCGCAGTGCTCTGTGAGAGTTCTGGATGGGTACTCCGTCTCGTGACATGACGCCAATGGCACGATTGGGATAAGGCAGGGGACCGATGACAACCGATCTAAACTAAGAAATGGAACTATTCTGAGCCAGAGCTAATGCAAGCGAGGATCGAATGCATGCTTATACGTGATGCACAGTTATTCTGAGAGCTCATACGAGTACTCGCGTAATAAAGTACCCAACACCTGCTGTGTGTACTGCTCTTTGGGCATTATTTATTACTCTTGATTCAAGATTATTTTAACGGTACTGTACTTAGACACCTACAAGAACACACACTGATAAACACAAAAAACACAATGACAAACTGGAGGGAACTTTGCGGACAGTCTGGTTAACTCCGACTGTTTAACAATTTTCCTCGCAGGAAAAAGGCAGCTGCAAAAAAAACCGATTCAATACCCATTGATTCAAATTGTAATAGTAGTGGCAGAAATAAATAAAACAGGACAACAGTTATGCAGAGTGTTTTACAGCTTGTAATGAAATGCATCATTTATCCCGATAAGCATAATCAACCTGCTCTGAGTCCTACTGGAAGACAGCACTCCCAGCTTATAGACGTTGATGTATTTCTTCCTTGGCAATCCGTTTTTATTCGGCTGTCAATTAAGTCTGCTGCATGTTAATGTTTGCCGTTTTAACAGGTACAATAAATCCTCTCTTCCGCGTTATTGCTGCTCAATTGTACCGTGTTGTGGCGCAAAGCTTGACGCGGAGTTACGATGCCGTTTCATCAAACATCACCGATACAAATTAAAGCTTTGGCGAGTAAATATTAGCGCCTCGCGCCGTCTTGCAAGGGTAGCATTGTTGAGTGGGGAATCTTTCCGAGACGTTAAGCTGTCTTGTTTTTTTATCGTATCATCATCATCATGATGGATGATCACTGGATGATGACTGGACAGCTGTGGAAAAAAAGAGCTTCATAGCTCATCGAATTCTACCAGTCTAAATTTATGATGCTGATGATCGTCATCGTATTCATCATTTTATCCACCGCTTGGATGAGCGTCTACCCATTCCATGGAGATATCTCACAATCTTGCGTTGATAGAATAAATCTCGCTCCTGCACCCGAGCCGTTGGCTTTGTTTCCTCCCATGTGCTGCAACTCTGTCGTTAGTCTCGACCACCGGCCAACATTGAAGACAACGATCCCCCTGTATCACTTTAACAGACTGCTGGGGCAAGTGCTGTTAGCGAGCACCTATGAAGACCGGCACGGCACACGAGGGGGTGGGTGGCCAGCACCATGCCCGGCCGCCTTTGTCTCCCTAGTTGCGATGTTTACACACCGCACCGGGTACTCATTTGGAGGCTGAGTCGACCTAGGGGAGGCCAAGGAGCGGTTCAGATAATTGTCACTGCTGCTACCGGCCATCATCCCATACATACATGCCCAAGCCCCCCCTAGCTTTATATACTTGGATAAACTACATACAGTATTTGATAAGTGACACTTATGTATACAAATAATGAATGATGAGAGGAAGATGACGCAAAACGTATTGCGCGTGAATATTTCACGAATGGGGACACACCGTTCGAACGAGAACTCGGAGGTGCGGAGCCACCGCTCGTCGCCGGCCCTATGCACCTGGACGGTGCACGGTGTGTAAATGTTGCACGTGCGAGGAAGCTACACACGTGTCGAATATCTTGTGATATTGTCCAAAAAGGATGTAATTTAACCCGATGCGGATAAGATGTAGCCCTAACTTCTTTCTAATGGACCCATTAGTTATCCGTTCTTGAAGTCATTCTTTCTTGTTTTTTTTCACTTAGAGCAATGAAAGTTTCAATTGGATTTTTAGGACTTAAACAGTTGTGGAATGAATCTGCGCGGGTAGATTAATGTATCGGGAGAAACCTAAAGTGCCATGAACGCCTTTATATTTTTTTTGTTATGGTACGTCGTGAATATATTGCTGCTCAGATGCTGATGTGGTGCTATGGGTAGGAGACCGGACTTGCAATCCAGAATTCACTCGCGGCTCGGCAGCATGAACAATGGTAAAGGGTTTCTTAAACCCAGGCCCAACCTCCCTGTCCCCTCTGTCCACCCGGCAGCATGAATGGGTACTCCGCAAAGTCAGTCGATTGGCAGGTCGCGTGCAATGGTTAAAGTGTGGGTTACTCTCACCTCTTCAAAGACGTCTGGCCAACGTGGAAAAGTAGGCCAAGTTGCCCTTTAGAGGGGCTCTCGAGAGCTAGCCCCGAGTGGGGGCCCTTCCGGCCAGCAATGGAGTGAGCAATTTTGAATAATAATTCGCACTCAGCATAATAAGCCTGAAATGAACAGAGAAAATACATTCTCATTAATGTACCGGCAGCACTGCTTAATATTGATTGGAGAGATGTGTCTGTGTCGTCAAGGCAGTCGTTTTCAGAATACTTTATATGTGGAACTTATTTAAAAAAATACCTCTAAAATTATACTCATCAATGATAGTGTTCATTAATTAGTGACGTCATCCATCCTCAGAACCAGTGCTGTAATTTTCAGCGATCCCTTGCATGTGTAATGTAGTAACTCGGCGGGAGACGACTTCACGGGTAACACATTCTTTATTTTATCAAACTCGTTTACAGGTGACTAACACCTACTTGTATCTCGGGTGACAAACACCCACTTAGCTACTTGGCGACTAACGCCCACTGAGCTACTCGGATGACCAACATCCACTTAGTATCTCGGATGACAAACACCCACTTAGCTACTCGGCGACTAACGCCACTGAGCTACTCGGATGACCAACATCCACTTAGCGACTAACGCCCACTGAGCTACTCGGATGACCAACATCCACTTAGCTACTCGGCGACTAACGCCACTGAGCTACTCGGGACACTCCCTGCCCGGGGTATCCGTCTCGACTGTGGGTCCCCAGCCCGACCCACGGGGGCGTCGGACCCCGGGTCCCACAGCCTCGCCTCCGAGCCACACAGGGCCCCGGTCCCCACAAGGACGGCGGGACTAGGGGTCTCGGGGCACTAGGTCTTCAGCTCCGTCTTCGGGTCTTCAACTGGGTAACTTTCCCCGAGTGCTCTCGCGCGTCCCCCTTTATACCCCACCTGCGGACGTCGCTGCGAGCACCCACTTATTCGACCAATCGCTGGGCGCTGGCTACGATCCTCTTTTCCCACATCTCATCGTGCCTCACCACCCACGCCGCGCCGCCCCGTCATCTGTCACTCCCGGCGCGCGCGTCCACACCACGCCCACAACGCGTGCCCAACCCCGCACCCCGCGCCGCCCCGTGATCCATCACTGTCACAGTCGGCGCACGTCAATACCACCACTACACATGTATAAATACCATAATTCAGAATCGTAATCTTATTTTATACCAGAGAACTCCCATGAGCTATGATGCTCTTTTTCACAGATGTCCAGTAGGGGCGGGTCAGCAAGTTACATCAACATCAACAAAAACAAACTACAATAAAGGATACCGGAGGTAGATAAAGAAAAGTTCAGCAAGTCACTAAAAATAAATATAAATAAATCGTGTAAGTACAAATTGAACAAGTACATCAATTCCTGAAGATTTGTCAAGACCAAGTGCATGCTTAGTGCTACAAATGTGGTCAATCGCACGTGGAAATGCGTGCTTCTTGTCGTGCATTGTCAGTGCCATTTGCATCCAGTTTTACTGGGGCAAGAGGGGTTTCTTTGTCCTTTCACTTAGCGGCACGTACTGGTGCATTGCACACAACAGTGTGCACCAGGGTCATGTCCATGGTGTGTCTGTCATCAGTGAGTGACCGCAGATTATTGCCTTCCTTCCTCAATCACTGAGATTGTGTTCACCAACTTCCTAACTTCTCCTGAATGGTTCGACAAACCACGTTAAATCAAACTCTGCCTGTAATTAATTAAGTTCTGACTCAGCTGCTGCCCTGGCTAATGGAATAAAATATGGCGGTGGTGGCGGTGGTAGTGGTGGAGCTGATGGTTGTGGTGGTTGTAAATTTCTTGCCAGGTTGTAGGAGGAATATCCCATTGTTCATGCCTCATGACCCAAACGATGACCGTTCATGCATAGGAACCATTTACACGTTTCCGGGGCTCACGGCTTGAATCAATGATGTGGGATCTTTCTTTCTTCGCCGTGCGAACATAGCCCGGGGAATTGCAAATGCATCACAAGCCAAGCGTGCTGGCACATGCATATAACGCCATGACCTGGAGGCAGGGCTGGTGGATAATGTGTAGATGGAGCGATTAAGTGTGAGAAATGCCCACCTGCAAGACAGTGAGATGGCAGTGAGATGGCAGTACAGCAACTAGGTTTCTGAGATACTTGTGGAAGGATTGGCTCTTCTCCCTTGAAACGCATGTATTTTCCGCGGGAACTCCAGTTGCTTCAGACATTAATATAAATCAATCAAATAAAAATCAGGAATAGAGCAAACATTTCATGCGGGACACATGCAAGCGATCCCTTGAGACTCAGTAGAGCTTTTCAGATAAATGACAAATTGTCCCTTACAGCCCCGCAATCCCACAAACCATCTCACTTCTGCGCGGGAGCTGATCTCATCTCTCCATGACCGTTGTGGTCATTCTCCCGGGCAGATTCCCGACTTTGGCTGCCATTCCTTCGCCAGTTTCTCCCTCCTCACAATGTTTCCTTTTACATCTTTTACTTGTTAATACGACGTTTCTGATTCGTAGCAGGCCATAACTATTGACTGAAAAATGTATATATTTTATTATGATTATCAATTATGAGTGCCTGTGATCGCAGGCTTTGTAGATGTGCAGGTGTTATCACCTCTGCACATCCACGCTGCGTCGGGTTTTCCCTCCTCGGGATGATGGAGGGTAGGTTTGTGAGATGTCAGTCGTAGTTATGTGCATCGCGGTCAAAGTAGCAGCATGGTCATAAGGTCCTTGATTGCGACCGCCATTGCAGGGCAGGGAAATTGAGGTGAGGACGGGGGGAGAGAAAGGGGTTTCGGGAAGAGCAGGGTTCACACGGGGTTCAAGTAGATGGGTTGCTGCAGAAGCCAGGAGCCCGTAAAAAGTGACAGCAATAAGATTTCTGTCCGTGTGAGGTGGAAGGATCTGACAGAAGGAATATGCACGACACAGCCACACAACCCCCACCTCCAAAAATAGAGGGGGTGGGAGGAAGGAGAGGAAAAAAACCCAGGTCTTATTTTATTATCTGTTACTTCTTTATTAATGGAGATGTGTCTGCGATTGGTAAATGGTTTTTACATCTACGCCTGCGAGATTCCAAAAGTGTGACTGGAACATCACGTTTAGAAGCATGCGTTTAGATTATTGGCCTGAATCGGTCATAATTGCCATTAAAATGTATTACATAGGCACCGGCTGATTCCTGGAGTCTCATAGGTAGATTATTTACATTATTTTTGCTGCTATAAATGTCCACACGATAAGCCACTTTATTGAGCTATTATTTGTGGCAGATTGCTTCTGAAAAATGACCAATAGCTCAGTGGGCTTTACCTGTAAACATAAGCATAGTTTAGTTTTAGGTTATTTGTTTATGTTTAGTGATTGCCTTTCCTATACTTTGCACTCCTGTAGTTTTATTTTGTATTGTTTGTTATTGCAACTTATTGACCTGCGCCTAATGGGCACCTGTGAAAAGGATCTTCATAGGCTCATCGGATATCTCCAGGATAAATAAAGACTCCGATTCTGAAATTCACCTTAAGTGTTCAACTACACGTGCGATCATTGTGTTTAGTTGCCTCTGTTTGCATCCCAGCAACATTTGAGTTGGTTTGTCGCGGCTCTATTATCTATTGTGATGGATGGAATACAAAGCACCTCATATGAAAACACTAGACTTGTGGTTATTTTCATTGAACATTTTTTTTTATCAGAACAACATTCTCCTACATATTATGAATACTTGCTGGTGCGTACATTCACGTGCAAACGAGTGTGGGCTCTTCTCAGCCGATGACAGACGCCTTTGTTGTATCAATAAAACTCCCACTGTTTACTTTCTGCAAAATTGTACTAATTTGATCATCTCCAGAAGGATTATTGTTCGAGTTTCCCCTGCAACCAGGATTCTAACTCATGATCTTCAAATTGTACGTTAAGTGCTCTTACTACAGCATCAACAAAACTGCACTTACATGATGAATACGCTTGCGCAAGGTACATATTCCGAAGGCAGATGCTATTTACAGGCATGGGTACTGCAGGTACTCATTAGCAGAGGTGGGACAAAGTCATTGTTATGCAAGTCCAAGTCGAGTCGCAAGTCATCAAATTCATGACTCGAGTCTGACTCGAGTCCAAGTCACATGACTCGAGTCCACATCTCATAGGTGGGACAAAGTCATTGTTATGCAAGTCCAAGTCGAGTCGCAAGTCATCAAATTCATGACTCGAGTCTGACTCGAGTCCAAGTCACATGACTCGAGTCCACATCTCATAGGTGGGACAAAGTCATTGTTATGCAAGTCCAAGTCGAGTCGCAAGTCATCAAATTCATGACTCGAGTCTGACTCGAGTCCAAGTCACATGACTCGAGTCCACATCTCAGAGGTGGGACAAAGTCATTGTTATGCAAGTCCAAGTCGAGTCGCAAGTCATCAAATTCATGACTCGAGTCTGACTCGAGTCCAAGTCACATGACTCGAGTCCACATCTCAGAGGTGGGACAAAGTCATTGTTATGCAAGTCCAAGTCGAGTCGCAAGTCATCAAATTCATGACTCGAGTCTGACTCGAGTCCAAGTCACATGACTCGAGTCCACATCTCAGAGGTGGGACAAAGTCATTGTTATGCAAGTCCAAGTCGAGTCGCAAGTCATCAAATTCATGACTCGAGTCTGACTCGAGTCCAAGTCACATGACTCGAGTCCACATCTCAGAGGTGGGACAAAGTCATTGTTATGCAAGTCCAAGTCGAGTCGCAAGTCATCAAATTCATGACTCGAGTCTGACTCGAGTCCAAGTCACATGACTCGAGTCCACATCTCATAGGTGGGACAAAGTCATTGTTATGCAAGTCCAAGTCGAGTCGCAAGTCATCAAATTCATGACTCGAGTCTGACTCGAGTCCAAGTCACATGACTCGAGTCCACATCTCATAGGTGGGACAAAGTCATTGTTATGCAAGTCCAAGTCGAGTCGCAAGTCATCAAATTCATGACTCGAGTCTGACTCGAGTCCAAGTCACATGACTCGAGTCCACATCTCATAGGTGGGACAAAGTCATTGTTATGCAAGTCCAAGTCGAGTCGCAAGTCATCAAATTCATGACTCGAGTCTGACTCGAGTCCAAGTCACATGACTCGAGTCCACATCTCATAGGTGGGACAAAGTCATTGTTATGCAAGTCCAAGTCGAGTCGCAAGTCATCAAATTCATGACTCGAGTCTGACTCGAGTCCAAGTCACATGACTCGAGTCCACATCTCATAGGTGGGACAAAGTCATTGTTATGCAAGTCCAAGTCGAGTCGCAAGTCATCAAATTCATGACTCGAGTCTGACTCGAGTCCAAGTCACATGACTCGAGTCCACATCTCATAGGTGGGACAAAGTCATTGTTATGCAAGTCCAAGTCGAGTCGCAAGTCATCAAATTCATGACTCGAGTCTGACTCGAGTCCAAGTCACATGACTCGAGTCCACATCTCATAGGTGGGACAAAGTCATTGTTATGCAAGTCCAAGTCGAGTCGCAAGTCATCAAATTCATGACTCGAGTCTGACTCGAGTCCAAGTCACATGACTCGAGTCCACACCTCATAGGTGGGACAAAGTCATTGTTATGCAAGTCCAAGTCGAGTCGCAAGTCATCAAATTCATGACTCGAGTCTGACTCGAGTCCAAGTCACATGACTCGAGTCCACACCTCTGCTCATTAGCATACATACAATGCATCATGGGGAGAATGTGAACCGTTAATGGTGGGAATGCACACGTTTGATTTACTTTGTCCTCGTATGTTCGTACTTTCTTTGCTCAATATCCAAGACAAATTCGGCAAGACGGCCAATATATTATATAAATTATAGCCAAGAAGATAATGTGGAAATATAGACATGTATAACCATATAACCACATCTTTATGGGAATCTGCTCAGCATGTATAATTTATTGTCATATGATGCATGAGGTTGTATAATGTGTCTTGCAATAGTAATACAAAATAAATATTGCAATATGCCGCGTTAATATTAATTCAGATTTTTTTTGTTGTTGCTGGTACAGTGTTGTGTATCTGAGAGCACTTTCTTCATTATCAGAAGGGTGCATTTATTAAATACAATCTCATTCTTGTAATGGCTGCTGAGCATTAATTGGCCATTCATTAATTATGTATCTGACATGAGTAATACTTGATGCATGCCAATCTGCCACCTAACCAAATTAAATAATGTTGGACATTTTTCACTCTCCTCTGTAACAAGGTTGTAGCTAAAATAAGAACTACCCTGTTTTAATTTGGTTGTTTAGCTGTGTGGTGAATGCTTGAAATTCAAAGTTAACGCTAAAAAGTTCAAATTTAACATTTACTTTACGTTACATATTTCATAAATTGAGAATATACAACATATCGATTATTTTATTTTAAATATAAAATATGATGACTATATTCTTTTCACAGAGACGTGCATTTTGAAACCGTGAAAATCACTCCCTGTCATGAATTGCCCTGTGAAGATATTTCGCAGGCCCTCAGCATAGAATCGTGTGATTTCCACATTGGTTCCTCACTCGCAATGGATATGAACACTTCAAACTTAACACTTCAAAATGCCCCCTTTTACGATGGAGGAAATTTGACTTAAATAGCTGTAGTTTGCATGATGTTATCTGTGCTGTGATCAAAATAATAATGCTTGGAGGTCTTTAGGGAGGAATCAGAGGACACTCCACTTTGGCAACATTTAAAATTCAGCCAAAGATTATCCCCGGTACTGTATTGGCAGCCCTGGGTCAGTGATGTAAATTCCACATTTACATGGCAGTCGCCAGTCTCCTCAAATAACAGTCACTGTGGTGTTATTTGCGTCAATGCCAGAGGAATAATGGACTAAGACGACTCTTGACTGTGATTTTTGACTGATTGTGTTGAACACACTATGAACAACACCACTCAGACAGATTATCTTTAGAAAAAAAACTATATGCATTCATTTGGCTGTGCATAAATGTGGTATTTGCTTTGAAAAACATCCAAAATGAACACAGTTTTGACAACGTGCAATGCTCGAAATGTATTCAAGCACATGGCACTAACGTTCATCGGTGACAAAATATTCACACCATAACTAGACCTCATTTTGACTCGAAATATTGGATTGTAAGCTGCCTCCCTTAGATCCCAAATGCTGTGAATTATTGAGACGGTGCATCGCAGTGATATGTTTTTTTTATTACTTAGGCCTGACAAAAGGTGCCCGTTATTGAGTGGTTTTCAAAGGCAGGTGGGCTGTATGTATCGCATGTTAAAAATAGGTAAACCAGGGCATTTCCCAGGGGATTTTTTTTATTAAATAAGTGTGGGTAGTGGGACACGCAACAGCTATACTTTACCCTGCTAAAGACATCATCGTGGATACTTGTTGCCAAACAGATATAATGTTCCTGATTTATGTGTGTGTTATTCACAAGCCTGATTTGCTGATGAAAAAGTGTGGTACAAAGATGATTTGAGTGAGTGGGCAAGGCAGATTCAGTGTGGTGACCAAGCTGTCTGTGAAATGTTCTGACACTTGAGATGTGGCTCATTGAGTTTGATGAGCAGTAAATGGTCGTAATATATTGGTGCATTGTTTAGCAATTGGCTGGCCTTTAATTTTTTTGCCCCTTTCAATTCGTATTCCAGTTGTGCCGTCAGTGTCACAAAAATCTATCTGGACATTTTGCAGAGCAATGCAGACCTGGTGTGTTAGAGAGTGACGCACACACCATAGATATCATCACATGGCAGTAAAACACGTTTTAAAAAATAGATATTGTTTTCTCAGTGAGTATAAGGTGAATGATGTGAAGGAAAATAATGTTACGGGTTCTCTTTTTTTTTGGTGCTGTTATTGGTAACCACGCTCAGAAAATCAACTCGGTCCACTTGATAACACAGTTTCAACACAAGTGGCTGCTGCGACTTGATCTCAAGAGGGCAAACACACCGGTCTAACATCTGAGCCACCTGGTCATTTGCACAACGCTCCTTCTTGACAAAGAATAAAACAACGAGCGAGCAGCATTGCCTCGCCAACCTCGACTCGGTGTTTCAGTATAAAGACCCACTGCGATTGCAAGGAAAACATATAAACATCTCTGAACTCTGAAAATTGTATTTGCAAATTGCAGCTGAGACATTTTTGTTGAAATTCTCATTACGGAAAAAGAGTGTACCTAAATGGCTAACGATGGAGATATTGTACCGAGATTAGCTCTCGAGATTATATAAATGCACTGGGTAGAGATTAACTCTATAGCCACCACTGATTGTTAACATTATCCATCTGCCGCATGTATCGCGGGTAAAATTAAACATGTGGGTATAATTATATAACGGCGGATGTCATAGTGTGAGTTTGCAGGGTTCGCTTTTGGTTTCCGATTGAACGTGGAGCCAATTGTCAGATGTGTCCAATGTGGTTAATTGGGTGATTGATAGCTTTCTGCGGAATGATTATGACATCGATTTACCACACCTGACTTATAACTCTTTGGCTGCCTTATTCAATTCAACATTGATGCATGCTGTGAGTTTCAATGTAGGTCTCTATGTATATTTTATTCTTACTACAGTAATTGTGTTGTCTATATATATGTGTGTGTGTGTGTGCTTATGGGTGCATGATTAGTTACTGATACAATTATTGAGCGAACAAGGTGTACAGCAATTGTATATGAACCTCGTAAGAGCCTCCGCTAATTCCAACATGACCCAACATCAACATTTCGAGCCAGGGTTTACATTTCTCACTGGTACATTGGCGTAGGCGGCACACGCCAGGCAGCCACAGCCATAGCAAGGGGCGCAAGTGGACGTGGTGTGCCGGGTTGCGGAAATGTTTGCAGCGCCGCTGACCCGGACAGACCCCCGGCTGAAATCGATCACAGCCTGGAGCAGCATTTGAAAACTAAAAGCTTGACGGAGAGAATCACAGGCAGGCGGGTGTGTTGGTCGCATCATCTCTCGCCGTGCTTTATACTTGCTGTGGCATTGTCTAAGGCTCAATTGGATATTTCCCTTGAAACAAATAAATGCTTAATAATAATTTGCACTTAATTTTCCACTGGGTATTTTCAGACGTGTTGGTAGATTGGATGGAGTAGCCCCTTGACTAGTAGCCGCAGCTGGAGTGAAATGTATATTGGATGTGGTATGGCAGTTGCGGAGGTGTATTCCAGGTTACCAGAAATGAGGCCATGATTATGACGCGTTCACTATGCTCGTGAAACTGACACAAAAATGTTTTTAGGAAAATAATATGAATGTGTGAACACGTGTATCTTGCTCAGAGTTAGAGTAGTGAAGGTATAACACTCTAAAATTATAGGTATTCCCCAAAGAGCACGTTTTCAAAAGTACAAAATCAATGCCTGCAGAGTAGTACGGATACGAGTCTGTGCTCTCGTTCTATTCTTGCCGATTGTGGCAATATGTTCAGGAGTTAAATCCCAAATATCGAGATCTGATGGCCACGATGAGAGAGCTTACGGAGAAAGTTCGTGTGGTTTTACCGCTCCTCCTCCGTTGAAGGAGCGCAGAATGTGCGGTCCATAGTTTAGTTTGCATGGTCACAGTGCCTTTTGCCTTCAACGCTCCATTTATGAAGGAGATGTGCGCATTGGGCCTGTTGATGTCCTCATGTGCTTGTGTGGAATGGACAAAGTACATTCGTCTTTTTACATTGCTGAAATGTCCCGGCAGTTTAAGTCACTGTCAGAATTTTATTAGTTTTTTTTTTTTTGGGGGGGGGGGGGGGGTGTAGGATGGGGTGGAGGACCAGTTGAGATAGCACTCGCCATGGCTGGGAATCAAACTCGGGTCACCACGCTCATCGCGCAGCACTCCACAACCTCCCCCCCCCCCCACCTTGCGCTCCGCCCCTATCCAACCCTGTGGAGTTATGCATGTGAACAAGCGACATTATAAATCACGTTTCCCTTGTTATCATCGCAAGGCAACGCGTGAGTCATGCCCAACGAGTCCCGTGCATTTAAATGCGGCAAATCGACCTGTGCGGCGGGCGGCTCTTTGAACAGTCTACGGGACTGCTGCCACCTACTGACAATCATTGCAACTTTCCATATGCACCAATCCCGCACGACCACCCCCCCCCACCACCCCACGCTGAGCAATCTCACACGGGAAGTGGCACAAACGTAGCGGGGCCCCCCGCCACCTGACGCCTGGCTGATAACGCCCCTAATGAACGCGAGGCTTACGAGGCAATCTCGCGCCCCTGTGTGTGTCCGTGGGGTAGAGAGAGAATGATCGTACAAAATGAAGAGATAGTGGAGAGCGGTGGTGTCAGCGGTGAGCGCGAACATCGGCGAGCAGAGGTGTTCGATTTCCGCTCACGCCCAACACCGGTGACGATGATCTGAATCGGCCCCTGAGAGCCTCCCCTAGGTCGACTCAGCATCAAATGAGACACCTGGTGGGATGTGTAAAAAAAACACATTGCCGCTCGGGAGACAAAGGCGGCCGGGCGTGATGCTGGCCACCCACTCCCTCCGTGCTTGCCCAAACATTTGTTAGGGCTCTGTCTTGTTTTGAGGCTCAGAGAAAGACGAGAGGAGAGTGAACGAACGGCAACATTCTCCATTAGCGACGAGGTGTGGCTCTCTGTGTCTCCAGCATCACATCTCCCGGGTTTATTCCTAAATGCATCAGCGCGTGGCTGAACCATGCCGCGCACAGGAATGCTAATGTAGTTGTTGCGCTCCAAGCAGTCGTTGTGCGGGGTTTTTTTTTACGTTACCTGACTGGAAATTTGCCCGAAGAGATGTAAACAGCGCATGGTTGTATAGCAAGGAGCGGGGGTGGATATGCATTGTCAGCTATGGGTGGGTGGGGGGGGGTATAATTGTGCGTCGTGTGGGGTTGAGGTAAGTGAAGAAGGTTGCAGCAGTGCTTAATGGCATTTGAAAGCTTCCCTTTGCTGCCCGGGCCACTCCTGGCCATCTGGCGACGAAGGTTGCAGTAAAGCGGTGGCTCTGGCGTGGCACGGTGGTGGAATAACGAGGAGAGGAGGAGGAGGAGGCCAAAATCCGAGCAAACCTTCACTCGTAACACGCCGCGACTCATTCCCTTGCATCGTTTCGTACGTTATCGTTGCCCAAGTGGAGAGCATCTGAATTCAAACGCGAGGCCTCTGTTGTTGTTGTTATTGTTGTTGTCTTGGCATAGCTCAACACGAGGCCAGGACAGAGCACAAATTGGATCGAGCATAAGGGTTGGAGGGGTAGGGTGGGTGTCTATAATACACGGATCACGTGCTAGAACTTCGTGTTCTCGTATTTAGAGAAGGGGGGGGGGGGAAGTGGGCTTCATTGCCCCACATGGATTTTTTTTTGTATATATATGGAGAGGATAATACGTGGAGATGTGAAGGATGGAATGGATGCGGGTAGGGAGGAGAACGTGTAACACAAACTGCAAAACAAATTAACTTAAATTTCGATTTAAAGCTTTCGTGACTGCAGGGATTCATCTTCTTGGTTATTTCGGTAAAGTCACGTAGAAGGGAAGTAATAAAATAATAAAAATAAAACATAATAAAATGAAATAATTCTCACGACGTTTCGGCTACAACGCAAGCAGCCGTCTTCAACGCAAGCAGCCGTCTTCAAGCAGCCGTCTTCAGGTGAAGACGGCTGCTTGCGTTGTAGCCGAAACGTCGTGAGAATTATTTCATTTTATTATGTTTTATTTTTATTATTTTATTACTTCCCTTCTACGTGACTTTACCGAAAGAACCAAGAAAATGAACTTACTTGCCCCGAGTGAACTTATCGCCGGCGAGAGTCAAACGGGAGTCCTCTAGTTCTGCCTACGGGCATACTTTTCGATCCGTGCCATTCACAGGCATTGCACGCTGCGATGGCAACCTTGAGGTCACCGGTTAGATCTCTTGGCACGACAGTTGCAACACATGTGCACGTTTCTTGATCTCCACATTTGTCCATCCAGCGGTATAAACGGATACAGCCACGGATGATCGGCAGGTCGTGTGAGGTTGGGCAAAGTGTGGGTACTCTTTCAGCACGGTTGGCTACGTACGGTGCGAAAGAAGTTCAACATGCATACAAGATCTCTGGGAAGAGTAGGCCAAATACCCACTAGAGTGCCATCTTGTGGAGGCCACTCCACTAGCAAATGCAGGGTGACACCGTTACTTTTGAATGCATCTTGATTAGGTTGTACACAATGGCATCATGGCCACATTTCAAAAATGACTCAACAAATATGTTGAACTTCTTTTGCACCATTCCTAGCCAACCGTGCGAATTGGAGGTTCGGGGGAAAAAAGTTAAAACAATAATAAGGTAATCCTAATAACTTCCCATGCTTTCTTTTGGTCTGAAAATTCCCCTTTGCTGATTTCTAAGAGTATCTGGCAATTGTTAAAGATTGTTTTTTTTACAAAGAAAAAAAAGCCAACGTGGTTTTTCTGTTAAACATCGTGAAGATTGTGCTCACTATTTGATTACAGCCCTGAGCCAGTGAAGGAAACTTCACAATGCCATGACAGGGGTAATCATTTTCATTGGTGACGTCTCACTAGGTGGTACTTATTTTATAAACCTCAGAGCAGGGGGCTTATTTTGCCTCAAAAACAGGATTATATTGTGAGCTGTTTTAGAAACATTTAAAAACTGCATTTAATTTGGGCTATCAATCTAGGATTTACATTGGGAGACAAGGAGAAATGCATACGTGGATAAGAGGACATGTGCATGTTAGTGACCGCCATTTCAAGTGTTAATACAAAATAGTGAGCTTGTGGAGGATACATTGTTAGAAGGCATGATCAATCAATCAATATTCAATTCTGATAGTTGCGTGTATCAAAGTGCTTTTGCACCAAAAATGAAGGCAACATAAATACATATGATACGTTGAAGACATATCAGCTGTGCAGCACAAATTACAACTCAGGTAAAACCCACGGTCAGACGGTTTCGTCTTTGCGTGCAGATTGAAACATCTTCACGCTCTCGCTCTCTGACGCGATGACGTAGAGAGTTCCACGGGGTAGAGGACACGAATGCGCAAGCACGGACACCAAAAGGCCTCAAATGAGTCCCGCGAGTAGCCTCGAGCAATCCCTTGCCAGCTGATTGTCAATATTAACGGTGGAATTTGGAGCCAAGGGATGCAACGTATCCAAGAGGACATTCACGTTTGCTCGGTGGATTACCGCACCGCAGGATCATGACAGATGGTGGCGCATATGGGAGGTCTTCCTCCAGCAGTGGGTTGACCATGGCTGATGATGATTAAACTCGTAAACGCTCATTTTACCTTGCATACTAGGCTCTTTAACATTCATTGCACAACATCAGGCAAGCCTTGTTTTTTTAGTTCCTGACAGGATCACCTGCATATACCGTATTGAACTGTGGGTTATATGCAAATGGACGGCTATTAAGTCACTCAAAGTATAAGAAACATGCCATAATCTCTGCTGACAGCATTGACGAATGCAAGGCTCCCTGACCTCAGACAGCCGCTGTTTCTCATGCAAAGTGAGTCACTAATTAATGGAAACTTGTTTGAAAATGTACATAAATACGTAAACGCGCATTTATTTTTTTAGAGTAAATAATATAAACATCACTGTAGGTGGATCAATTATAATTACATTCATCTGAAACTGTAATTTTTTGTCCTCAATTTGTAATCATTTCCCTCCTGTCATGTTTATTTTTACGTCATAATGATGCATGGATATTCAAGCGTGTATTATTGGGTTTTTCTTTTTTGTGCTATGGGTTAAGCTGTCTCCAGAATCTCTCACCTTACCTCTTTGCCAGCGTTTCAGCATCGTGATGATGTGCAGGGTAACCTGAATGGGTTGTAACTAAATGTATATATATATATTTTTCATAGGGAATTGAAAAGCTAAAGACACAATTAGTTTAAGAGAGTGTAAACAAATAATGTGCTTCTTTTTAATTGAAATACTTTCTTGACATGCTAGCCTCAGAAATGTTTGTATACCATTCGCATAGATGCATATTTCTTGGAATTACTTGTTTTAAAAACTCAAACCACTGTATGATGCTACATTGCCTTGTTGTAATAACAAAGCATTCGTTCTGATCCGGTATAATCTGATTTGCCATTACCTTTCTAGTTTTGATGTAAGAATGAATGTTGTTCCAGTCGTATAACACACCACAACAAGAGACCTCCTTTGCCAGTAGCAAAATATAATAATAGGTTTTTTTACCATTTTATCTGACACAAAACTGATACCGTTTTACAAGGGATCATGTTTGCAATAACCACAAAACCTGTGGTCAAAATGCAAACAAAAAACAGCACTCTGATAATGTATGCATTGTCCTTGAAATTGATTGGTCCACACCAGAGACAGCTTTTTTTTTTAGAGCCCAGTCTCATATGGTGTTCGACCAGATGACGGCATTTTGGCGCCTTTTGGCGTCATCTGGTCGAACACCATATGAGACTGGGCTCTAAAAGGGTAAAAAACATATTATTATTATAACACCACAACAAGAAAATGCTTCATGGTAATTTTTACAGGGAGGCTTATGCAAGAAAATTCGGATTATTGACACGCGGATTATATATTGACAACAATTGACTGCTCTATGAAAATAAACGGGAGCTTCTATTTAATCTGTGTTGGTTATGACACCTGATGTGGCCAATTAACAGAGCCGTAATTTCAAGCGGTTGGCTCCTTAAGCACTGCCGCAATAGGTACGCCGGTTGTCCCAGAGGTGGGAGGTTGGTCTGGAATGAAAAATCCAATCAAACGGCTACCATTCACAATGGTTTAATTAGCCCGGTAAGTGCTACGATTTGTGCATCGCATCTTCCTAATTGGTCTGGCAGGTGGAGTGTGCATCGCCCAGTCGATGAAGATAGCACGAGACTCCAAGCAGAGGGACTTTGACAAGATCATCCGCCGTCTGCTGGAAACATCAGCTGCTCGTGCCGTCGTTATTTTCGCCAACGAGGAGGACGTTAAGTAAGTGCGGCTCTACGATTATTATTACTATTACTACGTTCGATTAACCACGAAAGCCTCACTAAGAGAATCACAAAACATTTTTTTGTTCATGAGGGTCCTACTAAATTTTCGCTGCACGGGGCAGATATTACTCCTGTATATGTGTAATGTCAATTGAGTAATTTCCAGGTAATATTTGAGAAATGTGGATGTTTGGCCAAGACGGGTTATGTTGTTCTGAGGCGAAACTGCAGAAAGATAAAGGAAAGCCATGCAGAACAGCGGGATAACATCCACATAACACAGCAGTTAGCACTCTGCACTGTGAGCCCGGCCAACCGAGTTTGATTCCTGGCCATGGGTAAGGTGAGCAGAGGGTATTATCTGAACCCTTCAGCGGTCCCTCACCTTCGCCAACTTGAACTGACCAATATGACCAAGTTTCATCAAACATCTCCCTTGACTGACACGGTGTGTGAAATGCCTTCATCTAGCAGTGGATTGTCAAAATGGTGTCAATTATCTCATGTTGTCTTATGTACGTATGCGTGCATGTATGTATGTTTGCATGGACAACAATTAGTGTGTACATATGTGTTAGTGCAGCGGCTAGTGCTACGATTCCGGTGACTCGAGTTCGATCCCTGCTCACGGCCAACACCAGTCACGACATCTGAACGGGTTCCGGGCCTCCCCTAAGTCGACTCAGCCTCATATGAGTACCTGGCGCGGTGTGTAAAAATCACCACTTTGGAGACAAGTGGCCTCCCGTGCTACTGGCCTAACAACTTACTCGTTAACCTTAATAGGTTATCACTAAGATAACTTGACCCAACAATCGAAAAGGCAACATCGGGGATCTTTTTATCCACGTGCATGTTTGTCTGTATGTATGTAGTTGGTCTCATACAGCCTTTAAGTAGTTGCAGGGGATATTTGTCTTCTAGGAAAGTATGTTTGTATGTAGATATAAGCATATTATCTTAAACCGTGCTAATTGTGGGTATCCGATGAGTGTCAGACACACGGAAACAAGATACAAATGCTGACACAATGGTGTAAGGAGGTGCATACTGCAGGCTGATGAGTCAAAACAAACGTATCTCAAAGGCAACAACAGGGAAAGGTCCCTTTAAATGTGCACATATTTTCACCAAACGCTGCGGTAGATCGACCACTTGAGTTCGCACTGGGATATACAATCCCATTGCACATTCTTGACCCTCTTTGTGTATGTCTGCATGCCGGCAAGACGGGTCACGGGGCCACCAATGCCCACATCCGTTTCATTCTTGAGGCCGAATTTTTATTAGCTTCTAATTGGTGCCATAATTGGCTCACAATGAACGTCTCGTTGACTGCTCGACTCAGAGAGCCCCCCCCCCCCACCGTCCTGGGTTGGATTGACCGAAAATGTGTTTCTGATTGGCGGCCTCTTTGGCAGAGTGCAGAGTGTGATGGGATGAGATGAATGGTGTGGGGATGACCTAACATCAAAGGCTTACTCGCAAATTCACTTTGTGTGTTAAACTTGCATTGGACCGCGTGACTTTTAGTGCCACATCGTATTTTTCTCGTGTCACTTTGCACTGATATGCTTCTGCGTTTTAATTGGGAGGAGCGTTACAATCTCAGGCATTCAACACATGGCCTTGTCCGACGAGAAGAGAAAGTGCTTAAATGTTGTCGCGTCCCAATTTTTTTTTTACATATTTGTGAGTAAAGTATACTTGTCAACCCCTTATCAGTGCCTATCTTATTACAGACCAATGCAGACCTTATTGGTCACCCCGTGCACTTATAAATCTCAACGTTCATCCTACAAAGTCCCATCACAAGGGAGAAACACAAAAAGATAAACCACTTTTTTTTGCCCGTACTGAAACGGCTGCACGCCGTATGGATCTGGAAACTTAATTTCCCTGTACAAGAATACGGGGTAAACCGTATGGGTTACCAGGTATGGTAAAGTGGCTGTTTAATATCCACGTTTTGTTAAACCATGTCGTACATGGTGCATCCATTATGCTGCCTATTAATTTCCTAATGACATTGGCATAGTTTTTTTGTGTGTGTTTACATCTTTTGCCGAGTTGAGAGGATGGCAAATCAACTGAAAAACATTTTCTCACCTCCTCCACAGTCTCTCTGCATGTGCAGTTTTAAATGTTAATCAGGTTCGCTCCACTCAAAACCGATTAGTTCTACATCTATATGCAGAGTTGTTCAGTCATTTTAAATTTTGATAATAAAAAAAAATATTTGTTCATGTGGTGTTTACGTACGTTTTTAAATTACTACATTTCCCAAACCTTATCACTTGTTTGTGCTGAATGCCATTATGTGAAGCGAGAAATATTACACTTCTTACGGCTGGTATTCAATTTCTGTGTGTATTAAGTCAACACTTGCCGTGTAGGTTTGTCGCGGTCGTCCTGTTGCTGTGGCAGGGCCCCTTTGCGAACTCTCGGCTCGTTCCGCGGATTGCGGTTCCGCGTGATGTCTGACATTTTGCTCCACGTCCTTGGAGTACTGCACAACTTGAAAACACATCGGAGAGCTGCGAAGGAGTACTAAGTTCACACGTGATCTAGACACCGCACTTGTATCCGATGCCAAAGAGGCATGTGTTCAGTGAGGAGCTGAACATAGAGTGTTCTCCATAGCCGAGACCCTTGCCACAAATCACAAACACCACCGGTTATCAGCAAAACTGCCTTTGCGAATCATCGTTTCAAACTACTTTGAACAACAGGAAACGATTTGTGTGGATGCAATGCGGTTTAAATGATGCACTCCCAGAAGGTCTTGTGGTTGATGGGGAAGTGTAATATATATATGTGTTTACGTAAATGGACACATATGAAGTAGATATGTTGTCTGCTTGTTTATCAGCAGTGTT
Source organism: Lampetra fluviatilis (assembly GCF_964198595.1). NCBI lineage: Eukaryota > Metazoa > Chordata > Hyperoartia > Petromyzontiformes > Petromyzontidae > Lampetra > Lampetra fluviatilis. The sequence goes on from NC_136308.1 coordinate 2,514,409, forward strand.
ATCACTATTGCCAGTGCTGTGGCATCAAACATCAATAAATAATTTCAAGTTCACATTTGTTCATACTTTGTTCCCCGACGCGCTCTGATCTGGCACAATTGATTAAACGCGTTGGCAGGTAGGGAGCTAGCTTATTATGTTTTAACAGTGCACATGCTGACATTGTATCTGAAGCATTAGTCACGGTGATAGGGATTGTGCCCCAACTAATAATCTTCGGTGCACTGACTTCACTTGGTCAGATAATCGGTGACACCAAGCTGCAGAAGCTTAACTCGTTTTTTTCACCTTTCTGTACCCATAAAATGTAAACACAAACGTGTTGAGTGTTTCACTTGTTGCAGTAGTCATATGGTCTACAGATGATATGAAGCGTCTAGCTCTTGATGGGACGAGGTTAACCCGAGTGACCTCTAAAATTATATCATGATCACTGCTTATTTTCGTAATATTATTTCGTTTTTTTTGGTGTGGCTACAGTACCATAAATCAAAGTGTAGTTTGAATCTTTGCAAGAGGAAATCCTGTGCAGCACTTTTTTCAACGGCACATGCAAGGTCTGTGAATTTATATCACGATAACTTTTTTGCAAGGACGGGGGTGAGAGGGGGCAGTTGGTGGAAATACAATATCGCACGGATGGATTTGACAAAGGTTATTGAAACACGTTAGCTTCGGATGCTGCTATGATGGCTTTTGTAATTGCAAGTTTCTCATTTTGTTTCTCCCCCACCACCACCACCACCACCCACCCACCACCTCTACTGCCGTATACAAAGATTAAGGGAGCAGCTGCTAACACGTCTCGGTTTAGACTACCTCTTGTTACACGGCGTAAGCGCGTCCGTGAGCAAATCCATAAGGTAATCTCCTGTCTCTTAGAGCCACAATTGAAAAAATGTTCTGTGCCACTCTCGGTGCCTTTGTGTGTGCCGCCGGTAAATGAATATAGATAGCATTATATCCTTTTCGGCGAACGTGATTTGTGCCGCTTCTCAAATTTGGTAATGGCAAAATACCGCAGCAAAAGTGAGGGAATGCGTGTTCATTGATTTATCTTATCACGCGGCGTATTGACGGTCAACGGCAACCGGCTGCAGGCAGGAATGGAATGATATATCAATGCCCGCGGCGGCTCGGAGACCGGCACAAAGGTGCGCACAAAAGTGGTAATGAAGGCAATATGTCTGGGCGCAATGAAACGTCAGCAGTTGATGGCGGCATGCCACGGTGATGGGATATCGGATAGCAGTGGCGTGCTCGTGTGCGTGCGTGGATTGGTGGCAAGATGGTTGGTTACACCGTGAGCTCGGTTCGATTCCTGACGGTGGATGATATCGGTGACAAGCGGTGTCTGAACCTGTCCTGGACTGTGCCTGGGTGGACCCGCCCTCAAATGAGGACCTGGAATGGTGTAGAAACATCGGGACTCGAGAATGAAAACATCCTCCCCACACCACTATCTCACGTGTCATTCCTGCTTTAATAGGTGCTTACTAACAGCCCTTGCTGCAACTGTCTGTGGGATAAAAGGAAGTACCTATTTCTTTGTGTATGTCTGCATTTTGGTACGTGTTTCCAGATATCGTTAAGGTGCCTATTTTATGCTTTTCTCGTCAGCTTGCATTTATTGTCTTATGTCAAATGTTAATTAACTTTTGTGTATGAACCCTTGTACAAATGGTATGTTTATTTGCATGAACGTGCATGCCATATTCAGACACGATGTATGTGTGCACAATTTAGATTCACAGCCATTGATGTAGGCCTTCCCGTGCCCTGTTGGTCACGATAATGTTTCGACCATACTTCACTCCTCCGGTCAGTGCAGATTGGTGAAGGGGGGCTTGCCCAAACGCAATTCAATTATAATGTGCTGCTGATGTTGGCCGTGGCCTGGAAAATAACTCTGGCAGTTGGGTCAATGGTGCGGTGTGTAATATAGTGCTCCACCACTCCACTCCCATATAGCTGTGTGTGATAAAGATTAAAATATATTGCTTTTATTAGTTTAAAATATTGAATATGAGCAGATAAAAATCAATGCATATACACATTGAGGTAGACATACCTGTAAAAATGCAATGAAATGCAATAGCAAGGCCGCAATTATTGAAGTAACACGTTAAATGTCCAGTAATCATTTACACTGTTCGTCCAAAACCATTGATGATAATAATACATTCCTATGTTGATTATCTATATGTAGTTAGAAATAATGCACTAGCAAGGCCGCAATTATTGAAGTAACACGTTAAATGTCCAGTAATCATTTACACTGTTCGTCCAAAACCATTGATGATAATAATACATTCCTATGTTGATTATCTATATGTAGTTAGAAATAATGCAATAGCAAGGCCACAATTATTGAAGTAACACGTTAAATGCCCAGTAATCATTTACACTGTTCGTCCAAAACCATTGATGATAATAATACATTCCTATGTTGATTATCTATATGTAGTTAAAAATAATGCAATAGCAAGGCCACAATTATTGAAGTAACACGTTAAATGTCCAGTAATCATTTACACTGTTCGTCCAAAACCATTGATGATAATAATACATTCCTATGTTGATTATCTATATGTAGTTAGAAATAATGCACTAGCAAGGCCACAATTATTGAAGTAACACGTTAAATGTCCAGTAATCATTTACACTGTTCGTCCAAAACCATTGATGATAATAATACATTCCTATGTTGATTATCTATATGTAGTTAGAAATAATGCACTAGCAAGGCCACAATTATTGAAGTAACACGTTAAATGTCCAGTAATCATTTACACTGTTCGTCCAAAACCATTGATGATACTAATACATTCCTATGTTGATTATCTATATGTAGTTAAAAATAATGCAATAGCAAGGCCACAATTATTGAAGTAACACGTTAAATGTCCAGTAATCATTTAACACTGTTCGTCCAAAACCATTGATGATAACACTACATTGCTATGTTGTAGTTAGAAATATATCAATTCCTTCTCAACTTAACTTTTCACTCTCGGCCGCTTTGAAATGTCTCCTTTGAAAACATCCCTTACTCTTGATTTAAAGCTTTCGTGACTGCAGGGATTCATATTCTTTGGGTCTTTAGGTAAAGGCACATAGATAGGTTATTTATTTTATTTTTTTCAACCTATCCACGTGACTTTACCGAAAGACCCAAAGAATATGAATCCCTTACTCTGTTGCTCATTGCTCCGACAGCCATGCCAATCACAGCGGCCTTGTTTTGCCACTGCCTCAAAGTGGAGCTCAATTAATCGTCGCCCACCTCCTCCATCCCCATCTCTCCCTCCCTCCCTCTCTTCCTACTCTCTCCTTTCCTGTCCCTGCTGAACGGCCGGACGGGCAGACGCGTCCTGGAAGCGGCGCGCAGGGCAAACCAAACGGAGCACTTTCTGTGGCTGGGCTCGGACAGCTGGGGAGTCAAGTTGGGCCCTGCACTGCACCAGCAGGAAGTGGCAGACGGTGCCATCACCATCTACCCGCAAAGCGAGACTGTCCCAGGCAAGCAGCTCGGTTCTTGGTTTGTTTTTGTTGTTGCTGTTGTTGTTATGCCTTGTTTCAATGTCCAGGTCAAAAGCGTCTCCTTGTTTCAAAACGAACAACGCGGAGGCCCTCATTTCTGCTATACAGCCCCGAGCCAAGCAAGGGGGTGGGCTGGGGGGGATTTTACACTGGTATGGCAGGAGCCAGTCTTAAGCAATGGACGGCAATCCTTGACTTCACGCAAAATGGCACTCGCTTTAAAAAGACACGGGATTTGAACTCACAAGCTCGTGATAGTGAGTTGAGTGATGTAACTGCAATACCACCTGGCCAGCTCCTGGTCTCTATAGAAATACAAAAATTCCCCAAATTATTCAATCAGCGATGTGTCAGGAGACAAAGGAATGTCCTTGTGAAACTCCTTCAATCTGCAGGGCTTTGTGTCGGTGTACTGCCAGCAGAAATTTATACCGCAGAGCTACTTTGAAATTCACTTCAAAGGGCCTCTCGTGCCCAACATTATTTTACCTTCGTGTTCTGTGAAGCGTTTTGCTATTTGTCAGTCATTTGCTATATAATTCAGCCCTCAGAGCTGGGATATGCTTGATTGGGGAAAAACAAATGTTTAGGATTAAGAGACGGCCGGGTGGCTGAGGGGTCATGAAGACTGAAGGCAGCGCTGCTGGGAGGCTACGTTCGAATCTAGGTAGCCACCGGTGATTCATCTGGATTCTCAAGTGTGTGCGTTGATGGTCTCGGCCTGGTCATCAATGATTGCACAAACAAAAAACGCATCATATTAAATTATCTATTTTGTTTACTCTATTTAGAAACATTATGAGTGTGAGTTTCAACAAAACATGTGATTTCCCATTCAATGACAAAATTTGGTCTCAGAACTTGGGGAAAATGGAAGCACCCTGAGTGTGGTAAGAGGTGACTTTAATGGACATCAGAAGTCGTTCTGTGACATCTACTTCTGTGTACTATTCTCTAATATGGGCTGATGCGTTCGGGATGGTCACTTATGACACACTTTTCCGGTCGCGCAATTGGAATAACATCACGTGAAAAAAAAACATCATGAACAATGTCAAAAAATGTGAGATTAAAGCAGAAAAAGGGATCGTTGATGCCACTACATCCGTGCAATAATATAATTGGTGACGAAGCTGATGCCATCAGTTCACTGTGATTGAACACGTGATTTCATCACAGGCGACCATTCGGATTCAAACCCAGCGTTTCATCGGCGCTGGCTCAGAGCTCTGACACTAGCATTATGAGCCGCCTGAGTCATCCGACTGCCTCCAGGCTACGAGCTTTTGACATCTTCTATCCTGAGCTATTTTGGGGCATCTTGATAGCTTCGGGGTTATTGTGCTTTGCCACTGAGCCAATTTAGTTTGCAATGAGAGCACAGCAGGATTCCTATAGCTGCCAGTTTTTTTCTGCGGGAATTTGCCGAAATATCATATCATCTACTGTAAAGGGAAAGTTGGGTACCCTGATGATGTTTAGTAATCGATAAGTGCCATGCCCTGTTGTGCCAAAATAATGTCAGTACTTGACTCTCTGTGGAAAGATGGAAAAGTCAAATGCCACTGTGTAACCATGGCCCTGAGTCTGTGGTAGAAATTCGATGTTCCGAAGGTGGTGGCCAGATTATCCATATGTAGCGAGTCATTTCAGAGCCACTATTTAGGAGGCAACAACGTTTATTCTACAACTAGGTTGTTGGGGGCGCATAATGTTGGACACGAGAGGCCTAAATGCACCTACTTCTCACGCGTGTTACACACGGGACCACAATACACCTATTCCTCTCGTATGCAGGATACCTATAATCGGGTCAGAGCAGCCAGCGTGCTGTCTGACCCACGATGTCGAAGATGGAGATGTAGCACTTGGGTTCCACTTCACCTGCAGACAGCCCCGATATACGATCGGAGCTCCCCTTTTATCCTTCTCGGCGCGGCCTGGCTCCACCCTGGGCTGCACCTACCTCTGGAATATTCCCGACGGTTCCAGGCTACACCACCCCTGTTCCCTCTCTGGCTCCACCCTTAACTATGCCCCCTGCAAAAAACTCTCCAGACGTTTCTCAGCGACTCTTCCCGTGTCCCCTCGTTCACCCGTGGCCCACTTTCCTCACCCCGGCCCATCACGTGCTTAACTCGGTGCCGGGGTGACTTGTCCTCACATGCCCCCCTACCGCCAGCCGCCCCCACCACACTCCCCCAGTGACCGACTCTGTAGCGATTCCCTGCGGCGCTGGCGAAGGCTGCTATCCCCTACTCTGTTGGTAGGATTCATCTGCCTTCCTTCTGCTAGCACCCAGTAAACATGCCCCTAGTGGCCCACTGAATGGTGCTGCACGGTGTGTTAGCCTTAGTGATCCATTTAACATCACTACATATACAAGAATAAAAACCCACACTGCGCTTGTTTAAAAAAAGACTTAATAAAATCCAAATTTTAACAAATTAATTAAAGCGAAGAATATATTTTTGCTAATCCGGGTAATTCTTTATCAAAATAAGTCACGGATCACAATGATCTCTCACCTGGATAAAGGTCACTGAATTTATATCGAGAGCTATTTTAAACTTAGAATACATTCAGGTTGAAAAATAAACAAATAAAAGCCATCCATCCATAAAATGAGACGCAAGCAATGCTATGTATATACTACAACAACAACAACAACATGAAATACGCATTGTGTGCACAGAATGCAAAAACAGCATGCAGATTCACAAATCAAAGTCACGGCTGGTGTCGAGCATCTTGAGACTAATGGATCATTGGCCTCTTAGCAGAGACACGCGCAGCGTCCGCTCACTATTCAAGAACGTCCTCTGCCGCGTGTGAGCTCGCGGGTGACCAATGGGGGCCGTGTTGGCAGCTGGGCAGCCTCAGAAAGGCAAGGTCAGGGCGAGTGGTTTATTTCATCGCCCCGCTTTTGTCCGGGACACGAGGTGACAGGGTTATGGTTTCTGGGGGGGTGTTCTGATCGGACTGCAAAGTATGATCACAGCCTGCATCAACCCCGCTGGTTTCACATTGTATAACAATGCCCGCTTTTCCGTGACGGCTTGTCAGCGCGCCGCACAAACACCAATAACCCCCCAAGGACGTGAACGAGAGGTTAGAAAACTGCACGAAAGCGCCCCGTGCCGAAACTGTTATGCTGATCCAATGGGGATTGCAGCAGCGGGATGTTTTTGCAAGTTGTATTTATCGCGTTGCCATGTATGTATTATGCATTTGCGTGCGCGTGCCGGAGTGTGTTCCTGTATTTAGTCGCGTAGCGGCTTGCGCGCTGTGCTGACAACCTGGCGAACCGAGTTCGATATCCCGTTCACGGCCAACACCGGTGACGATTATCTCAACCGGTCCTGGGCCTCCGCTTGGTCGACTCAGCTTCAAATGAGTACCTGGTGCGATGTGCAAACATTGTCACGAGGGAGGCAAATGCGGCCGGGCGTGGTGTTGGCCACCCACCCCCTCGTATGCTGTGCCGGCCTTCATGGGTGCTCGCTAACAGCACTTGCCCCAAAAATCTGTTAAGGTTATTCGGGGGATCTTTGTCTTTGTCCTGTATTTAGTAGCGTGGCGGCTAGTGCGCTACGATTATAATTGTTATCTCTGCCGGTCATAGGCCTCCCCTAAGTCGACTCAGCCTCAAATCAGTTGAAAAGTAATGTTGTCCACCCTCTCTTGTTTCGTATCACCCTTCAAAGGTGCTTGCTAACACCACTTGCCCCGAGAGTTTGTTAAAGGCTATATGGGTGATCTCTTTTTTTGTATCTAAATATTACATGAGTGGCAACACTGACCTGCCATTGTGTTGATATCATATAGAAATAATGTGCCGCACAGTGACACCTGGCGCATCACATATGTCAACAATTTAAGCCCCCAAAAGTAAATTTCCAACTTGGAAGCACTTTGCAATGTGTGAGCCCAGTCGATTTGACTCATGCCATTGTCATCACGTGGTACAGTTGTGCTAATTACGGCAAAGCACGTGGCACTTTGAAGTGTATCTTCATATGAGCCATTCCTGGACTTTCTCCACCCCCACTAATCCACACTGACCAGTCCGGTCAAATATGATTTAACAACCAACCCTCAACTGACACGGTATTGGGGGATTGACAAGGGATTGTAAACTATTACTATTATCTGAAACCAATTTTTATTTATATTATCGGGTGTGAACCTACTTAGGGGCCGTCCATAAATGACGTCACGCACCTAGGGGGAGCGGGGGGGGGGTCAGACATTTGTGACGATGTGTGGCGAGGGCGGGGGGGTGTTTGAGAAATGTGACGTCACATCAAAATGCGCAACTTTAAATAAATATAGACAACACGTTCTACTTAATTAAATATACTTTTTAATAAATGTTTTCTCCTACAACGTCAGAGTGCAGCAACACATTTAATACGCACTACAATGACAATAGTTTAAAGCGATTTTAAGCATGTTTTCCTTTTGGGGGGGGGGGGGGGCAGAGCTTTGTGACGTCATATTTGAGGGGGGTTTGACTTTTTGTGACGCCGTGTGATGAAAGGGGGGGGGGTCAAAATCGTCAAAAATCGCGTGACGTCATTTATGGACGGCCCCTTACGTTGTGTATACACTTTTCTTTCCTCAAAAAGATGTATATATTGACCGTTCAAGAACAGCAAATTGAAGAGAGAGAAAAAAAGACCGTCCCTGCAAAAATGATAAACTACACAAAAACAAACCAAAAAGTTTACGTGGTTCCACATCCCAGGGTTATGCCCTTTGCATGCCTGAGTTCCTGGGCGGTTTACAATTGGCGTTCCTTAACGCAGTGCGATTGGTTTGTGCGAGCACTCGCTTCAGTAAGTGGAGCTTCCGCTGAGAAAATGCCAGGGAGCTTTTTATTGACTGACATTTGTGGCTTCGCGGTTCACCGCTTTGCGTGTGCCCTTGCAGCTGGACTTGCCGTTCGTTCCTTCACAAAAGAAACAGCGGGTGCAGCTGCAGGAGAGAATTCTTCCCTGAATCTATAACGCGTTTTTTTGCCCAGTTGGTTCTGTATAATAATACTAATAACAATGATGCAGCACCGCTAAAGTGTTATTCAATTGGTGTGGTATCCTAAGGACCCTGATTTTCAGAAGAATGGTGGCTTGTATTTGCTGGTGGTCACTCATCTTGTGAAAGTATCATTCAGGAAAGACAGTTTTTTTTGCGATCCCCATAATACTTGTAATGCAGAACAGATGGATTGGTACTTTCATCCTGTGTTCATGCTATCTTTGACGCTTAAACAAAAAAAAGTCAATATAATTTCCATCTCAAATGAGCACTGAGGCAGCGCTTAACTCCTGTTTACAGCCCTGAGTCATTGATGAAAGTTCCACATTCCTATGGTAAGGGCGAATCTCTCCGTAGAGTAGCCACTCAGAGCTTCCCCGCAAAGTGGTGCTCATTTTATTAATCCCAGAGGGGTGATGGGCCGAGATATGCCCTCAACCAGGATTCGAACTCATATCCTACTGCTTAAGAGCCACTTGCTCTACCACTGTGCCACCTGGCAGGCTTCATGTTTCGATTTAAAGCTTTCGTGACTGCAGGGATTCATATTCTTGGTTCTTTCGGTAAAGTCACGTAGAAGGGAAATAATAAAATAAATTAAATTAAACAAAATTAAATACAATTCTCACGAGAGCTCTGTTCTTCGCCTGAGGACGGCTGCTTGGGTTGTGGCCGAAACGTCGTGAGAATTTTATTTTATTATGTTTATTTTTTAATTTTTTTATTTACCTTCTACGTGACTTTCCCGAAAGAATCAATAATAGGCTTCATGTTCTCTGCAGTCCAGGCATCGCTGCTTATGGGCAACCTAACAGATGCTTTTCACTAGCCATCGAACAATTTATGGTCACTGCATCACATGCTTTCAGGTGCGCTACTGCGGTCATCTGATATCAGGAAGCTACTGGAGCTACGCGCTTAAAATCGACTGAAAACTCATTTATTTACAACTGATTTTTGCGTCTAGTTTGTTGTCTTTTCCCCCCACACCAACGATTAGCACGGTTGGCTACGTACAGGTGCGATATAAGTTCAACCTATCTGCCTATAGTACGGTGTTTCTTTAGCGGTGGTTTACATGGGCATTGGCGTTAAGAGTTGCTCTGCTAAATTAAGCAGTGAGGCACACTTCTTCTCGCGAGTATAAACCGATAATTCAATCAGCCATGGTCAGCTGTAGTGCTGGCAACCCTGCCATCCATGCCAGCCAACAACATGCGTGTGTTATGCTTTACCCTTATTCATTTACCCACTCGTACCTGGCCTGCGTTTCGATGAAGGAGACTTGATTGATGTGAAACCTTGCGCTTGTGTTTGGGGTCATGAAGACCAATGTTAAGAACCGCTGTTGCGTGACGGCGCAGTTGTTCTTATTAAAGTACCTTCCCCTTGATTACGTTCATGTTTTTTTCTGGAAGTCCGCCGGCAAACCAACATTGCTTTACATTGTGCAGCTGCGTGGCGGACGCAAACGAAACAGGAGTAGAACATCCACGCTTCGGCAACCTCTATTGGCACCACTTGGCAGGGGGGGGGGGTAGCTTCATAACCTGTGTCAGACCTCATTTTGTAACATTGCACGGCTTTAGCTGTGCCACTGGTGCCACGGTGGGTGTGCTGCAATGCGACGGATCTGGATTTTGGTAATGTTGCAGTCCCCAGACAATGCGCACACCTGCCCCTCCATGTTTCCTGACCCCCCCCCAACCCCACGCCCCACGTCATTGAATCCGTTGCTTTCCCCAAGGTGACGTTCTGCCACGTGTGTAAGATCACTCTCCTCCAGCAGTGCTAATGCTCATAGGTCCGGAAAATTGACTTTCCCCGTATCTCATATTGTCATTATTATTATACACACACACTTGTAATAGCACATCATGTTTAATCGCCTTGGTTGATCGCTGGTATCGTGGAATGATGAGTGGCGTTTCTGTCCACCGAAGTTATGCATTGGTAATTGGGTGTTTTTTAACGTCAACCACTCTACACCAATTAACGTAGCGCTGACAACAGGCACTAGATAACGAATTGGTGGCTATGCACATGATTATTTTTAAAACGTTTCCTTTATTTAGTTCAGTAATTAGGGCATTCTATGGTAGTTATCAAGTATGTGTATGTTATATTTGCCCATGTATTATCTGTGCAGTAGCTGTATGCATGTGCAAACATTATGATCAGTACCAACAATATGCAACGCGTAAGTGGGTCGGTGTGGTTGGTGCTGGCTCCTACCAGTCATCTGTGTGCCATTCCAGCAATATCACGACTTGTGCTGCATAACAACCCTAACGTGACCAGTCCTCTGTGTGTCATGCCAGCAATATCACTAAATGTCCTCCCTAACAACCCTAACAGTCCTCTGTGTGCCCTGCCAGTAATAGCACGATTCGTGCTCCCTAACAACTGGAACCCTAATAGATTAGGCACGTATCTTTAGCTCACAATCCTAGTAAATTGAACAGAATAAGTACAACGTTGTAGGGAGTCGTAAAGATATGGATGTTACCACCATTGGCTATGGGCCTTAAGAGAGATGAGCAGCTCTCAATACTAATTTTAAACGTGGAGACACTTCGATTTGTTTCGTGAACATTTCAACTTCAAAATAAAACTTGTATCCAAAATCGCGTTCAATGAGCTATGCCATCTTTTGAAATGTCATTGTACAAACGCTTTGCATTTTTAGATGATAATTATTTTTACGTTTGTAGATTTTTTTTTTAAATAAATACAGACAATTATTGAAATAATGCATCAATAACGGAAATTTAGCAAATGCAAAAAATATCGATTTCAACATAGTTATTCCAAGATTGCCTGTCGACATTGTACCAGATAATTATTTCCAGAGCATTCAGGGAGAGATACTGGTGGTAACACATCATTTTTCACGGCAGAAAACGCCACCTGTTTCCTGCAAGAAAAATCATTCCAAGGGGACCTATTCATCACACCATTAACTTTCATTGTAACAGGTGTCACAGTGGTGGGCTGCGGCTGGATAAGTAACAGATGAACCCTCATGCCTGGCAATGCCATATGCCGCTCTGCACAATTAATGCACATACCTAGTCTGGAACATGTCGCCCATGGCTTAAGTGTGTTAAGTGCCGTGCATGCTAAATACCGTCGACTGGTGGCAATGAGAGTCGTGGTAGTGGTCATCATCAGTCGCTTGCCCCTGACTGGAGTGCAACGCTCCCCACGAGGTGATGCCAGGTGACCCCTGCCTCGAGCACGCCGCCGTGCTGAGTCACGGTGGCGAGATGTTAACTACTTCGCCTTGTTTACTGGCGGTCGTGGGTTCGATCCTGACTCTGACACCTGTATATTTGGAGTTTGCATGTTTTCCCTGTGGTCGTATGGAACATTGCGAGGGCTCCTGATTATCTTTGCTAGTATCTTCATGAGTAAAGGAGGTGAACAGCAGATAGCTCCAAATCACAATACATATATTGTATTTGTACAACTAAATATGAAGTAAACAACACAGAAATAAGAAAACGTAAATATGGCAATAAAAAAAGCAGAATGGTTAAAAAAATAATTGCTCGTTAAACACATACTGCTGGGTTGCCAGATGTAATTGGCAAGAGTGCTCCACATCTCGCCGTGTTGGCGAGATGTTAACGACCTTGTCATGTATGAAGGAGGTCGTGGGTTTGATCCTAACTCTGACGCCTGCTGTATATTTGGAGTTTGCCTGTCTCTCTCCCCGTGGTCGCATGGATTTTTCTCTGGGTTCTCCGGCTTTTCCCTCCACATTTAAAACCAACAGGCGTTCAGAGTATTTGTCCGCTAGTATACATTTCCACAAGATAAGCCACTTCGTTGAGCTGTCATTTGTGACCAGGTCGTTTCTGAAAAAATGTCTATGTGCAGCTCAGTGGGCCTTATCCAGTAAAAATAAATGAATAATAGAACGCGGCGTTTGACTTCAGCGTCAACGGTTTTCACGCGTGTCCACGTCAACGTCGCAGTCTTCCCCGAGGTCGGCTCCAGTCCCCCGGTAGTGCTGCCACTGCCGCCATTAACGGTGGTGGCACAGTGCTCTGGTGGCGAGTCCACCCGGGCATACAAATAGGCGAAGTCTCCTGACCACTGACCCCCGACCACTTCGATCACCGCCGGAGTTGCTGTTCCGATGGCGGACCTCGGGTGCTGTTGGTGAATTTGCTCGCTGAAGCGGATGCAGAGTAACCATCGCAGACGTCACCGGTCGAATGCGTCCAGTTTCGCGGTCGGGGTGCATGGCTGTGATTGAGACACTTGTGGGGTGAGGATGGTGGATGGAGATGCAGTTGGTTGTGCGGCCGTTTTCCACACATTCTGGATTACAATCACACGAAAAATAATCGATGTATTGGCCAAAAAAAAACTGAACAAGAGTCTAGTATTATTCGACATAATATAGCCTGTGGAGTCAAATTCATGATTCGTATCAGTATCATCATCGCCCATGGTTAATCCAATGCTGGATGGAGGCCTCCTCAAACCGATGATCTCACAATGCAATATATTTAGATTTTTTTTACATGATTATTCACAAGTATTTAACACGGCAATAAATATCTGGAACTCGTGCTGTGTAATGCAACTTTTTCTTTTTATTAACAGATTGCAGAAAAGTTAGCGATTAGAACTTGGTATGTGGGTGGTAATTTTAGTTTTTGTTATAATATTCCAGCAAAAAAAGTGTTGTTCCTAAATACTGTAATATCTAAAATTGTCTGTGGTTGTACATCTGTTCTCGCCTGACAGGGTTTGATACCTACTTCCGCAGTCGCAAGCTGGAAAACAACCGTAGGAATGTGTGGTTCGCGGAATTCTGGGAGGAGAACTTCCAGTGCAAACTGGGGAAGCTGAACACCAAACAAGAACTCAGCAGCAGAAAGTGCACAGGTGAGGGTGGCGTACTGTGAGATGGTGATTACTCTTTAGTACGCTTCACAGATCGTCGCATTGCTGTTGAAGTTTGGGGACATGGGAAAGATGGCGTTGTGGCTCACCCTTTGTAACTTCAGTTCAGGTGCAATAACGACTTGACACTTTATTGAAGATGCGTTCACTTGACATCAGGCGGAGATCCCCACTGCAACAGCCCCGAGTCGCGCTCATCTCACTTTTATATACCGACACGAGGCCACGCCCCCCTTCTCGATTATTCTCGCTGACTCTGGACGCTCGCTCCACCGGCAGACTCCACCCTCCTCTTGCCTCACCTGACCACGCTCCCTTCTCGATCATTCCCGTGGCCACCAGTCCCTTCGCACTCACAACTCATGCCCCTGTCATTACCTCCCGTGGCCACTAGTGCACTCGCACTGCAGGCTGACTCCCCTGTCATTACCTCCCTTGGCCATTAGTCCCCTCACACAGCATGCAGGCTCTATTGTCATTGCACAGGTATAAATGTCTGTCTCGCTGTTGTTGTTCACTGTTAAGCATTTCACTGCAAGGGCTATCAATGAATATCTGCAGAGTTTGGGATTTTCGTGAACACAGGTTTTTAGAGTGGATCATGAGCAGAGTAAATTAATGTTTTCTCTGAAGGCAAGGGGTTCTTGAGTTTCAATCTCCGTACATGCCCCAAGTATTTAAATATGTATTTAATGTTAATTGGCTTGAGCTTGGATATGATGAATTTTGAATCCTCCTGTTCATCCATTTAAAAAAAAGTGCCAAAGTCCAAAGTGGTCACCATAATACACGTTGAATTTTGTGAGTTGTAAAACATACGTTAAGGTCCCAAATGTCTGGCTAACTTTTTTTTTAGCAGTGTTGAAATACCTTTGAAGCTGGGATAACCTTTCTTTTCTCGCCTTTGCTAATTCTTTTTGTCATTCCCTGGTAACATTGCACGTCGTTAAGCTTTGTGTAATCCTATCGCAGGAACGGAAAGTACTGGCCTGGGCGCTTGACTCTTGGCTTCTCTGTGAGTGCAGTGCGTGCTGGAATATCACAGTGTAGTTCAAGTCTTACAAAAGTCTGGATGAGCTCCATGCCGCACGGAAACACTTTTTCATTCCGTCTTATCTGGGTCGGCCGTGTTGTGTAACGGTGCGGTGATTTCCTCTGGGCACTTCTTTCTGCAGCGGGAAGTCTGCGTGGGTTGTGGGTCCAGAGATTGTGAAGCAAAATACGAAGGCGCATAATGATGGGTGGTTTGGTGGCAGCTGAGCAGGGAAAGAAAAAGAAGAAAAACAAGCTTTCTTTGAAGACATCTTTTTTTTCTTTTAAAACCAGGGAGCCGTGGTTACTGTCAACTTGAATTGGAAGCTCACCCTATTCCCCCCGTCCCTGACAATGGGGACAAACGGCATTGGAATGGGCCTCAGGATCAGTAACTTGGATGCATAAATGGAGCGTTGACCAGCTTTGTAATGCAATATAGACCTATATCAAGCTGGGTGGGTGCTGTGCTTAAGTCGCTTGGCTCACAATCACATCCCAGTTGGTGGCCGACTCAGCTGATTACCTCTCCACGGTGATTAAAATAGGTACCGGTCTGTAAGAATTTCAACGGTGGTAGTCCTAAAAAAGAAAATAAACTGTTAATAATGCTCTATGACTACAGTTTAAAACATTAGGTCTGTCTGTATCGAGGGCACAATAACTCTCCGAAAGATGAACCAATGTGGACACAACGTGAGTATGAGGCTGTGTTGTGGCCACATTGAACAAAACATCTCCTGCATCCTCTATGGCAGAGTCACTATGCGATCCCCAAAGCAGAGCTTCTATCTGAGCCCCAATGCTTCACTGCGGCTTACGGACAAACTGCTCCGTGTGCGCATGGTGTGAGCGCTACCACTGTTATCGCGAATCACGTGCTTCCAAGGACAAGCGCATTGTTGAAAAATTCAACGGAAACAATGCATATGGCATTGTTATTGTTATTTGAATTTTTTTTCTTCACAATGATGGTTCAGGGCTGCCAGCAGAGATGAGCAAGGCTCATGTTCTCTGGAACAATACAGCACTCTTCCCTAAACACATTCTCAACCGTCTTTAATCTTACTGGCATAGTTCAGCTCTCCCCCATATATCCTGCCACAAACTTCTGAGGTTAATAGCAATCTTTGTTGATACCTCTGGCACAGGTTGAAGGACTGTCTGATACGGCCGTGAATCGGCAATGTAAACGGTCAACAGAGAGACCCAGGGCAGTGTGCCAACTGTCCTGACATATCACCCATCCAGCCTGGCTAGAAAAACAATAATCACGAATACATTTCACAACCTAAGGAGTGATATAAATTATACTGCCAACATGTTTCAAGGAACCACCTCTTTGTGAACTCCACAGAAACACAAACTTCGGGGATCTGCCGGTAAGCACACGGCTATATGTGAAGCACCGGGAAGGCCACTTACATAGGCACCTCCCCATGCCAAGGGATGAGATGCATTTCGTGTATCCTCACATCAATTGATGCATGGAGCAAAACACCCAGAGTATAATTTGTGACGCACGTATGTATGTATGTGGAACTTATTTCACACCGTACGTACCCAATCGTGCTACTTGGAGGTGTGGCGGAAGCAGGTTGAAAGAAATTAGTTTTCAATCTAGATTTAAAAGTGCATGCCTTCAGTGGCTTCAAAATATCGGAAGGAAGGGCGTTCCAGATGGCCGCAGAAGCGCATCTGAAAGCGTGCTATGCGATGACTCTCAATAGGTTTACATGCACTGCCACCACTGACTTATTGCATAGCACGCCGACGCTGTGTCCTTCACTGCATCGGGGAAACTGGTAAATGCCTCGGCGATAGATGTGCCCAACATCTTCTCTCAGCTCGCTTTGCAGACATCATGTCCACTTCAACAGCGGGGACCATATCCGCAGTGACGTGTCAGTGCGTGGCCTCCTCTTGAGTTACGACAGAAATGAGACGAGAAAAGTATAGAAGGCTGCCTGATATCCAAACGGAATACCGTTCACCCGGTAGGACGCAATGCCTCACCTTCAATTAAAACATTCCTTTATTATTGAGCTCTAGACAAAGCTTATACCCCTTCCAGGATCATATCTGTTTCCAAAACATTTCTCAATAAGGTTGGACAGCAATGACTTAAAATACAAAGATAACACATTTTTTTTAATTATCTCCCCAAAAAATCCTCTACTCCTCTTACAAGGTTCAGGAATTTCAAACAGTGGCAATTGTCCTTTGGTCCTTGCATTTCTTGAGAGCTGCTCGAATCATATTGAAATGATAATTGTGTGCAAAGAACGTATCACTAAGAGAACTATGCATTCTCGTCACTGCAACAGTTCTACCCATAATGCAATGTGCCAGCAACATTTAAGCTTAACACTTAAGCTTTCACGACCAATATGATCCATTGTAAATGTTGTGGATTTGCTCTCCAACACACCGGTGTGCTGTACTAGTAACGATTTGGCATAGTCTATTTACGTGACAAACCTTACTAATTGGCTGTGTCGGGTGGTGGCAGGTTTAATAACACATTTATATTTACGCGACCAAACCCAAAAGACCTGTATTATGGAAGATTTTATAATTTTACTTTTAACACAAATGAGTTAATTTAGTTACACTATTAGGTGTATTGAATGGGTTGCCTGTTACTGATTAGTTTTGATGAGCGGAGACCTCATAAATTTGAGCAAAAACGATAAGATGGTGATCAGAATGGTGGTGATCCAAAGGTGGTGATCAGAATAGCCTACATGGCACGAGCCAATCAGCGAGAGAGAGGCAAACGACAGGGTTCGGCTACGATCAAGAGACTGAGTATGTTCTTGCCATCTGTGGAAAATACTTTAGTTGGGCTAGCATTGGGAAATTACCAAGCTGTGTCAGAGTAAAGTTGCCTTGAGACGGTTGTCGATAAGTGGTTTGAAGTTGGGGCACGCGCAGTCGGAGTGCCTGCGAGCACCGAACGGTGAGTCAAGCCTGAGAGTTCGTTGAGGATGATGATGTGGCTGCGCTCAGGAGGGCAGTAGATTAAAATGAGGGAATCATTTATGTGCCATGAAGATGGGACATTGGCCCGAAACGTTGCCTAATACGTTTCGTTTTAAGGCGGTGTCATTTATGAATGTGTTGAGTTTGTTTTGTCTGTCTGTGGTGTATGAGGTGATAGATGTATGTGAAATACAATTATTATTTTTACTGAGAATATATTGCTACAAAATCAAACAATTATTACAAAGAACTGTAGGTGTGTTTTTTTTATTGCCAATTTGCAAGGTAGTACATGTATTGCAGAGTTTATTGTAGATTTGAACACAACGATCTGTGCTTTAAACCCCTGCGCTTCACGTACTGCTCCCCGCCAGGCCCGGCGCATTCATTACCGCACTTCAACACAATTGCATTCTTTTCATGAATACTCGGAATTAGAGTCGCAATCATTGGCTCGGTGTTTTTTGTGATGTTTTTTTTAATGGTTTTGTTCCAGAGGGGTGCCCACTTTACCTCGCAGGCCATCCACGAGGTCTTGGGCGTGTAATCATCTTCTTTTACATCATATAACAAAAAAACCTGCAAACTTATTCCAGATTGAAGTGGTAAGAACCAGTTATTTGTGGTTGTGGTAATAGATGGCAGGAGGTTTAAATAAATATATACTGATAAATGCCTTGCAGATGGACAAAGTTGGTCTTTAATTTTGAAGTCAATCAGTTCAGGCTGTGGTCGCTCGTTATTTTTAGAGAAATCAAATTCAGTGCGTATTCCATAATCCAATTCACATGCACTTCTTTTACTCACAATTCTACTGCAGATATATATGTGGGTGTATATGTATATGAATCACGCTACAGCTAAGTTGTATTGGCAGCAAGGCTTTCATTTGTGAACTTGTGATTCTGGTCATGGGTTGATTTAGTCTTGCGTCTCTCTTGGGCAGACACAATGAATAACATGATACATAAAGCAACAGTGGTTGTTTAAAAAAAAAAAAAATTTTTAATCAAGATTCTGGGCATTGTTAAAGAGCTGTGGAATGTTAACAAGTAGCTCGTGACCACCCACAGATATAATGACCCACCATACGTGAATTATGGACACGGTGAATTATATAATCCACACATATAGAGAGAGGAGAAACAGGACATTTCTATATTAATTGAGTGCATTTAAATTATGAAAGCCAGATGTAAAAAAATAGCATTTGATGTAGGCAAGATTCAAACAGCGGGTTTACGCGTGGATCCCTGCTTCTGTTCTCATTTAGTTTAATCTCATACTCTACACTTAATTCTACGTAACACTATTTCCCTACGCGTGTGTATGTTTGTTTCTATTCCTTTTCAAGTGTTTTTTTGCCATGGAGTGTTTGTATGCAATGCAGCGCTCTCTCAAAGGGGATACATGTCCATTCTCAACTGAGATGTCCTTTCAGAATTATAATTACATGTTTTTCTAAATTATATTTCTGCCCTGGATATAAACATTGGACATACATATTCTTTGGATGTTTCGGTAAAGTCACGTAGATAGGTTCAAAGAAAATAACAAAAAACTACGACGTTTCGATCGCAACACAAGCGATCATCATCAGGAAAAGGGGGTTAGCTTCTGTTCATAAAGGTTTAAAATAATCGTGGCCCAAATGTGAGCAGCATGGGTGCGGCAGCTAATGTTAATGTGAGTGATGGGCAGCGACCGCGATGGCAGTGGGTTTCCACTAATTAAAGGGCTGCCAGGTAAAAAATTTGCACGTTAATGTAAGATCGGTGAGCGGCCTCCACGGCGAGCGCGCCGAGGTGGCTATGTTAATGTGAGAAATTAGCATGTTCATGTGAGAAATTAGCATGTTAATGCGAGAGATTAGCATGTTAATGTGAGAAATTAGCATGTTAATGTGAGAAATTAGCATGTTAATGCGAGAGATTAGCATGTTAATGTGAGAAATTAGCATGTTAATGTGAGAGATTAGCATGTTAATGTGAGATTGCAGAGCCACCGCCACGTTGAGGTGCGGCGCGCGAAGGTGGCTGTGTTGGTGTGAGAAATTTCACCTGTTCATGTAAAATCGGAGAGCCGAAAATAACAACTAACATCAGAAGGTGGCAGGATGGGAACATCACAGCCAGTTATGACCTAAACTGATTGCTAACATCCTTCCAATGATTGTTAAGTTTGGACCCATCTTCTCGGTTGAAATTGTCTGTGTATATGGATGGCTTCATGAACGAATCTTTGTTGACAGCCAGTGGGTTTGCAAAGTACCTTCGTCTTACCTGGCAGCCCGTTGATTGGTGGAAACCCACGGCCACCGCGGTCGCCGCCCACCACTGACATTAACATTAGCTGCCACGCCCATGCTGCGAACATTTGGGCCACGCCCATTTTAAACCTTTATAAACAGTTAGCCTTTAGAAGCTAACCCCCTTTTTCTGGTGATAACCGCTTGTGTTGTGATCGAAACGTCGTAGTTTTTTGTTATTTTATTTGAACCTATCTACGTGACTTTATGAATTCCTGCAGTCACGAATGCTTTAAGTCAAGATTGGACGTACATTTACTATAGTTTTCAGAATTTGTACGTGGTGGTGTTTGTGCTAGACAAAATAACCCAATGCTCCCTCATTACTTGTATGCCTTTGAAAAAAGCTGTGCATATTACATTACTGTACAGATTATGCGAGTTTTTTTTGTTAAGCTTGATTAACAAAAAAACAGCAATTGTAATTAAAAGTAATCCTAAAATATGTGTGAATAAACATACAAATACAAATAAGGCATACCCAGCAAGCTTAATCACAACACAGTTTTTTATTCAATATTTGTTTCTCTAAAAAATAGGCAAGTGGAAGATTATTGTCTGATGTTTTGTCAGCAAAGGATTAAAGCTGTTAAATTGAAAGTCTCGTTCGGAAAAAAGCCTACCATCAAATAACACTTGCCATAAGCCACGCAAACACGAGTAACCTTTTAATTCTGAATTGAATTTGCAAATAGTGTTTGCACGTGCTGAACATGTTTAAACTCGGAGGCTTTCGTTTCCCCCATGTATCTGTTTGTGTTCTTATAAACAGGAGACTTTGGTGGGTTTTTTTGGTAGACCTTTTGTACCAGGTAAGGCCCACTGAGCTATGTAGCTCTTTTTTAGAAGCGATCTGGCCACACATGATATATTCTTAGGTTTTTTCGGTAAAGTCACGTAGGTAAAAAATAATTAAATTAATAAAAGTAAAATATTATAGAATATTATTTTATTATATTATTTTATTTTTTATATAACTTTTATTAATTTTAATTTTAAAAAAATACCCACGTGACTTTACCGAAAAAACCTAAGAATATGAATCCTTGCAGTCACGAAAACACACATGACAGCTCAACAAAGTGGCTTATCGCGTGGAAATTTAGAGCAGCCAAATACTCGAAAAGCATGTTTCCAAATGTGCAGGGAAAAACCGGAGGACCTGAAGAAAATACCACGCGACGACAGG
The DNA here is from genome assembly GCF_964198595.1 of Lampetra fluviatilis. Lineage (NCBI taxonomy): Eukaryota > Metazoa > Chordata > Hyperoartia > Petromyzontiformes > Petromyzontidae > Lampetra > Lampetra fluviatilis. Next base: position 2,535,429 of record NC_136308.1, read on the forward strand.
GAGAACATGCAAACTCCAAATATACAGGCATCAGGGTCGGGATCGAACCCACGACCTCCTAAATACCAGGCGAGATTTCGATTTAAAGCTTTCGTGACTGCAGTGATTCATCTTCTTGGTTCTTTCGGTAAAGTCACGTAGAAGGGAAAGAAAAAAAGAAAACATAATAAAAAAGAAGAGTATTTTATTATGTTTAATTTTTATTCTTTTATTCTTTCCCTTGTATTTTATAATGTTTTATTTTTATTATTTTTATTATTTCCCTTCTACGTGAGTTTACCGAAAGAACCAAGAAGACCAGGCGAGATTGTCAGCATCTCGGCACCTTGGCACCCTAAAGCCAATTGTGAAGCATTATTTACATTTCGATTTAAAGCTTTCGGGACTGCAGAGATTAATATTCTTGAACCAAGAATATTATTGACATTGTTTGTAAGGTTAATATGAATGCATACACAATGTGTGTATGTTGAATTTTTCGCGTCGTACGTAGCCAACCGTGCTAATCGGAGGTTTGGAGGAAGGACAACAAACTAAACACAAAAGCAGTTCTCAAGAAATTCTCAATTTGGATTATTTAAATATGCAAAACTCCAGTGGCTTCCTAATATCAGAAGGAAGAACGTTCCAGACGGTCGCAAAAGCGTATCTTAAAGCTTGCGATGCAGTGACCATCTTTGTTCGATGGCCATTCACAAGCCGCTGCGAGGATGACTGGAGTTTGCGTGATGGTTGTATTCTCTTTGATAAGATCAGCAAGGTATTGTGGTTCATTTGTTGCGAGCACTTTGTGTGTAATGAGTGCGAGCTTATAAAATGTGACACCTCATCAATATGACACCTGATATTGTGTATTGTTCTGATCCCGAATGGTGACATTTATACACAAGCAGCAAACCTCCAAGCAAACACCTTCATGTATTGCTGGAGGAAATACGAATTTAATTACGGTAATTTTCAGAAGAAAAAACACGTTATAATTTACGTATTTAATTTAATTGTTAATTGACATTGAATTTGTGTCTCCTTCATGATAGTAATTTAATTAAATTGATTTATGGTCACTACCATAGGAATGTGAATTCCCACCACTGACTCTGGGTAGCCCGTCGAGATGACCGCCACAGACTTGAAATGCTTTATTTATTTACCTGGGAAAGTCAAACGTAAAGACAACGTTTGATAATGCTCCTGCTTGGGATGTTTGAACTTTCCTTCTGCTTTTGTACGATGAGAAGTGGATAAGTAATGATTTTCATCATCATAGCGACTTTTGGCTAACCGTCGAATGAAGATGGGCATCAAATTGCACGCTTTCAGATGCGCTTATGTGGCCATCTGGAACGCTCGTCCTTGTGATATCACGACGCCACTGTAGCTACGCACTTATACATCTATACTGAAAACGAATGTCTTTAGAAGTGTTTTTTTTGTTTGGTGTCCTTCCCCCCGATGTCCTGGTTGGTGAGTGAGCTGGTGGATGGCTTCAGGAGTAACTGATGAGTATCTTCTGCCGAGCCCATCGACTGCTACTCCCCACCCCTGCCCCCCAGCTACGACCAGGCCTCCCCCAACCCCTATCACAACCCCTATCACTACCCCTATCACTACCCCTATCACTACCCCTATCACTACCCCTACCCCTATCACTACCCCAACCCCTATCATTACCCGAAGCCCTATCACTACCCAACCCCTAGCACTACCCCTATCACTACTCCTACCCCTATCACTACCCCAAACCCTATCACTACCCCAACCCCTATCACTACCCCTATCACTACCCCTATCACTACCCCTATCACTACCCCTATCACTACCCCTATCACTACTCCTACCCCTATCACTACCCCTACCCCTATCACTACCCCTATCACTATCACAACCCCTAGCACTACCCCTACCCCTATCACTACCCCTATCACTACCCCAACCCCTATCACTACCCCTATCACTATCACAACCCCTAGCACTACCCCTACCCCTATCACTACCCCTATCGCTACCCCTATCACTACCCCAACCCCTATCATTACCCTAAGCCCTATCACTACCCAACCCCTATCACTACCCCAACCCCTATCACTACCACAACCCCTATCACTACCCCTATCACTACCACAACCCCTATCACTACCCCAACCCCTATCACTACCACAACCCCTATCACTACCCCTATCACTACCACAACCCCTATCACTACCCAACCCCTATCACTACCCAACCCCTATCACTACCCCAACCCCTATCACTACCACAACCCCTATCACTACCCCAACCCCTATCACTACCCAACCCCTATCACTACCCCAACCCCTATCACTACCCAACCCCTATCACTACCCAACCCCTATCACTACCCCAACCCCTATTGCTACCCCAACCCCTATCACTACCACAACCCCTCCTTAACCACTCCCACCTGTTCTACTGTCACCATTACTACGCCACCACATTTAATAACCTCACCCTTTATTAAAACCATTATCATCTCACATACAATTGTTGGAATAAGACATTATATTAATCTAGATAAGACGGGATGAGGTATCTGAAAAGTTGCCGGAGAATTTTCGAAACGGGCAGCGGTGTTGCCATGTGCCACGTGGTTTGAGATTGGTGACCGTGGTCGCACAGCGAGGCTGCTCTTAATTGATCTTTGGTGAAGGAGCCGGCCTCCACTGCTGTGAGTGTCTTGCATGTGGGACAAAACTGGAGTGCCCAGAGAAAACCTACGCATGCCCAACGACTCACTTGCGAAGCACCTACGTGTTTGTAGCTCCCAGGCGTATTACTTCATTTAAACAAATCTAAACTTTATTTCCTTGCTCAATTCAAAGTCTCTGAAGCATCACAACGGCTTTTCCCATAGCCTCCTGGGAAACACATCAACACACAGCCACATTTTTATTCCAACACCTTTTCAATTAAAGTTTTCTCAACGGTTGTGTGGGAGTGCAGAGACACAGTGGTTATTGCACGACGCCATGAACCCAGTGACCCACGTTAACGTCACCATCATGTCTAACGTCGGCGGTGAATACAATCACCAACCCGCATTGACCAGTGAGGTGAAGTATGGTCAATGATGGACATGACATAGGAGAGCCTTCATCCAACACAGGCAGTTCATTATTATTATGTATATGTCAATCAACTCACTACGTGTTGTTGTGAAGCATTATGGGTAACAACAAACTATAATAACACCTCCATTCTGTATCTCCACACACAAATACATACCATTTCATCCATCAGCCTATTGACTTTCCAGACCTATATTAACATTCGGTAACCCAGCAGCATTTATTTAACAAGCCTGACTTGCTGATGAGACCCAGGATGTAAAAAAAAATCGATCTTGCTTAAACAAGTGCTGTTGGATAATATTAGCCCGAGCAGATGGACTAAAGAATATAATATTTACGTGAAGGGATTACCGAACAGAGTTTTGCTTTTACATGCCATTACCCATGAGGCTGTGCAGCAATGCGCACTGCGTTTTGCGTACAATATTTATAATTACATTATTTATATTTACAATATTTATATTTACTTTGAACAGAGTCCCGTTGTTTATTTGGCGTGCTCTTGCCAATATCATCTGGCAAGCCCAGCTGTATTTGTTTAACGAGTCGTTATATTTTTTTGCAATGGGTTTCTTTCTCGCTCAGAGTCCATTTGCAACGCTTCTTTCGTGTAAATTTAGATGTCAAAATACATGAAGATTGTTATTCGGAGCTTTGTGCTGTTGACCTTGATCACCGAAGAAGCTACTTGAAAATATATTCAGGAGCCCTTGCAAATGGTTATAAGGTGAACAAGCTGCAAGCACGTGACCCTGCTGCATTGTTCGATGTTGTTTGAGCTTCGTGTAAATCTTCATAAATGCGATTTATATGTCGACTGTATATAAGGAAACATGTTGCAGGGTGTTAAACATTGATGAATGTCTGTTATTTAGCATTCTGATTCCTGCTGGCTGTGAATATTTATTTCATCATGCATTTAGAAAGAGGAATAGGCATTGTCGTGATGTGCAGTACTCACACCCACACACAGATGCCCCCCAGCATTCGCTCCTATCATCTCTAAATTGAACAATGTATGCCTGTGTTGACAGCTATACAAATAAATCTCAACATATGCTGAGCTAGCTACCCAAACATATCTTATTGCACCATGAAACGTGTCGTGAGTAATCCTACGTGTTGTCTCAAAGGAATATTAATAGTTACCATTGTGCTGTATTGTATAAGAATGCAACTTGCAAAAACATACGTCGCTTTCATCATAAAGTACCTACGCTATTGCTTTCTGTGGATGCTTCCATATATTCAGGATACAATTGTATGCGAATATATAAAATAGATAAACACGAATTACGTAAATGCAATAATATGCTTATGATGTGTACGTTTCAAGCATTTGAGCTGGGCATCATTGAAAACTTAGAATGTTGATTTCCTCATGAATGCACGAGGCTGAAATTCACTTCAGAGTGTGTATGCTTCGAACGATGGTTAAAGTCAGACTGAGCTGATAAGAGCGATGCAATGAAGAGGTGAGTGAGAGCACGTTGGAGCGCTTTGTAAAGTTTCGAAACTGAACTTCGTATTGACATGCCAGTGTGCACACGACGCGCTATGTCATCAATCAGAGACATGGGCATTGGCAAACAAAATGGAACAAACGTTTGAAGGTACACAACCTGGTATGGGGAGGTGCATTACACTGAGAGACAGAAATAAGAGCAGGTACAAATGAAAGGGAGTAGTTGAGGGTTTAGAACAGGATGTGGGTTAGGACAGGACACATTACCAGAGAATCAGAATCAGAATATTTAGATAGACTGGAGGAATCCGATGAGCTATAAAGTAATTTTTCCACAGGTGCCCAGTAGGCGCGAGTGAGAACATTACAACAACAAACGATGCAAAAAATACGATAGGAGTGAAAGTTTAGTAAAGGTAAACAAATTACCAAAAAAATGTGATTTTTTTTTAATGTGGTAAAGCCCCCTCTGAGTTATTAGCTTATTTTTCAGAAGCGACCTGGCCACAAACGATAGCTCAACGAAGTGGCTTCACACGTGGAAATTTATAGCAGCAAAATAATCTAAATACTCTCAACGCATGTTTGTAAATGTGGAGGGGAAAACCGGAGGACCCGGAGAAAAAAATAAATCAGCGCGACCTCCTGCATACCAGGCGAGGGTGATAACATCACGCCACCGACGATGACCGGTGGATGATACTGCTCATGGAATGCCAGCCAAGTGAGAGACTAACAGCCGTGGGGACAATGGGGTAATGAGACCAGGTCATGTGCAAGGGATAGATGGATTGTGAAACGTCGTACTCCAATTCTAAATGTTGTGGCTTGGCTCTCCAACACACCGGTGATGCTGTACTAGTGACGAATTGGCCACGTTCTGTTTACGTGACAACCCTTACGAGTTGGCTGTGTCGGGTGGTGGCGGGTTTTAACGACACGTTTATATATTTACGCGATCTAACCCCCCCAAAAAACTCTTATGGATGATAGATGGATTGTTGCATCACAATAATGACTTTGGGGAGACCTTCAAACAACAGTTGATAGATCATGGCTAATAATTACAACAATGAAGAGCTGTGATTATTGGTTTGTGTCTGCAATGTATTCTGCTTAATACACAACCAACACTTGCACACACACACAGAAACATTGATTTAAACACATAACAGACAGGTGTAGTTTAACCACGCTATTGTACACATTTTTTATCATATTGGCTGCCAGCTGCTATATCACAACGTGTCATTATGGCGCAATGCATAAAGCAGATATTGATCGCATCTTAACGTATTAACATTAGATCACGGCCACTTGGATACGGTAATCAGAGGATGTAAAATAAACGGCAGAGTAATAAGAGTGTAATTGTGTCAGCCGTCTACGGTAATCATCTGTCACCTAGACTCTTGGGTAATAATGCATTCAATCACAGTTGTTTTCCCTGCAGCTGTAGAGAAGCAAACGACATTCATTTGCAGCCACATTCTCGGAAATAAATGAAGTACGTGGACTTCTTTTACCTATTTCTATACGCAAAAAAATATTTAAGCACAGCAAACGCTAGACCAGTTTTGACCTACTGAGTATCATTGCAGTCAGGCATGTTGAACAAAAACTAGTTGAGATTCCGTGTCGTTACGCGAAATATGAAATCTGGAAGGCCACGAGGTTAAGTGATTCATATGTGTTTTATTTTACCCTACTGCAAAGCTTGTTTGCAGTCGTGCTGTATCGCCTCCAGACG